>NC_057854.1:76893488-77544426 GCF_015237465.2 Chelonia mydas
AGCATTAGCTATGTGTTACCATTAACATGTCTACATCTTGTAGTTTAGAAGGTACCTTTATGGCTTGGTGTCTCCTTGTTTTTCAGCATACACAGCAGCTAGTGATCTTTATTTTCACATTACAGAATTCAAATATTTTCTCTTTATTTGTAGTTCTCTTATTATGAGGCACATATATTGGCTTTTTTCTCATGCTGCTAGTGGCAAAGTTGACATTCATGTCATTTAGTCATAGCACTGAAATGATGTCATGCTTGTGTAATATATTGTACTCAACCTCATGATATGCAGCCACCATCAATGCACTGTGGAAGAAAATTTAATTTTATAAGCAGCTTTTAAGGACACTCTTGACCATGTAACAAATCAAATCATACAAATACTGAGTTTATTACCTTGGATCCAACCCATCCACAGAGCTGCTGGTTCTTTCTTAAGCAGGAGGAAACCTTCAGCGTCCAAGATGGCTTATCACTGGTTCTACAAATATGCAGCATAGTGTCCTGAGACATAACCTTCCCATTTGCATCCCAGTGAGCTGAATC
The DNA here is from genome assembly GCF_015237465.2 of Chelonia mydas. Taxonomy (NCBI): domain Eukaryota; kingdom Metazoa; phylum Chordata; order Testudines; family Cheloniidae; genus Chelonia; species Chelonia mydas. The sequence continues at coordinate 76,894,034 of NC_057854.1, forward strand.
CTGTCTGTACTCAGGCAAAATTCCCCTTAATTTATAGTGCTTAACTTGAGGAGTTCAGTGTAACCGCTTAGATAGGTTACTGTAGATAGAAGAAATTTAGGACTTGGCTCAGTAAATTTGATCTAACTCAATTTATGAAATGAAAGCTGTATGTTTTTAAAATTCACTTTATAATCTTCGCAATTCCAGAATCTTCCGACAGGACCATTTTGGAGTCTGAAGTCCCTCTTACAATGACAACTGTGTTTTCCTGATTGTGATGACATTTTGTGGCTGTTCAGAATGGTTGGGTTTTTTCCCCCCACCGTTGAAATAGGGTGGCTAGCCCCAAGCATAATTTGTTTTCTTTCTCAACTGGGCTTTTTCCTTTTATGAAGAAAGAGACTGATTTCTTTTATTTTTCTAACTAGTTAATTACTTAAAATTCGCACCAGATTACTGCAGATATTTTTAGCAACATTGTTAATACTGCCAATTTAATTATTTGTGTTTATTTTACTATATAGAAAGCAGTCTGTTACACTGCAGATTTCCTTAGCAGAGCTATGTTGAACCGATGGAGTTTGGGGTCTCTTATCCTTTAAATTATTTTATTTGCCCCCCCCCCCCACACACACACATGAAAATGATGGCAGAGCCTACACCATTCTTTAGAGAGAACCAGATTCTTCATTTCCTATATGTATATCTTAAATCTCTATCAAACAGGTCTTTTAGAATGTTGATATATGTACCTTTTACTGTCATTTTCATCTTTAGAGGCACATGACAAAGCTGCTAACATAAGTGCCCACGTAGTTTTCAAATAAGCTTTTGATTTTTTTTTTCCCCAGACAAATCTTTACATGTTCAACTGCAGCTGTATCACTTCAAAAGAGAGAAAGCTGGTTGCATCGAACTTCTTTCTGGTGGTTGTTACAAAAGGTTACAGAAGAATTGTCAAGCAGCAATATGAGCTCATCGGTACTGTACTTGCTTACGTGGTTACGAATATCTGTCTCTTATAATACTCTTTTGTTGGAGCTTTAACAAGTGGGAACCTTCCCTTTCTGCTGCTCTGAGCTCACATAGAGTAGCAAAAGTGATCAGACATTCTTCATGTCAGTTTGAACATCCTTTTCAAAGATGAGTTCATCCAGCAGAAAGTGATAAAGAGATTTAAGCTATGTAAGAACACAAACAGTTTGTGTTGTCTGTATAATGATGAGAAAAATAAGGCTGCAATATTGGTCAGGTCTACACTATTCTGTATTAAGAAGCTTCTCTAGTAAAAATATATTTCACTATAGTTTTTTAATTTTTAATACAAAGACATTCGTTCTGCATACTATAGGATTTGACATTCTGGATGAGACATCTGACTTATAAACAGTTTGTGCCAATACAACCTAAAGGCTGATTCAGCATCTGTACATAACTTTGAGCATGTGAGTAGTCCCGCTGTCCCATCAATGTCATTGGGACTATTCTCTGACGCTTAAGTTCCCTGCTAAACCAAGGTCAAGGACACTTACACTGTTACATTATGCTCTTGATAGTACTGAAGCATCCATGTTTTTTAATCACTATATTTGTACTAGTAACTCCACATGATGAATGGGATTTTTTTTCTTAAATTACGTTTCACTGTAGCTTCCATCCAAGGATTGTTAATATGTGATCCATGAACCCAAGTCTCTTTAATCAACCTGATAGATTTGTTTGGGACTGGGAGGAGAAACAACCCATTAAAGGGACAGTGTCATTCAGAAGAGTTGTCTTTCCTCCATACTCTGTACCTTTCTGTGTATATTTGTTAACACAATAAAATTTAAACTGTTTGGTTTTTTAGAATTATCTAGAACAATCTAGACACAGTGAAGTCAGGAAATGAGTTGCATTTATATCCATGCACAGTGTCCCTTAATTAAGGTTCTGAAATTCTAACCAGGTGGAGTTTTGAGTCTGCTAGTCCAAAAGAAGCCAATAAGCACTCAGTCACTAGTCTTGCAATTATTGATCTCTGATAAAAGGGAAAGTAATGCACCAGTGTCTCATTTTTCACTGTATTTGGGAAAGTCAGGATTTGAAGTAGAAGATGCTCATAATATCATATGCTTTAGATTTGTTAATGTCTGGAAGAACAGAATTTAAAGCAGAAGCATAAATTTTAAGACTACTTGGAGCCCTACCCTCTTTAATCCTGTCTGCCAAATAGCCTATTACTAGTAGTTTAAGGTTGATAGAAGATCTTTTATCTCTGTTTCCTATCCATGGCATAAAGCTGCTTTAAATTCTGTTGTAAGATATATTCATGGAAACTTTCCAGAGAGATAATAGAAAACTTAATAGCTTCCCTCTGTAAACCTGCCTCCTCAAGAAATTTCTTGATAGAAGACATATGAGATATGATCTCCACTGAGTTCCTTACAGCTGAGTCATCAGCCTGATGTGATATGTTACTAGCTCTCAAACCTTCCCAGTTCTCTTGCATAGTCCATTAGTATTCTTATTAGTGCCTGAAACCAAGATCTGGATCTCCAGATAAGTTTTAAAAGGGACTACTAATATCCAATTCACCATAACTTCCACTAAAATCTTCACTACTGCATTTTGCAGCAGAGGGAATAAAGGAAAGAAATTAGTCCCCATATATGCACTTTTTTGCAAAGGCACCTGTTATTGAGTCTTCCCTACAAGGGAACTTGCAAATAAATATCTCCAATCTCCTGTTTTCTGATTGTTCTGGAAGTCCCCCATAGAGCTATATATCTATGGAAAATTGTCTTCCTCCTGAAGACTTTCCTTTTCAAAAGGGCATTCCCCATCATCTTTCCTTTGCTTGGAATGTGAAGAGTTGCAAGAGAAGCTGCTAGAATCTAGCATAATTTCAGAATTATTAGTAGAGCCATCTGTCTAATATTGCCCTCTACAATCTCTTCCCTGGCTAAGAAACCACCAATTTGCTGCCTTAGAACTTGTGCATGATCTCTTGTGGGACATCTAGAAGAAGGAGAACATTTCAAATGGACTGGATTAATCTGTTGATTTTTGAGAAAAGTCCCCCAATTCCCTTTCCATGTTTGATTGGATGGGCAACCCACTTTCCTTTGGAAGCCTTTTGCTCCATAATCATAGGAGGTACAGTAGAAAGGAGAGACTGCTTGGCAGATATCTGGCACAGATTCAACACCTCTGTCTCATCCATTAATTTCTCTTCTCAGTTGCTCAGGGAATAACAAATTATTGTATTGTGCTTAATACTTAGTTCCTAATTTTAAAGTGGGTTAGGAAGAGAATAAGAAGGAGCAAGGGAAGTTAGAAGCCAAGAAAGAATGAGGTCAAGAGGCAAGTTGATAGGTTAAAATTGCCCCTTAAGAAAAGGAAAACTTAATTGTCAGAGACTGAGCTGAAACAGTCTTGGTCAGGTTGAGCAGGGGAGTGATGGTGCATGAGTAAGGTGAGTGTGCCTACATGTGGAAGGAAACAGCTCCTTCTTTCTCCATGAAGTAACTGGTGAGAGGTGGGCAGAGTGGGAGGAAGGGCTTGTAAGAGACAGTGAGCCAGACTTACTCCGCTAGCAGAATCCAGGCTGCTGCGTAACAGTAGAAAGTCAGCTATATTCCTTCCCCTAGTGGGAGAGCTAGAGCCAGTCAGTTCAACCAACAATAGAAGCAGAACCACACGGGAAGGGGGTTGGGCTACAGCACCAAGTAGATGCAATGATTTAGCTCAAATTTCAGGCTGCTTTTGTTGGTGAGGCTCCTGTGGAGCTCCAGTCAGTTTAAAGCTCCACTGAAGAATGCTTCTGCTGATGGAGCTTCCCCCACAGGTACAGGGAGCTTGCACACTCCCTGAGCCCATACTGGTAAATAAACCCCATTGATGCCGTTCACTGGCAAGGAATTCCTGCAGTCAGAGGGCATGTTTATTGTAAACCCCCTACCTATCCTGATTTGCACTTTGGGTTAGAATATTTACTCTTTTGTTCATGGTTAATCCCAAAGCTCATAACTGCACGATCACTTAGTGATAAACTTCAGAGTACCCATCAGTGGTGCAATGATTACATCATCACCAAAATGAATTCACAACTTGCAGCCCAAGATCTTAGCATCACATGGCTCGTTTGAGACCCATTACAAAGGTTCTTGGGGCTTATAAGTAGCCCAAAAGAATATCATCCTATTAAGTGGTGAATAAATTATTCCTGCCCAGAGAACTCTGATACCTTTTGACATTCTGATTGCATAAAAGGTATTTCCCCCCCAACCACCCACCCCAGAATCTCAGAACTCTGAGGTTGACCTTCCACACATTTTATTATTTTCAAAGGTTACACTGTACCAAATGCTTGATACAAAGCAATTAACACAAAGCAATTAATCTCTGATCTGGTTCATTTGAAAAGTGATAGAAAAAATATGCCTCCAGGTGTGTACACCTTCCCACAGGGCTGGCCTTACCATGAGGCGAACTGAGGCAGCTGCCTCAGGTGCCAGACAGTGGGGGAGGGGGCACCACTAGGACCCAGAGTGTAGAAAATTGTCTGCTCCTGGTGCATATGTATTCTCTCTGCTCTAGATGCACAGAGGTGGTGGAGTGCTGTGCTGGAGGAAGGAGGGCACAAGAGACATAACAGGCAGGCAGGAGAAAAGGTGAGAGGGAATAACAGAAAGCAGCAGGAGCTCTGGGGAGAGAGAGGAGGAAGAGCCTCTTATGTATCTCTCTAGCACCCCCAGGAGCCGGGACTGATTAACACCAGCTTCTCAGGAAGCTTCCTGTTTCCTGCTGCTTCCCTGAACCCACTTGAGGAGAACAGGCAGTCAACTGAAGTAGTAGGAGCCAGTTAGGCCCTTAAGACTCTGATATCTTCCCTCACTAAGGCCCTGCTACCAGCCTGCTTATTTGTCCCCTCGGGAGAACAAATGTTCCAGTGGAGAACGCAGCTTCTCCAAGCTGAAGTTAATAAAAACACATCTGTGCTCCACAATGACACAGGAGAAGCTGGTCGGCCTTGCAACCATCTCAATAGAGCATGAGCTGTCCCAGACTTGGACCTTGAGGAAGCAGTTCAAATCTTTGCAACCAAGAAAGCATAGAAAGCACCACTTTGATTATTCAAACAGATAAAAATGCCAGTGTTTACTATGCAGACAAGAAAAGTTACATTTGCTGTTCAGGCGTTCGAAAGTTAAGTGTTACTTAACATTTTTGAATAAGGCATTTTAAGTTAGTTCTCCTTTATTGGGGTAGGTAGCAGAGCAGTACCATGAGAGGAGTAGAATAGGAAGAAGGAACAGAATTGAGACCTTTAAAAGTTTTGGCCCAAGCGAGTGGGCATGGGGGCGTCATTTGAGCTCCCCGCCTCAGGTGCAAAAATGTTGTGAGCCGGCCCTGCCTTCCCACAGTCTCACCACATCTTCTCACAACACAAGTTATCTTTTTCTTCTCTAAAATTGTGCCTTCTGAATTATTGTTAGCATAAATACTTCAAATGCCCCTTTCTTTCATTGGCTCTGCTAAAAATAGAAACCATGGCCTATCAGTTATACTTTGTATCTTTTTCATCTTAATGTAACCCTTTTAAGGTAATCTATGCCATGTAATTTTTAGTGAAGTTTTTCTGTAGCCAGCAACCACCTCCATAGCTTTAATCGTTCCCCACCAAAGCTTCTTTCAGGCCAAGCCCTTTTTAATTATCACTGTGACCACATCTATTCTTAGTAAAGATCCTTGCAGAGATGCAGTTTACTCCGCTGTGGCAGCAATCCACTTGCCAATTTACAGCTCCACCCACTAAAGTACCCCTTTGAATTATAAACTACTAAAGTAAACATGTATTTTTAACAACCTCATGTATTTTTAACAGTCGTGCCTGGTTATCAAAACTGAAAACATTTTGAAGTACAAAAATGGTAGGTTGGCATTTCAGATTATTCTCAGAATACAGGGTGTTCTTCCAGGTTAGGTCTTTTTCCTCTAAGAAAATCAATATACAGTATATTGTAAAACATGAGCTATACGTTACTTACATTTAATTAATTTCTTCAGGTTAAAGCCCAATTTTCAATAATCTTAAAAGAAATCCCAAACTTTTCTACCTTTTCTATAATGGTCCTAATGCATGAATATACTTTTTTTTGTTTGTTTTCTTAATTTATAATGTGATGTACTGCACTGTACTTTTTATGACTAGCATAAAACATAACAGAACCCAGAGCAGTTGAAATGCTTTCACTGAGCTTCTTCCCCTTTCTTCATCTCTTTCTCTCTCTCTTTTTATGAAGTTAACTTTTGTATAGTAGAAGAGGCCACATTTAACTCAAGCCCAATTTGGCTGTAGCAAATTTGGGACTCAAACTTGTAGTCTCTTATATATGTGCTTAACTTTAAGCACACAAGTTGTTCCATTGACAAGTCCAGGGCAAATACTGTATATTTTCTTGCAGATTCATTCACACAGATTATTTTTCAGATAAATTACTATCTGACTATGATCATTATATTCTGTAGCATTCCATTAAAGTGATCTGAGCCACTGTAAATAGCAGTTATATTTTTCTTTGTTTTTAGTTATAGGGCTCTGCAATTGTTTCAAAATCAAATATCAAAAATATGTCATAATTACTTAAATAAAATATCAGATTATTTTATCCCCTTTGTGTTAACCATAATCCTAGTGTGTGGAGTACTACCAAGCAGTACCGGTAACAATATTGACATTTATGTTGACATGATTAGATTTCAGAGTTGACTGTTCTGTGACAGAGGTTTGAACCTCTGTCTATAATTCATAGGTTATGGAAAAAAATTAAACAAAATTGCTTGGAAAGTTTGTCATAGGATTTGATCAAAAATGGCAATTGCCAGTAAAAGTAAAATCTGAGCAAGTTGTAAACCTTTGAAAGGCAGCCATTAATCATAGTTAAGGATTTTCTTTTCCTCAGTGGACCATCTTCTACAAAGTGAAGAATAAAGCTGTTTTACCAGACGTTATGGTGTGCATAGGTAACTGGAGAAAACTGGTTAGGAAAAAGGAGGAGTAGCCCTGGATCAGGTTGCGCTTGATTAGGAAGTCTTGAGGATAGCAGACAAAAGTGTTTCTGTAGACACCAGTGCGATGCCAACAGATGGGCAAAAGAGTTCTGAAGGAGGATACTGCTTTCCAGGGATATAAGGCAATCACTTTTCTCTGTAACTAAGTTGAAGATACCTCATCTAGTTTAGTTTCATTTTCTATTTTTACTAAATCTTTTTATTTAGATTATTGTTGTAAGGGAAATTTCACAGTGCTGCCCAAAGAGAAAAGAACCCCACAACTTCTAAGTGCAAGTGGTGAAGGATAGAGTCCCTGAAACCAAAATTCCCAACTCAAGCTTGTTCAAGGAGCATGGACAGAAGAGTCTGCTCCCAATAAGTTGTGTTATCATCAGGCTGTAGAGGAGAATGCAAGGAGAATGAAAGACCAGTGTGGGGATGAGAGCTGGCCATTATGTTGGTCACACAGTTGGTTCAGAATGTCTGCATACTCAAGCGGGCTACATTGCATTGGTTATTCAATTTTTATGTTTTGAGGGCTATCTTTGCAACAATAAAGGCTAAAAGCTTTTTTTTATTAATGAACATTTAGATTCTGGATTATAAGATGGCAAGCATGAAAATATACTGGCTCACCAAGCTTCTGTGAGCTGTCAGAAGGCAATCCCCAAGCCAGAAAGGTCAAAACACATAACTCTGATTCTCAGTCTCGCTATCCAAATCTGGTTAAAGAAAAGCCCTTCGCAAGCAAATATTTTAGAAGTATGTAGCTCAGCCTTGATTATCCAGACTTCAGCTATTTGAAACTCCCTGTTATCAAAACAAGGTACTACCCATCAATGTTTATTAATTACTGTAAACCTCCTGATTATCAGAATTTAGCCCAAGTCCTCAGCGACAACTATGTAAGTCTGGAAATGTATTACTATAACAATCATTGTCTTTGGAAAACATCAGTAAACATACCTTGCATAACACACTTTTTAAATGCATCTTAAATTGCATTGAAAAGTGCCATTTAAAGCTTATGTAGGAGGGTCTATCATTTAGCTTTTATCCATTTAGTCATGTCCAAATTATTGCCGTAATTTTGGTGCAGTTAGAATGTAATGGAGCTTATAGCTATCTGTTTGGGATGCATGGATTGGAGATAGAAATATAAAGTTTTCTGTACCTGGGCCACAACTCCTTTTTGTATGCTTTTATTTAAAGGGAATTTCCCCCTAGACAGAAGCATTCAAAGGTGGTGTTCCTGTTTATTTCTCTTTCAGTCTGCATATGTAGTAATGGGGAGGAAATTTGGTTGTCCTATAAATGACATGATCTCATCAGGCAACCAAGGTCTTAAACAAAAGAAACTCCCCAGAACAAACTAAATCTCCACAACAAATACAAGCCTCCTCATCACTCTTTTGTGGGAGACATTGTCTAAATCCTACCAGGGCTTATTTTCTGTTATAACTTCTGCAGTAGTTTCTCTGCAGAGTTCCACATACCTACACGAGCCGTTCTTACCCCCAGCAGCATACAGTGCTTATCTGGATCTATGAAATAAGCTTCTGTTCCCACTTTTATAAAATACCACTTGCTAGGACTCAGTTCTCTTCTTTTGGCTTCAATTTCCAGACTAACATCTGGAAACAAGAGTACTTTATGATTTTTGTACAATGTCTTGTTTCTTTTTAGCAGCCTAATCACTTAGTCTCTGTTCTTGGCATCTGATCAGGCCTTGAATAGTAAATTGTTAACAAGAATTCCCTTTCCCTTCTTGTCTTCTCACCATATTGATTAAACTAATAACTTTATGTTAATAGTAGGCACTATTTTCCATCCAGTTCCACATCAGTTTGAGCCTTGCATCCAATAATTGAAAAATAATATCCCTTCTTGCCATGGTCTATTCCCACACTTAGCTTTCTCACTAAGATTTGGAACACTTTATCTGAATGTTCCTATACAGTATCCAAAACCAAATGGTAGGCATCCAGTTTTTCACAAGCCCTATTATTGGTATCCTTTCTCTCTGAGCCTTTTGACAAACCACATTATTTGCCCTAAGATCTCTACAGTTTTTCTAAATGGTATTCAGTGCCTGGTTTTCCTTTCATGGAACAGCATTTAAACTGTTGGAGTGAGCAACTTTCTTCAAACCTGCTTTCAGACATGAGCAAACTGATGTCTTTTACATTTCCCAAGTCTCTGATCCAGCTCCAGAATAGTTCCAATAGAGATGAGTTTGCCTGAGTTCCTGCATCACTGGAGCTGCACAGGAATAACTGAGAGCAGAATTAGCCCTAAGATTTTCTACTGTTTGCATTTTGTCTTACTTTACATGCCATTGTTTGTTTATATTCATAGATTTTAAGGGACCATTACAATAAGAGCTGTCCCTGAGGAGGTGCGGGGCCCAGGACATTAGAAACTCGGTGTCTATCTGCCGGGGGGTGCTCCGCCCAGGCCCCCGCCCCACTCCATCCGTTCCCCCAAGGCCCCCCCCCGCCTGTTCCTCCCCCGAGCATGCTGTGACCTCACTCCTCCCCCCCAGTGCCTCCTGACATCGCAAAACATCTGATCTGTGGCAGGCAGTAGGCGCTGGGAGGGAGAGGGAGGTGCAGATTGGTGGGGCTCCTGCTTGCCCCCTGCCCATCTGCCAGCCTGCCACTCGCCTCCCCATTTGCCTCCTCACCCCGTTCACCCGCCTGCCTCACCTCCCTACCCACGGGGACCCCCAAAGCATGGGGCCCAGGGCAGTCACCCAGATTCACCATACCCAAGGGACGGCTCTGATTACAATCATCTAGTCTTATGTCCTGTATAACACTGGCCATAGAACTACTCCAAAATAATTCCTACAGCAGATCTTTTAGAAAATCATCCCATCTTGATTTAAAACTTGACAGTGATGAAGAATCCACCAAGACCCTTGGTACATTGTTCCAGTGGTTAATTATGCTCACTGTTAAAAATGTACACCTTATTTCCAGTCTAAATTTGTTTAGCTTAAACTTTTAGCCATTGGATCATGTTTCACCTTTCTCTGCTAGATTCAAGAGTCTATTTGTTCCCCACGTAGAAGTTTATAGATTATAATCAAGTCACCCCTTACCCTTCTCTTTGTTAAACTAAATAGATTGAGCTACTTGAGTCTGTCACTGTAAGACATGTTTTCTAATCCTTTAATCATTCTCATGTCTCTTCTCTGAACCCTCTGCAATTTATCAACATCTTTCTTGATTTGTGGGCACCAGAACTGGACATAGTATTCCAGCAGAGTTAAAATATCCTGTCTACTCCTACTCTAGATTCCTCTGTTTATGCATCCCAGGTTCACATTAGTTCTTTTAGCCACAGAGTCACATTGGGAGGTCATATACAGCTGATTATCCACCCCCACCCCCAAATCTTTTTTCATAGTCACTGTCTCCCAGGATAGAGTCCCCCATTCTGTAAGTATGGCCTACTTTCTTTGTTCCTAGATCTATACATTTAGTCACATTAAAACGCATATTGTTTGCTTGCCCCCACTTTACCAAGCGAATCCAGATTGCTCTGAATCAGTGTACTCTTCAATATTTTCCACCCCCAATTTTTGTTTCATCTTCATCTCCAAGCCTAATCAGTGATAATTTTATATTTTCTTCTAGATCACTGATAAAAATGTTAACTAGTATAGGACCAAAAAACAGTCCTTGCAGGACCCCAGTGGAACCAGACCCACTCAATGACTATTTCCTGTTTAGAGTTACATTTTGAAACCTATCAGTTAGCCAGTTTTTAATTCATTTAATGTGTGCCATGTTAATTTTATATTCTAGTTTTTCAGTCAAAATATCATCTGGTACTAAGTCAAATGCCTTATATTAGTCATAGAAAGTTCAGGAATTCAAGACAGCATAATTCCCTGGGATCAAACAGCTGTACAATGAAGACTATATAAATCACTGAGTAGCCATTTCATTCTCTCTCTCTCATGGGCATTTTCCAGTGGCAGCTGTAGTTTGGCCAATTAAATACTGGAAACAAAAAAATCAAGCCAAAAAGACCTCAAAGTGGACTCAATAACTTCTCTCTGGGGCTGTGTTCTTGCTTAGTTTGCCTTCAGTACAGTTAGAGCAAAGCTTTTGATATGAATATTTTAAAGAAGACTTATTACAGCTATTGTCCCCGCCCACATTCCAGTATATTCCTTTACCAATCTCTTGGCCTTACTATAGTCACTATTACAAAGTTAGCATTTGTCATTGCTAACAAATAGTTTCCAAAATGCATAGAACTTTGGCTTCCCAGAGTATTCTGAAACAAGTCCCATTAATTTTGACACTTTGGTATTCAACATTATTTGACTATCCCAAGCAAACAAATGGCAGTCTATGGAATATTCATAAAAATCGGGGTGGATTGATTTAAATAGAAATGATTTACATCACAGATTTCAATACTTATTTAAATCAGTGAGCAGGAAACCTTGATTCAAAGAATATATTTTAATATTTGTGTTTGTACTTTAATTTTCTGAAAGAAAGATTGATTCTCGTTGGTTAGTAACTATTAAAGCATGTTGATTTGTATGAAATACAGCATTTACATTAAATGTGGTACTTCTTTTTGCTAATCAAGAGATACACTGTATTTATATATGTTTATTTAAGCAGCTATGTTGCTTAACATACAGTTATTCAAATTCTTAATTTTTACTTTTTTGTTAGAAAATAGTGAATGATGCATTTCTTATTAACAAGATCATGGTTATTTTTGTTTACGTATGATTTGTGTCAAGCTGTATTTGAATGGAAATTGAATTAAATTAAAAATATACAAAACTAGAAAAACTGAAATTGTTTTTAATTAGTTAAATAAAACTACTTTAAATGTGCTGAATACATAAGGAAAAAAAGGTAAGTTTATCAAAATACGTTTTGCATGTAAAACTAACTGATTTATTTAAAAAAGGATGTGTTGTTTGGAGTTCGTGCATAGAACTGATTGGTTTTGATCACTATGACCATCTAGATTTTAGAACTATAGATCTCCTTCTCTCTCACCTCGTTTTTGTTCATAGATTGGAAGAGGAAAACAAGTGGAAACTCCCATCTGGTTTCTCAACTTTGAATGAACTAATCATTGAAATGAACTACTTGAATAAACTGAAACAAAGAAAATATTATCGGTGCACCTGCAGGAGAAGTTACTGCTAGCAAAAGCTGGTTTACCACTTCAATGAGCTCCGGTTCCAGGTGTGTAGTCAGTGACTTTCACCAGTTTAGTTGCTTGATTTTCTTTAAAATTCAACAGTAAACATGTAATGTTTGAATATTTTTTTAAAATTAAATTAAATGATTTTAAGGGATTATAGTAAATGTAGACCTTGCTATAGGTTGTCATAATTTTAAATAGGTCTACTTTGAAAAAGAAGAATGAATGTAAATATTTTTTTTTCCAATTGAGTTTTATCCACCCTGCAAAAAATCTATTGTTGGTATTTGAGTTTCAAAATTGGTGACCAAGTGTTCTAGCGGGCAGAAATCACATACTGTGCTCAGTGCAAGACCAAAGAGGTATGCCAAAGATGGTTTAAAGCTACTTTTACTTTTAAGAACATAAGAATGCCCATATTGAGTCAGACCAAACGTCCATCTAGCTCAGTATCCTGTCTTCTGACAGTGGCCAATGCCAGGTGATTCAGTGAGAGTGAACAGAACAGGCAATCAAGTGATCCATCCCCTGTTGCCCATTTTCAGCTTCTAGCAAACAGAGGATAGGGACACCATCCCTGCCCATCCTGGCTAATAGCCATTGATGGACCTATTCTCCATGAACTTATCTAGTTCTTTTTTGAACCCTGTTATAGTCTTTGCCTTCACAACATCCTCTGGCAAAGAGTTCCGTGGGTTGACTGGGCATTGTGTGAAGAAATACTTCCTTTTGTTTATTTTAAACCTGCTGCCTATTAATTTCATTGGGTGACTCCTGGTTTGTGCGTTATGAGAAGGAGTAAATAACGCTTCCTTATTTACTTTCTCCACACCCATCATGATTTTTATAGACCTCAATCGTATCCCCCTTTAGTGTCTCTCTTTCAAGCTGAAAAGTCCTAGTCTTATTAATCTTGCTTCATATGGAAGCTGTTCCATACCCCTAATAATTTTTGTTGCCCTTTTCTGTACCTTTTCCAATTCCAGTATATCTTTTTTGAGATGGGGCAACGAGATCTGCATGAGTATTCAAGATGTGGGTATATCATGCATTTATATAGAGGCAATATGATATTTTATCTATCCCTTTCCTAATGATTCCCATCATTCTGTTCGCTTTTTTGACTGCCGCTGCACATTGAGTGGATGTTTTCAGAGAAGTATCCACAATGACTCCAAGATCTCTTTCTTGAATGGTAACAGCTAATTGAAACCCCATCATTTTATATGTATAGTTTCTTTTTTCCAACGTGCATTACTTTGCATTTATCAACATTGAATTTCATCTGCCATTTTGTTCCTCAGTCCTCCAGTTTAATGAGATCCCTTTAACTTTTTGCAGTCTGAGTAGCTTTGTATCATTTGCAAATTTTTCCCTCTCAGTAGTTTTCCTTGATTTTATTGTTGCTCTCATTGATGCCCAGCCCAGATGGTCCCAAAGTGCTCTTCCAACAACACAGGATCCCTGTAGGCACACCATCCTTCTCTCCAATCCTGTCCCCTGTCCCAAAGGCTGGGTTGGAGTGTGGTGGAGGAGTTTCTACACTGGCTCGCCATCAAACAAGAGTTTCCTCTCTGTGAGAAAATAACCCCATTAAGGGCTTGTCAACACAGGGAGGTTATGTGCCCTACAGGGGTGTGATTTCTAAAGCACCCTAACACATGGAGCGTTAGTTGGTCCATGTAGACCCTGCTGATGTACACTAACTGTTTTTAGTGTGCTTTCACATAGTGTACTTTAGAGAAAATTTAGTGCACACCAGCAGCATTTACACAGACCAATTAATATGCAACATGTTAATGCACTTTAGAAATCACACCCATTTAATGTGCATTACCTCCACTGTGTAGACAAGCCCTTAGAGTGCCTGGGTGAAATCTGGCTCCACTGAATCTATGGAGCCAAGATTTCACTCTACAACTCACTGTGAAGGTGTACTTAGATTAAATTTATAGCTATGATCTGACTTGGGGTCTTTTTAGCCAGCAATCTTCGGTGACTGGTTTAGTTGGCTTCATGGCAGCTTTACCATGCTGCAGTAGCACAAGCCAGCTAGAACAGGGTTAAGGATCTAGGGTGAAATTCTGACCTTATTGGAGTTGACAGGAGTTCCACTATTGACCATATCGGGCCAGGATTTTATCTATGGTTTCTAAAGTTTACAAACCCTATAACTCCTAGTCTTCACTACAAAGTCTAAAACAAAACTCTGCAGAGCTAACAGGATTTAACACTCTGCACAGAGCTGAGTAGGAAGAAGCCCAGGGAAATGGCAGCAACGATTGAGATGGTGGAGACCTTGGCTACTGATTGTGGGGTCCCTGGGCTGGAACCTAGATTAGCAGGTGTGCCTGGGTTCTCCAACTAGCCACTGGGAAAGCGGCACAAAATTGATTAGGAAGGTTGCCTGGAATGGCACCCAGATAACAGTGAGACTTGGTTACCCTGGAAGGAGAAAACTGTATAGTGAGCTGGCTGGAGGGCCAAGCCACAAAGAGGAAGCAGAGAAATTCCTAGAGAGCAAGAGGGCCACAGCGTCAGCAAGAGAAGGAAGGAGGCAGCAGACCCAGCAAAGCTAATCCCCAGCCTCAGCCACAGGGAGGTACCCCAGCTGTGAATAAAACCCCATGATCGAGACAACCAGACAGCTGGAAAGATACATGTCTTCTAAGAAAAAATGGCACCTACCAATTAAACCATGGCCCTAGAATCCCTTGAAAATACATGTTCAGATGCTGCGTGCCAAACTACAAAGGAATACATCTAATAGCTGTGCATATTAATAAACCATTTAAAATCCTGTCTAATATTTCCATAATTGATTCTGGATTTTAGTAATTTAACATCTATTTTGAGCAGGGATGGTGAAGCTGGAGTACTTCCACTAAGAGATCATAATGGGAACTCTTGTGTCCTTTATAAAAGTACACGAGAGAGCATATGGATTACAGAGATTCTTTCAAGGTAGCTAGCAGGCAATATTTTTTGGTTCAATGGGTAGAGTTTTTGAGACGCAATATCCAACAGTGCTGCCAAGTGGCTCTCACAATGAAATTATTCTTGTTGTGACAGATGAGGCTGGCCTATGATGTCTCATTGTGCCAAATGAGGCCTGTGATATACGACTAAACTTCCTGTATGTATGTATTTGATTACCCATCCAGAAGCTTAAGGTCTTGAATCTAGAACCCAGAATTGATCATCCTTGTTTAATTTTATCACACTGGAGCTGATGAAACATTCTTTGAGCTAGATTGTTTACCTATCAATATGTTACTTATGATAAATTTTCACTTAGCTGATCAGTACGTTTAGGTAAAACCCAAGTGGTGCCTATAGAACCATGGAAGTTATGTGTGTGATACTGGGTGAATCTCCATGGCTGGTGTCATGCAGGGGATGGGAGTACATAATTATAAGTCACTTGTGGCCTTAAAATCCATGAATCTAGTAAAACAACAAATGTAAGGTATTGGTTTGCAATACAAACATGATAGGGCTGATCTTATTTAGTAGTAATAACCCACATTTCCCTGCAAATTGTTATGATCTGGTGCTAGAAGTACTTGAGCCTTGTTAGCAGCAGTGAAGTTCCTCTGGCTGGAAAACTGGTGTAAAGTTTTTTGCTTAGCAACTGCCCACTGACTTCAGAGAGTGTTGCGAGCCCTCTGCATTGCTCAGGATCTGGCCTTTAGGGCGGTGAAGGGCCTCTCACAAGTATTAGGCCACATTCATCTCTCGGATGGGAGAAATTCATTTGCTCAAGTTAATGAAGATTTTTTGGATTGTCAGTCTCTCGTAACAAATTGCACCCTCAACCACATTTTTTAATTCTGGCCCTAATGATTACAATTCATGGGATAGAGCACATGGTAGCCATCTGAAAGTGTGTGTGAGACTTGCATTTTAGAGCTCTTGTGGTTCCACTATGTAAAACAATGTGCATATGTGCTGGTAAATATAAAATTATATTTGATCTACACACCTTTTCTTGGGTGACTACAAACTATGACCACATTCTTGAAACTAGGAACAACAGACGTACAGTGTACACATGAATCCCTTCCAGAAAAACATATTGCTGACAGCTGCATTATTATTAATACAATAAAAGCAGCTATAGTTAGATTCCTTTAAATGAATGAGCAGAGTTTTTTATAGGTCCTAACATAACTTTAAGCTGTATGACACAAATTGATAGATGGGCTTTGAATCTCTTGAACACGTGTTCAAGAGATGATGTTGAAAAGTCTGACTTTTCAGTCTTGTTAGCCTTGCTGCCTGACAAGTCTTGTCCTGCATTCATTAGTTGAAACTTTTCCTCTTCACCAACGTTTTGACCTTATGAAACAGAGGATACTGCAATCCAAATAGGCGACATTAAAGGAGATTTCGAGTTACACATTAAAGAGCAAAGTTGTTCAGCACTAGTAAATACTAGTTTCACTGCTAACAAACTGTTATAGAAATTACTTGTGCATAATTTTTTCTGACTAGTCCAGTAAATTGTTGTGCATCAGGTTTTGATCGCTTGCCTCTTTTCACTTTAAAAGATCCAGGTTAAACACACAAATGTAGCAATAATAAAACTTTAAGTATGCAAGACAAAGGGCTCTAACCTCAGCAAAATTACAGAAGTTAAGGTTTCTTTCAGTGACATTAACTCACCCAGGTTGCATATCCTATGTATCTTCTGGTATATGATTATAGCAAACAATATTTGAAAGCTTACATCAAACAAGGAAAAGAGAAACAGAAAATCCTGAATGCTTTCTGCTTGGCTACTCATGAAGCTGTTGTTCAGGTGAGACCCACCTGTCGCTTCCACTATGGACATGTCAGATCCTTTAACTTAAACTCCAAAAGTAGCATCAGTTCCATGAATAATTAATGCCAATTCCTTTCACAGCTATTTGGCTTTCTGCAGCTAATGCCCCTTTCCCAGCAGAGATTGTCAGCAGAGCTACTGAAACTACAAAGGCAATGTAAAGCTCTTTAGTCTGGAGATAAGCAGTTTCCTGTACTTACAAGCTCCACTGTCCCTTGCACCAAACTTGTTAATCCTCTCAAATGTACAGTTTCCTTCCTCCTTCTCACAACTGCGCTTCTAAATTCCTGTAGCCAAAGAACTAGGCTAACTATCTGCTTGTATATGGACAACACATCCATCTTTACATGCGCAGCTAACAATGTAACAATTTTCATAGGTGGGGGAAAATGTATTTTGATTTTGTCATTAGTATTATTATTATTTATATTGTAGTAGTGCCTACGGGCCCCAGTTAGGAATCAGGGCCCCTGTGTTCCAGCACTATACAAACACGTAATAAAAAATGGTCCCTGTACTGGAGAGCTTACAAACGAAGTATAAAATGAGTGATCACAGGTGAATACTACAAACAGACAAGGGGCAATATGAAGTTTATGAAAGTTGGCAATGAAAATAACTAACTTAGCTATAGGTCTCTAAATTCTGCTGTCTTTGAAGTTACCTGAACCTTTCCAAATTACAGAGGCTCTTCCTTACTAACAACATCTTACATTTATTATCTAGCATTCTTTGCTTTCCACTGATCTAGTGTATACTCAGTTCCCTTTGAGATCGCTATATAATTGCACAAAGGTCTAATCTCTGAGCATTCAGTTGAATTTTTATCTTACTGAGTCAGTGTATTGTTTTATGCTTTCCCTAATTTCCTTAAGAGCTGGAAACAATTGAAGAGTAATTTATATACTAAACTGAAGTGGTGTGTGCAAGCAGATTTGTAAAGATTTTAATTAAGTGGGCTTTCTGTGATCGGTAGACTTTGATGTTTTTTCTTAAAAGAAAAGGGGATTTAAATTAATTGTGGCAGTTACTTAAACAAATGAGCAAACCCAACTATCTGTGCTAACTAATTATTGTAATGGGCTGGCAGAGCAGTAGACAGTCTTACACTTCTTTAAAAAATTCCAGTTCTTAAGAGGCACTAAAACAGAATAAAGGTTTGTAGGGTAAATGTGAGGAAAACCTTCCACAAGTCTGATTTGAAAACCTCAGAGTAAAGGGATCAGTGAATCCACAACCACAAGCCAAACCTGTTTCAGCAGAACATGCTTGTGACTGTATATCCAGAGAGGTAATTCTGAAGGTAACATAGAATCATAGAATATCAGGGTTGGAAGGGACCTCGGGAGGTAATCTAGTCCAACCCCCTGCTCAAAGCAGGACCAATCCCCAACTAAATCATCCCAGCCAGGACTTTGTCAAGCCTGACCTTGAAAACCTCTAAGGAAGGAGATTCCACCACCTCCCTAGGTAACCCATTCCAGTGCTTCACCACCCTCCTAGTGAAAAAGTTTTTCCTAACATCCAACGTAAACCTCCCCCAACATGTCACTTTCCGTCTGAGATACAGATTCCTTGAGTGAACGTATGGGACATCAATATATTGTGTGAATGTTTAGTAAGTTTCAAGAAAGCTTTTATTCTGTGTTTTATTACACTTTCTCTCTTCATTTTTCTGTATAATGTCTGTATTTCAGATATTAGTGATATAGGCAAACTGCGATCTTACCACAAGATAGTGTATGAAGATTCTTAGAAGTCCTTGCAATAGGTCACAGTACTGTAATGATTAACAGACACTCAAGAGTCAAGCTGGTTGGAGAGAAGACCACATTTTGTCTTTCTTTAAGCTGCACCAATACTCTTCTCAATCTGATGCTGTTCAGGCTTCTCAAAATGCCTAGTTCACCCTGGTCATGCTCAGATGCTTTGAAGGCAATAACATAGTCCTTCCCCTACAAGTAACACGAGACCTCTCCCATAAGTGCTACAGGGCATTGTTTATGAGCACAACAACATATAACACAATTAATTATTTATAATCAGACCAAAAATGTACTACGGGTAGGTTGGTCTGTTAATCAGGAACTTTCCAAATTTTGCTCATTGCAAAAAGTTTGGCAGTTCTAATATCAATGTAAACTTCCCAGAGAAATGTAAGTGGATGGAGGTTATATATATTCTCCATATAAACTTCCATATGCACATTTCTGTAGCATAAGTTAAAGCTGACCCCAGCTAGCCATGATTTACGTGATCTTCATCTATACCAGATGTTGGTAAAGAAATTCATCATTCGTTTAATATCAACAAGCAATTCCTATAGACTTCACTCAGGCATCTCATGCAGTTATTTAAACCTCTAGATACATATCCCAAAACTTGTTCTCACACTTTCCAAACTAAAACAATGCCTGCACTGATCCAAAAAAAAAAAAAAAAAAAAAAGTCCTCTCCAGAAGTCCTTAGTACATAAACATATTTATCAGTGTAAAAGAAACTGTAGACTCTCCACTACCTAGGTCTATTTTAAAAAAAATAATTGATCTCACATGTCATGGTTTTTAAGAGTTTAAAATATATTAACTATTTTGTTTTAGAAAACATATAGGTGGAATTTTCAAAAACATTCAGCCTTGTCCTAACTGTCTTCCCTTTGAAATCAATCCTTAAACTCCTGGGAACAGAGAGGCCAACACTGATTCCTTTAAAAAATCCCACTCATAATACCCAAGATGAAAACTTAGTTGAAAATCTGGGTTGTTATTTTTATAGACGTCATTGCAGACATGCAATTGTGCCCTCAAAATCTATGTGCATACCTCAGTTGTGCATTCAAACTGGGTAGCTGCACATCCAAGTGACCATAAATATCCATTTATGTATTCAGTTATCCAGTTTGTGAACATAGTGTGAATAATTGCATGTGCAAATTGAGAATGTATTTGCATCCCTAGCTTAATATTTAATATTTAATATTAAATTTAATATTTACATTTTAATATTAAATTTAATATTTAAACCCAATCCTTATAAAATCCTTATTGACTTTTCTGTCATTCAGTTCATCCTGAAGAGATCTCCTACTTCTCTTTCCTTCCATGTAATTAAGAAATATAAATAAATATAAATGAGTAGAATTTAGCACTGGTGAAAGGTGCCAGACTGCCTTCGTTAGAGATGGTATAGAAAAGGTACACTAACAATGCAAACACATGTTAATGTGCCTCAATCCTTATCTGGCGGAATTACCTTTGTGGAGAATGGGAGTCTCATACCCTTTAACTTTGGGGCTTTGATATGAGAATATCAGTTATAACAGTGGTTTTGTGATATGGATACTTAGGATTAACTGTATATGTTCTGACACAATGCCACACCGAACTGTATTGTGCAACTCTTTTTGGATGTAGCTTTCAGTGATTTGTATGCTAACGGGTTTATCTATTAAGGTCAAATGGGCATCTTTCCACTGATGTCAGTTGGCTTTGGATCAGGTCCTAAATCACTGAGCCAGATTCCCTGCTGGTGTAAATGGGTGAAACTTCATTGAAGCCAATGTTGTCACTGAAAAACCTAATAGCAATGGTCAATGTTCCATGCTGCACTAACTCCATAAGAATATGGATTGCCATATTAATGCATGTTACTCTTTATAGATTAGGCATTTTATATTAGCCACTCCATAATTGCACAGCTCAGTATTATTCCATTCCTTTAAGGAAAATTTAAAAATAGAAATTAATATTAATTGAACCACACAAAATCAGTTAGGATAAATTTTTTGAAAGAGTCCAACTGACAGGCACTTAGGTGCTAAAGTCTCATTGAAAGGCAATCGGATTTAGGGGCCTAAATCCCTTTTTTTAAAGGGGTCTTTGGCTCCTGAGTCACTTAGGTTTCCTTTAAAAATTTACTCTTAAACTTAAAGTCCATCCTTGACTAATAATGTTCTGTAGATATAAAGCAGAGCTGTTAGGAGAGCATATGTTGTAGTATTGTCACCTCACAAAGATTTATTTTCAAGTGCATTTTTCAGAAGTGTTTGTTTTTTTGTTTTTTTTGTATATCACAGAATTTTATGTTGGTTTCAAGTTGTATATGGTTTTATTTTATAGTGTTCCTGTTCTTCTTTAAGAATACTTCTCATTGTTCTGTTAATGGCGTGCCACAGGAAAATGGTCTTGGCCCAGGTCCTTCCCCAAGGAGCTCTCTTCATCTCCTTCAGTGCTGAGTGTTAGTAGTCAGATCTGGCAAGGCAATGAAGACAGCAGGCGCTGAAGCTGCTCTGCACTTCATAGGATTGAGCACTTGAAGGACAATGCTCCTGATACAGTATCTCTGCTGTTGATATTGCTGTCTTTCTTCCCAACGAGGTTTTTGCCTCAGAATTCTCTGAAATTCTACTGTCTTCTTCCTCAGATTCCCCTCTCTTCTTCCTCAACGAGTACCAAATAACAAAATAATAAAATCCTACTATCCAGTAATAGTTAAATACCTTCTGCTTGTTCTTCACAGAGGCATATTCCAATATTAGTGCCCACTCTTGCTGACTCAGCTTATTTGTAGAGGTGAGGAACTGATTCGACCCCAAGTCAATAGAAAAAATGTGAAGAGCTAAGGTCTAAGCACTGAGAGAATGTGCCACAGGGAGAAAGCATACTTGAGTCTTGTTAGGGCAAGAAGAAAACAGCAAAGTGTCTGACATCATGTCTAATGAACTTTCCAAAAGTTTTTTCAAAAGAGGCGATAGGAGGTTAATGAGAGGGAGGGAGAGAAGTGTGAAATGGTCAGAAAAGAGTACTAGCCATGTCTCAGCAGGAGTGCAACTCTGGAAACCTTTCTAGTGTTCAAAGTGAGAAACTGTTTTGGTGCATAACTGCTTCTGTATTTGATTGTGTTGGTAGCGCTCTTTCATTCAGTTTTTATCTCTAGTTCTATCTAGTCCCTCTCTGCAATCAGCTTTCGTATGCTTGATCACTAGCCATGAGGGAGAAAACTTGTGCACCATTAAAATTACGCTGCTCGAAAGGTGTTCAGGAAAGGAATTTTACATTTATAAATCTTCATCCTTCTGTCCAGAGTAAGGAAGATTGGACAATAATTTATCCACTGTTCCCTGGCCAAGGACTTGAAACAACCATGGTGCTGGAGATATTGAACGCTGAAGTGTTCCTTGTGTCCAAGTCTCTTTGCCCAGATTTTCTAATACCATTAGGCCATAACGTTAAGAAGACCCCCTTGACCCATCACTGTAGGGGGTTGCAGAATCAGGCTGCATTGCTGTCACCCATAATATTGACACACATTCTATGTGTGCTATGAAAATGTCTCTGTCATGTGAGAAGGAAATTTGTTAAGGATTTAGGTGAACTCTGAACACAGCTAGCTTATATTAAATACTCATTGTTATTGTTACCTTGTCTTTCCTCTCCTCTCCCCCATTTGTTTGTCTTACTCACCTGTAATGTCTGGTTGGGTCACTCAGGATGCATCTGCATAAGATGCCTAGGGAGCAGTGGAGGGTTGTGACAACCTAAAGATGGAGCCATTCCAGGTTCATTTCCAGCAAGCCACGATTGTTTTTACTCTCATGTAGAAAACAAAAAGAGGGTGAGAAAGGGAACCTGCTCTCCACCTACTTCTCCCTCTACTATCTGCTCAGCTCATTCATGGGTGGGTTCCTGATCCATAGGGAAGCACTGTTTCCATGGCTCAGAACAGATTTTGCCCACTGCTGCTTCAGATGAGGGGTAGGAAGCCCTGCTATAGCTCTCTTGCTGACACCTGCTCTTCTCTGGCACTGGTCCACTACGTTGCTGGCCCAATCAGTGCCCATTTGCTGTTCTCAGTGGCCACCGTGAATGAAGCCTGTTCACTGGACATTCCTCCAGTATTCCTGCTGGCACTATTTTCACTTCACCAGTTGGCTCGTTTCTGGGTGAGGGTGCTATAAATTTGCGTTACCAACACAGTAGCTGCTTCAATTCAAAGGAAGGGCAATCCGCCCCTCTGGGTTTCCCACTGTACCTCGATAGAGCACAGCTGCGTAAAATGCATCAAGTGGAAGAACTATAGTTAAAGAGGACTTTGGCAGAGAAAGGGACATAGGCTGAATACTGGGGCAGGGAAGCAGAAATTCTTCAAAAGCACATTCTGCTCTGCTCGGGTATATTCAAGTTTGCTACATTACTCATGCCACTCCCTCACATCTCCTCGGATGGCTCAATCTCGGTCTTTCCCAGCCTCAGTCTTGTAGCTAGCAGTTGTGAATGCTTGAATGAAAACACACTATTTATTTTAAAGTGTTCCTGGGTTATTGGTTTTTCTGTTTGCTGCTTGTTTTGTTTCCATCAGTTCAGTAATCAACTGATTATTTGTCTACCCACATTTTTTTCAGGTAACAGGTAATTTGGCAAAGATATTCTTGAGCATATCAGTTAAGTGAGTATGAACATCTTATGTGATAGTCTATATATTTGATTATCATTCTTACTGTTTTGAAAAAGCTCTCTTGGGACCCAGATGACCCAGATATGTACTTCTCTGGGAGCTACCATACCCAATAAAGGTATTTGATAGAATAGTAAATATTTAATGCAGTGGTTACAGCCAATTTCTGTCTAGTGTTAGCTTTGAACTTCTCTCAGTCGATAAAACATAATGAAGCATTTGTGATCTCATTCTGGTGGGAAGAATTCCAGATCAAAGAAAAACCTTTCATGTTTCCTTCATTTTATTATCCAAACTTTTTATTCTATAGTCTGTGGACTATAGGATAAAAAGCTTAATTAACAGTTAGTGAGTTGTGTTGACTTCAGCAAAATCATTAAGGAGCTTACTTCAAAGATGCTAGCTGCCAGATGGATTATGTTTAAAACTAGGTTAGCATCCTCACACTATTTTTAAGGGAGACACATTAAAAAAGATATATGTGCAATTACAGTAGGAAGTGAAGATCAGGTCACAGCAAAATTACACTGGGTTACAGTTTAGTGAGAGTTGTGCTCCTATATTGCACTTTGAACATGGCGTCATGTAATTTTGTTTTCCTAAATCAAAGGTCCAGTCTCCTGCCTATAAATTATGCTAATTGATATTTGCACGCTGCAGAATCAAATAGACTTTTAGTGATAAATATATTTATCTACTGTTGGACTCAGGGTGAACTTTTTCAGTGGCAATAGAAGAAACATCAATGAGATACATATTTCAAATAATGTCTTGATAAGTTCACTTCTAAATTTTAAAATCTAGTTTTGTAAAATGTAGCTAGATCATGTGTCATATTATCCTGAGTTACACTAGTGCAAGCCATTGGCTTCAATGGAGTTGTGCTAGCATGACTCAGAGGGGAACCTGTCTGCAAGTACTGGAAACATTTTTAGTTTTCAGCTCTGAACCTGAGGATTTGTATTCACCTTAGTGTTGTATTTGCTGTTCTGTGTTGGCTGTAACTAATATGATTACAGGTATTTCAAAGGTTATTTCTAGTACTCTGTTCTTTGCTTCACATACCACCAGTTTTCCTGAAATGCTGGTAGCAATAGTGGGGAATGCTAGCAAACATTTTATTATGATCTGTTACAGTACTGCCATGGCCAAGATCAAGCTGGACTGTAGAAGGACATAGTGATAGACAGTCTGTCACAGGGTGACTGGCCCCTTAAGGGGAAGTGGGGGTCCAGTAAATCTGTGACTTGTCCACTGTCTCCCCCTTGGGTTTAAAGAAGGCAGCTGGGCCTGAGAAGAGGAAGTTATGAAGGGGCATTTGAGAGATCCCTGAGGAGATGAGAGACACAGGCAGAAAGAGGAGCAGCAGAGGAGAGCTGGTACAGAGAGCCGCTGGAAAGAACAAAAGGTGAAAAATGTTGTTGGCGGGGACTGTCCAGAGCTGGGGAATCCCATCTGAGTTATCAGAGATCTTGTGCAGTGGGCCCTAGAAGGAAGTGGAAGAGCCTTCCTGATTAGAGGAAGCCAAGTCCTTCCAAGAGGGTTGGTGCGGGAGGGTGGATCCACAGGGGTAGGACTCACAGGCAGAGAGGCCTGGGTGAGTAGAACACTGAGGGAAGCCCCCTTGCAATAGATCTGAGTGAAGGGCTGACAGGCAGGGAGGCCTGGCTGAGTGGAAGATGCCAAAAGTTCTCTTGTGGGAGCCCTGACTTGGGGCAGGAAAGAAGGGAATCTGGGAGCTCTCCAGTGGCTGACCTTGGAGAGTGGAGCCCTGGAATAAGGGCAGAGAGTTTGGGAACAGACTCGAGATGGATTCTTGGGAGGGTGAGCTGAAAATGATGTCCCAGAAGAGGGCATGGAAAAGTGCTGTCAACCTGTTGTACTTTGGGATTTGGAGAGAATGGTTTTGTCATGAGGGGTCCAGACTATTGAATCTGTCCATGAATAAATTATGCCTAGAGATGGGGTTTTGAAGTAGGCTGTGATGGGGTGCCCATCCCACATAAGGCCTTGAGGGATTGAAGTGGCTAGGCAGGCCAATTAATTGCCCCTGCTGCACCTAAAAAAGGAGACAGGGAGCAGGCCACTAATTGGAAATGGGCCCAGCTGTGCAGGAACAGGAGGGGCCTGTACAAAGCCTAGGAGCTGTGAGCAGCAAGGGAGCTGCAAGGAAGTAGTCTATACTCACTCCCTGGGAGGAGGAAAGTTGGGCTGGCAAACCCAGAAAGAGGGGGAAGCCAGATAGGCAGGTGGAAACCCAGGGAAACAGCAGCAAGGGCTAGGACTGTACAGACCTGGGCTGCTTGTTCTAGGGTCTCTGGGCTAGAACCCAGTATAGAGGGTGGGCCTAGGTTCCCTTACCAGCCACCTAGTGGAGACGCTAGCTGGACCCCTGGTCTGGAAGGACTTTGACTTCCCTGAAAAGGGAAGACCTTAGTGACCTGACTGGGAGGCCAAGTCACAAACAGGAAGCTGCAACTCTGGTAGCAAGAGGGGCCACAGGGAGAAAGAGACAATGGATAGAGACACTGCCAGAGGAGAGCAGTGCTTGGAAAGAGCTAATCCCCTAGAGCCACCAGGAGGAGGCACCATGTGCAGTGAGTGGACCCTGTGACATAAGCACAGAGAAACTGTATTCCTTTTTGACTGGACCAAGTAGAAACTGAGGCAGA
The DNA here is from genome assembly GCF_015237465.2 of Chelonia mydas. Lineage (NCBI taxonomy): Eukaryota > Metazoa > Chordata > Testudines > Cheloniidae > Chelonia > Chelonia mydas. The sequence continues at coordinate 76,920,200 of NC_057854.1, forward strand.
GGTACCTGTCAAGGCATGGTCTGCCACAGGGCAAAGCCCTAGGCAGGGCCCACCTTATCATACTGTCCGTGCTGTGAAGAGCTTACAGTCTAAAGAGGCAGGACAGAGAAAGGATGTGAGGGAAAACAGAGGCACAAAGAGGTGAAGTGGTTTGCCAAAGGTCATCCACTACGTCAGTAGCAGAGTTGGTATTAGAAGTCAACTCTCCTGACTTGCTGTACAGTGACCTGTCCACTGGATCATGCTGCTTCATGTCCTAGTGAAGACAAGGTCAAATTGTTTCAGTGCAACTGCAATTGCAATTCCATTTACAAGGAACTCTCCTTATACTGGCATTCTGTGGAAAAAGAACACTCTTCAGGCCAAGAGTTTTCCGATAGTCTGACTGTATTTATCCAATTTCATATGTCTATAAACTTGAAATTCTATATTTAGGCTTCTGAAAACAAAGGAAATGGAAATAGAGCCACAGAAATGTGTGTCTGTCTGTGTCTGTCTGTCTCCAGGTTGGAGGTTTCAGTTGGAAGTCTTTTAGCAGATATTGTGCTCCTGCAGTCCATGTGTAATGGTGTTGTGTTTTGGTAACAGGCAAGGACAAATATGAAAGTAAGACATCAGTTTCACTCCTACACCTGGAGGTAATTTTCTCCAGAAAGTTTCTGCAGTAGAAAACTATTTTCAAAGAGCAATTCTTCCAGCCTGGTTGTTATTTTATTAGAGTATTGCAGGAAAAAGAACAATAAAGAACTCAAGGTAAATTTTTTTTCATTATAAAGTATATTTGTATCTCCACTTAAGCCAGGAATATATGCTCCTGTTTTGACTAACTCACCAACACTGTTAGTAAAAGCATCAGAAGAAAATAAGTCCTTTCTTTTATAACAAAACAAAAGGACTGCACTGCATATGAAAACTCTCAGTAGGAATTCTGCAGAATGTCAGTCCAAACTTTCTACAACTTGTTTCCTTAATAAGAGAGCTACAAAGGAAGTGGTTAGTTCACAAAGAGACTTATGAACAAACAGTAACCTCAAACTGGAGAGAGGGGTGAAACAAACATTAAATACAGTGGAAAACAAACAACAAGCTAGACATTACAAAATAGGAAGCCACAAAATCAAATGTGCATTTATGGCATTAAAAAAACCATCAGGAACAGGGGGCAAAGCTGGGAAGTTTTTTCTGTTATCGTTTTATCAGCAAGCTATATAGCACTAGTTCCAGTGGTATGCCCCTTTTGTAATTAGAGGACAGTACAATAGGCCTACTCAAACTGCTAATATCTTTACATTACAAAGGTAAGACAGAACTTTTTGGCTGCATCCACTGAATGGCAAAATGACTTGGTGGTTGTCCAGTGCCCTGTTTAAAATTAATCTTGGTCTCTCAGATCATAACACCACCAAATGCTCCGAGTACCACAGAGATCCTTCTTTCAGGCTTCTTGGAAGGATGCAGTTCATGATGTATTGCTCAAAAGCAGCCTTCTTAACAGGATTAATGGCACAAGAGACAGTTAGCCCTATTGTCTATAATAAGAGGTCACACATAAATTGTGGATATGTTATGAGAAAGGGGGAGGAGATGGCTATAAAGCATCTCCCAAATGACATAAAGAAGAAAGTCATATTCACTTGATTCAGACTTACAATAAATCATAAAACAAAAGGCTTAGCAAAGATGAAATTCCCAATTAACATATGCCCTGATCAGGCCAGGCCAAGCCAAGTGGGAAATTCCCATTCTTCTTCTACTGCTGCATCCAGATTGCAAAACCTTTACTTACCCAAATAGCCCCCATTGACATGAATGAGACTATCTGTGTGAGTAACCACTCACCAATACAGTCCAAAATGATTAGCCCAACTGAATAGAAGTAACCTACAAAACTTAACATGTAACTAACCGCATAAGAGCACTAACTTCAGAAAAAATAAAAGTTATCGAATAGCATCTCTCCATTCGGTGCATCTGTTTAAACAGGACCAGACAATACATGTAGTGATAGAGAATACTCTGCACACTTGTACTATGGACTATGTATAGGAATATGTCTAACTTGTTCAGTGTATAAGTAAAAAAAAAAAAGAGGCGGGGAGAGAGGTAGTACTACTAACCCTGCAATTTCCTTCTCAGAGTTGAAAGTCAAGCTGGGTTCATTCTTGTTTATTCCCCTTCATTAATAACAAAGATTTTGTAACTGAAACTTTAACAATTTAATTGCTGTAGAAACCAGAATAGAATCCAGCCCCGATAGCTGTAGTGGCTCTGCTGGACTACAAGAGCTATTTTAAAAAGGCTAATGAAAACTTTTTTGTCAGTAATGTAAGAAGCTACTATTCTGAAATGTCACAAGGTGCCTCCATTGGTATCCAGTATGTCACGCTGCCTGGTCTGGCCTGTCTCTTGGTCTCTTATCCACAAACACACATCAGGTTGTTACCCCTTCACCAGGTGTGCATTTATATTCTTCACTTACAAAATATAACAGTGCATACTGCAGGCGTGCAAGAGGCAGACTTCCATGCAGTCTTCTCTCCTCAACCCAGGCTAATCCTGTTCCTCCCACTTATATCTTCCCAATTACTGAGCCAATTGCCTCATTAGCCTAGAAATTGCCACCCAAGAGTCAGAAATCCCCAGCAGAAACTGATTAAGGGAATGTCGACTACTAAATGAGGTTGATTTAATAGAAGTCAATCTTTAGAAATCTATTTTATACAGTCGATTGTGTAAGTCTCCACTAAGTGCATTAAGTCGGTGGAGTGCGTCCTCAATACCATGACTAGCATCGACTCATGGAGCGGTGCACTGTGAGTAGCTATCCCACAGTTCCTGCAGTCTCCACTGCCCACTGGAATTCTGGGTTAAGCTCCCAATGCCTGATGGGGCAAAAACATTGTCCCAGGTGGTTTTGGGTACATGTCGTCAGTCTCCCCTCCCTAACTCCCTCCGTGAAAGCAACGGCAGACAATCATTTCACGCCTTTTTTCCTGGGTTACCCATGCAGACGCCATAGCATGGCAAGCATGGAACCCGCTCAGCTCACCGCTGCTGTTGTGAGTATTGTAAACACCTCGTGCATTATCCTGCAGTATGTGCAGAACATGGCTAAGGGGTGCCAGCATGAGGACGATTGTGAGGAGGACATGGACACAGACGTTCCTGAAAGCACGGGCTGTGGCAATTGGGACATCATGGCACAAGTGGGGCTGGTTGATACAGTGGGATGCCGATTCTGGGCCCGGCAAACAAGCACAGACTGGTGGGACCGCATAGTGTTGCAGGTATGGGATGATTCCCAGTGGCTGCGAAACTTTCGCATGCATAAGGCCACTTTCCTTGAACTTTGTGAGTTGCTTTCCCCCACCCTGAAGCACAGGAATACCAAGATGAGAGCTGCCCTGACAGTTGAGAAGTGAGTGGCAAGAGCCCTGTGGAAGCTTGCAACGCCTGACTGCTACCGGTCAGTCGGGAATCAATTTGGAGTGGGCAGATCTACTGTGGGGACTGCTGTGATCAAAGTAGCCAATGCAATCACTGACGTTCTGCTATCAAGGGTAGTGAGTCTGGGAAATGTGCTGGTCATACTGGATGGCTTTGCTGCAATGGGGTTCCCTAATTGTGGTGGGGCGATAGACAGAACACATATCCCTATCTTGGCACCGGACCACCGCAAGGGGTACTTCTCAATGGTGCTGCAAGCACTGGTGGATCACAAGGGACGTTTCACCGACATCAGCGTGGGATGGCAGAAAAAGGTGCATGACGCTCGCATCTTTAGGAACTCCGGGCTGTTTGAACAGCTTCAAGAAGGGACTTACTTCCCAGACCAGAAAATTACTGTTGGGGATGTTGAAATGCCAATAATTATCCTTGGGGACCCAGCCTACCCCTTGCTCCCATGGTTCATGAAGCTGTACACAGGCAGCCTGGACAGTAGTAAGGAGCAGTTCAACTATTGGCTGAGCAAGTGCAGAATGGTGATAGAATGTGCCTTTGGACATTTAAAAGCTCTCTGGTGCTGTTTGCTGAGTAGGTTAGACCTCAGCGCAACCAACATTGCCATTGTTATTGCTGCTTGCTGTGTGCTCCATAATATCTGTGAGAGTAAGGGGGAGATGGTTATGGCAGGGTGGGAGGTTGAGGCAAATTTTGAGCAGCCAGACACCAGGGCGATTAGAAGAGCACAGTTAGGCGCGCTGCACATCAAAGAGGCTTTGAAAACCAGTTTCATGACTGGCCAGGCTACGGTGTGACAGTTGTGTGTGTTTCTCCTGGCTGCAAACCTGCCCCCTTTGTTGATTTTAATTCCCTGTAAGCCAACCACCCTCCCCCCTTTGATCACAGCTGGCAAAGGAAATAAAGTAACTATTGTTTTGAAACCATGCATTCTTTCTTTATTAATTAAAAAAAAAGTGAGATAACTGACAAGGTAGCCCGGGTGGGGTGGGTTGGTGGAGGAGGGAAGGACAAGGCCACATGGCTTATTGTAGCCACATTACAAATCAAAACTATTTGAATGACAGCCTTCTGTTGCTTGGGCCATCCTCTGGAGTGGAAAGAAAAGGAGTACTTGTGGCACCTTAGAGACTAACCAGTTTATTTGAGCATGAGCTTTCGTGAGCTACAGCTCACTTCATCGGATGCATAGCATATCGTGGAAACTGCAGAAGACATTATATACACACAGAGACCATGAAACAAAACTTCCTCCCACCCCACTCTCCTGCTGGTAACAGCTTATCTAAAGTGATCATCAAGTAGGGCCATTTCCAGCACAAATCCAGGTTTTCTCACCCTTCCCCCCCCCCCCCAAACTCACTCTCCTGCTGGTAATAGCCCATCCCTCTTTGAAACCTCTCTTTATAATGCGCATGATAATCAAGGTGGGTCATTTCCAGCACTAATCCAGGTTTTCTCACCCCCCCCCCACACCTCCCTCCAAAAACCACACACACAAACTCACTCTCCTGCTGGCAATAGCTCATCCACACTGACCACTCTCCTTACAATGTGTACAGCAAACAAGGTGGGCCATTTCCAGCATAAATCCAAGTTTAACCAGAATGTCTTGGGGGGGGTTTGTAGGAAAAAAACAAGGGGAGATAGGCTACCTTGCATAATGACTTAGCCACTCCCAGTCTCTATTCAAGCCCAAATTAATAGTATCCAATTTGCAAATGAATTCCAATTCAGCAGTTTCTCGCTGGAGTCTGGATTTGAAGTTTTTTTGCTTTAAGATAGCGACCCTCATGTCTGTGATTGCGTGACCAGAGAGATTGAAGTGTTCTCCGACTGGTTTATGAATGTTATAATTCTTAACATCTGATTTGTGTCCATTTATTCTTTTACGTAGAGACTGTCCAGTTTGACCAATGTACATGGCAGAGGGGCATTGCTGGCACATGATGGCATATATCACATTGGTGGATGTGCAGGTGAACGAGCCTCTGATAGTGTGGCTGATGTTATTAGGCCCTGTGATGGTGTCCCCTGAATAGATATGTGGGCACAGTTGGCAACGGGCTTTGTTGCAAGGATAGGTTCCTGGGTTAGTGGTTCTGTTGTGTGGTATGTGGTTGTTGGTGAGTATTCGCTTCAGGTTGGGGGGCTGTCTGTAGGCAAGGACTGGCTTTTCTCCCAAGATTTGTGAGAGTGTTGGGTCATCCTTCAGGATAGGTTGTAGATCCTTAATAATGCGTTGGAGGGGTTTTAGTTGGGGGCTGAAGGTGACGGCTAGTGGCGTTCTGTTATTTTCTTTGTTAGGCCTGTCCTGTAGTAGGTGACTTCTGGGAACTCTTCTGGCTCTATCAATCTGTTTCTTCACTTCCGCAGGTGGGTACTGTAGTTGTAAGAATGCTTGATAGAGATCTTGTAGGTGTTTGTCTCTGTCTGAGGGGTTGGAGCAAATGCAGTTGTATCGCAGAGCTTGGCTGTAGACGATGGATCGTGTGGTGTGGTCAGGGTGAAAGCTGGAGGCATGTAGGTAGGAATAGCGGTCAGTAGGTTTCCGGTATAGGGTGGTGTTGATGTGACCATCGTTTATTAGCACTGTAGTGTCCAGGAAGTGGATCTCTTGTGTGGACTGGACCAGGCTGAGGTTGATGGTGGGATGGAAATTGTTGAAATCATGGTGGAATTCCTCAAGGGCTTCTTTTCCGTGGGTCCAGATGATGAAGATGTCATCAATATAGCGCAAGTAAAGTAGGGGCGTTAGGGGACGAGAGCTGAGGAAGCGTTGTTCTAAATCAGCCATAAAAATGTTGGCATACTGTGGGGCCATGCGGGTACCCATAGCAGTGCCGCTGATCTGAAGGTATACATTGTCCCCAAATGTAAAATAGTTATGGATAAGGACAAAGTCACAAAGTTCAGCCATCAGGTTAGCCGTGACATTATCGGGGATAGTGTTCTTGATGGCTTGTAGTCCATCTTTGTGTGGAATGTTGGTGTAGAGGGCTTCTACATCCATAGTGGCCAGGATGGTGTTATCAGGAAGATCACCAATGGATTGTAGTTTCCTCAGGAAGTCAGTGGTGTCTCAAAGGTAGCTGGGAGTGGAGTGGAGTGGCTGGGTGCCCGGAGGCTCCCGCCACCCCATGTTCTTGGGCATCTGGGTGAGGAGGATATGGAACTTGGGGAGGAGGGCAGGCAGTTATACAATGGATGCAGCAGGGGTCTGTGCTCTTGTTGGCTTTCCTGCAGCTCCACCAGATGCCTCAGCATCGCATCCTGCCTTTGCTCATCGCGCTCACTTAATGCTTTCCTGGCCTCTGCCACTGAATGCCTCCATGCATTCAGCTGTGCCCTATCAGTGCGGGAGGACTGTCTGAGCTCAGAAAACATGTCATTGTGAATGTGTTTTTTTTGCCTTCTAATCTGCGATAACCTCAGGGACGGAGATGATAGGGGGAGCACAGAAACATTTACACCTGCAGGGTGATAAAAAGGAGAGTAAAATTTAAGATGTTACATTTCTGAGAACAAAAGGCAGACTCTTTCACAGTGAATCAAGGAATTCGCAGCAGATAGCACATGTGCTTTAGGTACAAGATTGCATTTTGCCTTTTATATTGAGCGCCTGCCGGTATGGTGACACACCACACACAGCTGGGCAACAGAATTCGGTTTCCAGGCAGCTGTGGTAAGCCAAAGGGTATGCGGGGTTTGCTTCTTCCGCCTTCATAACATGTGGGAATGGTTTCAAACTGCAGTGCCCTCCTTTCCCATAGCAAGCAATGCCGGTTGGATTTCACATTTAAAAGGAGGGGCTGCAGTTTTTAGGGTGGATGTGCAGCACACACCTCCCCCCACCCCACCGCGTGGATATTCTCTGAGATGATCCCTTTTAGCCAGGCGCAAACAGCCCAGCATGAATGGGGTCCTTTTACTGTTCCCTTACAAAAATTCCCCTATTTCAACCAGGTGACCATGAATGATATCACTCTCCTGAGGCTAACACAGAAAGATATAGACCAAATGTTGCTTGAATGCAACCAAAACCCAGAACCATTTGCTGCCATGCTTTGTGCTGCAATGATTCCAGACTACTTGCTACTTGCTTGGCGTGGTAAAGTGTCCTACCATGGAGGACGGAATAAGGCAGCCCTCCCCAGAAACCTTCTGCAAAGGCTTTCAGAGTACCTCCACGAGAGCTTCATGGAGATGTCCCTGGAGGATTCCCGCTCCATTCCCAGACACGTTAACAGACTTTTCCAGTAGCTGTACTGGCCGAGAATGCATCCCAATTCTTCAGGGCAAATCAAACATTAAACACTATTGCTTTTAAACCCTGTACTGTAGTTACAAATGTGCACTCACCAGAGGTGCCTTCTCCAGCTTCAGGGTCAGGGATCCCGCCTTGGGAGGGTATTGGCTCCAGGGTGATTGAAAGGTCCTGGCTGCTGGGGAGAACGGATTCACCACTTGCCTGCTGCACATTCTCCTCCTCCTCCTCCTCTTCCTCATCCACAAAATCCTCCTCCCTGTTGTGTGAGACTCCCCCCTTGCAGGTGTCCACAGACAGTGGTGGGGTAGTGGTAGGGTCCCCCCCCTCGAATGCCATGCAGCTGATCATAAAAGCAGCATGTATAGGGCTCTGACCCAGAGCGACCATTTGCCTCCTTTGTCTTTTGGTAGGCTTGCCTGAGCTCATTAACTTTCATGCAGCACTGCTGTGTGTCCCTGTTGTAGCCTCTCTCCACCATGCCCTATGCAATTTTGGCATATATATTAGCATTTCTTCTTTTTGATTGGAGTTTGGCCTGCACAGATTCTTCTCCCCATACAGCAATCAGATCCAGTGTCTCCCGTTCGCTCCATGCTGGAGTTCGTTTGCGATTCTGGGGGGACTGCATGGTCACCTGTGCTGCTGAGCTCACCACGCTGACCAAACAGGAAATTAAATTCAAAATTTCCTGGGGCTTTTCCTGTGTACCTGGCTAGTGCATCAGAGTTCAAAGTGCTGTCCAGAGCAGTCACATTGGAGCACTCTGGGATAGCTCCCGGAGGCCAATGCCGTCAAATTGCATCTGCACTACCCCAAATTCAACCCAGCAAGGTCGATTTTAGCGCTACTCCCCTCGCCGGGGAGGAGTACAGAAGTCAATTTTAAGAGCCCTTTAGGTCGACGGAACAGAGTTGGTTGTGTAGATGCATTCATTTTAAAATCGACCTAATGCGGCTAAATTCGACCTTACCCAGTATAGTAGACCAGGGCTCAGTGGCTTAAATTAAGCCTGCACTCCAACCAGTGCTGCAGCAATGTCAGTGACCAGGGCACTACTAATAGTGCCCTGTACATGAATACACACAAGCAACAGGTCTGATCACATACTATAATCCAGGTGTGAGGATGTCTCAGAAGAGGAATCTAAGACCATACTGTTTCAGTAAAGTAAACAAAGCAATTCTTTAGACCACTTTTAAGTCTTCTGTCCATGATTCCTCTTTTCCCTGCTATATTCCTTAGTAATTAAACTCAATCATTCAAGAAGGAATGGGACCATTTAAAAAAAAAACTTATGCTATAGGGTGGCATTTTAAACTATTCAGTTGGTGGTTAGGACTTAAGTCTTAACTGATTGCAGCCACAGTCTCCATAAGACTTTGAACAACATTAAGGCCTTGTTGTTTTTGTAGAAGATTCTCAATTTGGAGCCTTTCAGGCTCCCACCAATTAGGGGCAGCCGCCAAAGATTTTCCTCTAGAAATCAATTGCAGAAGCCACCAGAAACCAAGCTGTCTCTCTGTATTAAATATGTGTGCAGTTCACAAAGATTGGATTCCAGTAAATTAGGCTCTTAAAGTGAACTCTCTGTATTGCTTCATTTATATTTTCAGCCATGGACCAGATAGATAATTCAAGGAATGCTATTCAATTAAGAAATGCAATAGAAAGAAAATCTCAAATTTAATAAAAGGGTATGTCTTACTTCAGAAGATTCAGAGCTACTGCAGTAATGGAATCTTCCTGCACTGAGAATCTAATAGAAGATGGTTTGGTCTGAAAACTGTAAATCGGAGAACATATGGCACAAATTATACTGTGTATGCTAAACAGCTCTTAAACTGTAAACATCCTCTGTCAGACCTTCTCTTTAGAGATGCTAGAATGTCTCTGGCATAGTCTGATGACTCCAATAACTCCTTTTAGTAAGATAAGGTTTATTTCGTTAATATATAAGAAAACACATTTTTCCTAGCTTATTGTGACAGACACTCACAGTACCTGTGGTGTAGCAAGTCTTGGCTCTATGTATGAGATGGGTTTAAAACAAAACCTGCCAATTGTAGAGCAAACCAGATTCTGCTCCAAAAGTTATTAAAATCAGCCTGGTTCAAGTTTGAATGTCTATGAACCCACCCTAGCTTATTTGTATGTAGATTGTGATTTTAAAAAAAAGGGTTTGCAAAAAGCTTCTGGCTTTACGTTTTAGCAAATTTTTATTTATGCTCTATTTTGATTTCAAGACTTGCTCATTGGACTAGGTCAAATGGAGGAAGTTGCATGGTATATCTTATGTGTTTTTGATTGACTAAGCCGCTCACATGCATAGGAGTGTCAGCTTGAACTAAAATCCTTACTCCAAACATAAACCAGGATTTTAGCACAAACATTACTAAAACTCACTGAGATCAGTAGGAATAATTCTATTGACTTCAAAGGGCACTGGATCAGGCTCTTAGCCCTCTGACTTCTAGCAAATCTCTGCCACTCGGTCTTATTAACATTTTGTCTGATAACTAGTACAAAATAATTTCCTATGAGGTTCTTGTTGTTCCAAGTGATGATGTAATCTTATGTTTAATCATAAGGATGACAAAATGTTCTACTGATCATGAATAAAGATCACTTATATAGTACAATAAGTTTATACAGTTTCAGAAACAGGATACACATGTACCCTACAACGGAAAGTTTACAACATAAAGGATCCCTTAAGATGTTTGTAATCCTGGGAAGATGGCAAATGGTAGGAAGGTTTTTGACTGCTGAGGTTAAAAATAGAAAACCTGTTGAAAATACAAAAAAGTAAATAAACCCATAAATCTCCTGGAAACAGATCTGCAAAATAATCAATTTGTAATTGGGAAGGTGCAAATAAATACTCCAAAAACTAGGTTTCAGAAAGAAAATGTGTGTGGCAATGATATGAGAAGGCATGATACATAGTGTAAGCTACTGAAATAGATAAACCCATGGATTTAGATGCAGGAAACGGATTATCAGTGTAAAAGACCAGTTTAGGATGACATGAAATGGGGAGGGAAGTTGTTTCCTTCAAAGAAATTGTAATCATATTCCAAATGAATAATTAGGCTAGATTAGTCAAATGTTCTGAATTTTGGCTTTCTGTTTCAAAGTAAAGAATTAGAAAATAAGACTATGATCATTTTTGTTCCCTACTATGCTGCATAAAATAGCAGTTCAATTAAAATGAAGGCTGTGATACAAGGAACAATTGATATTCCAAGTTAAGACTCCTGCTTTATCTTGGTCTTCATCTTGAGTAGGCACTGAAAAAAGAGCATGAAAATCATCTGTGTACCATATGTTTCATTAATTATCCACAATGGAAAGAATTATTAAGTTGTTAAAGTCTTAAATTGGAATTTCTTGGCTCTTGTTCACTTTGGTTATAATCTCAATGTTAGTTCAATTCATCTTTTTTTTTTTCATCATACAAAAAGGGTAAGAAAGAAGTTACTTCCACTTTGATTCTAGGAAAATTTGTTGAGATCTTGCATCTCAATACATCCTGGAAGCACCTGATGCTTTAAAAAACATAGCTCTGTGCTATTCAAGACACAGAGGGAGCACTATTATGGATCAGTTAATACATGTATGATTTAAGTCATCATAATTTATACTATCAGGGCATAGTAGAGATTCCTTAATGTATGGACCATTGACAAAATGTCATAACAGAATGTATTGCTAGTGTAATCTTAATCTTTAGATCGTTTATAACCACTGTGATGAATGGTGCCAAAGCATGCTACCAGGGAGTTTACTTGCTATGAATAAGACAAAGCTACTAAGTCTTTGGAGTTTGTTCTATCTAAGCATATATATTGAATTATGTTTTTGTATCTCATAGAATCATAGGGTTAGTAGGGACTGCAAGGGTCATCTAGTCTAACCCCTTGCCAAGATGCAGGATTTGTTGTGTCTAAGCCATCCAAGGCAGATGGCTATCCAGCCTCCTTTTGAAAACCTCCAGTGAAGAAGCTTCCACACCCTCCCGAAGCATCTGTTCCATTGTCCTACTGTTCTTACAGTTAAGAAGTTTTTCCTCAGAATTAATCTAAATCTGCTATGCTGTAATTTGAAGCCATTGCCTCTTGTCCTGCCTGCTGTGGCAAGAGAGAACAACTTTTCTCCATCTTTTTTGTGGCAACCTTTCAAGTGTCTGAAGACTGCTATCGTATCCCCCCTTAATCTCCTCTCTTCCAAACTAAACATACTCAGTTCTTTCAGCCTTTGCTCATATGGCTCGCATTCCATCCCTTTGATCATCTTTGTTGCTCGCCTCTGGATCCTTTCTAGTTTCTCTACATCCTTTCTATACATTGGTGACCAAAATTTGACACAGTACTCCAGCTGAGGCCTAAACAACGCCAAGTAGAAATATCACCTCTTGTAACTTGCATGCTATGCCTCTGTTAATGCCACCTAAACTTGCATTTGCTTTTGCAACAGCATCGCATTGCTGACTCATTTTGAGGCTGTGATTCACCACAACTCCCAGATCCTTCTCAGAAGTGCTGCTGCCAAGCCAGTTTTCCCCCATTCTGTGTCTGTGCATTTAGTTTTTCTTCCTTAAGCATAGCACCTTACATTTGTCTTTGTTGAATTTCATTTTGCTGGCAGTAGCCCAGTTCTCCAATTTATCAAGATCCCTCTGAATTTTAGCTCTATCTTCCAACGTATTGGCAACACTCCCAGTTTTGTGTCATCTGAAAACTTGATCAGGATGCTCTCAATACCTGCATTCTCTCAATACTTCATATTAGGATGCTCTCAATACCTCATTAATAAAGAAACACCAGACCTAGAAGAGATCCCTGTGCAACCCCACTTGAGACCTTCTTCCAATCTGACATCATTCCATTAATAGTTACTCTTTGTTTGCGCTTTTCAACTAATTATGTATCCACTTAACGGCAGTTCGGTGAAACCCACATTTCTCCGGCTTATTTATCAGAATGTCATGTGAGACTGTGTCAAAAGGCTTGCTGAAGTCCAGGTATATGAGGTCCACCACATTCCCCCTATCCACCAAATCAACTTGATTTCCTTCTTTGATAGGGTAGCTGGTTTGGCATGATTTGTTCTTGGTAAATCCATGCGGGCTGCTGGAGATCACCCCTTCATCCTCCAGGTATTCACAAATTGATTGTTTTATATATTACTCTAGTAGCTTCCCAGGCATTGAAGTCAGGCTGACTGGTCTATAGTTGCCCAGCACCTTCTTTTTCTCCATTTTAAAGATGGCCACTACGTTAGCCCTGCTCCAGTCTTCCAGGACCTCTCCTGTTCCCCATAAGTTTATAAATATTATTGCCAGTGGCTCTGAGATTTCTTCAGCTAATTCCTTCACTAGCCTGAGGTGAATAGCATCCAACCCCACTCATTTGAATTCATTAAAATTGGTCAGAAGATCTCTGATATGTTCTTTACTTATCCCAATCTGCTTCCCTTCTCCTTTATTGTCTATGGTAACTTCACTAATCGTCCGGTCACGTCTTATTTTTTGTGAGAAGACTGAAGCAAAGTAGGCATTGAGCAGCTCGGCCTTTCTATCTGTTCTGCTCAGATGCACGCACACTTTAAATCTAGCTCCTCTTTATTAATGATTTACAGAAATGTAAACAACTCTCACTGGAATTACATTGTCAGTTTTCTGCTTCATTTGAGCTGATGTGTATCTTGAGGAAGCTTGCCAGGTGTGGTGTGGGGAGGGAGGGCCAGCAAAGGATGCATTGTCTAAAAGACACAGAATATCCAATCCAGAAGTGAAAGCAAATTACATGAACTTTTCATCCACTAAACTGGAAAATAATTTAAAGCTGCTGATAATTGGCTTTAGTAATCTGCAAGATTTGTTCTCAGTTCAGACTTTGCACAGCATTTTTTCTAACTGAATTTATCCATCTTTCTATCAGGAATTAGCCCTGATTCAGGAAAACGCGCCTATCCAAGACAACATTAAAGTCCCATTGAACTCAATGAATTTGCTTAACTGCTGTCCTGAATAAGGACAGACTAGAACATATGCTTACATGCTTTCCTTAGTTGGAACCCTATTGACTGCTCTAGAAGTGTCCCTGGATTGTCATAAGATTGTGTAGCAGTAGCAAAACCAAAATAGCAGCTGAAGATTTAAAGGCAGATGCTGATGAAATTCTCATTCTGGACAACAGCTTCATCTTATCCCTCACATCTGGTATGTATTTATAAGTTGTAGAATGGGGGCAAGTAAAAATTAATGTGTAGACTTGTCCATTTTTACCTACAGAGGTGAAAAGGGGTGTTTGGATATTATCAGGTCTATAGTTGGAGGTAATATCACCAATGTGTAAATGCCCCTTGAGCTGACGGTACCTGGTGTAAAATTATATAATTCAGAAGCCTGAGAACACACCTCAGGAGAGCCAATGTATTTGCTCAATGGCATGTACAAGTACAGAAAAGCTGAGGAGAAGCTGTAATACATTCAGCATATTGTGAAATATTGTAATGGCCTCTTAATATGCAATCTTGGTGGGGGTGGGGCAGGGCAGGAAAAGTACTTACAACACAGCTGCTTCTGTAACATAATGCTCATTTCAAATTTTAAGAAAATATTCCAAAGTAACTTGCCCTTTTACTGTTATTGATGCATTATATAATACTTTAAATAATAATGGCACCTTTAAGAAGAAAAGCATAAGAAGTTTCTAACGCCAGCCAAACTTGCATCCATTTTTGCCCTCTAACTATAATCTAGTTACCTAGGGCTAAGCAAATCAGCTTGCATGCAACAAAATTTGCTTTTTAGCTGAGAATCAGTTTTCAGTCCAATGTAGTGTTGCAATGTTTACAGTACCTGAAGAAGGAGGATAAGGTGACATGAGAAAACCCCTTAACTGTAGTAGCAAAACTGGCAAATTAATTGTAGTCGCAAAGGAAGAACACTGCAGAATGATTATTGAGAAGTACCGAGAGTAATATTTTTAAATTACCTGTGTTGTGATTTGGCATTAAAAAAAGATCAGTTGAGATCCTGAGGCATATACAGTATATTAAAGCATGCATGAATAAAATGTAGAGAGATTCTGCATTATGAAGGAACCAGAGAGATTATATCTAGAATCTTTTTATTATCAGAACAATATTTGTAAGAATTATAAAAGTCCAGCAGAGCATAACTCAGAGTGTGGAGACTGTGTTAGATTCATATATGGCAGGGCTGATGGAGCCATGTATGGTTCCTACAATATTAGTATAGTATTGGTCCATTAAATGATAACTAAAGTCCTTATAATGCCTATCCATGCCAGACCCTATGTTCATTTAGTCTAGAATCGTCTAAGTGGGCTAATATTTTAGCAAGGCAAATGTTAGAACTGTAATATCTGCACTAAAGAGGAAGTGGAGATAATCTTGCAGAACACTTGCCCTGAAGAAAAAAAAAGCAATAAATGGATTTAGGGCAGTACTAACATATCAGAAACAAGATGTAAAGAAATTAGATTGAGAAGAAAATTAGAATATAAGCAATCCAGGCAAAACTTCTCTACACAGAGTTGGGAACAAACTTCCTGAGTCCGCAATTCAAAAACGTTATTTATGGGAAGCACATTGAGATGCAGTTTTGTGACAGGTGCCTGAAATTGATTTTGGCATTCATTGTCATCCTCAAGTCCCTCTTTTCCTTCAACTACCTTCTAGATTTAATTTTTACTCATGAATATCTAATTAACTCTGGAATTCTAGTCGAGCCAACTCCTGACCGCCTTCCTCATGCAAATTTTGATGTAACTAAGAATTAGTCCTTAATCCTTGCACTACCATACCTGCAGAGAAGCCCTAGCAACAATGGTTTGTTTAAATTTTCTTCAGAAAATTCACTTATCACTTCGTGAAGCTCTTTCTTTCACACCTTACATCTGTCATTCTCTGTTTCTGCAACAGCTACAGCTTTTGTTGTAGTGGTTTGTTAATATAGTTGGTGGATATCTGATCCTCTTTTGGATGCAAACTTTGGTTCAGTTTACACTTTAACTCTTCCAAATGCATTATTTTCTGTGCAATTTAATAGTAACATATTGCATTAAAATACCCGTAAATACTAATTAGGATAGGGCATTTTCTTTTACCCAGAATTCTTTACCCATTTAGAACTATTCATTTCATGTAGCATACAATTTTTATTTGTAATAACTCAGACAAGGTTTGTAAGGCCTAGAGCATTTATTTGTCTTGTTGCATAAAATAATAAAGGTTTGCAATTACATTTTATATATTTATATTTATGTAATATAAATCTTATAAAATAATATACACACAATAACCCCACACACATTTCAGTGTATAACATGAAATTCCAATAATTCTTCACCATTGGCCAATCTCAAGAAGAATGAATTACAGATGAGAGTTTCCCAGACCTAAAGAAGAGCTCCCCACGCTAGCCCTGCAAGAGCTGAATTAGGCCAGGTGGGCCCAATCAGTGAATTAGGCTTCAAATAGGGGAGCTTTCAGCTGTAGGCAGCTAAATAGAGAGAGAAGCTCACCTGTGAGGGACAGGCAGAGCTTCTACAAAAGCCAAGAGGCTGGCAATAGAAGGGGCTGCAGGGAAGGAGTCTGCAGTCACTCCCTGGGAAAAGGGAGGGCTGCAGAGATGAGTTGCCTAAAGTTACTCCCTGGGAGGAGGGAGTGAAGAGACTGGCAAACCCAGAGGAGTGGGGAAGGCAGGAGATATGGAAGTGGCTCAGGGAAAGGCAGCAAGTGAGCCTAGTAGGAGGCAGGAGTGCCAGCACCCTGGTCAGAGCAGTGCTGCCAGCAGGGACCAGGGAAGCTAGAGAGAACTTCTGGCTAGCTGCTAAAACTGGCAGGGTGAAGCCCTGAGGTAAGGTCGAAAAAAGTGCTGGGGGCTGCGGGGAAATGGCCCAGGGAAATGAACTGAGGAGTCAGAGGGGATGCAGCAAGTGGCAGCCATCTACAGGGTCCCTGGGGCAGGAACCAGAGTAGTGGGCAGGCCTGGGGCTCCCCCACCCCTACTCGCCACTGAGGAAGTGCCTGGACTGAGGGACTGTGAGACTATCCCCTGGAAGAGGGGAGCACAGAGTGTGGCACAGCTGGAGGGCTGAAGAGGATGCTGCAGTCCTTGGAGCAACATGGGTCCAGCAGCAGAAGTGATGGTGGCAAAACACCACCAGAAGAGGATGCACTGGTTAGCAGAGCTAATCCCTTGGACACCCAACAGGAGGTGCCGCAGTGGTGAGTGACCCCTGTTACAGGTGGAAACTTTGGAAAACCTATTTTAGAAACAATATTATACATATATTCCATCTTCTATATTTGTCTTCCATTATTCTTTATTATAAAAATAGATGTGTTCAAATTAATTAATAATGCATTTACTCTTGGCGGCGGTTTCCCCAGTATAGCCATGGCACTTTTTGCATCGTAGTGATGACTACGAATTTGAGTGGGGAATCTTAAAAGTGGATATTGATTTCTTGAACGAGTAGATTGTAAAAAGAACAAGGATAGTAAAATTCAGAACATATGCTATCCTAGCATTATTCCTAAATGATATAGTTACCATAAATCAGCTCTTGCAATCATACATTTTAACCTCAGATCTAAGGTCTTACTTTCCTGTACTTGCCTTTATATGTTTAAAATCTGTGACTTTGAAACAAAAGAGTAAATTTTTGGACAGGGGTATATGTACAATTTCAGTGTTAACATACAGCAGAGAGATTTCAGCTTTCATATGAAATGGAACCAGTTTTTCTGTTAATACAATACGCCTCTAACTTTTTATTAAGCCTCTAACCACATTCCCCTACCGATCGTTGCCCTTCTCTATTTTAGAGTGCTGTATCAGAAAAATGGCTGTCTTCCTTTTAATTTCATTTGTGAAATGATACAACCACTGATGTCACTATAACTGCACAGATTTTTTTTTTTTAAATAATAGCAGCAAACGTCATGGAGAAACCTGGTAGTGATGGCTGTTGTTAAGGTTGTCTAGTACTATCCATCACAGAGAGAAATTTGTGGCTTGTTTGGAGATGTAAAGGGTCGTGATGGTCAGAGTCTCAGAGCTGTGTCAGCTCATCCATGTAGAGAGACTCCAGGTGGAGCGAACCAGTGAGTGCTCCATTAAAGAGCAGGAGAATAGCAAGGAAAGGCTAGTAAGGAGGCCTAGGTTGCCCACGTAGGAAGAGTCATGGGGAAGCAAAATCAGAGCAGTTCACAATACAAGACAAACAGTCCAATTGTTAGGGTCCCAGGGCTATGGGAGGGTGGCCATGGGCTCCTTATGCTGCCAACTTGTTGGGAGGGTGCAGACACTCCTTGTCAGCAAGGGGAGAAGGGTCTGTTGGAGCCCAGGAAGGCAAGAAGTTGGAGAAAACAAAAGGCTAAAGACTGTTGCATTCTAGCTAACTTTGGAAAGGATGGATTTCTATGACTTAATCTGGCTAAGTCACTGCAGTGAGCTAACAGTGCTGGAAGCTGGTGGATGTCTTCTGAAACGGGAAATTGACACAGCATGCTGAGTGGACAGGTCTGAAACCAGAGTGGGTGAATCCCTGCTACGGGTCTCTATAAAAGCCTAGCTAAGCATTTAGGGCCACATTCTCTGCTGGGTAAATGGGTGCAGTGGTATTGACTTCATGGGAGTCTCACAAACTGACACCAGCAGAGAATTTGTCCCATAAAAGCTTCACTCTGCTTAAAGCTCCCAGAACTCATGCTCTGGTGGCCCTGCAGAGGTAGCAGGTTCCAGAGGTGTGGGCCCTGCTGCTTTAGATGGTTGTCTGTTAAAAGGTCAAGAAAGGAAAACTTTCAAATCATTTTCTCACTGTTAAGCCCTAACAGATTAAAATGATATTTTTCTCCCTTGCACAGATACACCAGTTATGTTACAGTAGAATTGGTTGTGGCTACGGAAGTTGGTTTTCTTTCTTCAATGATTTTTTTCCCTGAAGCATTTGCTTTGTAAAACAAATTATAGAAAGAAATTGAAAAGAGATGCTAAAAATTATAATAAATCAAATGTTAGGACTTGGCAACTGTGCTTTTAAGGATTATAATGATTACTCTAAAAAATATCTGAATCTTGCCCATAATATTGTAATCGTTTTACCAGAGGCTGGCTGTCTTGTCTCAACAGAGAGTGCATTTCTCTAAAAGTTTTGTAGTATATGATTCCTCTCCTGCTAACATGCCGGTTAGAGTGTGGACACTAGTGTCCATATTGTCCCACTGTAGTTGGTATATTGCTATTGAATGGCACATCCCTCCAGACTTTCTAACTGAAACTATATATTTCTGACAGGCAAAACCTCTGCTGATTGACTCTGCTGAGCAGGAGGATGCCAGTATGACACACTGTAGAACATTCATGTCAAATATGCTCATCTATCTTAAATGAAATTTACTGAGTTGGGGTAGTCATTCCAGTACTATAACCTCATGGGATTTATGCCTAAATTCCGTTGGTACAATCCCCGTTTCAGCTGTGAATAGACATCATTGTCTGTCAGATTTGGCCTTTGAATTTGTAGCAAATGAAGCCATAGCATTAGTCTCTAAAGTTTATTAGAATATTCATTTACAGGAATACTAATTAACTGGTGTTTACTTTCATCACCGTTTCAGTGCCAGTTATTCAACTGTGTCAGTATTTGGACTTATTTGATCATTAAAAATGTTTCTCATGCTGCTGAAAAGGCATTTGGATGTGCAGTGGCCGCAAAGTAGGTGTTTTACTACTATTTAAACTGAGGTGGTGATTCTTTTCACTGCAGATACTGAAACAAGGCTGAATTTACTCTGAACCTTTTTAAGAAGGTTCTCAGCAAGACATTATATTAAAGGAAATAACCCCCACCATTTTTGGCATGACAGCTACAACACTTGGTCATTCTGGGAGTATTATTTTGGCAATGTAGGAAGAGAGTCGTGTGATTTTTGGAAAGAGGTACTGAAAAAGTGTTGGGCAGAAGATTATTTCCTGTATTTTTGAAGAAAGGAGGCTTTATTTTGAGTGATGCACCAAGTTTTACAAGGATTGTTTATTTACAAAAAGTCAGTCTCTATCTTTCTTAACTAAATCATGCCTCTTGTTTACACATTGCAAAAAAGGAAACGTTGCCATATACCATTAAATTATTCCCTCAGATTGGTGGATTCTGCAGGATTAGAGGGGAATTAGCTGCCCCAGATGTAGGACAAGATGACTGAGCTATGTGGCTGTCTTAGAATGTAACTTTGGCTCTGCAGTAATTGCCATGTAGCGCAACTATGATTGCTTTGTGTTTTTCCTCACTCTGTGAACCGGAGATGGCCATAAACAAGGCCACTTGTTGATCCCAGACAAGAAAAGATACCCAAAGAGACTCCAATTCAAACAACACAGAGTGAGACTGCAGCTGTAGTGGGTGGTGCTATCCTAGGGCAGGTGGAAGCAGCAATGTTTTCAGATTGCTTTCACAGCAGTGTTTGAAAAGGGGAAAGGTAGAATTATAGGGAGGAAAGAGGAGCAGCTGGTAATCCATTGAGTCCATCTCTTTGTAGTAAACTAGCAGCTACCCCACACCTTTATGCCCTCCTTTGCAGAGATACATCCCTCCTCATTCCTTTGAAAATACTTCTTTACATTATTTAAAGGCTAGCCCTTGTTTAAAACGTTGGAGGAGGCGGGGATGGCAGCAAGGAGGAATAGAGGGAGACAGGAGAAGGATTTTAAACAGGTCTTCCAAGGAAACAGACTAAAGGGAAGTGAAAAGAAAAATCTTTGTCTGGAGCTATCTGTCTGCATGAATATTGGGATTAGGAAGAGGAGAGAGGGAATGGAGAATGGAGTTAGGGACAAGAGATGGGAGTGACTTCAATATGAGAGATGCATCCTCTCCTTTCTGCAGAAAGCAACCACAAAGTAACTGTACACACAACACCCCCAGAATCCAGCCTGTCAGATTAATGTGGGAAACTGTGGCGGTGGGTGGGGGGGAGGAGGAGGTAAAAGGAGTTTCCCGATGCCTCGTGTGCACCTTGCAAGGGTTACTCACAACTGCAGTCCTTGTACTTGTGGAAGGACAGGGCCCACTCTCTCTCCCTGAAGCCCCAGGGATGCACACTGCTTCAAAAGGAGGCAGGACCATGGCCCCTCCACTTATCCTTGTACTGGTCTGTGGAGGGGTGCTCCAGGAGAGTAGACTGCAGATAAAAGATCATGCAACCTGCCCGGTTCCCCTGTATTCTTATGTTTAACCACTCCAAGCTTAGTTTCCTGCTGATTCCTAAGGCCTAGCCCCTTCCCGTGGGAAGTATGGTTCTTCACGACCCCTGAAGAGCCCAGTGACTAAGTGCCAAAGCCACAATTTGGTTTTTTAACCTATTATCCTCAACACAGGAATAACCCTCTGACAGCTGCCAAGGGCCTCACTCCCTTTCCCTGGAGAGCTCCCAAGATCTGTAAGTCTCAGAATCTCTGCAGTAGGAAGGGGGACATCCAAGCAGATGTCCCTTGCCTCCCTTCTAGTAACTGGTCCCACTAGGAGCAGTGCAGGGACCCTCTCAACTGTCCCCTGAGCCCTCCTTCCCTGCAAGGAAGGGTTCTGCAGCACAAGTAGTTTAATGCAACTTCAGTCCTATCTTCTCTTCTTCTGTAGATTTGGGGCAGGGGAGAATCTAGAAAAACCCTGCTGATTAAAAATAAATCCCTCTTTCTTTACTGAGTCAAAACTGACATTGATTTTAATTGGAGGTATGCTAGAGTAAAGAGTTCAGGATTTGGCTCCAGAATACTTTATCTTAAAATCTATTGTCACATCAAAAAGTGAGACCGTAGCTAGTCATAATCTAGTGCCTTTACTGGTAATGACAGCAATTAACATTCAGTCTTTGGTGTGTTTGGAGGTCAGAAGTACATAGTAAAGTGTTCCGTACGTGCTGGGGATGGGAAAATGCATATTTCTGACAATCAAGATTTCACAAATCACACACCCCAAAATGTGATTTGAAGGTTACATAGAGGGAAAAACCTGATTGACAAATAGGATTTAAAAAGGACGGGAGAGCAGGTGGAGTGAAAAACCAGTCCAGTCAGTCTGTGAATTAACGAGTAGGGAGGCTGAGGAAAAATTCTGGATGTGAAATATTTTATTTGTGTGTGCAAGGCTTTAGGAGCTGAAGGAGACCTCTTTCCCAATAAAAGGAAAACAGTCCTCTTTCCCCTCTCCCCCACCCATAGAATTACCCTTCTGGGTGCATGGGGCATATTATGAGTTTAAATTTCAAAGGAAAGGGCTTGAGAACCTGGGCTAATTTTGGAAACCAAGAAAGAAAAAGATTATTTGAGACCGTACAAAACCTCTGAGTATAGAAATCTCCCATTTTTATTCAATGTGTTGCCCCTTTAACCCGGGAGACCTGGATTCAAGTCTTATTTAACCTGTGAGTGATGGACATGCAAAATAACCAAAATAAGGAACCGTAAAATTCCAACCTGTCTTGCAAGGCAAGTTCCATTGAATAACCCTGACTTCTTGTAAAAAGGACATATGCTTCCTGCAGAATGGAACTCTCTTTAGTCCTAGGACTATATTATTATGTGTATTATGGTAGAGTGTAGAGGCCTCACTGTACTAAATATGCTCTGACATTCTGTTCCATCTTGTTTTCCTTTCACGTTGTTTTTGCATCATATTAGCAAATTCTTTCATAGTCATCTTTTGTAAGTTCTCTTTAACAACACTATTAGAAAAATGTACTGCCAGACTCTCCCTCTTTAGATAAAGAGTGCAACACTACCAGTAAGTGCAATTCTGTCCGATACAACTAAACGAGGCATCACGTGATGAATTAGAAGATCATTTGATACATCCCTTAAAACAGCCTGGCATTAGTTTTGGGGTTTTATTTTATGCGTGCATCAAAGCAGACTGACAAATTCAGTTTCACTTCCATTCAAAGTCATTTCCTTCAAAAACTGAAAGACCTGGCACAGTTACACACTGTGAATTGTTCTGTAATTAAAAAGATCCTGGGCAAAATGCCCAAATTTGGGCGCTCTAACATGGCTCAATCCATATTCAGGTATCTAAGTGGCCTGATCTTTCAGAGGTGTTCAGCTCTTACAGTTTCCACTGACTTTCGTGAGAGCCATCAATGCTCAGCACCTCTCAAAATCAGGCCACTTATTTAGGTGCCTAAATATGGATTGTGGTGCCCAAAGATAGACAACCAAGCTTGAAAATGGTCACCCTGTTCCTTATTTACAGCATAATATATGCATAACCTTCTGATGCTTAACAGTGTTTAGCGTCTCTTATTTAATGCACTATGCAGGGAGGAGCACTCTGTATTTCTCCTCAGCCTGAACTGGATCTTCTGTATGTTTGCTTGCAATGTCTTCAAACCTTTTGTCCTCTAGAATGTCTGAACTGCCAAGTTCAGACAAGAAACAAGAGCCTCATGTGTGTCACTGACACTTTGCACTAAGTGCTACCATTGACTCAAAGATGCTATAGATCTTAAGAAGGGACTCTCACACTTATATGGGTCCTTTATAGCTGGGAATGTTGCGTGCCATATTATAGATCTTCAGTTAAAGGTAGTAGTATATTGAAAGTCTTTGGGAATGCTGTGAAATCCTTGAGAAGTGGAAAATAAAACAGAATGATTTACTAAACTCACACAATTGGCTTTTTATTCTTCAGTTGTCAGTGTATTAAAAACCTGACTAGTCTCTGGGCTTGTGTTGGCAAACTGGACACTGGTGCTGCACTGTGGGCTGCAGCATTATTAGCTATTTGAAACAGCTGCTGCCAGTAGAAATGCATGCCAAGGACCGTATCACTGAGTCCCCATTACACCAATAGTGGTGATCATCATAGCATGGATACAAAATGAACTCTGTATTTAATGGCTTTTTTCAGTCAGTCAAAGCTTTTCTTCAACAATATTTTCTCCATTTCTTTTCACTGCTAATGATCTATGTAAAGCGATTGGGAGAGCTGCTGAGACAGCATGGGCTGAAGTGGCAGCTGTAGAGGGATGACACCCACATCCCTGCCTTTTTTTTTTGCGATGCCTGGATCAAACTGGCACACCTCCACTGACGAGCCAGTGGCTAAGGCTAGGTCTACTCTATGGACCTTACAGCGGCACAGCTGTAGCGCTGCAGCTGTGCGCTGTAACGTCTCCCGTGTAGCTGCTCTTAATAATTAAACCACCCACAACTAGCAGCGTTAGCTATGTTGGCAGGAGAGGTTCTCCTGCCAACAGCGCTGTCCACACCAGCACTTTTGCCGATGAAACTTATGTTGGTCAGGATGTGGTTGGTTTGTTTGTTTTGTTTTTCACACTCCTGACCAACAAGAGTTTTACTGACAAAAGTAGTAGTGTAGACAAAGCGTAAGGTTGATGCCAGGCAAGACTGAGGTGATGCTGGCAGGAAAAGGGAAAGCACTTTGAGGAATATGTCTTCTCTATAAAATCCCCTCTCATGACCATAGCTTGGTTCAAGCTAAGGCCTAGTTTACTCAGCTGGGAAAAAAGAATAGACAGGGCATTGCTACTCCTCTTCCTGTCTTCTATAAATGTTTTCTTCTTTGATTAATGGCCTGTCCTACCACTTAGAGCAGGGACATATTTTGTATTCCTGTAGCCAGCTTAACATCCTTAATTATATGTGTCTTTATATGTCTAAGGAAAATTTAAGGTTTGAAAGTGAATGAAAAGTTACTATATTTGTAACAGTGTATATATATTTTTCATTTAGCACTTCCTGTCAGACATCTGGGACTGATTCTCACTGACAGTAGGGCCACACTACACTGCTCTGGCAGCGTGAAGAGGCTTTAAAGTGGAGTAAACCATATTTACTGCTAGAGCAGTAGAAAGTGGTGTTAGTGTAAATGAGAATCAGACACATTAGAGTCCAGCTGTCAACTTGAAAGTGATGGTACTGTTTGAGGTACTACACCTGGGGAAATAGCTTTATACTCTGAATCTTACAGACAGTTCTCCTGAAACTCTCTCACATTTATAATCGTGTCTGTGCAAACAAAAACATGTATTGCAATAAGATATTATCTAGAGTCCTTGTTGCTATCAGTCAGTTTAGTGTATCTGTATACAAACCTCATTCTGCTTCTTCTCAAACTTGTTTTGCTTCCTGGTCTTGCCAAGAGGTTGTTTTTTAAAAAGGATCCTCTTTATGTGAGCCTATTAGACTCTTCGGTAATGCTTCATGAAACTTGACAAAAGAGCCAGAACCTTAGCTATGGTTTTCCATCAGAATGATTTTTTCCAGTAGAAACTGTTTTTCACAAATCTGAAATTTCCTTTAGGAAAATTTTGATTTTGCTGAAAACTTTTTCCCATTGTGAAAATCAAAAGGGAATATTTAATTTCAGGACGGTTCAAAGCAAATCAGGATAGTTTTTGGCTTTTTTAATGGACCTTTGACACTTAGTTCAGCAGAACATTTAAACTGCATTTTCCTATCAGCACATTGCCTTAAGGGAGTTGTAGTTTGGAGGACTACATCTCCCATAACAAAATGCAGATTTCCCACTGACTGAGCTGCATGCTACATCACGGGAGTCGCACGGTTCTGGGCTCATCATGGAAGATGTAGTCCACCAGGAAGCCTGGCCCATAGGAACGAATGGGGGCATCGTAATCTTAAACTACAATTCCCATGAGGCAACTGTAAGGTGGGGGACCTGATCACCAAACAATTGGCCACACTCAGTTCAGTCTGTAACCTCTGCTCAGGGCTGTGTTCAACACACAAACAAAAGGAAATGTGGAATAATAACAAAAAGCAACAGTATTGTTCTCAAGTGAGATTTTGGGAACCTTTGTCCTTAGGCAGCTAAAGGTCTCAACCTTCCCCAGCCTTAAGAGGGTCCACAGGGCCTGCTTGCCCTTTTATAGCCTTCTGCTGCAGCCACAAGAGAGGGTACTCTCGGTCCTCTCCTTGTCGAGGCTCCCTTGTGGGGTTTAGGCCCTCATTTATATCCCCCAGCTGGGAATAATCAGACTCAGGTTGCCAACCCTCCAGGATTGTCCTGGAGTCTTCAGGAATTAAGATTAGTCTTTTATCGGAGATTATGTCATGTGATGAAACCTCCAGGAACATGACGAAAACTGCCAACCTAAATCAGACCCGGTTACTAGATGCTGTCCAGCTGGGTTGGCTGATCCCCAGCACCTGTCTACTAGTCTTCTCTCCAGAACAGGGCTAGCTGTTCTCTGGCTCTCTCTGCCTCTTAGAGTAGCAGACAGTCCTATTACAGTTTACTGTTGAACTGACTAAAACAAAAAGGCATTTTGGGTGATTTGGACAAACCAAAATGAAACATTTCAAAGTCAGGAACGTTAAAATGTTTTGACACTTCCAAATCAAAATTTCTTAGTTTTCATTCCACAAAAATGTTTGAAATTCATCTTCTGTCCTGATTTGGGACAAAAACAAATATTAACATGTTAGAATTTTCCATGGATGGAAATTCCATATTTTGCTCAGATCTCTTAATGATGATCATTAGGATTTTTCCCAAAATCTTATGATGGACTATAGAACCTTTTCAGACTTTCTTTAACTTAAAAATCATGGTAGTATCATATCCTGCCTCTTCACCACCATCGGCTTAGATCATTGCATTAATTCAGACTCCAAGACAGCAACAATGGGCAGTCAAGTACTATAGGATAATGTGAAAAATAACCATACAATGCATCTTCTCCTTCTGCTTGGTAGTCCACTATAGGAAAAAACTACACAATAACTCTGATTGTGAAAGTACTACTGATTGAGAGCACTACTTAGTCTTCTCTGAAGGAAAGACTATTCTGCATTTTTATTACTTCATATCACATGATTCAGTATCACAAAATGCATTATGATCTGAAACCAATATTAAAACAGCCACAGAAGAACTGTATTTAACAATGAAGAGTAACAAGTTCGTGAGCTCATGAAAGCTTATGCTCAAATAAATTTGTTAGTCTCTAAGGTGCCACAAGTACTCCTTTTCTTTTTGCAGATACAGACTAACATGGCTGCTACTCTGAAACCTGTCATTATGCAAGGCACTGAATTTAGCCGTATGGAGTGGAAATCTATCAACTTCATGAAAAAACTCATACAGATACAGAAGTGAGCTGTAGCTCACGAAAGCTTATGCTCAAATAAATTTGTTAGTCTCTAAGGTGCCACAAGTCCTCCTTTTCTTTTTGCGGATATAGACTAACATGGCTGCTACTCTGAAACTTAACAATGAAGGTTTTTTATAAAAAAACTTACATTAAAAGGAACTATTAAGATTACATTCTACTTTTCAATTGTTTTATACTGTCTGCATTTAGATGAGCAAATATACATCTGTTTTGCTAAATACTGGCTCAGTGTTGGAATTTAAAGTTATAAATTTTTGAACACAGGCTGAGAGGTGATCATTTCTTGCTCCTCTTTAGAAGAGGAGGTTCAGAGGTTTCTCCATAACCGATTCACAGAAATGTATATTGTTACCAGTTATTTTCACTTTCTGAATATTTATAAGATTTCTCTTCCCAAAGGAGCTACCTACCAGAGAGTCAGAGTTTACTTTGGTCTAGAATAAAAAGGCAACATGACAGAAATTTACATAGCTTTTGCTTGCTTGCTCAGTGCACAAACCACTGTCTTTTTTTCCATTTCCTCTACTTAAACTAGGGTGGAAAACTCATCAAGAAGACAAATTCATTCATTTTAAAGATGTTGAATCAGGAAATGAAATGGAAAACTCATTTATGCTAGATACTTCTGCGTGGATTTTACTATTTAACATTCTGATGGACAATTGTTTTGGGTGCTTTATCAGTCACAGTTTTGTTTTCTGTTGGATTATTTGGCAGCCTGCTGTTGTAGCCATTAATAATATCCTAAGCGAAAGATAAAAGTAGTCTGATTGGTCTGACATGTCAGATGCTTATAACCTGTACGTATGTAATTAAACAAACATTGTTGGGAACCAAAAGTACTTTCTTTCTTTTTCTTTTCTTATAATGTGAATTGCTTGTTTATATATAAATTTTTCATAGTGTCCCCAAAACCTTACACAAAATTATTTTTTTTCTTTCCAGATAAAGAAACTTGTATGCTAGAGTGGTTAGATTGGACAATAAAACTAAATACTATCTTTTACAAAGGATTTTGTTAAGACACAGGTCTCCATTCAGAGATGAATTACCCCTTGAATTGGAGATCACTCTAATAAACTAAAAAAAGAACAGGAGTACTTGTGGCACCTTAGAGACTAACAAATTTATTTGAGCATAAGCTTTCGTGGGCTACAGCCCACTTCATCGGATGCATGCAGTGGAAAATACAGTAAGACGATTTTATATACACAGAGAACATGAAGCAAATACTCACCAGCAACCACACAACAAAAATACTAACCCAGGAACCTGTCCTTGCAACAAAGCCCATTGCCAACTGTGTCCACATGTCTATTCAGGGGACACCATCATAGGGCCTAATCACATCAGCCACACTATCAGAGGCTCGTTCACCTGCACATCTACCAATGTGATATATGCCATCATGTGCCAGCAATGCCGCTCTGCCATGTACATTGGGCAAACCGGACAGTCTCTACATAAAAGAATAAATGGACACAAATCTGACGTCAAGAATTATAACATTCAAAAACCAGTCGGAGAACACTTCAATCTCTCTGGTCACTCGATTACAGACCGAAAAGTGGCAATTCTTCAACAAAAAAACTTCAAAAACAGACTCCAACGAGAGACTGCTGAATTGGAATTAATTTGCAAACTGGACACCATTAAATTAGGCTTGAATAAAGACTGGGAGTGGATGTGTCACTACACAAACTAAAACTATTTCCCCATGTTTATTTTCCCCACTACTCTTCCTCATACGTTCTTGTCAACTGCTGGAAATGGCCCATCTTGATTATCACTACAAAAGGTTTTTTTTTCTCTCTTGCTGGTAATAGCTCACCTTAACTGATCACTTTCATTATAGTGTGTATGGTAACACCCATTGTTTCATGTTCTCTGTGTATATAAAATCATCCTACTGTATTTTCCACTGCATGCATCCGATGAAGTGGGCTGTAGCCCACGAAAGCTTATGCTCAAATAAATTTGTTAGTCTCTAAGGTGCCACAAGTACTCCTGTTCTTTTTGTGGATACAGACTAACACGGCTGCTACTCTGAAACCCATCTAATAAACTAGAACATACAAAAGGTGCAAATCCCATGCTTTCCCTGTTTACTCATCTTCTCTTATTTCCAAAGCGACTAACTCAACGCCCAAAAGATGTGCAGATCAAAAGAAGGATAAATTGGCCTAAAGAAACAATTTGGAGCAGGACACAACTCTGTTCTTGCTAAGAATAAAAACTGAGACCCTTCACCAGAAAACTAATTGAGTCCAATGCTGCTCTCCAAACACCAATGTAAAGCTGGTGTAATTCCAAAGCAGTCAACGGAGTTAGTGCAAAACCAATTTAAGTGAAAAGGGCATCAAGCCTGTTGCATTTAAGTGGGAACTCGTCAGAAGCAACTTCAACTCTCAGTACCACAGTCTACTTTGGACTGCATTTAACTATTGGCTATTGTGTTCTATATATTTTACCATTGAGCGAAATCATGCAATCCTTATTCTGGTAATTGAATTAATCGAATTTTGCTGAATAAGGACTATAGAGTTTGGTTCCCCAAAGAAGTTTGTTTGTTTGTTCTTCTTGATAATTTTCTAAACATGTGCAACATCATTAACTTCAGAGTTTGGTTCATGTTCTCTTTTTCTAGAGTTAGTTTTAAAGCCCTTCTGTTTTGTTTACGGAAACCAGGGATTTAGGAAACCACATTTTCACCCATTTCTGGGCTAACATATAATATTGTGATTCATCACTTCCCATTGTAGGAGTGTGACACTTCATGTTAAATATTGCACTGCAACTGGATGGTCCAAATGCAAAGAGATGTGGCATGTTTCTGCAGGAAATCCTTAAAAGTCGGGCTCTCTTTTTTAAAAAGTGTTGTAACTTTTGTATTTTTTTTTTTAAGTCTTTCTATGCATGAAAGCATCAGGCAGGTTTTTGCAGGTAGAAATATCAAAGAAAAGAGGATATGTTTGTCCCATTCACTTACGTTTAGTTTCAAGCAAAACAGAGTGGTGAGCTTCTTGGTAATTCCTAACAAGGAAGATGGAGCTCATTTCAAATCCTGCCATGTGGGTTGTAATACTTGTTTGTTAGCACCCGTGGATGCTGAAATATTATATATTTACTTCCCAATTTAGTTCTGATACATGTACACAGCTCCCACTGAAGTTATTGTGCAGCTGAGTACCGGCTTCCCTTAGGGCTTGATACAAAGCCTGTTGAAGTCCACCAGTGTCTTTCCATTGATTTCAGTTGCCTTCGAATCTGGGCCTAAATGTTATGTTTTCCTACAATCTATAGATAAAATCTTGTAGTGGGCACATCATATGATATGACACTTTTCTCTAGAAATAGTCAGTTGAGTAAGACTCACATGGGCCTGATCCTTCACCAATGTAGTCAATGGGAATTTTACTATTGAGGTCAAGGGGAGCATACTGGGCCCTATATGAATTACAAATACACCAATTAGGTTTATGTGACCAGCCATTCTCTGAGCAAAAATTAAGGATTTCCAGTCCCTGTTGTTAAGCAGTATACATGCAATCTAGGAGCCAGATTCTGATCTCATTTACACCAATGTCAATTCAGAGTCACTCCTTTGAAGTCAATTGTCATTACAGACTTACACCACTGCAACTGAGACTATAATTTAGCCCATAAATTGAAATTTTTATTTCTGGGCAAAACATATATCACTGAAAATACAGGCATTCCAGGAGAAATTTGTAAAAGATTTACTGTCATATTCTGTTTGTGAGAGGAGCAACTCTATTGAATACAGGTTTACACAACAATGAGGCAAAGTAAAATTAAGAATGACCAGAAGAACAAGGCCAAAATAATTCCCTAAGGAGGTCTGCCATTACCAGACATTAGAGAAGCGATTTGTGATTTTCATGCAGTTGAATATAACCTTTCCTGAGCTGAGCTACACTGTCAACAAGCAGCAGGTAACTTAACAAATGGTAGAAAATCTGGGGGAAACAGAAAATGTATACGAGTCCACGGACAGGGTAATGTGATTAGAAGATTTGTCAGAAGAAGGGGGAAATTAGTAGGAAGATTGTCTCTACAAACTTGAAAGTAGATCTCCTTGGGCAGCTCTTCTGTCTGCTAAACACTCCTTTGCTCTCTCTTTAGAGTAATAGGAAAAATGTATTTCAAAATGCTAGCCAATTTCTCTCACAGAATGAATGAAAACAATCAGGTTACATATGTAATAACTCAGGGTAGAATTTGGTCCTTAGATTTTAAGTTCTACATATGCACCAGTGAACAATTTTTTTAAGTATATAATAGGCTATGAGAATATATAACTGCTATTGGAGGAAAAACACAGCATTTCATTGAGGGGAAAAAGATTGAGTGAGGTTCATGTTGTACATATCTGCAGAAAAGAAGAAACCTGGATTTCTTTGTAAAATATGATAATCCTGAACCAAATTCTGCTGTACTTAACCTCTTTATTAAAGGTTATTGAATGATTTTAGTAGCTGTTTTATTAAGGGCCACGACACTTCAAAAGTGCAATACACAAAAGCAAAACACTATGTACAGCACACAAAACAGGGGCAATCCTCAGCTGGATGGATAAACTGGCTGTGTGGAGACCCCCTCTATCTCTGGAGCAGCACAAAGGAGCCATAACAGACCAAGAAATCTGGCCTAAGATATTCAAGTGTGAAACAGACAGTCAATACTGGAAGCAAAATATAAATGAACCACTGAAGCCATATGAGGAGCTTGATCACCCTTGGGCCTAGACTGTCGGATCTATTTGAATTAAACTGTAAAGATTACCTCTTTCTAGTAGACTACTGGTTAGTTGTGCTTTTTTAAAATTGAGTAGCAATATCATAATACATTGTAAATTGCTGTCTGCTCATCATGAGATTCCAGATAAGCACTCACATTTAGGTAATTCTCGTTGATAGTCAGTTCAAGCACTCCGTGTTGAGCCCTTACTATGCACACACAAATAGATTAGCAGAAATGTCAATGCAACTAGCAAAGAAAGTGCCAACAACAACAAAAAAGCCCTGAGATCAGTACCTGTCATTGTTTAAAATATCACCACAGAGCTCTTGGTGCTTTATTAGGACTTGTGGACCAAAGGACAAAAAAATCCTAGTGCCAACATCAATCAAGCTTTTTGAGCTGAAGACAAGTAACCCTGAATCAGTTTCTAAAGAGCAATATGCCAAGAATCGGCAGCAGAAGAATTACTGTAATAAAGGACACAATGATGCCTGCTATTACAGTTGAGAGAATTAGAGTTGGTTGGGAATTTTTTGACAAATTTGTCAATTACAAAATGTTTTGCGAAAATGTCTCTGGTTCAATTAACTCTAGTTGAATCAAATAGGTTCTGTCGAAAACTGCCTGGTTTTCTGACTAGTTGCTGGAGGCCTCAAGGCTTCCAAGCTCCCTGCTGTGGAGCCAGGAGCCTGAGATGTACTTCCAAGGTCTGTGGCTGTGGACTGTTCTGGGCTGGGGACCCAGGATATCCAGACTACTAGCCCAGATGCCTCCTTGGGCTTCCCAATTCCTGCAGCCTGGGCAGTGGTGCAAGTGGAATCCATTTCTTACCAGTACGGGGGGATACACTTGGGAGGCACATGACCTCCTCACATGACCCTCCACGTGACTCCTCCACACCCCACACCCAGCCCGTGGCCCCCAGAGTCTCCCCGTCCCCTCCCCATGATCCCTTCCCCTTACCTGGGGAGTGGGGGGGCTCTGACCTCCTCCTGCTGCGCGAGACTTCAGAACTGCAGTGGAGAAAGGAGCAGAACACGGGACACTGGGTGGTCCCATGCCCGCAGCTCCTCCGGTGTGGCTGTACTGCCCCCAGACCTGTCCTCCAGCAGGGCTGCTGTACAGATGGAGGAGGTCCTGCATGGAAGGGCTGGGGGCAGTACAGCTGCACCAGAGGAGCTGCTGGGTGGCCCCACGTTCGGCTCCTCCTGTGTCTTTCTGGTACACCGTACCAGCTTTAAATATCACCATACCACCCTACTTGCACTGCTGAGCCTGGGAGCCAGCTGGCCTGGCAGTCTTGAAGCTCTTTATCCCCAGTTCTGACCAGTCTGCTGGATTGGGCTGTCCCTGAACCACAAGCCCTGTCTCACCCAGATTTCATTTTGTACTAATTATGTCAACATTTCCTGCAAACTGGAAATTCTGAGTTTTGGCCAGCTGTAAAGAGAATGTTAGCCTTCAAACTGATGCGAATTGGCAAACTCCGAAGATAACAGCTACACTATGTGCACCAAAGTTATATGAGCTAATCACCTCTTATAGTTAGTCCTAGAGGAGGAAGAAAACCCCCCCTAAATAAAACCAAACCCAACACTGCCTGTAGGATTCTTAAGAAAACCAGAATGCTGCTGACAGTGTTCTGTGTTGACAGAATTAGTGCAAGAATTTGTTCATTGATGATGGAACAAGAACAGGAGCAACACATGCAGGCCTCAGATGCCAAATTTGCCTTAGCAGCTGAATAGGCCACTGCAAAAAGTATTGTTTTGAGAACAGGAAGTGACCGGGTGATTGCAATATTAATTGATTATACTAATTGTCAGTTTTGATTATAAATTCTATATGCATTTGATAGTCCCTCTATAAGTATGTAAGAGTAACCACAGGAGCCAGTGCATACAGAACCCCTTTTGTGGCATGGACATTTGTCTTTGGAACTGTAACCCAGGTCCACTTGACTAAGGCCAGGAAATAAAACTTCAGGTACTTACCAATATTGCTGTGCAGCAGACCCTTATTAAAATAATCATGAGCACACATTTTAATCATATTTACAAGTTGTACCCTGTACTGTGTGCCTATAGTAGATACAGAATGCAGAGTAAATATTTTATTTAAAGCATCTCTGAGCAAAATAGAACAAAATCAAACATAGGGTGCAAGAGAAGATGACCAGATATGTACTGCATTTATGGAGTATCTCAATATTATTGCTGTTAAGACTCTGCATCATTACATCTCTCAGTGCATGTGTGCATGAACACCTCCCCAAGAAAGGTACATTGAATCAATCCTTAAAGCAGGGGTGAGCAAACTTTTTGGCACATCAGGGTTCCAAAACTGTATGGAGGGTCAGGTAGGGAAGGCTGTGCCTCCCCAAACAGCCTGGCCCCCGCCTCCTATCCCCCCCCTCCCACTTCCAACCTCCCCTTCTCCTTGTCCTCTGACTGCCCCCTCCTGGGACCCCCTGCCCCAACTGCCCCCCCAGGACCCCACCCACTATCCAACCCCACTTGCTCCCTGTCCCCTGACTGCCCCGACCCCTATCCACACCCCCAGCCCCTGACAGGGCCCCCGGGACTCCCATGCCTATCCAACCCCCCTGTTCCCTGTCCCCTGACCGCCCCCCTTCCCAGAACTTCCGCCCCATCCTACCACCCCCTGCTCCCTGTCCCCTGACTGCCCCCAGGGACCCTCTGCCCCTTATCCAACCCCCCCGTTCCACACCTCCTTACAGTGCCACTCAGAGCAGCATGTCTGGCAGCCGCGCCACCCTGCCAGAGCCAGCCACACCGCTGCACTGCCCGGCAGGAGCTCGTAGCCCCGCCACCCAGAGCGCTGGCGGCATGGTGAGCTGAGGCTGCGGGTGAGGGGAGACAGCGGGGGGGACCAGGGGCTAGCCTCCCCAGCCGGGAGCTCAAGTTCCAGGCAGGACGGTCCCACAGGCCGAATGTGGCCTGCGAGCAGTAGTTTGCTCACCTCTGCCTTAAAGGTTTCTGTCCACACATTCAGAACAATAGACAAATATAATATTGACAAGGAAGATGATTCATTCAGACATGCTATTTTGAACAGGCCAAGAATTAGCCAAAATCCAACCAGAAAACAACTGTCTGAGGTAAAAATTAGTCTGAGTTATATACTGTGCATTTTTGTGTAGTCTTTTAAAACATGACCATGAGAGCAGGGAGATCCAGGTCATTCAACGAAAAATAGCTGCTTATACAGTAGGACCTGGATAGGGTGACCAGATGTCCCTATATGAAGGGCTTTGTCTTATATGCAACTATACCCCTATTGGAGGGGGAAATGTCCCGATTTTTCACACTTGCTATTTGGTCTCCCTAGACCTGGATGAACTTTCACTGGTTTCTGCTGGTGTTTGAGGATCTTCACTAGAAACAAAATCCCATTAAAAATGTTGGGGATACTTTGGGATGGTTTCTAAGGTTAGAGGGTGATCTACGGGGGGTAGCTGCTAGTTCTGTCTTCACTATATAGGAAAACATTAATTTGGGTGTTTCATAGAACTGGAAGGGACATCGAGAGGTCATCTAGTCCAGTCCCCTGCACTCATGGACAATCCTGGACAGATGTTTGTCTAACCTGCTCTTAAAAATCTCCAGTGATGGAGATTCCACAACCTCCCTAGGCAATTTATTCCAGTGCTTAACCACCCTGGCAGTTAGGACGTTTTCCATAATGTCCAACCTAAATGCCCTTGCTGAAATTTAAGCCCATTTCTTCTTGTCCTATCCTCAGAGATGAAGAACAAATTTTCTCCCTCCTCCTTGCAACAACCTTTTATGTACTTGAAAATTGTTATCATGTCCCCTCTCAGTCTTTCTCTTTTCCAGATTAAACAGACCCAATTTTTTTAATCTTCCCTCAGAAGTCATGTTTTCTAGACTTTTAATCATTTTTGTTGCTCTTCTCTGGACTTTGTCTAATTTGTCCACATCTTTCCTGAAATGTGGCACCCGGAACTGGACACTACTCCAGTTGAGGCCTAATCAGCACGGAGTACAGCAGAAGAATTGCTTCTTGTGTCTTGCTTACAACACTCCTGCTAATACATCCCAGAATGATGTTTGCTTTCTTGGCAAGTGTTACACTGTTGGCTCATATTTCGCTTGTGGTCCACTATGACCCCCCAGATCCCTTTCTGCAGTACTCCTTCCTAGGCAGTCATTTCCCATTTTGTATGTGTGTAGCTGATTGTTCCTTCCAACATGGAGTACTTTGCATTTGTCCTTATTGAATTTCATCCTATTTACTTCAGACCATTTCTCCAGATCATTCTGAATTTTAATCCTATCCTCAGAAGCACACGCAACCCCTCCCAGCTTGGTATCGTCCACAAACTTTATAAGTGTACCCTCTATGCCATTATCTAAATCATTGATGAAGATATTGAACAGAACTGGACCCAGAACTGATTCCTGAGGGACCCCAGTTATTATGCCCTTCCACTGTGACTGTGAACCACTGATAACAACTCTCTGGGAATGGTTTTCCAACCAGTAATTCACCCACCTTATAGTAGCTCCACCTAGGTTTCATTCCCTATTAGACCAGGTTGTTGTAATGCAGTTTGAGTCATGGGGCTAAAGTCAGATCTAGGGTGTGACCAAAACTTCACTGACATTACACCCACGTAAGGTCTGAACTTAACCCATCATATTTGTTTGACTTCAGAGTATAAAGTAGAATTTATGCACCTGCATACAGCAATGTACCAGTCCCAGAAATCAGAATAAACCTTGAGTTTTTAGGTAATTCAGCATACTAACTGACCTGTAAGAGCTCTTCAAGTTTCTGACTACTGTCCTTGCAACTAATCTTTTCTGGATCCATCACAGTCTATGTATATGCTTTGTAAACACTTCCTCTTCCAAAAGGCTACAAGTATCATTTTCTTCAAACTTTATGGAAGATTATCAAATGACTCGAACAGCTGAACTAGAGAGTTATAGGAAAGGATGGAAAATAGATTATGTAACATTAACATGGAAGTGACTGTCAGATTGTTAAAAAAAATTTCCTTGAGTGCTGCACTATTAAAACATTTATGAAATTGGCTTAAAATGATATCCTGACACAATGCAGATGTAGTGATTTATATTTCTTTTCCTGAAGGGATCATAGCTTATACAGTATATTGTTTTTATATTTTTTAAATAGGGAAAAAATTAATCTATGAATTTACTGGAAGTTTTCATATGTGTAGTGGAAGAACACATAACAGAATCCAGCATAGGCAGTATGGATTTCCCTGCACTTCCCTGTCAATATGCCTAACCCTTGCCTAGAAGGACTAACTGGTGATGATGATATAGTTCAGCCTCCGTGCATGTTCAGTCTTTGGCCCCTCAACTGAGACTGCCGACAAGGCTATTGGTTACAGTGCGATGTCAACATTTGTCGGTCGCAATTTAGATCAAAACCGCCAACTCCTCTTATACAGAACATTGAAGAGACATCAGCTGTTAATGGCTTTTTTTTCACTGACAACCTGGCCTAGATTCAAGCCAGTGACCTAGAAATAGGAGCCTTGAAACCCAGGGGCTTTCTCCTGATTTACACCAGTGATACTAAAAAAAGAGTTTCCATGTACTCCCTCACTGCATAAAATCATATGGAGGGGAGAAACATAGTCCAAGAACTTTATGGCAGTGTTAGAACTTCAGTTTAGGTGAACATTCCCTCCTGAGTCATGGGACTGGCCATGGTTCAGGGCGTGCAGGGGTAGGACCAGGACTGGGAAAAGGACCAGAAGTTGTGGCCTGCGAACCAGATCCCAACCCCATGAGTGTTCAGGAGGCTGCATAGCATGGCAGATGTAGTTGCCAGGCTGCTAATAGCTATCAGGCCAATGCTGTATGTCCCTTCAAAAGGGAATCACAGAACACACAGCCTTAACCATACATTTATTGCCTATGTTACTCCGTTTTCCAAGGGAAATATACCACTTAATGTTCTGTCGTCTTCTGTCCCCAGACACAGCCCCTTCACTTTCTAGGCAGTTCCTTGGGTCTGAGGCTGTTTTATGGAAGACACTAATCTGTGTAGAGAGGGGAAGACACTTCCTATATAACTTCTTTTCCGCACTGTGCCGTGCCAACATGAGACTCTATCAGCACTGTGCAGTGCTCTCTAT
Source organism: Chelonia mydas (assembly GCF_015237465.2). NCBI lineage: Eukaryota > Metazoa > Chordata > Testudines > Cheloniidae > Chelonia > Chelonia mydas. The sequence goes on from NC_057854.1 coordinate 76,958,053, forward strand.
CGTTGCCCACAAGAAGTAACTTTCCTGTCTGTTGATTGCTTACTTGTGTGGAGGTTTATACATTTGTGAGGCAAGTATTTAAAGACTGTTAAAGTAGCAGATCCAATGGTGCCTTCTGGTAAAATAAATAATAACCAAAGGCCCAGTGTGGCAAGGTGCTGAGTGCCATTAATTCTTGCTGAAGTCAATGGGGGGCGGGGGGCATCTATATGCATGATTGCGCCCCAGTTGAAGATAAGCCATATGAAAGACTTTCCTTGCTTGGCTCCCTTCTTAGGAATCCATCTCACTTAAAACTTTCATGCCTATTTTAGTTACAAAAATAAGTGTTACCTTTCTGAGCTACAGGAAAACATCCATTAGTTCCTGCAGCCGTCGCAGACCTAACATCCTCTTTCAAGTACCCAGTCACTAGAAGAATGAAACGATTCTGTTTTCCTCAGCCATTGAACTATGTGACACATCAGCTTACTGACAATCACAGACTGTTTTCACCCCAGGATACTTTAGGGGGTTTGAAATGGATTTGTTTTGGTTTATTTTCCTTTGAACTTTACATTTTATAAAGAAGGGGGCAGGGTGATGGTGCTAGATGAAGATTTGAGCACCTTTTATGATTGAAGGAATTTTCAGGAAGTGCTGAGTGTATTAAAACTCGGCCACATAGGCTGCCCCTTGACTCTTTTAGGCCCTCGTCTCTGGAGACACTAATACTGCTTTTGCTGGCATCAATTACCGAATTTTCTTTCTTTCTCTCCTCACTCCTTTTATCTCTTTGTATAGCAATTTAGTCCTCTTGGACTAACAAAAAATATGCAGAATTTTATACGATATATATTTTTAATAATGTGTGATCCAAGCCCTGCATTGTGTATTCTGATGTATCACCACAGTGTTTAAACTTTATTGCAGTGAATTGTGTAGACTCTCATTTCTAAGTAGATACATTGTAATACTTTCCCCTATTAAACTAGAGGTTGATCTGGGCCACAACATTTGAGCTGGGTTTGGGTCTGGATTTAGAAATCCCCAAAGCTTGGAGTTCAGATTTGCGGTACTCAGTGGGTCCTAGTATAAACACAGTGGGGGAGATTGTGCCCTTAAGGTGCAGTCCTGCTTTGGGTGCACTGCAGAGCAGCTCCAGGCCCCTGAGTGTGAGCTCAGAGCTACAGTGTGCGTCCAAAAGGAACAATGCCTCCCGAGCTCTTAGTGCACCAACCGCAACTACTCAAAAATCCTGAGATTAGTTTAAAACATGAGATTTTAAAAACATTTGAGGTTCTTTTGATTAGGCTTCTGGAGTTTGAGCCATTAGGGGTCTCTCTCTCCATAGCCAGGAGGGATAAAAATATGTGTATGTTTAGTTTGTTTTTTAACAAAAGCTGAGATCCTCACTTAGTCACATGATTCCAGGAACTAAGGCTTTAAGAAAAAAGCCAAATATTGGGAGACTTGTGATAAAATCATGAGAGTTGGCCACACTGCAGGGCCCTCTGTCCCACCATGGCACCACGATGGCTATCAATGGCATACTGGGAATAACTGGCTGGACTACAGATGTGCCTAGTTTCTGTGTGGAGGAGCTGTGAAGAGGGTAAGGTCCTTTTTGCTCTCCTATCCTGCTCACTTACAGGCCAATCACAATCTAGCCATTATATGGTTACTATTCTCAGTGGTAGCTTCTTGTTTGTTTTGTGGTCATCTCCTTAGCTTTCTCACAGTGGGCATTGTTTTTATGACTTACTCTGCGCTGTTTTGTTCCTATGATTTGAAGTGAAATGTGCTAATGGAGATACAATGGGCCCAGTTCTCATTTACACTAAGGTCCCGTTACACCATTCCAGTAATGTACAAGGGCCCTAAACAAAATGTCATTTCTTTAGTACTATATAATTCCTGCCTTCTATATGGTAGCTTGCCTTGCAAGGGATACTAGCCTGGTGCAGTCACTCAGGAGAGCACAGACTACGATATTGCTTATCTCTTGCATGGGTGGCACACCAATGGGAAGAAGGAAGGTATTTTGTGCTCTCCCACCTTGTGCACCCTCAGAATGCCAGACACAATCCTCCCTTTTGAATAGGAGTTTTGTGATTTATGAACACTTGCACTTGGGACTAGTATGCAACTACCAGATTCCTTTCCAATTTTGACCAAAGAAGCATTTGAATCTAAGAATAACATCTCACAACCGAAACTAACTCTCCGACAACTGACATCTTAATTGCAGGAAAACCCAGCCAGCAACCAGCTCTGAGTGAGACCAATGCAAAAATTAGACATGGTGAGACAAGCATAGAGATGATCTAGTCTGAGAAAGAATCAAGGGAACAGATAGTAGGCATCACATTACCAGCATTGTGATATCAATCATGACTGCTGAAGACAGTGGAAAATTGTGTGAAGGGAGCGTTGGGGGAGGAGGGCCAGTATAGAAGATCATTGGCCATGAGGTTATTAGCATTGTTTATCATTAACAAAAAAATTATCTGGGCAATTTTGCTCTGGAAAATTGAGGATGTGCTTGATTACACTTCTCAACTGGCACTAAAATGACAAGCTGTCTGAGATCAATGATCAGTGGCATAAAACAGATGTTTGATTTCTGGAGCTAGAAGCTGTGAAGCCAGATAATTGAAAAGTACTGGCATAACACTGTGGGACCTCTGTGCAACTGTGAAAGTGCTCTTTCTGAAGTAACCCTGAGATCATTGCAAAATCAAATCTCTCTCTCTCTCTCTCTCTCTCTCTCTCTCTCAAGGACACATCAGATCTGATCTGTAATGAAATGTAAAGCATGCCATTGTGAATAAGTAGATAAATAAAGTAAGGACAGTGCAGTACACTGATTCCCTATTGGAAATTCCAAGGAGGAAGTGAGGGTACTCACAGACAGAACGAAGCATGTGGAGTATCTTTGGTCAATAGAAAGTTGTTACATTTATTAATGATCATTCACAGAAGTGTGTGTTTAAAATGTAATACTTATTCTTTTTCTTCAAAAAGAACAGGAGTACTTGTGGCACCTTAGAGACTAACAAATTTATTAGAGCATAAGCTTTTGTGGACTACAGCCCACTTCATCAGTACTGTATGTGTATATACTATATGTTCCATTCTATGCATCCGATGAAGTGGGCTGTAACCCACAAAAGCTTATGCTCTAATAAATTTGTTAGTCTCTAAGGTGCCACAAGTACTCCTGTTCTTTTTGAGGATACAGACTAACACGGCTGCTACTCTGAAACCATTCTTTTTCTTAAAAAGAAAAGGAGTACTTGTGGCACCTTAGAGACTAACCAATTTTACAACAAAAAGACTTCAAAAACAGACTCCAACGAGAGACTGCTGAATTGGAATTAATTTGCAAACTGGATAAAATTAACTTAGGCTTGAATAGAGACTGGGAGTGGATGGGTCATTACACAAAGTAAAACTATTTCCCCATGTTTATTTCCACCCCCCACCCCCCACTGTTCCTCAGATGTTCTTGTTAACTGCTGGAAATGGCCCACCTTGATCATCACTACAAAAGGTTTTCTTCCCCCACCCCTCTCCCCCACCCCCCGCTCTCCTGCTGGTAATAGCTCATCTTAAGTGATCACTCTCCTTACAGTGTATATGATAACACCCATTGTTTCATGTTCTGTGTGTATATAAATCTCCTCACTGTATTTTCCACTGAATGCATCTGATGAAGTGAGCTATAGCTCACGAAAGCTTATGCTCAAATAAATTGGTTAGTCTGTAAGGTGCCACAAGTACTCCTTTTCTTTTTGCGAATACAGACTAACACGGCTGCTACTCTGAAACCATTCTTTTTCTTGTTTATTTCAGAATCCTTGATTATTCCTTAGAGTTTATTATTTGTAATCCATTTAAAGAAGGAAGATAGTAGGGATAAATTAGATGAGGATTGGTAACTCCACTTTGTGGGATTAATTGAGAAACTCTTTATTTATGTATTTTGTTTAACAAGACTCTTTTGCCAAATTGTATAAGATAACATGTCTGCTTTGGAATTTTAAATAAAGTGAACTACTCCACCTAAGAGCCTGATTCCTAAAACCAGAATTTCTGGTTTTGTAATTTTTGAATGAATGGAACTCAACTTCTGTCTCTCGCTCCCCATTCACCTACAAAGTAATATTGTTATATTCATAGTTGCAGTAGTGAAACACTTGGGATTGCAGTGATGATATAGAAGTATTACACAAAATCTCAGTTTACTGTGCTCTGCAGTTGTCTTGGCAACTCTTAAAATGTCAGAAATAAATCTCGGCCTTTTACAAGGTAATGCTAATTTATAACTGGTCTGCAGAAATAAAAGGAGTACTTGTGGCACCTTAGAGAGACTAACAAATGCTCAAATAAATTTGTTAGTGTCTAAGGTGCCACAAGTACTCCTTTTCTTTTTGCGGATACAGACTAACACGGCTGCTACTCTGGTCTGCAGAGATCATTTAGGCTAATTATTCCACAACTGTACAAATAGTTATCAGTTCAAGATATCTGAATCTAAGGTATTTTTAGCTACAGCCTCTAGACGTTACAGAGGGCAGTTTTAAGAAAATGTGGACATTGGCACCCAATCCACGACCTCCCTTGGAAGCCTGTTCCAAAGCTTAACTACCTATATAATTAGAAAGTTTTTCCTGATGTCTAACCTACATCTCCCTTGCTGCAGATTAAGCCCATTACTTCTTGTCCTACCTTCAGTGGACATAGAGAACAAGTGATCACTGTCCTCTTTATAACAACCCTTAACATACTAGAAGATTGTTATCTGGTCCCACCTTGGTCATCTTTTCTGAAGACTAAACATACCCAGTTTTTTTCAACCTTTCCTCATAGGTCATGTTTTCTAAACCTTTTATCATTTTTATTGCTCTCCTCTGGCCTTGCTCCAATTTGTTCACATCCTTCCTAAACTGTGGTGCCCAGAATTGGACATAGTACTCCAGCTGGGGCCTTACCAGGGCTGAGCAGTGCAGGACAATTACCTCCTGTGTCTTACATACAACATGCCTGCTAATACACACCAGAATTATATTAGCTTTCTTTTCTTTTTCTTTTTCTTCTTTTTTGTAGCTGCATCACATTGTTGGCTCATATTCAGTTTCTGGTGCACTATCCCCTCCAGATCCTTTTCAGCAGTACTACCACCTAGAAAGTTATTCCCCATGTTGTAGTTGTACATTTGATTTTTCCTTTCTAAGTGAAGTGCTTTTCACTTATTGAATTCAGACCAATTCTCCAATTTGTCAAGATCCTTTTGAATTTTACACCTGTCATCCAAAGTGCTTGCAACCCCTTCCAGCTTCGTGTCATTTGCAAATTTTATAAGCATACTCTACTCCATTATCCAAGTCATTAATGAAAATATTGACTGGTACCAGACCCAGGTACTGACCCCTGTTGGACCACCTTAGATACATAAGAACATAAAAACATAAGAACAGCCATACTGGGTCAGACCAAAGGTCCATCTAGCCCAATATACTGTCTTCTGACAGTGGCCAATGCCAGGTGTCCCAGAGGGGATGAACAGAACAGGTAATCATCCCCTGTTGCCCGTTCCCAGCTTCTGGAAAACAGAGGCTAGGAATTGTTCCTGCCCATGCTGGCTAATAGCCATTGATGGACCAATCCTCCATGAATGTATCTACTACTTTTGTGAACCCTGTTATAGTCTTGGCCTTCACAATATCCTCCCAATACACCCTCCCAATTTGACAGCAAACCACTGATAACTACTCTTTCAGTATGGTCTTTCAACCAGTTGTGCACCCATCTTATAGTAAATTCATCTAGAACACATTTCCCTAGTTTGCTTATGAGAATGTCATGTGAAACTGTCAAAAGCATTACTAAAATCAAGGTATATGGAACACATACATGATACATGCCTACTGCTTCTCCCCTATCCATTAGGTCAATAATCCTATCAAAGAAGGAAATTAGATTGGTTTGGTATGATTTGTTCTTGACAAATCCATGCTTACTGTTCCTTATAACCCTAGTATCCTCTAGGTGCTTACAAATTGATTATTTAATAATTTGCTCCAGTATCTCTATAGATACTAAAGTTAGGCTGACTGGTCTATAATTCCCTGGGTCCTCTTTTTAAAGATAGGTACCATGTTCGCCCTTCTCTAATCCGCTGAGACCTTTCCTGTCTTCCAGGAGTTCCCAAAGATAATTTCTAATGACCATGAGATTGTTTCAGCTAGTTCTTTAAGTATTTTAGGATGAATTTCATCAGGCCGCGTAGACTTGAATACATCTAACTTCGCTAAATATTTTTTAACCTGTTCTTTCCCTATTTTGGCTTGTGTTCCTTCCCCCTGGTTATCAGTATTAATTGTGTTGAGTATCTGGTCACCATTAACCACAGATTTTAGTGAAGAATGAAACAAGATAGGTATTAAGCACTTCAGCTTTCTTGATGTCATCAGTTATTAGCTCTTCTTCCTTGCTAAATAGAGCACCTACACTTTCCTTTGTCTTTCTCTTGCTCCTAATGTATTTAAAGAACTTCTTGTTATTGCTTTTTATGCCCCTTGCCTGATGCAACTCATTTTGTGCCTTAGCCTTTCTGATTTTATCCCTACATACTTGTACTGATCTTTTGTATTCCTCCTAATCAATTTGATCATATTTCCACTTTTTGTAGGATTCCTTTTTGATTTTCAGGTCATTAAAGAGCTCCTGATGGAGCCATACTGGCCTCTTATTATTTCTTATCTTTCCTTTGCATCATATAGTTTGAAGTTGTGTTTAATATTGTCTTCTTGAGGAACTGCCAGGTCTCCCAAACTCCTTTATCCCTTAGGCCACGTCAACACTACCCGCCGGATTGGCGGGTAGTGATCCATCTAGTGTAGACGCGATAAATCGGTCCCCAATCACTCTGCCGTAGACTCCAGAACTCCACCATGGTGAGAAGCGGAAGCGGAGTCGACGGGGGAGCGGCGGCCGTTGATCCCGTGCCGCGAGGATGCGAAGTAAGTGATTCTAAGTCAATCTAAGATACATCGACTTCAGCTTTGCTATTCTCGTAGCTGAAGTTGCGTATCTTAGATCAATTCCCTCCCCCCCCCAGTGTAGACCGGCCTTAAATTTTTTTCTCATGCGACCTTACCACCAGTTCTCTGAATTTATTACAGTTTGCTTTTCTGAAGCCCATTTTCCTTATTCTGCTGCTCTCACTCCTTCCTATCCTTAGAATCATGAAATCTATCATTTCACGATCACTGTCACCCAAATTGCCTTTTACCGCCAGCTTCACTACCAATTCCTCCCTGTTGGTCAGAATCAAGTCTAAAATGGCTGTTCCCCAGTTACTCCACTTTCTGAAACAAAAAGTTGTCCCCAATACTTTCCAAGAACTTACTGGAGATTTTGTGTTTTGCTGTATTATTCTCTCAACAGATATCTGGGTAGTTAATGTTCCCCATTACTACCAGGTCCTGTGTTTTGGATATTTCTGTTAGGTGTTTTAGAAATACCTCATCCACCTCCTTTTCCTGATTTGGTGATCTTTAGTAAACATCACTCCTATTTTGTAGCCCTCTTATCTTTACCCAGAGACTCTCAATTTGTCCACCTCCCACCTCCTTCTGGACCTCAGAACGTGTGTATATAGCCTTTATGTACAATACAACCCACCCTCCCTTTTCCCCTGCCTATCCTTTCTAAATGAGCTATACCCTCTATGGCAATATCTCTGATGCCAATTAAATCATAATTTAGCTCAGGAAGAACTGGAAGTATTAGTACATGTTTGTTCCCCATACTCCTTGCATTTGTGTACAGAGATCTAAAATGCTGATCAGATTGCCCCACTGATTTTTTCTGGTTGTTCCTTTGATCCTATTGTACTTTTCCATGCCCCTCCCCCACCCCCAGCCCCACCCTGCCAAAATCTAGTGCTCTGTTAATGTCAACGTTTTTATACTTACCTGTGGGCTTTTGTCACCTGCCCCCATTGAATCTAGTTCAAAGCCTTCCTCATTAAGTTGGCAAGTTGGTACCTGAAGATGCTCTTCCCCTTCTTGGTCAGATGGACCTCATCTCTTCTGGGAAGAGCATCACGTGGTTGAAGAAGCTGAAGCCCTCCGGGTGACACCATCTGCACACCCATGCATTGATCTCCAGGATGAATGAGTTCATGCCTGGATCCTTACCCTCAAATGAGAGGATGGACGAGAACACAACTTGCTCCCCTGACTCCTTCACCCTACCTCCCAGATCCCTGTAGTCACTGCTGGTCTGCTAAGGGTCAGACTTGGCAGTATCCTTAGTGCTCACATTGATGAGCAGCATAGAGTTGTAATCAGAGGTGCTTATCATTATATCTCCTAGATTGCATGTAACACCAGATGTACAAGAGTCTCTACTGAAAATAGCAGATGTTAGTGAAGAACAAATTGAGTGAGTTGTGAGAAGTGCACTTGATTCTGATGAGGGACACAGGTTCTTCAGCCCAGTCAAGAAATCTGAGATCAAAACATTTGCTTACATGGCCAAGAAGACAAAATTTAAGTCTGGCAAGAGAGAGGGCACCCAAAGCAGCTATCACTCCAAAAATTCTTTTCCACAAACTCCTGTCCTTAGCCAGACTCAGAGATGATGTTTCAGTGGCAACTGTTCTTAGTCACCCAATAGGATCTATGCCTATGTCCCTCTTTCAGGCTAATGGAACAATGAGAAGAACAGATAAAGCAGAATTAGGGTATCAGCTAAAAGGTCAAGCTGAAAGAATCCATGTGTTAAGAGCATGCAACAAAGAAACCACAGTGTACCTCAGAGATGCCATTGCTGTCATGCAAATGATGGCTGGAGACAAATATCACACATTTGATGAATTGGCTGCTGAGCACTTGAGGCAGGTCCCAAAAGGATTTGACAGAGCTAATTCTGTAATCAAAGTCTTTGACAGATCTGACAAGAGATACTCTGTGAAAACTGCAGAAAGACAACACTGGACAGGATCTAAGGTTAGATTCCAGAAATAGAGGTAATTGGCGCATGCCCTATGCCTCCATGGAAAAAGTTTCTAAACATGGCATTCAACAATCAGTCACTTGTAAAATTCCTCTGTGAAATATATGGTTCAGAATGCACCTGAGAGTGAGGGAGTACACACAGTACAAACATGACTTCTTGCTGAAGGCTTTTGCAATGGTGAAGTAGCAAAGTCCATCACCAGTATAGGTGTTGAAGAAGCACAAGACATGTATAGACTCAACGGAAGTGGACATAAGGATGCTTCTGTATGTTCCCATATGGCTTTTGGGTCTCTTGGTGCAAAGGAACTGTAGTAATTAGATCACTTGATTCAGATGCTTTAATCCTTGCTGTTCACTGCTTTCCAAAAATGGAACACATACATGATATGTGGATAGAAACAGGCACCATTACCAGCACAATTGACAAGTGTCGCTTCACACCTGCGCATGCGATTTGTGACGCACTCACTCCTGACTTCTGCAGCATACGTCCTGCTGCACAAGCATTAACAGGATATGACTTTGTGTCATCCCTATTTGGAATTGGGGGAGGGAATCTGTTTAGTGTTGTCAAAACAAAGGGAGCTTACCACTTTAGAGATCTTGCCAAATTGAGAGAGAATCACAGACAAGCCTCAATTTCTGCAGCAAGGAAGCTGGTAGTCGTGTTGTGTGACCAGAGTGAGAAAGAAAAGGAGATCTACAAAGACCTCAATTCTTGCACCTCAATCCAGCTTAAAAAGGGACAAGTCACTGGTCAAACTCCCACTATGTGAGGACAGTTTTGAAGAGCATGTCAAAAGGGCATCTCAGCAAACAAAGACTTGGATATCTTTGCACATAAGTAAATCCAGTATTGGATCACCATTGCAACGCTGATGGAAAAATGTGGATCATGAACTACTTCCTGTATTTTTCGAGCGCCCAATGGCATCTGACCCTGTATCAGAAGGTGTTAGTGCACAATCTTCCCTGCACAGAATTATGTACATGCTAAGGCAATGAAGACTCTGGTAACTCACGCACTCTCAACAGGGGTAATGATGAACAAGATGATGATTACAATGTTGACTAGACATTTCACCAGTACTATTACATTTCAATGATACTTCTACAAATTTATTATTTGATTTTTGTCTTATCCTTTTGATTGTTGCTGTGATGCTTTGAGATCACAAAGAAATCCAATTTTATGTCTTGAAATATTCATAGTCATTAAATTAACAGAAACAAATGTAAATATTTAAAGTGGTTATTTTTAAATGTGTTGATTTTTATCCCTTTTTCTATGGTAACAACACCACTTGACAACCTCACATCATACTCCCCGAAAAGTAGACAAAATAAGCTTTCAGATGATGTGCATGTGTGGTACATTAAGAGGGTACATTAAGTCAACCAATTTTGTGGTGGCAGCCGCTTGCCTATACAGAGAGAAATACAGAGATTAAATTTGTTGGGTAGCTCTGAAAAGAGATTTTTCCTTGGAACATTTAACAGGTTGTATGCCAGTTTCCTCAGACTTTTTTCCCACTATATCACAAACTTGGCTTCCTTGGGCCATGGGGCTGTACCGGACAAGAACTCTGATATTCCTGCCCAGTTTTCAGCAGGAAATCCTTTTCCAATTCATTTCATACTTCCCCAACTACCCCACTGAACTCCACAACATGAAATTGACATGTTTAGGTTATAAATAACATTAAATCATGGGAAGGGATCTTGTAATCATTTTAATTCCACTTCAAGAGTAGGACAAATTGTCTGAAAACATGTAAGGAAAATACATCCAGTTTTTTAATGTATATTTTAATTGTTAAACATCTTTCCTACAATAACTAAGATTCTCCTTGTAAAGGCAAGCAAGTCTTTGTCATCCAATAACAAACTCATTTTGCAATAAAATTTCTAAACTGTTTTCCTCCATTTCTGCGACGAATGCATGACAATGTGTCAGCATACTTTATGTAAGACAAACCATCGAAATGTAACAGCTAAGGGTTAATGTTCATGGTGGTAGGCTGTTTGTATGTCATGCAATCCTATAGCAAAGCTAAAACATCTGATAACCATAAATGCCATTATTGTGAGTACACTCCAATGCCATAAACACTTCTTAAAATTAGAAAAGGGATCCAAGAAATTCAACAAAATATATTGAAAAAAAGAAGGGATTTTTTTTTGCCTCATCATTACTGGAATGGTCTAAGCTGCAGAGCCCTCAGACTTTCCACTCCAAGGTGGTTGCTTTGAAGGCTGTGCTTGCATGAATTAGGGTGGATATAAAAAGTTATTTCCCTTGTGGAGCACAGGTAAAAATTATACTGTTCTACAGGGGAAAGGAGTGATGTAATAGCATATAAATACTGTCACTAAGGATTTAAATTTATTTTGATTTTTGTGAGCTGTGATTGTCTAAACTTTTTCATACTGTATAAAAAGAAAAAAAGAAAAATTGTAGTTTGCACATGCCCAGTAGTGACTTGCTAGAGCTTTGTAAATAAATTCCTTGAAGATTCTGTCCATACTGGGCATGCTCTAACCTGTGGAAGAGCAGGACTTTCCCTGTAACTGCAGTTCTGGGTTTTTGCGGATTTGTGGGGGGGCCGGGTCCATGCACCTGAACTGTTTCTCCTGTGCTTTTAGTGATCCCCGAGCTGAACCCAGACAGCATGTTGGAGGAAGCTGCCTAGTTTGAATACAGGTTACAAGATGAGTAGATTGGAACAAAGAGCCTAGGGCAGCGGTGAAAGAGGCGAACTGGGACTGGGAGAGGGGTCGGTGCAGACTGGGACTGTCTGGGCAAACATGCTGGGACTAAGAGCTGGGGGAGTGACTGAAGGTTGGGCCTTGGGGAGGCAGATCAAATGAAGAGCCAGGAAGGGGGAAACCGGGACTGTCTGGGAAAGGAGACTGGGAACAAGAAGCTAGAAGGTGAAGGGGAATTTGGGAATAGCTGGGCAAGGACACTGGGACTGGGAAAACCCTGATTCATCCCCACAGCAAGTCCATCCTGTACATGGAATGAAGCAGGAGTCTTCTAGGAAAAATAGTATGTGATCACTTAATTAAAGGCTACGCCATTGTGCATATGCCCAAAGGAGGTGAATTAAGACAGCACATGTTCCTAACGTCTGAGCTATTGACTTTACAATCTTCATAATGTTACTTTAATATAGGGAAGTTTTGTGTATGTGTAATATAAATAAAGATTATGTATACAAATAGTTAGTCGTACTCATCTGGTGTTCAACTGTTTGGACTATTTTTAGGGCAACAGCTGAAGATTAAACAAACCATGAGGATTTTATAGTTCATTGTATTAAAAATTCTTCTCCTAGCAATTCTGGCCTGATGGATCTCATGTTTAATCTGAGGAGGAAAACTCCTGCTTCTGCTGTCCATCTTTTCTCTCAACTCTGTTTCTAGGGATTGTTGATTGGTTTTTTTTTAATTACCCTCCACTTTCTGAGAATATTCAGTGCCATAAGATATGCTTTCTCTGGGCTGAAACCATATTGGAGCTACTTAAGGGCCCAGTCCTTTAACCCTCTTGAACAATACTCACTCTTACACATAATCCAGTTGAAGCTGGGTTTTTTTCAGGATCCAGCCCATGTCTGCACTGCTGTTACCCAGGCTATGAAAATAGGTTATTAAAAATACCATGCTATGTTGATACTACAGCTGTAAAGGATTTTTAAAAGGTAATTATACTACAACCTTAAAAATATCAGTGTTGAAGAGCTACACAGCCAATGTATTTTGGTCTACTAGCTCCCTGTTTTCAGCTGTCTGCTGTTTTGAGAGGATGTCTGCTTAAAGAATCCACTTGGGAGTTTCTGAATAGAAACTTGTTTTGCTGCAGTCCTACATGCCTGATCTATAATTCTTAATTTAGAAGTTAATTGCCTATGGTACAAAAATGAGTCATGCCAGGAAATACTTTTGACTTTCTCCCTTTGGATTCTGAGGCAAGAAACTTTGCTAACCCATAAAGATGCCAAGCTCCAAGGGTGCTGGGTTGGTTTGGGGTTTTTTTCCCACTGTACAAAGAACTAACTAGCACTGAAAGATTTTGATATCAACATGTTTATTCCAAAAAGGAACGTGGGAAATGCTGTAACTTCCATTTTAATTAGTATACACCTATTGAACTTGCAAATCATGCTACAGTTTTGATGAACTTTGTCAACAGATATCATTAGCAGTAGATTACTAATTTCAGTGATCAGTAGCAGTTGTTTTTTGACGGTTCCATATAATATGTACACAGTGTGGCAAGACAAACTCTTAGGCTGTTTAAAAATCACATTGAAATGCTTCAAGTGTAGAGTGACTTACTTCAAAGATCAGAGTAATTGTCTATTAGTCAATTGTTTGAAACAACTGGGTGTTTGACCTTGGACAAGTTACTTAAAATCTTTTGTGCTTTGCTTTCCCTGTGTGTAAAATGGGGCAAATACTTATTCACCTTGTAATTTACTTTGAGGTTTTAGGAAGAAAAGTGCAAATTATTTCATCATTATTTTGCTCTGATTCATACTTGGGACTGCAAAAATGGAGCTTACCCAGCCACCTTGATTGTTTCTATTTGACATCATTTCTAAGACCACAGACTGTAGATTTTCTGTGATTTTTTTTCTCTTCTGTGATATTGATTAAAATAGTCAATTGTTATTAAAAATATTTAAAAGACCAACTAACCAAAGTTAACCAAACTTATTGCTAAAGACAAACAGTTCAATACAAAAGAGCAGACATACATAGCCTCCTTCTGGTAAGCGATTCATAGTATGCTGACCTTACACAGAAAGTGTGCTTCAAATCCACTTTTACTTATATTGTATTATTTACAAGCTAAAAGACCCCTATACGTCATTTAAAGTTGAAATTTAACCCACTACTTTGCCAGCTTTGCCTATGCTTTCCTGTATCTTGTTTTGAATACTACATTCCAACTGTTGATGAGCCATTAAAGTACTCCCTAACTGTACTTGGTATACAGTATTCATTCATCTTTGCTTTGACAGTTTTCCTATTTTCTAGTGCCAAAGCTGACTTCAACTTTGCAAAGTGTTGTGGGATATTTGACGTGTGAACAGAATTGTGGGAAAACCATAATAGATTAAGTTAACATAACTTCCCAACACCCCCATATATAATGTGTAGTATTAATACTATGGGAATATCTATTTTGGTATATACAATGCTTAACGCATATGTATTGACTAACAGTGATCTGGGAGTAATTTTTGACTATGTTTATATATGAAAACTTGCATCAGAATGGAGTTGGAAATACAGTGTGAGCCACTGACATCGACTCCAGGTCAGATAGTGCAGAGCTGAGTCTTTGCCAGATCTGAACACAGTACCTCAGTTTCCCTCCTACTGCCAGGATATAATTTGGCAGAGGCAGACTGAGAACTTCTATTGGTGATTGCAGTGGGAATGCCTCAAAGTCAGAGGAGATTAAACTCTTGTAGCTTGCAAGATAGCACTAAAAAAGCTATTTATTCCGCAAAAACCTTGAAGTGAAGTATTAGTTTTGCCATGAGAGGAGGTGGAAATGGTCATCAAGAAAGGTTTTTTAGGAGTAAGGAACTGGGGTTTTTTAAAGTTAACTATCCCTTCCACTGATTCAGAAATGGCTTTTTTTCTCAAACTCTTCAATAGAGGATAGGCCTAGAAGATCTGAATTTTCTAGGTTTGGGAGCCTAGTAGTGGGTAATTGTCAGAGTGTCCATGCTTATTTCTCTAATAGTTTTAGCGACCTTTAATACTACATGAGTTTTGTTAACTGGTTGGCAGAGCCAGGCTAAAGTGGAGAGCCTCACTCTAGATTGGTTGTGTTTTTTCTCTTTTTGCCAAAGCATGTTTTTAGGCAAATGTTTATTTGCCCCAAGGGGTCTCTTATGTGGGTTTTTGCAACACTCTCCATTTTCAACACTTCTGTTCATGTCTGGGAAGCCACTGGGGAAGATTGCAAGATAGGCTGGGCGGCAAAGTCATGACTACATGGATGACCACTATTGCTGACTTGGTTTTGTCAGACCTGAATGGTGCCGTGGCTGTGGCTTTCAGTTGCCCATCTAAGATCAGGATTTGAATGACACTCAGATAAAATGGATATGGTGCTGGCCGAATGGGAGAAGGATTTTGAGAGTACTGCAGGAGTGGTTTCTTCCCCCATTTTTGAGGGAGATTGCCTGCTGTTATCCCAAGAGGATCACAATGTTAGGGGTATTCTTAGACCCATTGACACGTCTGCAACCTCAGCTGGCATAAATGGCAGATAGCACTTCTATTTTCATCTGTGCCAAGCTAAATATTTACAAGCCGTTTGTTCTGTTGCTTTCCATAGCAGCAGGTTCCTCTAAACTCATAAGGATTTCTTTGCATAAGATAATGTTGACCTTGTCAGTATTACGTTTCACTCTGTCCAATCCCTCTCCCATTTGGTTCAGGCATTGGTGGAGAGCCACTGACAGCATGGCTCCTAATGGAACCATTCCTGTCATGGGAAAGAGGGTCTGAGGAATAGCACAGTTGCCTTGGCATTCTTTGTTTGCTCTGAAATGCATGGGATTTCCCCAGGGCTTTCTGATCTTCTACTGGCTAGATTTGCATCCCTACTCCCTGATGGGAAGATTTGTAGGAAGATCCACTGATTGAGACCCCTGTTGTTCTCTGTTTCTCGTGGCTTTCTTGTGGAGGTTATGATTCGACCATGTGAATACAAATTCTCTATCAGACCCAAAGATTCTAATTATGTGTGTTTTCGGTACAGTGAATATCCCAGAAAAAAGCTTATTTCCAAACAATCCTATCCACTGTAGGAATGGGTATTTCCAACTCTTCTCTGGGTTACAAATTGCTCTAGCAAGGATGGGAACAAATAAAGATTAAAATCACCATTTTCTTTCTGGATCCTTTCAGGGCTCTTCCTTTGCCAATTGCAAGGAGGTTACAGATCCGCACTGTGAGACGGAAATTCACCATGCCTCTCTCTAGGCAGATTGGCCTATTTGTCAGATGTAATGATGTGGGTCTCCTGGTCCATTGCCAATGCACTCTTAAAATTCTCACATCGCAGTTCCCTTCTTGCATCTTCTCCCCCGCCCTACCCCATTGGCTTATCACTTTTCTAGTGTTTCCTGACCAACTTTTTTCCTTCCCCTTAGTATTTTCTTGAGTGTTTGGCTAGTTTTCTCATAGATCCTGGGATGGCACATGCTACACCATCACTTAAATAAAGCCTCGTAGTATCAAGTATAGAATTTCCTCTGCATGGTTTGTATTAATAGTGTGTCTCAATCTTTTCAACAAGTTTTTGCTCAGCTTTATGGTGGTTTTTTGCTACTGAAGCGGCTTTATGAATTAGTGTTGCCAGGTCTTAGTAACAATTGCAAGTATGTTGGCTTCACTGCAACACCTTTCTCAGACTGAATCACAGGAACCTTGTGGTCTGGAACTTTTGCTTTCTATTGCAGTTCACTGCTCTTTTCTGTGCTTTCTCATTCCTTGCTGGGTATATTCCTTTGTTTTTGGTTCTAAATTAATGTCTTAAGGAATCTCAGTGCTGCTTGGCTATTTTGCCTTTGTGATACATGCCACATTTAGTATACAGGCTTGAACTCAATCACTGTTCTCTCTCTCTCGGTTTCTGATGTTGTTCCTGCAAGACAGAAAAATACATTACCCTATAGTCTGAACTCAGAACAATATAACTGTATGCTAATTACTTTTCCAGTTTGCTAATAGAAAATTTAAAGGGATAGAATCCATTTAATAAGTCATATGTATTGTGCTCATTTTAAAGGCCTTTCCAGACTTCTAGTCAAAATAAAACCAAGAGTCAGAAGATACTGCATTTCATACTAATTTCTTTAATAGAAAAAAATGTATGTAACTAGAGTTAAAAAAAAAAACAAAAAAACCCCAAGAAACCTGGGTTAGTTATTTCAATTCTGTTCCTTTCACATTCTACACAGAACTGAAATGTCTTAAAGTTTTTAAAACTGGAGTCCATCTTTTTAATTTAGCCAGTTAATTTAGCCATCAAAAACATCCTTCCATTTCTTGAATTTCCTAAATCCATATTTGATAGCTTGGCAATTCTTTCTTTTACCAGAGCAGTGTTATCCACTTCTTGGCTGCCACTGATAGAATTCTAAATAAACATTTTGCTACATTACGTTCCAACAATTTAGGTATGTAGCCTACCACCATGTATTGTGATGTACACGGAAAATAAATCTCCTAAGTGGCCTCAATTGCAGTGCAGATCTGTTGCCAAAATTCCCATATTGTGGGACTGAACCAGAAAATATGTACAGGTCCCATCCTACTCCCAGTGAAATCAATGGTAAAACTCCCCTGGATTTCCGTGGGAGAAGAATCAGATCCTAATTCTGAATCATGGCCTATACAATGTCATGCCCTACATTAATGGGGAAAAATCCTATTAATTTTGTGTTATACCAAGGTCTTGGAAAAATTCTGACCATTGCTGTCTATAGAATTTCCTTTCTAGAAAGAGAAATCAGCTGTATGAACCATCTTCCATACCTCAGACGAGTTCGCATCATCTCTGAGCCATCCCTGCTCTGTGCTTTGAAGAGTGGAGTTTAGAAATGTATCAGTGAACAAGTTGGTTCATGAAAGGAGAGACCTGCTAGAAAAAGAAAAGGCTGAAACAGCCTGCAGCCCTGGAGGAAAGGCAAAAGCAATATTGAGAGAACTAATTTTAGATCCCAGTAACCCCAGGATTTGCTTGAGAGATAAGATAAATCAGTGATAGACTGAGGTCAAGGAGAAATGGCAAGAGATACTGAAAAACTGGAATTGGGAAAAACTCATCTTAGGAAGTGCAATTCAAATTTCACTGTCAAGCACAGTTTTTATTGCTCAAAAGTATACAGACCACTATATATAGTCCTGGAGGTAAACACATGTAACTGGATTGCTTTACACATAGGGGATTTTGTGCATTAAAACATGTCAAAATGCATGGAGAAGGCACATTGAGTAAAGGAATAAGGCTGTTATTGATTGATTTTTAGTACAGTATGGTGATTAATACATGATTTGCAGTCTATTTGAAAAACAGGGCACTGGACAAGGAGTTGGGAGACCTGGCTTCTGTTTTCAGCTCTGCTACTGACTTGCTGTGTGAACTTGGGCAAGTCATTTGATTTCTCTGTACCTCAGTTTCACCATCTGTAAAATGAGAGTAACTGTTCTTATGCACTTCTGTTTTGGGAGCGGTGGGTAAAAAGTGCTGTGTAGATGTGTTATTTTTCAGTGATATTAATTTAATAATAAACTGCAGAATCACATTAGACACATTAAAAATACAAGAGGTGGTTGGCTGCCTGTACAAGTGAGGAACATCAGGGGAAGTGAGAAACTACCTCACATGTATGGACACAGCTAAATCCTACCCTATGATGTGGGAGTGCACTGGATGAAACAGGGGCAAAAAGAGAGGGTGCAAGAAAACCCTTTTCCTGGCCCCCATAGCCACCCCTGAAGCTAGCTATGCAAATTGAGGGGACTCATGAGCACTAGTATGTGTGAGGAATGGTGCACCACACTCCCATGAGGACATAGTCAAAATCGTCAGCCCATGGGTGTGCTGTGAGTATAGTAAGCGTCAGGTATGCTGCTCCTTTCTCAGCACAACTATGAAGTGAGTCCAAGTGTGTAGTCACCCTGCCCCATCTTGCCTTGTGCTGGCAGGATGGCTCCCATATGCACCAAAAGCCCAGCACTGCTCTACTTCCGGTCAGTGTGAAGGACAGGATTGGTGCAGTATTCAACCTTCCCCCAAGGTTTTTTCCATCACTTTTTTATATCTGATGTTAAAGAGTTAACAAGTCACATTGTTTAAAAACTCTGGTTATATAGCATCCAGTTTAAGTGGTTCATAGATTTCTGCTAATTCTTGGAAGGCATTTTGCAGTGCCAAATGCAAGCTCTAATGTACCTGTTTTAGCTCAGCTTATTGCAAATACACAAAAACTAATTGCTTGACTGGTTTTGCTGTAGTTGTTGGAGCTCATTCAAGTGGGGTTTAAAATGGAAATGCTAACAGAACCTTCACTACAGAACTGGTAATGCCACCACTATAAAACTCTAATGAACAGGCATTATGCCCACTTTAACAAACACATACATAGCCATGTTCTGCGGCTGTTTTTTTTATGAAAGAAATGTGGGTAGGAATACAATATGTTGTCGGCTTTTCTCACCTTCCTTTCAAAAACTGAAATAAATAGGAAATATCATGGTAGCCAGTGGGACAATATATATTTTGGATGTTTCCAGATGTTGAAATAGGCATATATGCGTGTGAAGATAAATGCTTAAAACTTTCAGATAACTTTTCTAGATCCACCTTTGTTCCCTGGAATTGTAGCCCTTGTTAGTGCAGAAAATTATTTAATATCCTCACTCAAATAAAACTTCAGCTGAACTTAATGGGAATTTTGCCTGAGTGAGCATTGTGGCATCTGGCCATTTGTCTTTGTACTACTCTTTCTGTAATGTATATAGTGCACTGTCTTGTATTATTCAATTCTCTATCAGGCATGTTTTGGAAGGCAGGTTGACCCTATGTAAGATAACACCATATAATATATTGTGTTACTGAGGCAAGGTAGGAACATTGGAAAAGAAATGAAAAAGACAAGAAGGCAGAAAAGGGTGTCCTCTTTCTTCTGGCATTATAGAGCTTCCAAATTACATCTGTTCTTCATACATTTTCCAGAGAGAGTTTTCTTAGATCCTGGTTTAATTATATTTGAGATGCAAAACCTCCAGCAAACTCATTTTTCTCTATATATCATTTCATCCTCTTTTTTCCCCATTCCCCTCATATTATTTGAGCCTACATCTTTCTGCCAGGACTTTGCTGCTGAACCCCAGCAGGAATCTAAGCAGATGCTAACCATTTAGGTTTATTAAATACATTCGTCAGTTTTATGTCTCCCATCCCCTTCATTTTTAGCCTGACTGCACCACCGCTAATCCGTTTGGGTAACATGCAAACAAGCAGATTGGGGTAAGGACGCTGAAAAATTCTGGTATCATTGATTCGCTCCAAAAAACAAAATGAAACAAAACCTCCCCTCTTTATTAAATTGGTCATACTTAGAAAGAAGGAGTCATTGTATAATGAAAAGGAGACTTAGCAATGTCTCTTTATTAAATAAGTAAATATAAGGTGACAAGGCTGTCATGGAGCAGGACACCGGAGTTTAGCCAGGGGCTTCAGTCAGTGGGAGCTGGAGCAGGCCCATGACAAGAAAGGGAAGTACACTGCTGTTATCCGGGCTACATTCCGCTCCCATGGACGTGGATGTAAATCGGAGGGGCTCTTCATTACTTCATTGGTCTTACTCTCATTTAGCTCGGTGTACTTCATCTGCCCTCCTGAGAGAGGCTTCGGGGGCGAGAGCAGGGAGGAGAAGGAGCAGAGGGGAAAGGAAGTGTCTGGGGAGAAAAAGCAGAGGGCAAGAAGGAAGGCGGGAGCAGGGACAGAGAAGATGCTTTAGGAGGCCACCTCTGGACAGATGCGTGCAAGAAAGGATCACAAAGGCTGCGCGGCGCTTCTGGCCTTCCAAGAGGTGCAGGGCTCCCAGGACAGCCGATGCAGCAGGCGGCTGCTAGAACTTGCAGACAGTGCTGCGGCCGAGCGGGGCGGCTGCGGCGGCAGCTCCCTCCCGAGGCGGGAACCCCGAGACCGCGTGCGCCCCGCCTCGGGCCAGGCGCGCGCTCTGCGGGGCTCTGCGCGGCTCGGCCCGGGCGGGCGGGGGTGAGGCGGGTTTGATGATGTAATCGCAAATCAGGGAGCGGTGAAATTTAACACCGAGCGCGGATGGGGAGGGTTTGCCTTGGGTCGGCTGGCGGCTCTGCTCCCCAGCCAGAGGCAGGCTGCGCTCAAGGCTGCGCGCCAGTGCATCGCCACTAGACACCTCGGGCGCTTTGCAAAGGCTCTGGTAACCTGGGCACTGTTTCTTCACCACGGCCAAGGATTTCTCCGCAGGTCCCCTCCCGGCCCGCCCCATCCCCGCCGCGGATCGTCGAGTCCAATGCAGGGCTCTGCTGTACTTGCAAAGGCTCCTGTCTGTGAACCACGTGTGAAGCCGAGTGCTCCGCTCTGGTTTATATTGATGCCATCCTCTCCCTGACTCCCTTGAGAGTGAAACCCCAAGTCACGCCCCTTCACCATGCGGGGGACGCACTAGGGCTTGCCAAGAGCTCGGAAGGGACCTCTGCTCTGGGGTGATTTCATGGACAGTACCTGAACCTTGAGCGGTTTGGAGCTGGCTTCTGTTTTCGGTTAGATCTTCGCTGCTCGGACAAATGCAGACAAATGCATTTAGGAGCAAAAAGGACAAGGAGTGGAAGCATCTCTCCCACAGCAAAAACGTAAGTAAGAGCCCAGCAGCCAAGGGTGTGTGTGTATGTGTGTGTGTTGGGCTGGGGGGGGGGGGCGGTTGATAGCTCGCTGCACACACAGCGTACGTCTTGTCAGTGTCTGTGAGCAGGGCAGGCGGTTTATTTTGGAGCTACGCGTTCCCCTTGTCTTTGCAATTTGTAAAATGCCCCGTTTAAAAGGCCTTCTGCCAGCGGGTCTACAGGCGGTTTATGTTAAAGCAATCAAGCCGCGCAGAAGGAAAAGTTTATTGGCACTTTTCCCACTGCCGGCTAAAACAGGCTTCGCGGACTTAGCGACTTTCAGGTCTTCCTCCCCCTTCCGAAATGAGTTACGAGATCCACTTATCTTAAAAACCAAACCAAACCCCCGAGCTGCCAGCTCCTGGGCTTGAGATTTCCCCACGGGAGGGAAGAATTCTGCGCTCGGTGCGTTCTCTAGGGTGGGAGACCGAGGAACGGTGCTCGCGGGTCTCGGGTTAGCCTAGTCATGAGAGAGCCTCGAAATGCTGGGTAGCAGTTTAGGGGGTCTCCGGAGTTATGAAGCGAGAAGGTTGGGGCAAGGGGTTGATAAAGAGATGACTGAGTGCGTGTGTTTGGCCGCAGCTTCCTTCTCCTCCCGAGGACACAACAGTAGTGCCGGAGCTGCTGCGGGGGCTGTGAACCCCGCAGGGACAGACGGGCTTTGCCTCCGGGGCCGGGGAGACCGCTGTGGCTGATCTTGTTGTCACTCACTGGTGAACTGCTGCTGATGGAGAGCGGGCAATAAAGTGAGGGAACTAAGGGGAAGTGGTATTTTGCCTTCCTCCCCGATAGGGCAGACCCTGGCGTTATTTTTAGACTCGAGGATATGCTCAAGTAGTTTTTTCCCGACGCACTTGTAGGGGGAGCTGCTCGTCCGTAGCTGCAGCCCCCCTCGCCTGTTCAGGCTAAGATTGATTACTCGGGCTAGTGGCTATTTAAAGAGTCTGCAGACACGAACCAGTTCGTAATAGCGTTTGTGGCGCCTGCAGCCTCCTGGCGAAGTGCTGGGGGGGGGAAGGTCCCAGATCAGCAGTTCCCCGCCGCGAGAGAGGAGTTGCAACGACGCCCTCGAATACTTGTATGGGGAGGGACGGCAGCCCATATAGGAGGCTTCCCCCCCCCCCACATGTTTACATGCAAATGATGCCAGAGACCCGGGTGGCAAAACATAGGTGCAAGTGCTTTCTTCTGGTGCATCGTAGTGACAGTCTCTCCGAAGAACGGGCAGGAGGAGACGGGGTCCGAGGGGGGAGGTTTGGGGGGGGGGGGCAGATGCCTGGCCGGGAAGAGTGCGTTACAAACACAACTTTGTGTTGTTTAAACACGTAAGGAGGGGTTGAGATCAAGGCACTGAATCCGATCTGATCACTCCGGCCGGGCGCAGTTTGACTTCGCTCCGTTTCTCCTTCGCAACGGACCCGCGTCCCACCGGACCGCCCGCCTTGTTCCTCGCGTACGGAACCGTCTGCTGGCCCCGTTTCTACAACGAAGCGCTTTGGCGGGGCGGGCCGTGGCTGGCCCAGGGAGCCGCACGGGCACGGCAGGGGGTGAAGTGGCCGTTTCACCGCCCGGCGGTGGGACTGAGGCTCCGTGTTTGACACGCTCGCTCCCGAGGAGCCAGTGCGCTTTGCTTACATACGGGTAGCTCAAGCGTGCACCGACTGTGGCAGGCGCAGCGTCGGCGAGCCCGCCTTGGAGATGCCCCCTCCCCGCAGACCCAGTCACCACGAGCTCCCTTTCACGTTCATGCCCGGGCCAGCCGCGCTAGACAGGCAGGGGGCTGGGACGGTTTTCATAGTGGGGGTGCTGCCGATGGAAATCAGGACTTCAGCACCCCTGGCTCCAGCGCCAGCGCACAGCGCGGGGTGCTCGCACTCAGCCGTCCCCCGGGCCCGCTGGGAGCCCCCTGCGTGCTGCAGGGGAAGGCAGGTGCGCTCGCTGCTGCTGCCCCCGGCTCTGCTGGGCCCGGGGAGCGGAGGGGCTGGGCGGCAGGCACGGTGGGGGGACGAGGGGGCGCCGGCGGGGGAGGGCGCGGCCCTGGAAGAGGTCAGGCGGAGACGCGGCGGAGCGTGGTGCTGCTGCGCCCTGCACACCTGCCGGGGGCCATAGCGGGGCTGGGGAGAGGTATTGGGGGGTGGAGGGGAGCCTTTGGAAGGCGCCGCGGGAATTGATGGGGGAAGAGGGCTGAGTGGGGGCGCGCAGGGCCCCCCAGGGCTGTGAGCGTGGAGTCCTCGCTTTGCTGGCGGCCGGTGCAGGCACCCGTTCAGCTCCCCGGCCCCGCTGCCTTGGAGCACCGCCGAGCCCCCACAGGCAGCGCTGATGGCTCAGTGGAGTGGGGCTCCCCCTGCACAGACCCTGCCCCGCGGGCTCGGTCCCCCCACAGCCCTGCTCCCCCTAGCTCCCTTGGCCACTCAGCGTGCGGCAGCATAAGGGGGACCCCAGCAGCACCGAGGCGGAGCAGGGCGCTGTGGGGAGCGTGGTGGGGGAAGCGGAGAACTCCCTGGTTCCCTAGCGCTGAGCTCTTTGATGAGCCCCCTGTGGTTTGTCATTGCACAGTTCCTCTAAACTCTGCTCCCCCAGCTCCTCAGCTCAAGCCCGCTTCTCCACCTGCACAGCCCACCTCCGTTGTCCCCTTCCCAGCAGCCACTCCCATAATCCCGACAGATTATCCCGATGCCGCTGTCCATGCCTGCTTTCCTGTATGCTCTCTACATCCTCCCTTGTCCAGCTGTCCCCTCCAGCGCCTATACCCCCCAGCCTCATTCCCCTTTCCGTACACAATCCATCCACACTACCTGCCCCTCCCTATGCCCTCCTAATACCCTACCACATTCTGCTTTTCAGTGGGAAGCCCAGCCTGGACGGGGTTATATGTTATCAGGACTGAAAGGCTGGGGCCTGTGGGGGACAGTGAAGTTGTGTGGGGTGGGGAGCCTGGAGGCAATCTGGGCTGTATGCAAGGGTCCAAGAGGGTGTGTATGGATTGTGGCTCTGTGGTGGTTGCTGCCTGTCAATGATGACAGCTTGCTGTGTGAATAACTATCGGAATTGACATATATAGTATTTATTAAAAACCTGGAAAATTCTCACTAACAAACAAAAAGCTTTGTTTCCAGCTTAGGTTTCTGAATTACTTAAAATCAAGGAGATCATGAGGTCAGGTAACCTATCTTGTAATGCCTGCTTACTTCCACAACTTCACTTGCATTTGCAACATATAACTACCACTGTGCACACATCAGATTCCTCTATGCAGCACGATAACATACAACTTTATGATTTCATACTTTTTCATATAAAAATAACATTATAGACTTTACCAGAGCATGTCGTCTGTCAAGTTTATGTGTTAACCTAGTTGTGGTCAGAGTTAAGGTTGCTTGTAAGTCTGGGTGAACAGTGAAGGCATTTGATGTGTACACTGTGACTAGTTATATGTTGCAAGTGCAAGGGAGTTTGTTGTGGAGGTGAGGGATCTTTGAGTGATGTTTAGTTATTAAGGCATATGAATGTAAATTGCCTTAATTCAGGATCTTCTTGATCTTTAGTGATTGCGTTGGTCGGATTTCCCCTTTAGCAACCTTAAATCTAAGGTAACAGATTTTTTACTGTGGGATTAAACAAAATTGTAGAGGGATCTTAATGCTAGATAAATGCAAATGCATTTGTTAAAGTAGTACAACAGCACAAACTGAAGTTTACCTAATTGTGTCCAAAACTTGTGGTGTTCAGCTAGTTTGAGCACTACACTAATGCAAATAATAATATAATAATAATAATTGTGGTTTAAATTACTTTTGTTTTTTAAAAGTCCAGACACTCTGGGTGCTACAGGATTGTCTCTGGGTTTAAGCTGAAGTAAAGATCCTGCTCTGTATTCTGTCACTTTAAATTCTACCCCTGACAGCTGTTTAAGCATGAGGGGTCCCTGTATCCCAGGCACTGGCTTAGAACTGCTGCCCACTATTTCTTACTAACTGACCAAATTGCTCCTCCAGCCCCCCTTCCCAAGCCCTGCATTCAGCCCTCAGATGGATTCATGGGTAATTCAGGGCTTTGCAAATTGGGTCCAGATGCGGAAAAATCTGAACGATTTGAAATGGGATGGAAGAGTTTGAAAAATCTACATTATACATTTGTGTAACACAGCAACATGAAAGTAGCAGCAGGGAAGGAGTTTGGCTTCTTGGGAGGCTGCTGCTGCTGGGACACTGGGGTTGGTTTGCACATTCCTGGCAAGGGAGCTGTCTTCCCCTGCCCAATAGCCTTGTGTCAGAATCAGTAGCAACCCATCCATTAATAAACTTCATATATGTAGCCAGCCAGGGAGAAAAGTATTATAGGAAGCTCCGCTTGGCAGGGTTTAAACAACATGACATATTTATCCAAGATAGTTGTGTTTTCTTAAAGGGCAATGAGAGAGAGAGAGAGTGTGAGAGAGAATGTTTTTATTGAGGGGGTTTATCTCAATTAGAAACAACAGGCAGATGCGTACCCTCTAATGCTTGGGAGAACTAAGTGTAATTCAAGAGCCAGATCCTGCTTGCCTTACACACAGAAATAATTTTGGGCTGAGTCTTGCTTACTCTCAGAAATAGTTCCATTGACTCCAGTGAGTTTACTTGCATGAATACAGTTAGGGTATTTTGTCCCCAAGTTAGCTGAGCAAGTAGAGCGAATAAGCACCTTCTGGCATAATGGAGTGTTTGTGTTAAGCAAGCAAAGGCCACATAGAAAGTACACCATTTTTTGCCATCTTGAAAGCATAATTTGAGGGGATGCTGTTCAGTCAAATTTGGCTCCAGTGTTCTCTGTGCAGGGTATGCAGTAATGTACCTGATCGTGCATTCCTTGCACTTCCAACCTCCCTTTGAATTCAGTTGACAAAACCTTTAATTCTTAAATGTGAACCATATAACCCTATAATACTTTTATTTACTGACTTTTTGCATTTGATTAGCTGCAAGTCCTGAATTGTTGTTTTATTTAAATCTTACATTGGTATCACTGTCTATAAAATGAAAAAAACCCCTAAATTTATTAGTGAAGAGGAGGATATAGAGGAATACTTTAATGAAAGGCTTTCCTTGGGTAGTCCAAATGGAAGTATTTAAGATACTGTGGATAGCAGAACTGGTTAAAATAAAAAAGAATCCGGTAAAAAATTCACAAAACATTTGTAGAAACTTATTTTCTTTTATTATCCTCTGTTGTTTTATTCCAAATGTTGTCAACATTAAAAAAAAGTTCTAGGTACATGTTACATGTGTTACCTTATGCCAAATCCTATTCGCAGTGCACAGCTTGAGTAACTTGGGTATTCATAGGGGAGTTGTGCAAGCGCTGGGGAGGGAGGCATCTTTCCTCCAAATCCATGGTGGAGTAGCAGAACTTCTCTCAGGCCACTGCTGCAGTAGCCCTTGTGGCTGTTCTGTTGCAGCACTCTTCCTCAGAGAGGAGAGGAATGGTACACTGGCCTCATCTCATCCCTGGCCTGCTGCTCATTCTCTCTCTGCACTTGCAGTGCAATCAATCTGCTATTCTCTGCAGCATGCAGAAATGTGGGCCTCCTGCAAAAGTTCCAGTCATTCTGCCCCCTAGTCTTTGCTGTGCAATGGAACCACACAGATTCCACTGGACTCTGGGTGGCAATACTGCTGTGAACTGGGGATATAGCAGTCTGAGATGGAAAGAGATTGTGGAGGTTTGGATCACTCCATCCGTGTTGGGTGTATGTTTAGTCCCAGTCAATTGATTCTAGGCTTGTTATAATATGGAAACTGCAGAAGTCATGATAATTGATCATATAGCAATGAATGAACATCTAGTGCCCTTGTTGGTTCTTCTCAATCTGTAAGATGCCCTCAACATCACTGACCGCAAGGTGCCATCGAGTTGCCTGAAGAAGCTAGCAGAACGCAATGAGGTTGCACTTGAGAAGCTTTGCTTCTTTCTTTGGAGAGATCTCAGAGGTGGTAGTGGGCAGATGCCCAGGTCTCACATTCTGTTGCCCCTCTCATTTAACATGGAGATTGGTCCACAATGGCAGTTACTGAGGATGTACGGGTTGCAGTATGTTCAGTATGCTGAAGATACCCAATTGTCAAACTTCATTTCATTGGACCAGTCTGATGTGGTGGAATGACTTACCAGGTGTCTAACGAAAATTGGGAAATAGACCAGGGCTAGCTGACAGAGACACCAATCATGATAACATTGAGATAATGCCTGTGGGCTGAGAAAAACAACTGAAACAAAATCGAGGAAAATATATCAGCACCTCTGGATCAGTGAGATGCATCTGCAGCTTGTTTAAGGTTCACAACACAAGAATCTTGCTGGATCCCTAACTGCTTCTGGTTACTCAAATAACAGCAATTTCCAAAAATGCTTTTTTCTCCTCTGTGCTTGGCAAGAATGTTGAGTCCTTTTCTCTCCGGTGTGGACATCACTGTGGGAATCCATGCTTTTGTCATCTCATGATTGGATTATGAGAGTGCAGAACGTGCTGATCTGCTTGTTAAGCAAGCAGTGTTTCACCCTGGGAGCATATTACTTCTGTGATCCATGATCTACACTTGTTAAGAAATTATTTCTTGGTGAAGTCTAAGGTGTTGATTTCAACCTATAAAGCCCCAAATGGTTTGGGTCCCATCACCTTGTAAGACTGACTCTTTCCCCATATTATAGCTATTGTTCCAGGCACTCAAGCTAATAGCCCCCGGTTGAACTGGGTATAATAGCCAGGAGGTGACTGTGAAAAGTCTATGGTTCACTAATGCACTCTCTGCTTGGTTGATCGGAGCCTGGATTTGATGACCTTCAGAATGAACTGAAACACTTACCTACTCTCTCAGGGGACTGAGCTGGAGTTGAAGAAGGAAGTTAAGATGGAAGCCATGCTGATGGTTTTAAAGGATGTGTGGGAAGTCTGTTAAGATTTAGTATTATGGTAAGATTTGTGTTCATAATGTATGTAATGTGATGAGAGCTTAAAGTTGGAGCAAAATGATAAATTGAAGTCTGTAATGAATGAATTTTAATAATACTTTAACATGTTTTAAGGGAGGTAAGTATACTTATCAATTAAAACAGAAAATGCCTCTCTCCTACAAAAACATATTGCCCTGTTTTGTAGGTCTGAAGCTGAAATCTCACAACAGATGCTTTAAAACCGTTGGATTAAAAAAAAATGACTAATGTAAATATAATATGTATGTGCAACCAACTCCCATCAGGCGTGTATCCCCAGGTGGCGGACAGGGAACATCCTGCAGGTATATTCAGGGACGGCCCGTCTATATATATGAACTAGGCGGTTGCCTAGGGTGCCAAGTTAAATGGGATGCCAAATTTGAGGGAAAAAAATCAAATTTAAAAAAAACCTTTTCTTTGTTTATAACTGGTTCACATGTAATAAATAAGGGCCATAAGAGAAAAGTAACAGCGTTAACGCTTACTAGACTATGAAAGTGATGATGTCACACTCCAGGCAGGTAACCGTGAGGAAGGGGATTACTTTCCAAACAACCGGTGTCGGGTTATAACGTTGAAAAAGATCATTTCGTGTCTGTGTAAATGCTGTAACTAACTGTTTTAATAGGTAAGTGAGAGTATGTTACTAGTCATTGAACCTTTAAGCAGTGAAAAGACGTGTTGGGATGGCTGCATGTGGTTTAAATCACCAACCATGTGGTGGGTGTGACAGCCATCCTTAACGCTATCATGCTTGCAGTCGGGAGCACAGTACATAACAATATTCAAATGCCCCATGGCGGAAAGAGGAAAAAGAGAACCCTCAGGAGCTGAGTATCGTAAACGAAAGGCTGAGAAGGAAAAGACCAAGCAAAACAGCAGGGATACTTCCTGAAATATCTTCTCTTTAATCCAAATAAAGATGGAAGCAGTTTACAGCATCCAGATGAAGGAATTTAACTTGGAGAGGAGGTTAGCTCACATCTGCATGGAAGCAGTTTGGAACATCAAGATGAAGGTATATTACTTTGAGATGAGGGTAGCTCACATCCACAAAAAAAGTTTGGTTTCAGAGTAGCAGCCGTGTTAGTCTGTATTCGCAAAAAGAAAAGGAGTACTTGTGACACCTTAGAGACTAACCAATTTATTTGAGCATAAGCTTTCGTGAGCTACAGCTCACTTCATCGGGTGCATAAAGTGGAAAGTACAGTGAGGAGATTTTATATATACACACAGACCATGAAAAAATGTACATTGTAAGGAGAGCGATCACTTAAGATGAGCTATTACCAGCAGGAGAGTGGGGTTGGAGAGGAGAGAACCTTTTGAAGTGATAATCAAGGTGAGCCATTTCCAGCACATTTCCAGGAGTTAACAAGAACATCTGAGGAACAGTGTTGGGGGGGGGGGGTGAGGAATAAACAAGGGGAAATAGTTTCACTTAGTATAATGACTCAACCACTCCCAGTCTCTATTCAAGCCTAAGTTAATTGTATCCAATTTGCAAATTAATTCCAATTCAGCAGTCTCTCGTTGGAGTCTGTTTTCGAAGTTTTTTTCTTGAAGGATACTCACTTTGAGATCAGAAATCGAGTGACCAGAGAGATTGAAGTGTTCTCCTACTGGTTTATGAATGTTATAATTCTTGATATCTGATTTGTGTCCATTTATTCTTTTACGTAGAGACTCTCCAGTTTGCCCAATGTACATGGTAGAGGGGCATTGCTGGCACATGATGGCATATATCACATTGGTAGATGTGCAGGTGAACAAGCCTCTGATAGTGTGGCTGATGTGATTAGGCCCTATGATGGTGTCCCCTGAATAGATATGTGGACACAGTTGGCGATGGGCTTTGTTGCAAGGATAGGTTCCTGGGTTAGTGGTTCTGTTGTGTGGTGTGTGGTTGCTGGTGAGTATTTGCTTCAGGTTAGGGGGCTATCTGTAGGCAAGGACTGGCCTGTCTCCCAAGATTTGTGAGAGTGATGGGTCACCCTTCAGGATAGGTTGTAGATCCTTGATAATGCGTTGGGGAGGTTTTAGTTGGGGGCTGAAGGTGACGGCTAGTGGCGTTCTGTTATTTTCTTTGTTGGGCCTGTCCTGTAGTAGGTGACTTCTGGGTACTCTTCTGGCTCTGTCAATCTGTTTCTTCACTTCCGCAGGTGGGTATTGTAGTTGTAAGAATGCTTGATAGAGATCTTGTAGGTGTTTGTCTCTGTCTCCCTCAGACAGAGACAAATGCGGTTGTATCGTAGAGCTTGGCTGTAGACAATGGATCGTGTGGTGTGGTCTGGGTGAAAGCTGGAGGCAAGTAGGTAGGAATAGCGGTCAGTAGGTTTCCGGTATAGGGTGGTGTTTATGTGACCATCGCTTATTAGCACTGTAGTGTCCAGGAAGTGGATCTCTTGTGTGGACTGGTCCAGGCTGAGGTTGATGGTGGGATGGAAATTGTTGAAGTCATGGTGGAGTTCCTCAAGGGCTTCTTTTCCATGGGTCCAGATGATGAAGATGTCGTCAGTGTAGAGCAAGTAGAGTAGGGGCATTAGGGGACGAGAGCTGAGGAAGCGTTGTTCTAAGTCAGCCATAAAAATGTTGGCATACTGTGGGGCCATGCGGGTACCCATAGCAGTGCCGCTGATTTGAAGGTATACATTGTCCCCAAATGTGAAATAGTTATGGCTGAGGACAAAGTCACAAAGTTCAGCCACCAGGTTTGCCGTGACATTATCGGGGATAGTGTTCCTGATGGCTTGTAGTCCATCTTTGTGTGGAATGTTGATGTAGAGGGCTTCTACATCCATAGTGGCCAGGATGGTGTTTTCAGGAAGATCACTGATGGATTGTAGTTTCCTCAGGAAGTCAGTGGTGTCTCGAAGATAGCTGGGAGTGCTGGTAGCATAGGGCCTGAGGAGGGAGTCTACATAGCCAGACAATCCTGCTGTCAGGGTGCCAATGCCTGAGATGATGGGGCGCCCAGGATTTCCAGGTTTATGGATCTTGGGTAGCAGATAGAATCCCCCTGGTTGGGGTTCCAAGGGTGTGTCTGTGCGGATTTGTTCTTGTGCTTTTTCAGGGAGTTTCTTGAGCAAATGGTGTAGTTTCTTTTGGTAACCCTCAGTGGGATCAGAGGGTAATGGCTTGTAGAAAGTGGTGTTGGAGAGCTGCCGAGTTTGGAAACTCAAGATGATGGAAACTTACTTCTAGATGAAGGCAGCTCACAGCATCAGACTGATATGGAAGTGGAACAAATTTATTCACCTTTAGAGACACATGCAGAAATTGAAGTAAAGTAAGTAGAAGGAAGAAAGGATGATGAACTTACAAACAAGTTACAGTATGGGGACCCAGCTTCGTGGCCCAGATGTGATGACAGTGTGCGGGAAATTCTCGTGGAACATGGACCTAACAAGTTCATGAATTTCCCTTCCATAAGGATGGAAATAAAAGAAAATTCTCTGCTCAGCATTACAAGAGGAAACTCATTAATGGGGAAGAAATTCATCGAAACTGGTTACAATATTCAGTGTTGAAGGACTCTGTGTTTTGCTTTTGCTGCAAGTTGTTTAGAAATCAAGCAATTGGTACATCACTTACTGAAAATGGTTCAAAGGACTGGAAAAACATATCTTCAATTCTCTTTTCACATGAAAGAAGTACAGAACATTTGGAATGTTTTCAAAATTGGAAAGAACTTGAATTACGATTGAAAAAAGGAAAAACTATCGATGAAGAAAATGTACATGTGACCAAGGAAAAAGAAGAAATATTGGCAACAAATATTAGAGCGTCTGATTGCTTTAGTGAGAATTCTTGGTGGGCAAAATTTGGCATTCCATAGCTGTGGTAGAAATGAAAAATTATACACGCCAGGTAATGGAAACTTTTTAAAATTTGTTGACTACCTAGCTTTGTTTGATCCATTCATGAAGGAGCATCTACGTAAAATAACTGATCATGAAACACAGGTTCATTACTTAGGAAAAAATATGCAGAATGAACTGATTCAAATCCTAGAAAATGTCATTAAAAAGAAAACAGTAGAAGCTGCCCATTCTGCAAAATACTTTTCAATAATAGTGGACTGTACTCCAGATGTGAGTCATGTTGAACAAATGATGAAGATCATTCATTTTGTGGCTATGGAAAAGTCTGTAGATGAAGATAATGTTGAAGTGCTCATAAAGGAACATTTTTTGACTTTCGTACCACTGAAGGAGACGACTGGAGCATTTATGACTGAAACTATTCTACAAGAACTTGAAACAGTGTCATTATCTGTTGAAAACTTACATGGCTGGCTATGATAATGGGAGTGATATGAAGGGTAAAGACAATGGTATGCAAAGGAGAATGATGGAAATCAATCCTAGGGCCTTTTTCATTCCTTGTAGTGCACATTCTCTGAATTTGGTTGTCAGTGACGCTGCTAGATGCTGTTTGGAGGCAAGCAGTTTCTTTGACTTGGTACAACGTGTTTATGTGTTTTTCTCAGGCTCAACACGCCGTTGGGAGATTCTGACTCACCATGTGAATTCTCTAACTGTGAAACTACTTAGTCAGACAAGATGGGAGAGTCGCACTGATGCTTTGAAGCCTCTTCCCTATGAACTTGGAAACATTTATGATGCCCTAACTGAAATTTCTGATGATACTACCTTTACTGGATCATCTGGCAATACGGCACGTTCAGATGCAGAAGCTCTTGCAAATGGCCTTTCCAGGTTCAAATTTGTGACTTCACTCATTTTGTGGTATGATATCCTTTTTAAGATTAACCTCGCTAGTAAGCAGCTTCAGGAAAAGAACTTGTACATACATTCTGCTACTCAAAAACTGCAGCAAACTAAAAATATTCTGGAGGAATTCAGAAGTGATGAAGGGTTTGAAAGAACACTGATAGATTCTCTCGAGCTCGCTGAAGAAATGGACTTTCCGACAGAATTTGAACCAGAGCCAGTTTGCATTCTGCAAAAGAAACAGCAGTTTTTGTATGAAGGATGAGACACACCCATTCAGAACCCAAAACAAAGGTTCAAAGTGAATTTCTACTTCGCAGTCCTTGATACTGCTATTCACTCGGTTGACAAAAGATTTCAGCAGATGCAGCAGCTAGAGTCAGTATTTGGCTTTCTATATGATATCCACAGCTTGCAAAAGAAAACAGCAAAACAGATAAGAGAATTTTGTATAAAACTGG
The DNA here is from genome assembly GCF_015237465.2 of Chelonia mydas. Taxonomy (NCBI): domain Eukaryota; kingdom Metazoa; phylum Chordata; order Testudines; family Cheloniidae; genus Chelonia; species Chelonia mydas. The sequence goes on from NC_057854.1 coordinate 76,991,710, forward strand.
ACTCAGCATTGACTCATGAAAATTCAAAAGACATTGATGCTACAGATTTGTGTAGTGAGCTTCAGGCTTTTTCAAGACGACTTAAGAAGCATTGCACTCCTGAAGAAGTACTGAAGTTTGTTTGTGAAAATAAACTCAGTTTTCCAAACATTTTTATAGCTCTATGCATTCTTTTAACTTTGCCAATTTCCGTAGCTAGTGGGGAACGTAGCTTCTCAAAGTTAAAATTGATAAAACATATCTGCATTCAACAATGGTGCAAGAGAGACTTGTTGGACTTGCCACAATGTCAATACAGCATGAAATAGCTGGGACATTGGATCTAAAAGAACTAGTGACTGAATTTTCAAAACTTAAAGCAAGAAAAGTCATGTTTTAAGAGCACAGAGTGTTTTTTATCCGGCGTGTTTTGTAAACACAGGTTAAAGTTCATTGAAGAGTTTTCTTATTTCTTTCTATATTGGATGTGGCGATAATGGCAGTTAAAGCAGGATAGCGTAATGTACGATTTTGGATTTGTAATAATAAAAATTATAATTAACATTTGAATGCATTTTTATTTGAAATCAGACTGAAATATCATCTAGCTGTTGTGTACAAATCTATTCTGAAAATTTCATGTCTCTATTGTATCTGATCTCAGAAACATTGGTTGGACAGACGAATGGATGGGCAAACCAAATAATTAAGCCTCTGTTTAAAAAAAAAAAACGCTTAAAAAACAGCTAGTCTAGGGCTGCCCCTGCCTGTTAATGAAATTTTTGGGATTATTTTGTTTGTTTTTGTTCATTTGGGAGTCAATTTGGTGCTTATGAAAGTCACTAATAACAATGGGTTGAGGTTGAGCCATGCACACTGTGGCAGGTACAATACACGCTTCCATATATAGGTATGTTTGTTACAGCAGCTAAAATCTGACCTTCAGTATCTTTCTTGCTCTAGCTTTGAGCATCTCACTGATGAAATCACACAGTGCAAGTTGTATGATATGTGTGAATGGGGATTAGTATGTGCTCACATTTACTTGTGACATTACGTTAGGATTTGGATTCATGTCTCCAGAAATGAAAGCCTAAAATGCAAACCCATTGCATCACCTGGGTTTCAGATGTCAGCCAATGGTTTTTGCTGGTGAATGGCTGCTAAAAATGCTTGTAAAAGGCATTTCTTGCTGTAAAGGCAAGAAGAACTGCAGCAATTCCATCAGCCATGAAAGAAAGCAGGAAAAGCAGAGCCAAAAAATTGAATAGCTATTTTAAAATATAAATGTGTACTGCATGGGTGTGTAAAGAAATAGATAATAGAGTATATGCACTTTGACTCACACTTATAGGGTGGGATTTTGAATGTTGACCTTATTCTGCTGCCATTTAAATCAGTGGTAAAATTTCCAGTGATTTCAGTGAAAGCAGTTAGATCAACAATGAACACCTTTGAAAATCTCACCTATTATATATGCATCTCTCTTTAAAAAAACTGCATGTATTTATACTTTTAGTTGTAGGCAGCAATTAAGGGTACAAATCTGTGGTTACCCAGATTTCTTGTCTATGAACTCTTTTCCATGGCGTAGGTGCCTAAATGTAGGTACCTACAGTAAATCCATATAAAGATACCTCAATAAGATCCTGACTTCCTTTGAAAATAAGGCCACTTATCTAGTTTGACAATTTGGGGCTAACCTTCTTAAGAACTCTGTGCAAGCCTTATACAGTGAAAACTTTCCTTTGATTTGTGACAGATTGCATCATGATGGCAGATCCTAGCCGTGTAGCTATACCTAGTTTCATTTTGTAAATAATGCTATCTTTTCCTAAGCATCTGAAATATTATACAGTTGATAGAATATTTAGCCTAATATATCAGTAATGGTAGAGAGGTGGTTCCTGGGTGATGTCAGTGTCACTTGCTCATCAGCCAAAAAAGAACAACAAAGATGTTACCACTTGGAGTATTTTTTAAAAGTACCTTTTAAAGACAAAACACCTTTGACGAATTCTACTTGTTGGGTCTATAAAACGCCCTCCTGCCTCATAGCATCTACCACAGGTGTTTGTCTTCAGAACGTCAGTTGCCAGGGGACTCAGAGAGAGTGGTTTCAGCTGCAGTGAAAATTTGTGTCTTCAGGAAGGACTATATTAGAAGAATGAGCTCTTGAGAATCACTGCTGTGTGGATATGGGCAGAGCTGATAGTGGGATAATGTGAACAGAATTTGTCTGAATAAAGCTATTTATTGGTGAATGCTTGCTGCAAGTATCCCGTTTGCTGGAAGGGACCCTGGAGTTTTCAAAATCAGAGTCTTCTCTTCCACTAGTATTAGTTAGGAGCAACTCCTTTTAAGCCAATGGATTTACATCACTATAAACCTGTATAAGTGAGAGAATTAGTCTGCTATATTTAAATAAAACATTGGCTTTACCTCCATTACTAGTAGTATGTCAGTCATCTAACTTACTTTTCACTTTGTATTTGTTTTCTTGTTTCATTTCACTCACAGTTTGGACAATAGAAATAGTCTTTCACTTGGATTCTCCTTCGCTAGTATTAGACAGACTCAGTGTTAATGGATTCTTGTTAAAAAATCCAGACGCATTATCTTGATCTATTTTTGTTGCTATCTATTCTCATGGGTCACCTGCGAATACAGGAGTGCCCCTCTGAGCATGGAGTTTTATTCCAAAGATGTTCTGTGATTTTTATACCCCTAGGAGAGCATGATACACTGCTTCCTGGGAAACACTGGCAGTTATAACTGGGATCTTGGTCACGCAAAAGTAGAAAAGAAGGAAGTACAAGACTTACAAAATTATTAGTTACTACATACCATTTTCATTTCTGGATAAACTGATAGAATATGTGATAAAATTGGTAATGGGTACAATGCACAATGATCATCGTGTGTAACAAATTGTCATGTCTTATATTTTCATTACAATAGTATTTTTCTAGAAAGTAGTTTAATATATAACAGCCTCTAAATATGAAACAGATACAACAAAATAAAATAATTTCAAAATGAATATAGTTGTCTTGTGAATAGGAATCAATGTAGAATGTATCTACTGGGTATGTGTTGGTTGAAACATGAGGACATATATTATCCTTGAGCCTTGCGTGAAACTTCCTATTAGCATCAGTGGAAAGTTCTACAATCTGAGGGTACTGTGTCTCTGATCCATAACTAAGTGAAGTCACTAAGAGTCTTTTCGCTGACTTCAACTGGCTTTGATTCAGGCCTTCTAAATCCCAGGGAGTTTTAAACTGTTGATTGGTTAAGATTTTTTTCACATTTTAAAATTCTTTTTTCTTTTAGGAAAACCCTCCTCCTTTTTCTTGCGATATGCGTAGCTGTGGGTGCCGCACAAATGCCAGCACAAGGTGAGAAGACTTCCTTATAACAGAGTATTTGAATAATCTGCCACTAGAGGAAAAAAAGTAAATGGCTTCTGGTAGTAATGACCTTAAATTCAGCTGTTCAGAAGTTACTAATCCAAATGTCAGATAGAGTACAATGAGATCATAAGTTCAAATTAACCATTTGGAAAAGATGACCTTTTGAATATAACTCAGATTTTCTGTCTATGAAATTGCTTACATATTTAACCAAAGTCTTTATAAAAGAGAAGTCTTGTACAGTGAAAAGGCTTTGATTGTGTCGTCATTGTAAGTGGGTGTTCTTGGGGGTGGTGAACTGTGGCTGAGTTACCTTTGCACTTCTTAAGACTTTGCAAGCAAACAAGGGCCTATAATAAGTGCTTAGTCTAGATGGGCATTATTAGGCAAAAAGTGAAATTTGCATGTTAGCTTATTTTTGTATTCAGATACAGATGTTGGTTAGGAAATAGGGTGGTGTTTTGTTTTTGTCTGCTTGGTATCCTGGCACTGCCAGATGTGAAGGGTTACATCAGAGACAGCTGAGGAACATGCATCCTAAATTGATGAAAGTTAATGTGTCAGGATGGTAATTTTTGGCTGCCAGTAATGGGTCATGGATAGCATTGAGTGCCTGTCTTGTAAATTGCCTTTCACTGTCTAAGCGGCACACAAAATGACTTCACCTTTGAAATAAATGTTCACTTTTGGCTGGTGACTAGACTCACCACAAAGAGAACCAAACCAAACAACTGGAATATGTTTTAAAGAAAAGGACTGATTCCTGATTATATTGTGCTTGAGTCTGTGGTGATGAATCAGCAGCTGAGTACCCTCCTCCTCACGTATCACTTAGCATTGTTACCTGTCAGTTGCAATATTTTTCTGTTCTTGTTTTCTTCTTATCTTGTGGTTTTTGTTCCAGTATGTTCCTTCTTTTCCTTTCTTGCTCTTAATTTTTTCCTCTATCACTTGTTTATGTCTCCCCTGCTCTCTCCATCTGCCTTGGCAAGGCTGTCTCCCTATTCTCCCATTCAGAGCATGCTATATGCTGCCTGGGATGTTGCTAATTTCTTAGTGCCACTCTCATTGAGCCAAGTTCTGCAATGGAAGAGAAAGAAAGTTTGGCCTTGCAGGCTGAGCCTACAGCTGTATATGTACATGGACTGCTCCGATGGCCAGCTACATTAGGGGCCACCACAGGAACAGGGTAGGAAGGTGGGTGGATTTAAGGAGTCAGCTTCCACTTTTCCTGAAGCAGCAGAAATGGTAAGAGATACCAGTGATGGGCTTGACATTATGGAGTGATGGTAGCTGCTATATAGTTAAGGATGAAGCTAACTTCCCATTATATATCCAGTTTTCAACCAACCACTCCAAACTTCTCCAAAAGATAACAAGTTCCCCCAAAATTTCACATGCCACATGTCATCCCCAGGAGGAAATTTTCTGGGAAGATTGGCAAAATATCAGAAAAGGAGTTTTAAAGTTACAGGACTAGATCCTCAGCTATAGCAGAACCGCGCTCCTACCATTAGGAGGTGCAAATGTGCCCTCTGCTGTCCTTTCAGTTCGGGAGGCACAGGGTTGGTCTTCTGCATAAAATAGAGAAGTGTCATGACTGCTTTGTTTCATATAAGCAGTCTGGTACCCTGAGTGGCTGCTCTATCAGCTGGGGCTTGTTAGGTAAAGGAATGCCCTGTCTATGCTCCTTGTACCAGGAGGGGACTCGTGTAGAAGCTACAAGTGCAGCTCTACACTACCCAGAAATTCCACAATGAAGGGGAAATCCTGCACTGGCTGCCTGAGGAGTTTTAGGGCTGCTTTGCCTGGGAAAGATTATTTTGTAGTTGGGAGTTGTCTGGTTCCCTTAACTGTTAATTTTTAAACTTTTCAACCTTTGGGCTAGGTCTTAAATCCATGAAAGAACTGAAGGTGGTAGGTACAGAGTGTGCTTCATGCTTAGCAAGTATCTCAGCAGGAGCATGTTACACCCTTGCTTTGTGATCTGCCTATAAAACCCTAACTGGCCTTGCACCTGCATACTTCCCAGACTGCTTGTCTCTGTGCCACACTGCCACAGCTGAGATCAGTGGAAGCACTCAAGCTGACACTCTTTGAGCATCAGGGAGGGAGTTTTTGACAGGGCATTTTATCTTGCCGTTTATTCACTTCTATAGCCCTCTCATCCTAGTATTTGAGAACCTTTTGGCTTTGGAACTTGCTTCCCACTTGTTAATTCCTAGGGCACACTGAAAAGCTTACCTTCTAAAAGGGATTTGGGGAAGGGGATTTTCCTGAGGAGCTATCATTAGTTAGTTTTCGCACCTTTACTTTGCTGTAAGTACTATCTAATTACTGCTGTGTACAGTGGAGATTGCTGCAGGTTTTATATTTATATTAGTGGGTTTAAAATGATTTCCAAGGATGCCTAGAGCTTAGGATGCACACCTCTTCTTAGAAGTCTATGTAGATAAAATAAATATTCAGCAGCGGCAGCGTGATTTGGAATCATGTGATTTTCTACCCCAGCCGCATGCTCCCCGGTTAGAGGAAAAAGCAGATAAGAGGAGCCATTTCTGATGCATAAAGAAGAAAATGTTCTGTGTATTTCACATCCATATAAGCAAATGAACTTTCAAAGGTGTTTGTTTGCCCCTCTATGGACATGAACATAAAAATGGCCATACTGGGTCAGACCAAAGATCCATCTAGCCCAGTATCCTGTCTTCTGACAGTGGCCAATGCCAGGTGCCCCAGAGGGAATGAACAGAACAGGTACTCATCACGTGATCCATCCCCTGGCGCCCATTCCCAGCTTCTGGCAAGCAGAGGCTGGGGACACCATTCTAATAGAATTAATTGTTAAGCGCACACTGCAAAGTGAAAAGAACCCCCCAAATTGCATTAAAAGATAGTGAAAGTTGTGACTTAACCCACCAAATGTATGGAAGTTTGCAGAAAAACATCATTACTTGGGCACAAGAGAACACATTACTGTTCTTCTGCTGAAGTTTATTGTGACCTCTTACTCAGAGCCTAATCCTTAATTCTGAAGCCCGTTCTTCCCTTGGCTTAGGTAACAAATGTAACATTCTTCTTTTTGAATTTCTTGATGAAGTGAGCTGTAGCTCACGAAAGCTTATGCTCAAATAAATTTGTTAGTCTCTAAGGTGCCACAAGTACTCCTGTTCTTTTTGTGGATACAGACTAACACGGCTGCTACTCTGAAACCCATCTTGCTACAGCTGTCATTGCACTGTTGTAGACATTACCCCCTTTGTAGTTGATATCAGTTCCATGTAACTCAATGGGAAATTTCCTTAAATGAAAATCCCCCCTAAAGCAGATGTCCTATGCAACACTTCAGTTCTATTTAAGTCCAATATTAAGGGCTTAATTGGGACCAAAATAATATGCAGGGCCGTGCGATGGCAGCCTGCACAAGCATGAATTTTGCCTATCATGTGATTCTTTGAGATAGTAATATAAAAAGCTATAAAAAGTAGTTATACATAAAAAGCAACTGATTTATAAAAGTTTTCTGCTTTAAAGCGTATGTGGGTTAGTTTAAATAAGAAAAGGCATCAGGACATATTGAGATACCCATGCCTGCAAAATTTCAGTTCCTAAAAATCTCTCTTTAAGAAGTGGCTTAAATGTATGGTAGATTGCAGAATGATTTGTGAGGAACCATATTGTGAAAGAGAAAATTGCTTAGATTTCTCAGAATCAAAAGAAATTCAAAGAAAGAAGCAGCAAAAAGACAGACAGTTCAAGCAGCCTATCCCTCTGTCGAACTACATAGCAGATCCAGAGACAGTACTAAGCTGTTCACAGAGTTATCTAGGGAGTTTGCCAAAGATTCAGATGCCACCCATTAAGAATATCTTGGTACTTGGTTTCTGACTGATACATTGAAAGGAGAGGTTATACTGGTAGTTATTCTGCCAAACATTATGTTGCTGGGTGGAGTAATTAATATGCATTGCCTCCTCTCTTGTTCTTACAAGGCAGGTATGCACACATTGCTTGAGAAGCAATGCATTGTGTAAATGTCCTTGTCTGTATGGGGCCTAAGCCACAAGTCAGTCTGGGGAATTCTGCATGCACAGCCCACAGGTCTAATTGGTACTCACTGCTCTACTTATTCCGCTAGGTCTCAAGCATCAGTCAGAGGAGTGCTCCCCATGTTAACTAAAACCTGACGCAGCATAGGGAGTGTGTAGCAATTGGACTTACACAGTGATTTTGAGCTGGCCAGTCACACTTACTCACTGCAGAGTTGACCAGACAGCTAGAAGGGTACATTCCTGCACCTTAGGAGGGCTGAAGTGGGGAGGACACCCCAAGTAGCTCATCCTCAGCTGCCACGAGTGGCAAGGATAGCAAAAAGAGATAAGATAGGCACAGGTGTTGGAACTAAGGGTACTGGGGGTGCTGCCACACCCCCTGTCTTAAGGTGGTTTCATCATACCCGGGCTTTACAGTTTGGTTCAATGGCTCTCAGCACTCCCACTATACAAAATGTGCCAGCACTCCTGAAGATTGGATGGAAATGCAGAGCGATAAAACAATCAGGGTGCTGTATCCTGACAGTGCTACATAGTGATCGTTGCAGTGCATATGTCCCTGTTGCCACACAACACTACAGTTTCAGGCTCTTGTGCTGTCATTATTTGTGGCTGTTATGATTATATATCTGCTGGTGAACTGGGCATCCAGGTCACCTGACTCCCAGTGTGGTGCCGAGAGCCGGCTGAAAATTTTCCTGCAATGTATTTTTCAGTGGAAAATGGCTTTTTGATGGATGTTTCCATTTTGACACGTTAATATCCATTTTTGGCAATTTTTTGAGGTTTTAGTTGAAAAACACAAAAAACTTTAAATTTTGCAGTTTTCAGTGGCCAACAACTGGCAGGTGGGGGGAGCTGTTGGTTTTTCAGTGGTCTTCGCTACTATTGGTGGATAGGGAAGAGACAGAGCCAAAGTTTATTCCACCCCCCTCCTCCCCCCATACTCCCAGTGATGGAACAACTGAATGAATTTTGCAGGGCATTAGGGGGAGAAGGAGAAAAAGCATCAGGCTGCAAAAGCTAAAACAAATAGTTTTAACAAGATGAGCCATAGCAATGTGTGTGACAAATATGCTCTTATTTATTGGGTAAAAGAATAAGTGAAGACAGATGATGTGCAGACATACATAAGGGAAAACAACTGACCTTTAATGGGTATAGAAAAATAATGGCTTTCATAATGGGGAAAGAGTTCAGAGGATTACATGTTCCTAAAACCAATGATGAATTTTGAAAGCTAAAACCAAACTTAATGTATTCAAAAGGGACCACACACCTGACCAGAAATCAAATATCCAGAAACAGAGTTTGTAGCTGCATAGTAGGACATAGACAGTGCAAATATAGAAGTATAGTTGGGGTGATTTGTTGCTACTTAATCTTTTGTGTCATTTTTTCATTCTGCATTTGCTTTGTGTTTAGCCCTCTCCCGAGCTGCCACTTGTTCGGAGGAAACTAGTATATTGCGGGTGTAAAAAGTATTTATCCTTTCTTTTTCATGAGGATCTTTGGTTCTTTTCCTTTTTCCATTATTCTTTTATGATGGAATTAGAGAGATTCTTTTTTCCATTCTTTGGAACAATAAAAACTAAATTTACCCTGCTTTTGTGTCTCAGCAAACTAAGAGAATAGCTTCTAAGAACTCTTGGGGCATCAGGTAATTTTCAAAATAAACAGAATGAGGAACCAAGAATTGAGCACAATTTCTCTAGGGTTGTTGGCACAGATACTAACATGACTTTCACTCCCACTCACACTGACTTTAGAAAGTTTGTGTGCTGCAGATTTCAAGTGTCTCAGCAAACAGTCCGCCTTTTAGCTCACCTCTGCTGTGATATCCATGTTTACTCTTCTCACTTCCTTAAATGACAACCAGATTCACCAGTGACATTTCCACCCATACAGTTTATTGAGAAAAATGCCGTGAAATGAAAGTGAATATTAATTATTTTAGAAATCATAAGGATAAAAAGACTGCAAGGTTACAGTACTCATGTTGATGGATAAGGATATTTAACTTGGAGTTTTGCAGTCACAGGATGCTTGCCATCTTAGACAGTTCTCCATTTAATGTACAAAATGACTGCTGCTCATTAACTTGTTTATTCATAATTTCTTTTAAAGCTCTGTAAACTGAAATCTTTGATTCATTCACCAAGTAGTCTTCCTATACTACCTCCCCTACAATGTATCACAACAACTATCGAGAAGGTTAACCTCTAGAGGTGTGAGTGCAGCTCAGAGTCCATGGCCCTTTAGTTCTTCACCTGCTAGGTTCCAGTTGTAGTGATGATTTTTGTGATTTGGGCACATGTACTGAACTGTTAAGACCACAAAACTCATTCCCACAGGCCACTGAATAGCCATCATGAAGTAGTAACTTTTGGTCATTGATCTGGGGATGAAAGGGTCTATATCCTATTACAAATCCTCTGAGCTATCTAGTCAACCATTATGGGCCAGATTCTGCCTGGTTCTTAGATGGGTGCACAATAGTGGGATGGGGGCAGCATAAGGAGCTGTGGTCCCCCTTCCACAGCCCATGCAAGGGCCAGAAAGAATTGTAATCCCTGCACTCTGGACCTATTCCTTTGGTGGCGCACAGTACCCTAAAGAAGCCAGGGCCAGAGCTTCATTTTTCCCGCCCCAGGCCAAACACAACGCGCACTGGCCAATGGAGGAGGCTGGCTGCATTGGAGGGAGTATACTGCACCCAACTAAGGAGTGTGGCAGCAGACAAGTAGCCTCTAAGCTCTGGGTGACAGTCTGGCTCTTTGAAGCACAATGCCTCCTAGTATTCCCCTAGGTCAGTGTGGCACCTGACATCACTGCTGCCCCTTTCTCTGGGCTCAGTGTAACTGACACAATCAAGCTCTGTGATAATATTGTGCTGATGCATTTTTAAGAGGGAAGCTCTTAGCTAGGTTATTGAGGGCCTTCTTCCTGTACTGTATTTCTAAAGGCAATAGGATTGTATTAAGTCCATCCATGTAATCTTTACATTTGAACTGCCTGACTTTGGGCAGTTTTGTTATTACTTCAGAGGGAGGTACAGTATTTTTAATGTACAATGATTTAAAAAAATAATTATTAATAGCCCAGTTTGTTTGAGCCATCTCTGATTTATCCTTCAACTCATAATCCTTCTGACAAAGTCCATGCTTAAGCGTGTCGTTTTGCAAACACAAACACAATCCATCACAAACATAAGGTGTTTATAGAGTTTAAATGTGACATTTAGGCCCAGCCTGGAATTAGGGGGACACTGCCCCTGGGGGTAGCACCAAACCTTTTGTGGGGTGCAATTTGTTCCATCCTGTGCAGCCAACCACCTCAGCTGGCCAGTGCGTAGAGGGGACAGCGCCATGGCTGCTGCCTCCTTTGGGGTGTCATTTCCCCAGGGGAGCACCTGCACTCCCCAGAGCATAGAGGCTGTAATTTTACCTGGTCTTTGGTAGAGCAATGCAAATACTTCTTCCCCCTGTGCACACATGTCATGACTAAGCAGAATCTAGCCTATGGCAAATCATGATTTTTCATTACCACATGCATTAAATTTGGCAGTTGCATAGCAAGTATTTGCTATTAGTTTATGGTGGATTAAAATACAGCCTGGATAAATTAATTACTTTGTGGCATCCTGAGAAATTGGCAGGTATCTCTGATTTTCTCCGAAGATGTGCTTTCGCTTGCCCCTGTCTGTGCTGGCTACCTGCCAGTACAATCTTGGCACTACTGCAAACTTTCTAACAGGACTAGAACCACTGCAAGGTGTGTAATTAATTTTCAAGCTGTACAGTGCACTCAGGTTTATGCTTTTGGTTCCAATTTTTAAAACACTTCCAAGGAAATCTCCAGCTTTTTTGTATTTTCTATAGAAACTGAGCCAAGATGTGTCTATTCTTAACATTTCCTACTAATATGTTCAGTAAACAGAGAGTGGGAGAGCTGGAAAAGGAAATCTAATATCCACTAAAAATTGTGAATATCCATTTGTTTCAATTACTGTCTTTTTATTTTATTTGTAGTTGTGCCTCCACTTCCTTAACCTTGGCAAAAATCCTTAGCCTCCATTGGCTACTCCCAATTTCATTTAAACCACTTAATAGTTAAAAAGCCTCAGCTTTATTTGCATAATACAAACACAAATTACATAGCACAAAGTACCCTCTGCCAAAATACGATGGAAAATGCTAATCTCTCCCCAGTCAGGGGTAATAGCTTGGTCCAGCTATTTGGATACCAAACAAATTCAACTAGAGGCAAATTCTCTCATCTCTATTAATTGATCAGAATATATTCACCCTCTGGGAGGAAATAGGCTTTTATTTCACACTCAGAGCCAAAACTACTTTGTACAGCAAGGATTCTTCTGAAGTGACCCACACAGTTGTAGCAGCAATCTCGTGAGTGCTATATGTTAATGTATTACAACATTTTTCTCTCTTCCACTGGAATGCAATCCTAGTTTAAATCATTTCTGTATAGCTGCAGCCTCTTGATTAACAGAAAGGATGAGGGCAGGATGGGGACTTTTTAGCCCAAGAGCCAAAAGATGGAGAGCACTGGCACTTTTGTCCTGCTGATTCCCCTCCCTTACCTGGCCTATTCCTCTTTTGCATGGTCAGACAGCTTCTCCACGGCTTACCTCATCTATGCTCTTTACGAGTAAACTCAGCAGAGGAAGAAGAGTACAAACATGTTGTAATTAAGCCACCACCTTTTGTCCCTCTGGGGAAATCTTCATTTTCCTCTTCCTCTGACTGCCCCGTGGCACAGATATCTGCAACTGATATCGTTCGAAGCCAGCCTCATTACTGCGTGGTGAGTGGTGGATGGGGCACCCTGATGGAATGGCAGCAGCTCTCCTCCTCATGTACCAAATGCAGCATATCCACAATACATTCAATATCTCCGCTGTCAGGCTTACCTCTCTGCCTAACCTGTGGTTCCCTTATGGTACTTGGTGAGCTGTTGCTGTGCTAATATGCTGGTCGTCCCTCTTTAAACAAAATTCTACCTTGTGTTTTCAATAATGCTATTTATGCCACAGGGTAAAGCATTGTAGCATGGGTGGTTAACAGAAAAAAGTGCAGCATGTTTTGTCTAATTTAAAATAAGTATTTAAAAGTTAGGTGCTGTGGTGGTATGTAAGTAATACATGACCTCTTGCCAGCTTGAAAGTGGCAGATTGGTAGTGAGCATGTGAATTTAGAGTAAGTGGGGATTCTGCTTTCAGTCTGTTGGAAAACGGAGAAAGGACAGGAATTCGGAATTGTTCCATTTGGTAAATTAGCTGTTCCATGTTTTAAGTTTTGGGAGCTTAATTGGAGTGTAGAGTGCTATGAGGGTGTTCTCACCAAGTTGTAATCCCACTGTAGTACTGGGAATAAATTTACATTGACAGTTCTCAATCTCCATGTTATACAGCAGCAGGAGTTATGTCTCGGGTGAGTCCTTGGCAAAATGCCTGCAGTGGGGCCATTCTATCACAAAGCCAGGGGAGTGTAGGAGGCCAGAACCAAAGTGGAAGCAAGGGTACTCTCTGCCTCAATTCCTGTCAAATTTGGGAGTGGGACTTTTGTGGAGAGGGCAACTCCCCTCCCCCATAGGATGATATTGTGCGTGGGGTGGGGAGGGTGTCTCTATGAAGGAATCATCACATAGATTCCTCCCCTCATAGCACCTCCTGTGTGTGAACCAAGTGAGCAGACAAGCTGGGTCTTAGGTTTTAAAAGACAAGTTGGGGATTGTTTTTTTCATCAGTTTAGCTGACTTTAGTCAGGTTTCTGCTCTCCATTTATATCACTGACTGATGCATCTTCCTTTGGGATTTAGTGACCTAATAGTATACAGTACATTCATTCTGTGAAGTATAATTTTATTCAGATGCTGGTATTGATATTAGGGTGTGTGTGTGTGTGTGTGTGTGTGTCTACATGCTATATATGCATATATATCAATTTATGAACATATGAATGAAATAAAACAATAATACACCCCCCCCCTTTTTGTTTCTTTTGCAGGCATAGATGTTCTTCATCAGTTAGGCCTTGGTGGGAAAGACATACAACATCCATCAGCAGTGTCTACAATGCCCTTGTCATCTGTTCCGTTACCTCAGGGGGTTCGCTTAACAGCATCAGGCGTTGTTTTAACCAGAGATGCACACATTGAATCCCCTATCACTCAAGTCATACCATCAAGTCTAGGGAATCAGTTCACATTATTGATTGGGCTACACTCTTATAGAGTAAACAATGCTTTTCTTTTCAGTATTAGGGACAAAAACAGACTGCAGTTTGGTGTACAGTTGCTACCAAGGAAGGTAGTGGTATATACTGGAGGGAAGCAGTCTGTATATTTTGATTACAGTATTCATGATGAACAATGGCATTCATTTGCTATTGACATTAGAGACAAGACAGTCTCAATGTTTGCTGAGTGTGGAAAGAAATATTACAGCAGGGAAACACTTTCTAAAGTACAGATATTTGATTTGGATGGTTTGTTTACCTTAGGACGGATGAACTCTCAGTCTGTCAGTTTTGAAGGAGTAATATGTCAACTGGATATTATCCCCTCTGCACAAGCCTCTGCAAACTATTGTAAATACGTAAAACAGCAATGTCGCCAAGCTGAAACATACCGATCTTTGCCAGCACCTCCCGACACATCAGCTGGGGTGTCTGTAAACTTTCCAAGCAAACAGTTTGGTGACAACACCCAATCTGAACATAAATCATTTTACACACAGAAAGAAGCATTAAACCTTCCTATTAACAACACTGCACCAATCCATACCCTACCAGAATCCTTGGCGTTAAGAACTGTTACTCCATCAGAGCTTGCAAAATCTGAACCTCAGTCCACAACAATTAGACCTGAAGCAAGTGTCCAGGAAAACTTTAGTCTGTCAATTCATCAACAGGGCTTGAGCAAAAAGAGGAATGGCAGCAAAAAAACCCTGGGATCACCTCAAAATAGTTCAGATAATGCCACAGAAGATGCAGGTGGAAAAAGTGAGCCCCCCCTCATTTCTTCTGTAAAACAGAGTAAGATCAAAGATATGAAAACACAGGTAAAGGCCAAGCAGCTTTCAGATGAACCCCTGGAAATTCAGCAAATCTTAAACACAACACTATACAGGGCTACTGTAGACCTGTCTTTGGATAATCAGCTCAATCCATGGGAGGAAGGTGCATTTGATGCTGATGAGACTTATGATGCAGAAAATGGTTATGAAATTGATGTTGAAAGTTACAATTATGATTATGAAGATCTTAACAAAGTGTTTGAAATGGAGAATTCAAGAGGGCCGAAAGGGGAAACTGGACCTCCAGTAAGTTGTCTTTATTATAAACATTAATATACTATAGCAACACACATTGAACAGAAGGGTCTGAAATAAGCCCTGAAAAGTATGTCAAAACTGAGACAGAAACTTCCTAATGTACTGTATAAATGTATGGTTGCCATAAGATGTGCTGTCCAGAATGTAATTTTGGCATAAATGTATTTTTTTATACACTGACAGAGTACGAAGACACTCAGTTCTGGTAAAATGATAAACAAACCAGATATGTTGCCTTTTTTATTTGAAATGCAGCAAGATATTTATAATTGCACTAGATATAAATAGCTACTTAATAAAATTATAGGGTTAATGCATACAGTACATAAGTATTAAGACTAAAGCATGACAAGAATGGATAAAATGAACCAAAGAAAATAAATGAATTTATTATCAGAATGATATAAGATTCTCAGATGAGCAGCACTCTTAGGGTATGTCTACACTGCAGTTAGACACCTATGGCTGGCCCATGCCAGCTGACTTTGGCTAAGGGGCTGTTTAGTTGCAGTGTAGATGTTGGGCTCGGGCTGCAGCCTGAGCTCTGGATCCTCCCATCTTGCAGGATCCTGGATCCCAGGCTCCAGCCTGAGCCTGAGTGTCTGCACCACAGTTAAACAGCCCCTTAGTCCAAGTCCCGCGAGCCCAAGTCAGCTGGCATAGGCCAGCCACAGGGTTTTAATTGCAGTGTAAACATATGCTTAGAGGTTATAATCACATGATGTATCATGTTATCATGTTATAATCACATAATCACAAACCAGTTTATTCAGGTAGAAAATATTTGCATGAGACAGAGCACAAAATCTAAATCAGAAATGCCATTCCTGTGGGATCTGAATATAACCATATATTTAGAGCATTTTGATATTAATTAAAATTCTAATTATTGAGGCCACTCTGTAGCCCAAGCCTCTAGGGCAGGGGTTCCCAAACTTGGTTCACGACTTGTTCAGGATAAGCCCCTGGTGGGCCGCGAGATGCCTTGTTTACCTGAGTGTCCGCAGGTACAGCTGCTCACAGCTCCCATTGGCCGGGAATGGCAAACTGCAGCCACTGGCCTCCAGGCCTCTTTAATGCCTGGCCTCTTTAATGCCTCCAGGCATTAAAGATTAATCTTTAAAGATTATGTCATGTGATGAAACCTCCAGGAATATGTCCAACCAAAACTGACAGCTCTAGTAGGGCACCAGTAGTGTGTTAGAGGTACTGTGACTGGGAGGTAAGTTCTCTAGGTGCATCAACAGCTGGCCTTGTAGGCGCTAGCCCTGGTGGGTTCCAGTAACAACCTAGATACATGGCCAAGGGAAAGGTTATTTTACTAGTGCTAGTGGGAAAGGGAAAGGTTGCAAATATCCGTGGTACAGAAGCTTAAACAGTTACAGTTCAAAGTAAGCAATAGCGGTCGTTGATTGGGTGGGCCCCTGGGGGCAGTCCAGTTGAGAGTCAGGGCTCTTCATGCCTGGTGCTGGGATTGCCCTCTCCAGTCCAGTTTCTATACCAAGAAAATAGGGGCTTGCAGCTTTCCAAACCAGGCTCAGTTCGTGTCTCTTATTGAGGCCCCTCCGCACTGTCTCCACGCCCAGCTGCTGCTTCCCCTTCAGTCCACACAGACCTGCACCCTCTGTAATGTCCAGCACTCGCAGCCTGTTCCACATGCAGCTCTGCATCTGTTCCTGCCTCCAGTTTCTCTCCAACTCTCTGCTTGCCACGTGGTCACTGCCTCAGTTTCGCTGCCCCCTTGTTTCCATACCGCTGCCCTACACTACAGGCTGAGCCCAGCCACTACCTTACCTGGGCAGGAGAAAGGGAAGTGCTGTGGGGAGGGGGCTGATGGGAGTTGCAGTCCCTTGCTTTGCAGTTCCATCACAAAATGCATGTAATTAATTATCGTGATAAGCAACTTCAGAAATGTATGAAAATGCATGTTTGTATTTCTTTCATGTGAACTTAATTGTCGTCTTATTTTATATGTGTGATATCCAAACACCTTCCTAATATATGCAGATAGAAACTAATTTATGTGAGATTGCAGGCTGACTGTAGAATGTTTCCCAGCATGCTTAACTTGAATAATACGATAGCTGATTCTTATTTGAGTTTCTGGTTGAGGTCCAGAAACCATAGCATGGAGTAGATAATTCCACTTGTGCTCCTCTGTGTGTTTGTGGTTATTACTGGAAAGTTATTTGATATATGTCAGACAGCCTCTAATATGTTTGAATATGTCCATAAATTTAGTGTGTGTATTCTCTCTCAGCTCAGCAGACATCTTTTCAGAAAACTAGTCATCAGCAACTAAAAATCCTATCTAAGAGCCCAATTTCTACTTTAAACAAGATCCAGATGCTAAGGGCTAGAGAGACAATTGAGAAACGATGTGTTAAAAAACTAATTTAAAGATAATCCATGAGTGATCTTGCTTGCTTGCCCTGCATATGATGCCAGTCCTTCATTTTGTTGTTTTTGCCCTTTGTAACAATATTTCTATAGTTATATCATTAAGTCCTTGGCTGTCATCAAGATGTTGTTAATTGTTGTCTTTAAAGATGAGGACATTTTATAACCACCAATAGATTGTGTTGAATTGGAAAGGATAATGCA
This sequence comes from Chelonia mydas, assembly GCF_015237465.2. Lineage (NCBI taxonomy): Eukaryota > Metazoa > Chordata > Testudines > Cheloniidae > Chelonia > Chelonia mydas. The sequence continues at coordinate 77,009,118 of NC_057854.1, forward strand.
AAAATTGCATGAAAAGATTTCAGTCAGTCAGAAAAATCAAATCTGTTCTTTCACAAATAGCACTGAAATATTAATGGGACATATTATTATTTATTCTTGATACTACAATAGCACCTGGGGGCCTCAACCAGAATCAGGGCCCCCTTGTGCTTGGTGCTGTTCATACATGTAGTAGGAGACAGTCTTTGATTCAGGGGTCTTGCAATCTAAATAGACAAGACAGACAAAGGAAATGTTACTATTCCCGCTTTATAGAGGGAGACCTGGAAAATGCAGAAAAATTAAGGGTCTGATCTAGCAAAACATTTAGGCATGAGCTTAACTTAAGCATGTGAGTACTCCTATTGAAATAAATGAGACCACTTGCATGCTTAAAGTTAAATGTGCTTGGGAATGGATGACTTGATGATTACCTGTTCTGTTCATTCCCTCTGGGGCACCTGGCATTGGCTACTGTCAGAGGATGGGATGCTGGGCTGGATGGACCTTTGGTCTGACCCAGTGTGGCCAGCCTTACATTTTTATATTCTTTGTTGGGTCATAGATCCTAAGTATCTTACTCAAGGTAACCCAGAGGGAATCTGTGAAAGAGCCAGGAATTTAGCCTAGGTCTCCTGAGCTCCAGTCCAATGCCTTCACCACAAGACCTTCCTCCTGAAGGGATCATAGCCTTCTCTACAATAAGTTTTTGGAGGCATGCAGCCTGTAAATCCAGGGACTGCCACTCTGATTGGCCCCTATTCTATGGGGAATGTTCTTTGCTCCCTCTGTGAGTCTTGTACACCTCTGGAGGAGCCAGTGATAGTCTGGTTCTTATCTATTCAGTCACATCACTCCGTTTCCTCACTAAGTCTGCTCCCTTGAACAGTAATTCACCTCCAAACCAACACTTGAATAGATTCATGTAAGCCCAACCCCTAAAATCTCATCACTGGAAAACTGGAGGAAGCAGCAGCAAAGAACTTTCAAAGTTCCCTCACAGTAAGAAAATGCTGACGAGACATGGAAAAAAAATATTTTTTTCATTATGTCATGGCTGGTTTGAACCTTTTTTCAAGGATTCAACACAGAAATAATTTTTAATCTATTAGAGTTGACAAGCAATAACTCGCTTTTGTGGTTTTCAAACTCCTCAACTTTGCTTTAGCTTTATAATCATCCACCCTAACCGACTCTTGCCTAGTATAATTAGGGCCGCTGTATTCCATGATCCCACAGCTATGGAATTCACCCTTTGCTACCGAAATTTAAGCTTTCATTTATGGATAGCGTATGGTTAGGCACCCTTTTCTTTAGTATTTTTTATAAATCTCAATAAAATGCATAAGTGCTAGTGGGGTTTTTTTATGTATGATTGAAAAAATCCCCTTCCAAATATGGGTGAGTGCAGATTGGAGCACTATTGTCTTCCTGACTAAGAACTGTCTCATTCACCTCAGTGGGCTGTTGTATTGCAGTAACCCGTGTGGGCCTCAGTTATGGACCAGGACCCCATTGTGTTAGGTACTGTACAAACATAGAAGAAAAAGATGGTCCCTCCCCCAAAGAGGCTGTTGACTTGAAATATAAATATGACAATATAAGTAAATGTCATCATTTTTAACTGTTCCACTGCTGGTCATTTTAATGGAAACTGAGCTAATGTGCTTATTGCACAATTGTAAGTCACCTACCTTGACTTTCCAAATACCCCATGTCTTCATTTTCAAAAACCTCCATCCTCATCTCTTCCAGTTTATTGGAAATTTAGGGACAGAATACTATCAGCAGAATTTAATAACAAAATCAATAATGGAAGATGTACTGTAATTATGTATTATTTATTTTCATACTTAGTTAAACAAAGCCTAAATTTTTGAATTTCCCTGAAGATGTGACAATTTCCAGTTCATTGCACTGGCTTGTGTTAGAAACCAGGGGATTTTGCTGTAAAACTTGGATCTGGTACATGATGCCTTGCATACAGTCCTCTGATGTTAATGGTATCACTGTAGCAATCCTGGAAATTCTAGCCTGCCTAATTCACCATGGAAGAGATTTCCAGAACTGAAGGAGAAGGAGACCAGTCACACAATTGATTGGATACCCTCTCATTGTGGTTCGTGATGCACTTCCACGCAATTTGTAGGGAGAAGTGTTTGCCAATATTTTTGGCTGGAAATTTTGAAAATGAAGTGGCATAATAATAATTCTACATAATGCTGAAAGATTCTTTTATTTCAGGACTATACATTGCTTTATCAGCACTCAGGTGTTTTACAAGATTGGCTAGAAGGCAGAGTTGAAATCAAACATGAATATGAATTCAGGGATTTCGAGCAATCAAATTTTTTAATTGCTCCGCTCCAGCTCCACTCCGGCACCAATAGTGACAGCTCCAGCTCCGCTCCGACTCTGCTCCGCTCTCCGACTCAAATTAATTTTTAACTAAATAAAAAAGCGCATACTGTAATTTTGAAAAAAACATTATTTTTATTCAGACTTTTAAAACAATTTAAATTTCATCAACAATGATACAAACTGGAATCATTCATAATTCATTCTGTAAAAAATGATTGCAGCAATCAAGTTGTCTTTCATAGCCTGCCACAAATCATTTAAAATTAACTTTAAAGCCGAAAACAGTCGCTCTACACTAGCTTGAGTTGTTGGCATGCTCGAAGCAATTCTACAGGCAGCCTGAATGCAGTGTGGGTAGCTGTAAATGGCCTCAAAAACAGACCTAACTTTTAGCCTACCAGTAGACTCCATCATGTCTTCCCCAAATCTTCCCGAAACTTTCTCTCGAATAATGCTTCATTACAATTATGAATCGCAGAAACTCGCCGGCATCTTTCTTGTTTATCCAATTCCTTTTCAAAGGCATCATCTTCTGAAGAATTGGTGCTTGAATTATCTCCATTTCCCTGTGATGGTTGAAGACGTCTCAGGGATGGATGCTCGAACAAGTTCAGAGTGGAGACGGAAGTTTGAGAACAGTCTGCTATTTCTGAAGCATATGAACTTTCCGAAACCGCAAATTCGATTGTTGATGACTCCTTTTGTTGTGTTTCGTTTTCTTCAATCTCTTTCGCAGAGTTCAAATGTAGCAATAGATTTTGTTTATCTAGTCGTCGAGCAATATCAAGGAGCCCTTCCTTTGCCTTTGGTATTTCCCTTGAGGTAAGAAGAATCCGATACCATGGGTCAACATAAACTCCAGCAAGGAAATTAATATTGTCAAAAAGCTTCTCTTCACGTTTCTACATGGAGGATAGAATTCCTTTTGCAATTTGTCCACTATTTTCTTGCAAGAATTTTGACAGTTTTCGCCATTCCTTCATTAAAACTCCTGGGGTTACATCGACAGCTTGAAGATTCACGGTTGTTTGGTTTGGCTTGGCTTTGCCAAGAGGTCTCGCAGGTTCTTTACTTTGTCCCATTCAGCTTTTGTTAACTTGAATTCTCTTGTTCCAGCAGCAGCCACTTGTTCACAGTAAGATTGAAAAACGAAAAGCCGATCAATCATCGCAAATGTTGAACCCCAGCGAGTCACAGTATCCAGTGATTGAGTTACCCCATGTAGATCAAGCAGAACACTTCGAATACTTGGGGTTCGTAGTTTGACAACGACTTGTCGAATTTTTGCCAGAAATTTCTTCACATGTTCTTTGTTCAGTCCATCCAAGACTGCCAACTGAAGAGTGTGAATACCACACCTCATCAGTTGGACTTTTGAGCCGTCCTCATGAAGCCATGTTGGAAGTATGAGGCTAGGGTCATTAACCCATTGCACAGCAGCATCCATATTGAGTTCAATTTCATCCATTCCTTTAGTTTCTTCATCAGGCAAAATAGCTTCAGTTCTGTCCACCTCCCTGTTCTCAGAGGTAGAAATGGTTTCATTGTCCTCACTGAAATTTTTGATGGCACACGTCATGTTTGCTGCATTGTCAACGCAGATGCTCAGCACTTGCATTTCACTGATCCCAAATTTTTCTAAAATAGCTTTTACTTGACTTTTCATGTACAACAAATTGTGACGCCCTTCAGTGTCGATTATGTCCAAGGTTTTTACCACAGCTTTATCTTTTCCTTCTTCATAGTACTGAGCATTGATTGCAAGGAAATTTCTGTTTCCACATCCGCATCCATTTTCAGGTAGCACAATTTTTGCTCCAAAGCTTTCTTGAGCTCTTCGCAACCAGACTCAGCTGTGCTGACAACTAAATGATGAACCGCATCATGCCCTGTCGAACGCCAAGCTGCTGACCCATTTCACCTGCAATTTTTTGGAATCCTTTGTTCTTTAGCCTGAAGTTAGTGAGCAGTGTTGAACTCAAGCAAACCATTTCCATCAGCCCTTCACGGAAAGTATTGGCATCCATGGTGACTGTAACCTTTGAGGACTTCAAATATGAGTCAGGTTTTGTTTGCTCAATTTTGGGTTTCTTTTCAGATGAAGCTCCGCAAAAAATCTTTTCTCCAGGAGTTTTCAAAGACCCAGATGGACGTCGTTTAGCTGCGTCAGCTTTCTGTTTTGCCTCATCTTCCTGGTCCTTTTTTGTAACCAGAGCCACATAGTTTTCAGGATGGTTATGTTTTACATGCCACCAAAGGTCGAAACTTTTCACGGCACTTGCTTCACTTGTCTTGAAGCTACATGGTTTGAGCTCACCATTCACTTCCTTTTTCACCTTGCACATTGCTGATTTCTTCTTTGCTTTTCCCAAAAGCTCAAATTTGGGCTTTTCAAATTCAAAAGTAAAGATGTCGTTGAGATCCTTTTCCGTAAATCAGCTATCAGTCATGGGGGGCAGATTTGATTTTTTTGTTGAAGCCATGGCCAAATCTTCTTGTGCTGCTACCGCATCCATATGTTTCTTGTTATGATCTTCGAAAAGCAATGAACAAAAGCATTACATTTTTTAATAATGTAGCTGCTTGTGATATCTTAACCACTTAAGGTACTTCGAATTTATTTTGGATTTTCTGGACAAAAAAGGTCACATTTTCTTTTTACACAAAAATATTACTAAAGTATATTTTAATATTTTAACAGGTTTCTTGCAGTTTTAATGAAGTAAGAAGCATTTTAATATACAAAATTAATATAAATTTTTATTTATAAATTGCAAGTTAGTTTTTCTTATGAAATTTTGCAGTAAAAATATTCAAAATATTTTCCAAGTTTTTAATTAATATCTCAAAAATGCTTTAATATAGATATATCAGTGAAATTTGGTATGTGCCATAGCGTTAATACGTGCTATCGCTGTTCTACAACATTAATTGTTGGGAAATAACGAGGCTACATGTTACAAAGTTGAAAATAAACTTTAACGGGAAAGCAGATTCAAATTGCAAGCACAGTCCTTGTAGTAAAGAGAGCAAATTTTCAGAAATATGTTTTTGCTTCATCAGCCTGAATAGATTATACAAGATAGAGCAAATAACAGGTTCTATCTTGTATAATGTTTCCAGAAAAAAAAACTGGAGCAGTGGAGCAGTCAAGATTTTCTGTGAAAAATCTCCCAGCTCTGGGCAAAAACCTGCAGCTGCACTGCTCCGCGCTCCAGCTCCAGGCTCCGCTCCAAAGCCATGTATGAATTCATTCACTTCTTAATTCTTCATTAAAAGGAAATGGTAGTGACTGGTTCCAACACCTTATTAAGAGAGAGAATCCTATCATTACTCTGTGCATCAAACTTCCATTGAAGTCAGTAGAATTTCTGTGTGCTGAACTGCAACTGGACCAGCATCCAGGATCTGATGTTGCAAATGCCAGCTACTGAGTATAATACTTACCACTGTGGAACTACACCTGATATTAAGCACTATGGGTCTGGTTCTGCACTGTAGCACTCAATCACAAAACTTCCCATTGGGACCTATGTATCATAGTAAGACCCAGATCCTGCAAATGACTCTGCAGGTACACCTCTGTGTCCATGAGGAGCTGTACTGAAGTCTGGGGACTCATGAGGGTGCAGGAGTTTGCCCTCATGAAGTCATTGGGGCCCGAGTGTTTGCAGGATTGCCCCCTAATTATTTGTGATTTTTGTAGTATTCCTCAACCTCTGAAGGAAGCTTTCACTGTTTTTAGGTGCACAGTAAACTCAAGCATTAATTAGAAACATGCATGAGGAAAATATACAAGAATTACTGTTATTATACCATTCCTATTAAACCAATTTATTATTTTAAATTTGCATCTGTAGTACCATTTAGAAGATAATGTACAATTATTATGTTGTTTGATGTACCAAACAATGATTTGGTTCATCATATAAAATGTAATATGCTATGCAGTTGTTTAATGATTAATTACAGTTTACAATTATTGGAGGAAAGACTATTGAAACAAACCACCAATTTCCCTGGTTTGGGGACATATCAGATTGACTCTGGAATTATTGACTTAGTGACTTTTGTTGGTTGTGTAGAAGCTCTTCGGAGTCTTTGTGTAGCGTGACAAAGTTCCTCCTCTACCTTGGTGGGTCTTGCGCTTATTGGCGGATTTGCTCGCCTTGGAGCTTCACGGCAGCCCTCAGTTTGGCCGTTTTCGTGAACCCACAGTCCAGGTCAACTCCTCCTGTGTCTGACCTGGAGTTGGGAGGTTTGGGGGGAACCCGGACCCGCCCTCTACTCTGGGTTCCAGCCCAGGGCCCTGTGGAATGCAGCTGTCTAGAGTGCCTCCTGGAACAACTGTGTGACAGCTACAACTCCCTGGGCTACTTCCCCATGGCCTCCTCCCAACACCTTCTTTATCCTCACCATAGGACCTTCCTCCTGGTGTCTGATTATGGCTGTACTCCTCAGTCCTCCAACAGTCCACATTCTCACTCTCAGCTCTTAGCGCCTCTTGCTCCCAGCTCCTTACACACGCACCACAAACTGAAGTGAGCTCCTTTTTAAAACCCAGGTGCCTTGATTAGCCTGCCTTAATTGATTCTAGCAGCTTCTTGATTAGCTGCAGGGTGTTCTAATCAGCCTGTCTGTCTTAATTGTCTCCAGAAGGTTCCTGATTGTTCTGGAACCTTCCCTGTTACCTTACCCAGGGAAAAGGGACCTACTTAACCTGGGGCTAATATATCTGCCTTCTATTACTCTCCTGTAGCCATCTGGCCTGACCCTGTCACAGTAGGTATCTAGAACTAACTTTCTCGGTCAGTATAAAAACAGAAGAAATCAGTTGGTTTGAAGCTGTAACTATTGTAACTACTTCCACAGGCTGTAGAATTCTGTGCAGTGGTGTAACTTCTTGCAAATAATTGAAAAACAATGATCAGCAAACTCTCCAGTGGTCTCCACCAAATATACAATCAGTTAAGTAGTTGCTTTAGCTAAACAGGGGCATCAGTTTCCTAATACTGCTCTGCTGTCAATTTGAAGTAGCAGCAGTTCAATTAATTCAATTAAGGAGTGTTTCTATTAATAACTTAACCAACTGTTGGTGTAATAGGCTAGCAATGTTTGCCTGAAACACACTACCCTAGTAGCCAGTGATTATGTTGAGAAAGGTTTAAGTGGCGTCTGCTGACTCAAGTAGGCAGGTGGCTCATTATCCCACCTGGATGTAAGACAGGCAGTAGTAACTATTTAGAGAGAAGGTCGGTGCAGGGCAGAGGGTGTGTGAGCAGTTCTGAGGTAGGAACATTAGGGGGGAGGTTTATATTTACACATCGTTATAAAGATTCTGGCTACTTAGTGCAAGGTTCTAGGGATTGCTGGCAGTTGGTTTTGTCGTAAGGGTGGCATCAATAGACCAGATCTTTATGCCCTATGAAGAAAAATTCATTCTTTTTATATCATTCATTGTCCTTAGACCAATAAAAACAATTACTCATTAATTCATAAGTTGCCTAGTGCATAGCACATAGGTGCTATACAAAAGGCAAAATAAAATGAAAAAGAAATCTTAAAAAATTAGAAGCCAAACAGGCTGAAATACACATCCAGCTGCACCAAACAAATCTGGAACAAGGCTCACGTAGAGATGTAAATATGTATTAGTATTTTCATAAAGGGAAAATAGGGATTCCAGCTATCAAAACACTTTATTTTAAAGCAAATGTAATCAGTATCTGAAATAGGGTGTAGAAAGAGCTTCACATTACAATTAAAAAAGCAGTGTACCATAACTTCAAAATATTTTACTTGTCCACCTTTTATGAAGAAATGTAGTTGACTCTTTCCTTTATGTAGCCCCAGGATAACTTTCTGTGCATGGTGCATCTTCTAACTTCAGTGATTCAAAAAGGAAAGAATAGGAAACAGTTCCTCCAGATGTAACAAGATGCGGAAACTCCAGGCTTTTTTTAGTTATATTTTTGGAACTCTTCTTCAACAAGAATGCCAGGTCAAGCTCTGTGTGTCTGTCTGCTCTTTTTTTATTCTTGGAAGTGAAATGCACTCAAATGCCTTGTCTATGCTAGAGAAATTTGGCATGCTAACCAGTGCTTGTGTGATGGCTGCTATTTTGGCTGACTCATCAGGGAGTGAACTGGGAATTTAAAGAGCTAAAAATATGAGCTGCGACAGCATGAGCTATAGAGCCAAGGGCCTATAGCAGCCACTGTAACAGACTCACATCCTCCTCAGATCAGGCACAGAGGAGAACCTGTAACATACACTCACCAGTGGGTCATGGCTGGTCCCTGTAGCATGCCTGTAATGCACCATTTGTCCACACCTACAAATATTCCTAACAGTCCACAGGCAACCACATTAGCACTAAACTTGCTTTAGGCAAGGTTAAACACCCTGTTGACCTCCACCATGCCAACCCCTACCTGTACAATGCCAGGGTGTATGAAGGTTGCTATAATTGTAGTCCTGACTGCACACAGTTTTCTTTCTACTGTGTCACAGTGCACCACTCGCTACTTAAATGGCCTTCTTGGTCTACCCTCTTCACTTCGTGGGGGTTACATTTGCTGGAAACCTACTACCTGTACAATTAGCATTGTATAGGCCAAAGGGAAATAAGGGGGCTTGACCTCTTGTCCACCTATTCCTCTGTACTCCCAGAAAGCCCTTTGAGGTCTCCCTAAAGCCACTATCTGCATTCAATTGGTCTGTCATTGGCTGATAGTCAGTGTTGGCTTCTGTGCCAGTGAAGTTATCCTTCTATTTCAAAGGGAACTGATATTCATTTTTCCTAAGATTTAACATTTTTATTCTGGATTTTAATCATAATAAAATTATGCACCAAGGGCTCATAAAAGCCAGTGGGAAGTTATGTGGATAGTGCTATGCACATGCCATCTTTACATTTCCTGCACAGGTTGTTTATTGCCATCTCAGCCACAGTAGTAATCCGGGTGCTTTCCTTCATCTCTCCCCCCGATTTTAAATAATTTTGAACAGCGTCAAGCAGTACAGTCAGAGCTATTTAATGTATTTTACCCAGTGCACAAGCTGAGTAATTGGGTTGTGTGCAGAAGATCTTTGGGTGAGTTAGAGTCTTGGTGTAGGAGTGGTGATGGAATCCTTCCCTCAGGCCATTCCATGACTCATAGTGCAGAGCTAGGGCTTGGAGTAGCCTCTGTGGATTCACCCCCGACCCCAATTTCTCACCCTGCATACTGGGAAGTAGAGGCAGTGAGCCCTACCAGTGAAAAACTGTGTGACACATAGGGGCACTGCCTGCATGAAGTCCTAACATCTTGCCACTCACCTGCCTCAGCTGTGAAAGGGTATTGATTCTGCTACAGCCATGGCTCTCTTCACCTGCATGGGGATGGGAATTTGATTTGCTCTTAAAGGAGGAGGCCTGAATTCCACCCCATTACCATGCAACCTTACTGAAGTAAAAGTGATGGCATGCAGTGCGGCACAAGCCAGTGCAGAATTTGGCCAAGAGTTCTCACCATAATTTGAGCTCAGATGAAACACTGTCTTTGCTCTCAAAAGTTAACAGGTACAATGTAAAAGGAAAGAGATCATTTTTAGGGACAAAGCTGTTACCTAGCTCAAACTTGGTACTGTGCCTAATAGTGTTACAATTATTTATGATCAAATCTATTTGCAAAGGTTACATCAGCTCATAAAACAGAATATGAATTTATTTGATAAAAATCAAAAAGTTTTTTCTTTGAAAGCAGTTATATCGGTTCAAAAATATGAATGTAAAGAAACAAATAATGTGCTACCTATGATTCCTATGAAAAGTTCATAATTAGGAAGTCAAACAAGTCTTCAATCATGTCTGTTGTGTTTCTTTTTCTTCGTCTTTCTTTTCTATGGGTTATTATTATTACTTAGTTTCTTATATTGATTAACTGTCTGAATTGCCTCAAATGATACATATATTGTTTGCGATGTAAATGGTATGCCATGTTTTTAATTTAGTAAATTAACTGTTTTCTCTTTTTTTAAATACATTTTGTTTCCTTGTTTTTAGACTTTGAAATGGATTCTTCTTCCTGTAATAAAAATAAATTTATTTAAGTTATGCACTAAACTGGGAGTTACAAGCCTTATGCATAATATAATTTTGACCATAAGTCTCCAGTTGGGAGCCAGATTGGGAAAAAGCACATTGTATTTTCAGTTCTGAGCTTTTCTTTCAAAATGAGAAGATTTTGTAATCAGAAAATCAGTTGGGTGGCTGTAGGAGGGCTAGTCAGATTATGACCTGCAGCACAAAGACTGGTCTTTCTTACCTTAACTATCTGGTTTTTGTCCCTCCAGGGTCCCCCAGGTCCTCCAGGTTTACCTGGTCTATCAGGGAAGAGAGGTCCAAGGGTGAGTAAAAGGGCTATATTTTTCTATAGCTGTATACTGGATGCTGATAGTAAAACCAAACTTTGTATCATCATTTGATTGTAGAGTGTATTCATATACTAGTCAGCAAGGAAGCTGTTGCTCTTTAATCTCAGCATATAATGGGCTAAAACAAAATAAGACAAGACAGATAAAACAATGTGTATTTTACAATAAATACCTAGAGAAGGTATTTTTTACAATAAATACCTAGAGAATGTGTCCACAAACTGCTATTGAGTTTGCAATATAACTGTGATGCTGTTACCTGTAGCATTAATTTTTAGTTTTTCAGTGTAGTCATCTGTAGCTGAGACGGTTAGATTCATTTGCTTTTTGGAATGAAGGGGAGTGGGCTTCCCAGAATAGTGCATTCCACAGCTACAGACTGGAAAACAATGAAAGTGGAATTATCCACTGCTGGCTGGAAAGAAAATTGCTCTAAGAATCTGCTTTAGTTTCTTTGTTTACAGCAGCTCAATAAAAGCATGATTTCTGTGTCTGTAGCTTCTTCAAGTAACTTTTACCATAGCTAATACATCTTGCTATATTGCGTGCGTGTGTGTGTAACATGATAACAGTTTTCAAGTACATAAAAGGTTGTTACAACGAGGTGGGAGAAGAATTGTTCTTCTTAACCTCCGAAGATAGGACAAGAAGCAATGGGCTTAAATTGCAGCAAAGGAGGTTTAGGTTGGACATTAGGAAAAACTTCCTAACTATCAAGGTGGTTAAGCACTGGAATAAATTACCTAGGGAGGTTGTGGAATCTCCATCATTGGAGATTTTTATGAGCAGGTTAGACAAACACCTCTCAGTGATGGTCTAGATAATACTTAGTCCTGCAGGGGACTGGACTAGATGACCTCTTGAGGTTCCCTTCCAGTCCTATGATTCTATCTGCAGCTTTAGTGGGCGAGGGATGTTATATGCTAGGGCAATTCATTGAGGATAACTTCGCTCTTGATTCCTTAAAAAGAGAGAGCCCAAATAAACCACATGTTAAAAATGTAAAACTATCCTGTCACATGGCCAGTCAGAAAGTCCACCAGACTTGCTTGATTCCCTCTGATACCATTATGGTGGAGGTGGGAGGTAAGAGTCAGGATCCTTTATATCTCTTGAAGCTGTCTCTTTCAGATGCTTATTTCTTAACCTCTGATGGATGCAGTGCATTCTAGGGTGCAAAGCTCCACAGTGTGAAATTTGTGAATTGAAAGTGGAGTTGAACATGCAAAAAAGCATAATGGGAAGTGAGGAATCTTAAATTAGAGAGGGGTGGCTAGTGTCTGGAGACAGCCTAGATTGAGAAGGGCCAGTTTGATTTATTAGTAACTGTGATTTAAACAGAATTTTAAAAGCGTACTTAAATGTTGACACAAAGACTAGTCCAGGTGATGAGCTAAGGGCCAGGAAAACTTCATTTTTGAAAAGTCATTGTTGCGCTTTAGCTCTTACAGTCCTCACAAACATCAGAATACCACCAAGTGTTGATTGTTATTTTTTTACATTGAAAAGTGGGTCCCGGGCCTTACTTTTGTGTGCTAAGCTTGAAGCTGACGTGAGGCTTTTATGGGCAAGATATAACATGAACTTCCCAAAATAGAGGTTTTTATTAGAAAAGTATATGGGTAGTATATACATTATACACAGATGTGGTGTGACAGTCAGGTGGGTTATCTGAGCCTAGACCTACTGAAAACTTTGGCCTCCCAGTCAAAGAAAGCCCTTCATCACCCCTCCTGAACAGCCATGGATCCTGTCATATGACCTTCACCCAGGACTTTCTTCTGTCCTTTGAGTCATCTTTAGTCATACTGAGATGTGCCTTGAGCTGTTGAATAGAGGCACCTGGTATCTAAGGAACTCTCTTCTCGCAGTGGCCGCACTCAGCCATCAGCAGTCAGCTTTGTGCTGCTCCACTTGCTGCTCAGTTATTGTTATGTCAGTGACTCCTTCCCACTACTCCCAGCTGCATGAGGATGCTCCTGCCTCAGGCCCTCGTCTTCCCCAGGATTCCCATGCTTCGCTCCCTCAGCCCTTAATCGTGCCTTGGTCCGACGGTCTCAGTAGTGACACCTTAGTTAAGAGTGATACATTTCCCTCAGGAGCAGAGGCGGATTTACAGTAAAACACAAGGTGCCCTGGCATGGGGCCCCGCAATGACAGGAGGCCCCAGGGCCAGGCAACTGTGGGGGCAGAAGCTTGGTCCTGCCAGCTCCTGGGGCTCCTGCTGCAGGCTCTGCACCCACCAGCAGCCAAGCTCCCTCCTCCCCCGCCTCCTCCCCTGAGCCTGCCGTGTTCCAGCCCCTCCCTCCCAGTGCTTCCCCCGCCACCAAACTGCTGTTTGCCAGAGCTCAAGTTGCTCTGGGAGGGAGGGGGAGGAGCAGGGCCGCAGCACACTTGAGGGAGGAGGCGGAGAAGAGGAAGGGGCGGGCCCTTGGGGAAGGGGATGGAATCGGGGCAGGGTAGAGCAAAGGCGGGGCCCCATACTCCCCCTACACATCGTCCCTTCCCAGCTCCCTGCTGTGAGCCACTCAGGGCAGGGGGCTGGGGTAGGGCAGGGGGCTGGGAGCACCCCCACGAGATAAGAGAGAATGTTCTTTTTCTTGGCTGCATCCCAAGGAGGGGCCCCAAAAATGAACCTGAGCACAGGGCCCCACTAACTTTAAATCCACCACTGCTCAGGAGCTTGATTTTAACCCCTTTTAACTTTATTAGAAAAGTTCTTTTCTGTGTAAAATTTCTCAAGTGGGACCTCTGCACAGAGGAGACTTAAAAAATGAATTTTGGAGTGTATCAGCCAAGCTGAGTCTGAGCTAGGGCACGTCAAGGAAAAAAAAGTGAGTTTTCAGGATTTGAAACAAATTGTTTTTGCTGTTCACCTATATCTCCAGAATGTCTTGTTTGATACTGTTTTATCTAAGAGGTATGTTAATCCTCAGTGAGGTGGAATTCCTAGGCCAACTTTTATTGAGCAGAAATATAGGGATACCTCAGTAATGTGATGCTTAGGATTTCCATTTATCCCAAACTTTCTATGGCTGAAAAGTCATCGTCACAATGAGCTTGCTCTAATATATGTGTCCTGAATTACCTGGGAGCCCAGTGAAAAGTTAATGAATGAGACTGTCAAAGGAGTCTATGGGAGTTAGATGCTTAACTCCCATTTAATTTTAGAGGGAAATGGACACTGATTCCCTTAGGCTCCTTTGAAAATCCTAGCCAATGATTTTAGATGGAACAGTGATCCTTGAGGATGATTCTCTGCAATATTTCCACAAAATAATGAACATTGTTTGATGTACTTTTGAATAATCCCGCTCTTTCTCATTTTTATAGGGTGTTCCAGGGCCACATGGGAATCCAGGTTTGCCAGGGGTGCCTGGTCAAAAGGTGAGCGAACTTAATCACACTACCATAAGAATTATTTGAATGTCCGGATGTGTAACTTTTTGGAAGTCCTAGAGTTTGCTTCCAGTAATAGTAGTGATTAATTTTATTTGGTTTACAAATGGAGAGCACAGCTATAAACAGTTTTTAAGGAAATGTAACCAATAAAACTTAGACCAAGATCAAAAGGAAAATAGCCAGTTTCACAGGAGAAAATGATGCATGTGGAATGGTGACCTGGAAGCCTTTACTCATGTGAGTATTCCTTGCTTTCCAAAGGATTTTGATTGAAGTCAATCCAACTACTTGGATGAGTCAGAATTATTCAAGTGAGGCATTTGCAGGATTGGACATTTAATCCCTGTGGTAACCTTTTGCTTTGGTCAAAAAAAAAAAAAATAGGCCAAGTCCCTCTCCATAAATACTTCTATTTGCTGTCAAGATTTCACCTGTTTGATGGCATTTAATTACTCCAACTTTCAGAGTGTGTTGATTAAATGATAGACTAAGAACTATGGAACCTAGATTTGATATTGCAAATTTAAGAAAAAATATTCTGCTATAAGCTCCGTTAAAAACTTTCAAACCTGGGTTACAAAGGCCACTTAAATACCGCCAGGCAGATTTGTGCAGTTGCAAAAGCCTTCAACTCATATTTAGTTATAACGGTTTGATAGATACGTTAGGAAAAAACAACATGATGATTTGTTTTAGTGTGATTCCTTATGGCAGGAATCTGACCTGTAGTGACAGGTGTTAAAAACTGCTCTAGGCCATGAAAATATATCAAATAAAGCTTGTGATGTTTGACATTGTAAAACAAAGTGGCTTTGTGTTTGCTATGTGCCCTTTTGTTAGTATCTAATTTTATTACAACAATTAAACAGTGATTTCTGTAATTTGCTTTTACAATAATTATGCAAACTGTGGAATAGAGAAGTGTAGCCACTATTACTTGAAATAACTGTAGCCAGCTACTCATAGGATTTATTTCATAATATATATTTCCTTTCATTGGGTCATACCAAGATTCTTAGAGTTTATCTACTCTGTAGTTGAGTTCATGATTTTAAAAAATGAAGTAATTCATAAAAATTAATGTATTTTCTAGGCTTAGCTATGAACGCTACATTTTCTTGTTGGGCACAATTTATTATTGTTAATACTGTATCATTATTTTATGCAGAGGGAGCTAGAGCTCCACACAGCTTCTGTTTTCCTGTAAAATTACTGTCTCAATGCAAATTTGTATTACAATATTTTAATTAAATAGAAGTAAACCAGATCCTCACCAAGTGTAAACTGGAGAAGCTCCACTGAGGTCAATTGACCAATGCTGATTTACACTAGCTGAGATTGAAGACGCTTGGGTTTAATCATAGAACACACAAGATCAAATGTAATAATTTTCTGGTAGTAACATCATAATGGGTTTTATTCTCCCCTCAAGGTACGTGTGTATTTCCTATCTACGTTGAAGAGTTACACATGTGCTTCAAGAGTGGAATTTAATACATTTACAGCTTCCTAGATTGTCACTGATGACTTTAAACTGAAGGTCAGGTTCTGTCCCTGTGTGTGTGCCAGCAGTTTCCATTGACATGTATATAGTTTAGGGTTCTTAGCATGTAACCTTAGATACTTGACCTAGAGGTATAGGGTTGGCATGTGGTCTAAAATCACCAAAGCATGCATAAGTTTTTAGCAATTTTCCTAGCTATCATAAAAAAGAACTATTTCAAGAAAACTGAGTGTATGGATTTTGGCATTGGTATAGCTGCATTGTAATGCTAAATAGATTAAATACTTATATATTTTATTTTACCTTCACAAGATGGTTTATAGTTCCTTGCTCCTGCTTCACAACTGAAAACCATGTATAAAGATGACTGCTTGTTTCTAAGTTAAAATGACAAAGAATTGCATATGTTTTATTGGGGAAATGGCATTGGGCAAGGTATCAAAGGGAACATATTTTAACTAGCTAAGAACCAGCTGCAGCTTTATTACAAATAACTTTTTTAGTTCAGTCTGTGTGAATTTTAAAAGGGAAGCAGGACACTGCTCTCTTGGCAATGGGGTAAGCAAGAGGAGGATCACGCCCAACATGTATCATTTCAAATAATAGTTATCAACTTACACTTGTTCCTGTTCACTCCATCACCCAAACTTATCACCTGATTAGTACCTACTGAAGTCAAGGGGAGTCTTTCCACTGACTTGAAAAGGCAGAGAGTGAACACGACTTGCACTTGGGTCTCCATGCCAAAAGAAGCAAATATGGGGCTAGAAAAGGAGGGTGGAAAGATAATGGTGTGAAGAGATTTGATGGGAAAGAGAAATCAATGATGGTAAACATAAGTAAAGGGAGAAAGGCTGGTCCCCCAGTCCTGCAATTCATTGTGCACTGTCAGACTGCTGCACCTGTGCACAGCCATGCTGAGGGAATGGATCTCTGCAGGGAGGGGAGCAGTTTGCCAACATGCAACAAAGTGCAGAATTGGGGCCAAAATCAGAAAGTTTAATGTATTGAAAAGAGAGGGGGGAAAACCCTGAAAGTTCTTAAAGGAATTAAAATATTTATTATAAAAAAGGCATGGATAATTTAATGGTAGTTTTTAGAAAAATCAAATGTCCGCAGTTCTGGCTGGGGAGGAATTAGTAGTGCCCAGCTCCTTTTGAATGCCCTGAATCCTTTTCATTTTGGTTTTGAAAAGTTGGCAGGTATGTCAAACAGTGGGGTTTTTTAAAAATAGTTGTCTCATTGCATATAATCTGGCTATATGACAGAAAATCTATAGCCATCCTTCACCCTAAGTAAAGAGCTTTGTCTGAGACTACAGTTTAATGTCAAGATCCAGTCTGTGGCTGCATTTGACAGGAACTTAAACGTGCTGCTGGTATCTGTCATGTCATTTCTATCTTTGGGCCAGACTCTTGTGTTTAGAGAATTGACATTGTTCACCCACATGCCGCTCCATATACCACTGTTTATTGACATAACACACCAATCCTTTCTATACTTTAATGGCTACAGTGAAGTAGGAAATTAAATGAATAGGAGATGTTGAGCCAGTTTACTGAGGAAGAAAATAGAAATATGTATACAAGCGATGATTGTACAGAGGCGTAGCTATCACACAAGGCAGTAATTATATGTGGTTCTTTTTTGTTTTCATAAAGTTTGTTGCATGGACAATGAATTCATTTAGCTGTAATAGATTCTGTGGTGATGATATAAAGGTAAAATGCAGTGAATCATTGGATTCACCACTGCACTGCACCTTGTGTAGTCAGTTAAACCTGTGCAAAATGGGCATAAAGTGAGTGGAGGAATCTGATTTGAAGCATTTTATTCCCGCTTTGCATGAGAGTAAATAATTACACAAAGTGCAGGGCAGCACAGACTCAGGACTATGATTTCTAATGCCGTAGGTCCAGATCACCCTGTCCTGTGAAGAAACCTGCCCAGATGGGTTTAAGGGAGGGTTTGGACTCTGTGAGGTTTACGTGGTGGGAAGGGTTAGGAGGCTGCAGATTTTAGAGGCTGCAGTCCCTCTGAACCCTATACATTTGTGGGATATATTGTGGAATGGTCTCCCCCTCCCACACAGAGGCAGGAAACATCTTGGATGGATCTCCCTTCCCACCAGGCATCATGGCTCCTCAGAGCCTACCTTTATTTATATGTTAACTAATGTATTGTTTTCTTCTGTCTTAAAGCTGTTAAAAATTAGAAGAGCAAAGTTCTATTTGATAATTTTCTGGGCTTCACAACTTTGTTTTTTATGGGTTTGTAGTAAGAAAATAATGAAATAGAAGGGGTATGTGATTTGTCTGACAAGAGGAATTCCTGAGAGCTACCAACACAAGACTAATTGCAAAATAATTGTCATGAATTATTTTTAGAAGAACTAAATTGTTTACCGCAGGAATATCTATCTTCTGTTTGACACTGGCAAGTTTCCATCTCTGCTTGCAATATGGCCTTTCTGTTGTGCCACGCAAGCTTTGCTGTCATTAGAGAGATGCTAATCTTTATCACAGTTAAAGCACTATTCTGCAATAACCCTTGGAAGGTAAGTACTGTGTATAGAGTCTGTCTCATCTTCAGTTTGGAAGACCTGACATGCTTATCAACACAAGTCAAGCATTCTCTGAGCAGTCATAACAAAGCAATACTTGGAAAAGATTTTAAAGAGAAAATAGGCCAGATCCTCAGGTGCAGTGCAGCTGGTTTCTGTCTCATCATGGGTGGACTTTGGCTGTAAGCCCAGTCTGAACAATTGAGGGAGGAGTGCCACACAGCAAGGGGGAGTCTTCACTGCTATGTGGGACTTTTATGCCGTACTCCCTCCTTCCTGCTAACATAGCGGGGGAGAGTGGGCATAGGCAGGATATCTCTGTGCCACAACAGTTACAGGCTGTGTTTTCTGCTTTTTGTGACTGTTACAGGCCAGTGTAAGTCACAACCTACCCTGAGGCTTAAATCCTGTTCTCTTGAAGCTCTAAGTGCATGGCAGCATTAACACTTGGAAGCCTAATTGTTTTAGAATTAGGATTCTCTCTCTCTCTCTCTCTCTCTCTCTCTCGCACACGCACTCAGACTGGGCACTTTTTGCAATTATCAGATGTAAGTTCATTTTTCCAGAACTTGATAGCTGAACAGTGGCTTGGCTGGTTTTCTCCATCAGAGAAGTATTTATTTTGGACAGTTTTGTGTTAGTAGATGCAAAGTGATGCCAGTGCTACAGGGCAAGAGCTTCTTGAAGAAGAGGTGTCCTTTGCAGTTGTTAATATAAACCCCACCTTGACTGGGACTTGTGCTGACATAAGGGTCTGCCAATTTGTAAATGGGCACAATGCCTAACAGATGGGCATGAGTGTAGGCTACACACACACACGCGCGCGTATGACTCGGTGGCTGAGGGCAGAATTCTCTGCTGGGAATGCCTGAACAGCTGTCCATACTGATTTTAGTTACTTATACATAAAGGGCATGTGCCATCTTTAATCCAACTCTGATCTGGGCTAGCTTTAACCGTAAAAAATAATTTCCTTGGCTATAGTAAAGACATTCTTGGCAAGGCTGAACTAAGCTGAGTATGGAGCAATCCATTATTATATGGTTTTCAGCTTCAAGGCCAAAGGTTACGTCTGTGGTCTGTACAGTTTTGATATGACGAGGTCAATGGAATTTAACCATATGTACTGTGTGCAGCATTTAGTATAACTCAATAGTGGTTCTTGATCCACCCGCTGGAGGTTGTGGGTCCCCAGCATTGGTGAGTCTGCCAGTAGCAGAGAGCACTGCAGTGCCAGCCACTCAGAACCCCTGCTCTGTTGGAGGACTGAAGCTAGACTGCACAAACTAAAACAGTGGTCAGGGCAGGGCTAGCCAGGAGATCTGCTGGGTCAGTACTTCTCCCAGGGACCGCTGTTACTGAGGCTTCTATGAAATTCACAACTCCAGGAGAAGTCAATCAGAGTTTCCGGTCATTCTGGAAAATTGGGTCTGAAGTGTGTCAGAGACATTGCTCTTTGTCCAATTGATAATATATGACGCTTGCCAGCAATGCTGATGTTTTTCACAAAATGTTTTGGGGACATCAAAAACATTCATATAAAGAGAGTTTTCAAATGGTTGAGGGAGTTGATGGGAAAGTGACTCACATTATAGGACATAACTGGGATTTTCATAAGATATGAGTGTTAGATAAAAGAAAGCTCAGATACATAGGGGCCCAACTGTTTCAGCCCAGGGGATGTCTCTGTGATTCAGCTGAAGAGTTTCAGTTAAACATCTGACTAAATCAGGTTGAGTTGAGAAGAACTGAACATTAAGTGAGGTCACATTCAAGGTTAAATGGCCAAAGAGTCAATGTACATAAGTTATTGTCTTGGTGATGGAGGTGAGGAAGGCTGTGGAAAAGGAGAGATCAGCCTGGAAGAACTCCCTTCCCCTTGTGGAAACCACTTTTGCATGTAGAGGGCATGACTTGGTTATGTCATTCAAGTTAGCAGGGCCTGATACTATTTACCTCAGAGTACTGAAGGAATTAGCTGAAGAAATCTCGGAGCCACTGGCAATAATATGTGCAAACTTCTGAATGACAGGACAGGTCCTGGAAGTCTGCAGAAGGGCTAATGTAGTGCCCATCTTTAAAAAGGGGGGGGGGGGGGAAAGCTGGGGAACTATAGACCAGTCAGCCTGACCTTGATACCTGGGAAGCTATTAGAGCAGTGTATAAAACGTTCAATTTGCAAATACCTGGAGGATGAAGGGATAATCACTAAAAGCAGCATGGATTTATTAAGAACAAATCATGCCAAACCAGATTGATTTCCTTCTTTGACAGGGTAGCTGGTTTGGTGGATAGCAGGAATGTGGTGGATATAATATACCTGGACTTCAACAAAGCTTTTGACACCGTCCCACATGACATTCTGATAAGTAAGATGGAGAAATGCGGGCTCGACAGAACTACCATTAAAAGGATACATAATTGGTTAAACAACTGCAAACAAAGAGTAACTATTAATGGAATGATGTCAGATTGGAGAGAGGTCTTAAGTGGGGTTTCACAGGGATGTGTTCTGGGTCCAGTGTTGTTTAACATCTTTGTTAATGACCAGGATATAGGAATAGAGAACAAACTGATCAAATTTGCAAATGATACAAAGTTAGGCAGGGTTGCCAACACTTTGGAGGATCGAGCTAAAATTCAGAGGGATCTTGATAAATTGGAGAACTGGGCTACTGACAACAAAATGAAATTCAACAAAGACAAATGTAAGGTGCTACACTTAAGGAAGAAAAACTAAATGCACAGACACAGAATGGGGGAAAACTGGCTTGGCAGCAGCACTTCTGAGAAGGATTTGGGAGTTGTGGTGGATCACAGCCTCAAAATGAGTCAGCAATGCGATGCTGTTGCAAAAGCAAATGCAAGTTTAGGTGGCATTAACAGAGGCATAGCATGCAAGTTACAAGAGGTGATATTTCTACTTGGCGTTGTTTAGGCCTCAGCTGGAGTACTGTGTCAAATTTTGGTCACCAATGTATAGAAAGGATGTAGAGAAACTAGAAAGAATCCAGAGGCGAGCAACAAAGATGATCAAAGGGATGGAATGCGAGCCATATGAGCAAAGGCTGAAAGAACTGAGTATGTTTAGTTTGGAAGAGAGGAGATTAAGGGGGGATATGATAGCAGTCTTCAGACACTTGAAAGGTTGCCACAAAAAAGATGGAGAAAAGTTGTTCTCTCTTGCCACAGCAGGCAGGACAAGAGGCAATGGCTTCAAATTACAGCATAGCAGATTTAGATTAATTCTGAGGAAAAACTTCCTAACTGTAAGAACAGTAGGACAATGGAACAGATGCCTTGGGAGGTCGTGGAAGCTCCTTCACTGGAGATTTTTAAAAGGAGGCTGTATAGCCATCTGCCTTGGCTGGTTTAGACACAACAAATCCTGCATCTTGGCCAGGGGTCCCATCTAACACTATGATTCTATGACTTCTAGTCAGGAATGACTTATATCCTGCCCAGTAAAAAACTGAACCCAGGACTGTTGGATTTCTCTCTCACACTTTCTCCATCCTTCAGGGCTCTGTGCTATTTTTTGGAAATATTGGATGTGTGAAAAAAGATGGCAGAGGCTACTATTTCTGATAACATATAGAGAAGACATGGAATCTTGAAGGACTGGTGGATTACTTTCAATTGACAATAACTTTCTTCTTTTAAACTCAGGCTAGAAAACTGTTAAGTTAGTGTGCTATCTATTGTAAGCCTGGTCAATGGGAATGCTTCAGTTGCTTCTTTTAAAGAATTAATGCAAGCAGTTTACTATTTCTGAGCGTTAATTTATTACCCGGGAACCAAAAGCAGTTGCCTTCAAAAAGTTGTGAGAAGCACGCACGCTTCTCAGACTCTCATGGCAATAAAAACAGGTAGTGACACTTGAATGAGAGGGGAAAGTAAAGTGTAGCACGTTGCAGAACTTAATTATGTGGGAACACAAGCTATGAAATATGGCATATGAAACATAACCATCTGCTTTCCTTATGCGAGACAACATTTTCCTATTGCCAGAATATGTGAAAGGCCAAATATATATTTATGCAATTTATTTCCCCAATAAAATGTCCTCTGCCTGCCACCTGAACATCACATTTCCCCTTTAAAAATATCTACATTGTTTGTAAGGAATGTAACTCCAAAACCTTGCATTTTTGAAGCAACAAATGGGCAACTTAACACTAGCCTTAAGGGAAAATTATTTCCATCATGGGGTAATTCTAGTTAGTTTTATGACAAGTTTTGTTTTGGGAGGGAATATGCAGTGAATGAAAAATTGCAACCAACTGACTACATCTCAACAGCAGCTTTCAAGGGCACTAGAGTAAAGGATAGGAACAAAACAGAACTGAATAGAAATGACATCACAACTCTGTTGGTGTTCATGTTTGATATAGTTTGATACATCAGGCTTGCATAAATCAGCAAAGTACAAATAAAATATTCAATTATAACTGAGAATGCAGGCACACTGATTTGTCTGTACCTCTTACTGCATTTGCAATTAAACTCTGCCTTTTTAATAAATAATCGTCAGGTACATTATGAAGAAATGCAGGGAAGTTCAGACTCACCACATATGCATTCAGATTATTGTATTATGCCATGTAGTGTGAAATGCATTTTTAATAGGAAAATTGACATAAGGAAACATTCCTGGAATAAGACATATACTTTGTACAGCATTAGATCCTGCACACACACAATCAGTTTCTTCAACAGTGAAAATATTTGTGGCTGGCTATATAATTAAATCATCTGTCCCTGTACCACACTGATTTCATTTCTCTGCAATAGGGCCCTAAAGGAGATGCAGCATTCTCCCCAGGACAAGCAAAACGTGGAGAAAAGGTAACTGCTTCATAATTACAGAGAAATGTTAGCCATATTTTTTTTTGTTGAAGTTTACTTATGTCGTCTGTATTGTTGGGTTTAATTATCTTTTAAGTCTAGTGCTATGTAAGTTTCAATTTCTGTTTTCCCATTATTGTTTGTCTCAGAATGGCTGATGTCTATATGGGTGGCTGGATTTTAGTGTTCTGAGATAAAGTAAGCCTCCGGCAACAGTTATGAACCAAAGACAGACGTAAAATAACAACGCTTAATGGTTCATCTGTAGTTAAATTTTAAATTCTGTATTTCATTTCAGATTTAAGAAACAAAAATTAAAAAGTAAAACTCTATTGGAAGCATTAAATTAAATTCAGTTTGTTAGGACCGGATAAATGTGGTACAGTTAAACTGTTGTTTATGTTAACTTCCTCACATCAGCAACAAAATATGAGTATTGAAACCTTATAACATCTTATATCGGTACACAAAGCTAAGTGTGACAATGGTTAAAGGAATACTTTCAACTTAAAAATCACATCTCTACCTGAACTTATTTTACCTTCTGTTATTGCAAAGGATACTTCGTGTTAGAGTAACTGAAACTTTAGAAATAAGCCTTTGTGACCGGAATCCCAGGGGAGCCAGCTGAAGTCACTCAGTTAGGATGAACTGCAAAGAATGAGGCAGACAATCCCCAAAGCTGGTGGACATTCCAATACTTAGATTTACCAAGCCAGCACAAAACCTTCTCTAATACCTTATTGCTTACCCAGAAGTCAACAACACAGTTCCCTTTAAGTAACCCAGCCTCAGGCCTCCACCTAGACACCTAAGCCAGATATGATG
Organism: Chelonia mydas; assembly: GCF_015237465.2. NCBI lineage: Eukaryota > Metazoa > Chordata > Testudines > Cheloniidae > Chelonia > Chelonia mydas. The sequence continues at coordinate 77,033,021 of NC_057854.1, forward strand.
AGGATTAGTGAATTTTATTCATCATATAAGAAAGTTCTTCCAATCCCAAAGGATCGGACATATTACCTCCCAGGTTAATGAATATTCCAGATCTTACCCAAATACACACTTGCCACCAATTCCTATTAACTAAACTAAAATTTATTAAAAAAGAAAAAAGAGTGAGTATAGGTTAAAAGATCAGTATACATACAGACATGAGTTCAATTCTTGAGGTTCAGATTCATAGCAGAGATGGTGAGCTTTGTAGATGCAAAGAGTTCTTTTCAAAATAGTTCGTAAATTATAGTCCAATGTTTGTATTCAGGGCAGTCCAATCAGAACTGGGATCTCAGTCCTTGTGGCTTCAGCTTCCCCTGCATGAAGCATCAAGCAGATCTGTAGGATGCAGAACCCTTTCTGGTTTCAGAGTAACAGCCATGTTAGTCTGTATTTGCAAAAAGAAAAGGAGGACTTGTGGCACCTTAGAGACTAACCAATTTATTTGAGCATAAACTTTCATGAGCTACAGCTCACTTCATCAGATGCATCCGGTGAAGTGAGCTGTGGCTCACGAAAGCTTATGCTCTAAGGTGCCACAAGTACTCCTTTTCTTTTTGTAATCCTTTCTGGTCATGCATCACAGCCTTTTCCCTGTTTTTCAAAATTTGACAGCCCTCTGTGTATCTGTTTCCCTCTTTCCCATGTCTCGTCAGTTAGGCCTTGATTCCATAGACACTTTAGCACATGTTTAACTTAAAGCACATGAGTTAGGATTATCCAGTCCAGTGGGATTACTCATGTATTTAAAGCTGAGCACATGTATAAATCTTTGTAGTATTAGGGGATCAGGGGCTTAGTTAGCAGATTTCCCCTTTTGTTTAAGTGAGTTTTTCACACCGTAACAGGAGAGGAAAAATATTTTTAAAAGGAAAATATGATTCTAAACACACAAACTTGTGGTGGAAGGGTCCTGGGAGTAGGTATAGTCCCTGAAATGATCTTTAACTTATTTTTTAAAACTTACGAGATTTCAATTTGATGCTGTCTCTTTATAGTATTTTGATGAATTTGCACACAGACACATTGTCCTGTTCAACACTCACCAATATCACTGTCTTCTCTCCAAAAAAATGCTAAAACATTTTGTACTTGAAAATAAAGAGCCTGATTCTGATCTCACTTACACTGGTGTAAATCAGAAGTGACTCTATTTAAATCAGTAGCTACCCTTGTGTATGGCAGGTTTAAGTGACAGAAGAATCAGGTTTCAGAGTAGTAGCCGTGTTAGTCTGTATCAGCAAAAAGAACGAGGAGTACTTGTAGCACCTTAGAGACCAACAAATTTGTCAGTCTCTAAGGTGCCACAAGTACTCCTCATCCTTTTTAGAAGGATCAGATGCAGAGCAAAGCTCTGCTTTGAAAAAAGACTGTAAAAATGACACCTTCTGAGTCAGCAGATCTGCTTCCTGTGCTTATTCAGGAACTTATCTGCTGACTTTAGTGAAAAAATAAGCTTTCCGCCCCTCCTCTTTCTAATCCTCTTGACCCAAGACAACTTTGAGAGAATGGTCAGAATTCTATTCCAGTTCGCACATCATAAACATAATTCTTATCTAAGTTGCAATTGGCTTGCACAGGTGTGGCTAAGAACAGAGTTCGGCCCAAAGAATCTTTATGACTTTGGTGATGGTGCCAAGCCAGAAAGAATCCAGCTTGACTTGTTGATTCTAGTTTGAAGCTGAAGGACTGTTAGAAAAACATGTTTTCATTTGCGAATGGAACAAACTGGTTCAAGAAGCAATCGAGAGATGATGACTGTGGACACAACTGCAGCCGTGTCCTATTAACAGTCACTTTTCAGATTTTCACTGCATATTAAGGAATTTAATTGCACTGGGAAAAAATGCAGCCACTGTTATGTAACCTTGGGGAAGCTAAGGCAGCAGAAGTCCCATCCCAGAAATACTGTGTCTTCATCACTGCTTTAGTCACAAAGGATCTTTCAGCCCTATTCTGCTATATTCATTAAGAACTCTCTTAATGCTAAGAAATCAAAGATTCTGTCCTCCACTTTACCTTAAAGTGGATTCCAAGAGTAAGCTCCTATAGTTAAATTAGTTGGTTACTTTGTCTTTCCAAAATGATTTTCAGATAAAAATACAGCGTGGTTCTTTATGGAAGCTATGGCTTGGAGGTTTATGATTACAGTTTACTTTTGAATTGCACACCTACTAATTATGGCTAACGCTTTAAGACCAAAGTGCTCATATTGAGAGTTTAATTAGCATGCTTATTTCATAATGTATATTTAGAGTTCCATTTTAAAGAGCTGCCTGTCAAAGGCAGGGCTAAATTCAGAAGTGAGACTATGTGTGTTTAGAGATCAGTTAATTTGGTGAAATGTGTATACCTCATTTGGTCCTTCCACTTGCATGTTACACAAATGTAGGCCTGGTCTACATTTAAAATTTAGGTCAACATAGCAATGGCATTCCAGAGTGTGAAAAATCCAAAAACTCTGAGCACCATAGCTATGCCAGCCTAAGCCCTGATGTAGATGCTGCTAGGTTGACGGAAGAATACTTCCGTCAGCTTACTTACTGTTGCTCAGGGAGGTGTTCCTGCAGTGATGGAAAACCCCCTTTTATCGCTTTAGGCTGCAACTGCACTGTGGGGTTACAGTGTCATAGCTACAGCACAGTCTAAATGTACACAGCCTACAATACCTCTGGCTTTGGCCCATCGTGCTGAATGAAAAAATTTGCCAGTTCACTGTTTCCAAACAGATTTAATGACATTTACATTTAGAAAATATTTGGAATACTTCCCCAGAAAACCTTTTTGTTTCATTTGTTACTTGCAGGTTTGTATGGAAACTAAATGTGGCAGCCATTTTTTTTTCCAGTGCAAGAAACATGTAACATTGGGGAAATGGATCTGATATGAACAAATTGAAAGTTAAGAAATAATTAAAAACTACTCACTTGGAGTGAAATTCACCTCTGGGCAAAGGCCACACAAGACCCATGTAACCACTTCAGTCCGACTTAAGCTGGCTAAAATGTAGATATTCTGAGATCCTGAAATAAATGTTGTTGTTGTTGTGTCTATTCCATTTTAAATGTCCAGGGATAAAGAGAATTTACTGCTTCCCAGGTGTTTAAGTCTTTTCAAATATTATAATAAAATGAAATGATTCTACCTTACTGTGTTGTACAGGGTGACCCAGGTCCAAGAGGCTTACTAGGCCCTCCTGGTATCAAAGGTCAGAAGGTAAGATTTTTTTAAAAAAAATTTTATATTCAGCTCTCGAGTGTAAGTCCACGGGAAATCCGTGGGGGGGGGGAGGGGGGTCTGCATAATCGGGGCCCTCCAAGTTTGAGCTGCATAGTCTGTCTTTGGAAATTCCTTACCATTTGAAATTTACAATGGTCAGCTATCAAAACCCAACAGGCAGGACTGAATCTGAGCCACAGATCATATACTGCATGTGCCTCTTTTTTCAGGATGGGCCCAGTCTGGAAAATAACAGGTTCTCCCAAGCTATGCAAGTTACAGAGCTCCATAGCAAGCCAATCTGTGTAGGAGAAAGGTCAACCTAAACCACAAGAAGCCCCACCATCCTCTTCCCATTTGCCCCACACCTACTTCAGAAGTTCCAGCTTTAATATCAGGAAGTGGATGGGAAGTCAGCAGGCAGTGTTCCGTGTTAGCCAGTAGTGGAAGCATAGCTGAAATGCACACCCATGTCAGCCTGTTCACCTTCCTATGTAAGCAATACTTCCAGGTTCAGTGCACACTCTGCTACTGGCAAAAGACGATGGTACATGCTGAAATCGTCCCTTTCGCTGCTTGTCTGATCTAGGTAGGGCCAGTACGAAACCTGTCTGAAACTCAGGAGCCTTGATCTAAGTGAGGCTATGGTACATGTACTGCCTCTGTTCATACTGTGGATAAGTATAAGACTTCGGTCCCTATGTGGTCCATCCAGAGCCTTTCCTGAGTACTAAATTAATTTAAAATGTAGTGAGCACAATGTAAATTAGAAGTTTTTTATGGTCACTCCCAAATGGTGCGCTACTCTGAAAAGCTTGCTATGTTTCTGCTCTGGTATCATGAGCTCCTTCGAGCTTCAATAAATATACTCCTGCCTGGAAGACACTGATATTTTAAATGAGTGAATCCCACTTTATTCTCAGTTTCAGGACTGGCCACCTCTTTTCTATTCATTAATTCGTTCACCGAATCATGTGTTAATTCATTCAGTGTTAGCAATGGAGCTCAGTCTTTCAGCACCACAAAATTGGATGTTTTTCAAAGATGTGTGTCAGAGCAGCTAAAACTCTTGCCTTGAAGCCAAGTGAAATAAGTTTAGATTTTGGAAGCCACCTAATATTCACATAATTATTTCTTCACTAGGAGAAATGTCAAAGTACTCTAAGAAATAAAAACCCCATACTCCATTTAAGAAACTACCCAGGCCTTAACAGTCCATTAACGTGGGACAGCATGAGGCAAACAAAGAAGTATTCAGGAAAGGGGACAAAAGGGATGCCAAGATTGTAGGAGTGGAGTGAGTGATAGGGAGAGTACATAGACATAAAGCTGGAGAAGAAGGGTGGAATGAATATATAAATTATTTTGAAAACCACAAAAATATTGTTTAATTGGGTTCAGTAATGGATAGGAAGTTAGAAGCCTTGTCTATACAGGGCCACTCAGGGAAAATTAATGTGAATTAACTAAAGATGTGAATTTAAAGTGGATTAGTTAAACTTCATTAAACCCCTGTATGGACACTCTCATTCAGAATTAAAGTGGCCGACGTCTGATTTGGTTTAATTGACTTTTCTTGTGTTGACCAAAAGCATAAATTTACTCTTTGTAACCCAAAAAAGGAAGATGTTGCAAAATTAGTTTAAAAGCTCCTAGGAAATGTATTTCACTTGTCCACAAACTTTCTGGGATTTATCAAAATTAACCCAATTTTAAAGGTCTGACTAAAATGTTCATTTCTTATGTGGGGAAATTCCTTCCAGCAGCATCTGTTCTTATCCAAGTCGGAGATTTATCTGGTAGCCTGCTTATTATCACCAATTGTCACCAGCAGAGCTGTGGCATCTTCTGAGTCCCAAAACATATACTGCTTTACTATATTATCAGGTTCACAGTTTTGCTTGGATAAGCAAAACAGTTTCTACTTAATTTTCAATAAAATCATGTTAAGCTATGTCTACAATACAAGCTAGGGGTGATGGTGTTCATTTGATTATTGGCACTTTTACTCTTTGTTTCCACTTCATGTAGAGAGTAGGCACTAACTGGAACCACATTTCAGAAAACTCCAGTCTGATCTAATCTTGTAAAATCACTGAGTCCATGAATTATGTTACACCTGTAAATACTAAAAAGTATTTTATGCTTGATGTTTAATGGACCTAAGTCCAAGCTTTGCAGTTTTAAGATGCTTGATCTTTCCATATCATTACCAGAACATACCCAAGATTTTGAACGTGTTTTCAGACTTCAGTTGAGTTGGTAGCTTGTTTTCATTTTGGAAACTCATTCAGAGTGTGTGCAAATTGTGCAATAATCCAGTTAGGAAAACAGGGGAATCCTTGGGGGGAAAAAAACAAACATTCTCTTCTGTTACTTTGTATTTGATTTTGTTAAATGCTGTTGGGGAACTGCTCAGGTGTGTATAAATGAGTAACATAATTCCTTTATCACCTAACTATAAAGAAGACAAAAAAATCCATAAATTCATTGCTTCCTAAGTCCTGTTTGATTTTGGCAGCTGGCTCTGATTTTTATCTTCCTGTAGATTGATCTTCAGTAAAATGATCAGCATTTAAACTGTGACATAAGTTTTAATGTGGAGTAGCTCTTGCACTATTTCAGGTCTCCCTTTTAAGTAGAATAATACCAATTTATTTATGCCCATTTCTTGGTAAATGCCCTTTTTCTCATTGACCTTCGTTGTTTTCCTGAAGGATTCGTAGGCTGACACTTTCAAAGGAGCACAGGAGATTTGAATAGTCATTTTCCCTTAATTTTAATGGTGAAATTGAATATTTAATTGGTAACATGCTGGCTGCATAATGCCTACTACTGCCCTCTCCTGGGCATAATTAGACCTGCTCAAAGTTGTGGATAAAACAATAGGATTTTTTTCGTTTGAAAAACGTTCGTCAGAAAATTTGTCTGATTTGGAACTTTTGTGAAATTTTGTTCAGTACTTATGCAATAGTGTGCACTGTTACAATGATTGTGAAAATGTTGGGGTCTACCATTCATATTAAATTTTTATTTTTTGAATGGAGATGGTTTGTGATTAGTCATGTGCTATATGCTCTTGGTTTTGGTTTCCTGAATGTCGGAATTTAGCACAGATGGGGAAGAGGTTAGTAGAAATGAGAGACTACGTTAGTAGAGTTTCCTTGAGAGATCTCTTTTAAAAATGCTACACTATTCAATGGTAATCCTGTACGGTACCCACCGTCTGTGCATGTGTGTCCTTGTCTTAATAGTTTATTGTGTTGCCATTGACTACATATTTCTACTGCCTGCAACCTGTTTATTTTGCAGGGCCAATTTTTGCCCAACTACACCTTTGCAAATCCAGAGTATCTCTAATGAAGTCAGTATGACAGGTTTCAGAGTAGCAGCCGTGTTAGTCTGTATCCGCAAAAAGAAAAGGAGTACTTGTGGCACCGTAGAGACTAACCAGTTTATTTGAGCATAAGCTTTCGTGAGCTACAGCTCACTTCATTGTTACTTCATGGTCTCCAAATTTATACTTGTGTGAACAAGAACAGAGTATTGTATCGTTGTCAGTCCTCTAAGGTCTGGTATGTTTGTTTGAAGCATCCATACAAAAAAGAGGAGCAGTAGCAGGAGAGTTCATAATATGTTGGTGAACAAATAATAAATATCTGTGGAAATTTCCACATTTCTGTGGTAGTGAATGGCTGAGTTTATTTCACAAAGAGTGTTATTTTCCTAGATAAGAATGAAGTTTGATTAAATGAGAGAAATTCTTCCATTGATTTCAAAGGGATAAGCACTCTCCTTTGAATGCTGTTTTAGATAAGTTTTGACATGTGTTTAAAATATAATATGTTGATATCGCATAAATGTACTTTTGCCTTAAACTGGCTTTATTTTTTACCAAGAAGATAGGGTCTGGGATTTACATGTGAAGATAAATAATGTGGATCACCTATCCCTAAGTAGAGGCATGTTTTCTGCTACCTAAGTATCTTGCCCTTCAGCGTCTGGGCTAGGCAGGGAAGAGAGGGAGAGGCTTCTCTCTTCATTATAACAACTCTAAAACTTTCACTGAAACTTGCTATGGCATCCATGTAAATTAGCTTTTGATTGCTCCTCCCTGCTAGATACACTGGACCTGATTCTTTCCTCTCTTACACCAGTTATAAATCAGGATCGACACCATTAAAGCTAACAGAATTACATTAGTGTAAAAGTGGTGTGACAGCAATATTAGGCCCGCTGCCCTTCTCAGATTCTTTGTTGGTTCCACATTAAAGTGAAGGTCTGGTTGCAGCAGTAATATAAAGAGCAAGATACTTACCTTTCAGATTAGTGCCAGGGCTTGTCGGCACTGCAGAGCCTTTGCTGGTAGAGCTGTGCCGGCATGGCTATACTGGCAAAGCACCTTAGTAGAGAGACAGTGTATGTCGGCAAAAGGAGTTCTTCTGCCAGCATAGCTGCATCACCTCCCCAAATGACATTAGTTATGTGACAAAAGCATTCTTCTGTTTAGATAGTTGCATCTACACTGGGGGGTTTTGCAGGCATAGCTATGTCGGCTGGGGGTATGATTATTTTTTAATGCTCCGAAGCGACGTAGGTAGGCAAAACTTTAGTGTAGACTAAGCCTTAGATTAACTGTGGAGTTAGACCACAAAGAGAGGAGACCCCTCCTTTCAACCTCTTTCCCATCCCCTGCAAAGCATGTGAAGGGGAAAGGCTCCCATATGAGCACTCGTTCTCAGGGTGTATGTTATTGCTGTACAAAACGTACATCTAACTATCAAATGTAGCAAACAAACAGACAAAAGATTTCAAACCAAACTTCATTGCCACCTAAAAACATTAATGCTTTCCTCATTGATATCAGTGAGCAAGGAACTCTTTCCATCTCAGTTAATTGAGTTTCCTGCCTGATCAGGGAAGAGAGAAGCTTCTATGGATTCAATGTTGGATATTGTCGTAAAATACCACATTAGCTTGTTGAAGTAGACACTCCCATTGTTTTCGATACAGGATTGTAGGTTTCTGAAATTTTGAGTAATCATGGGCATTTTCCTTTAATAAGTCCTATGAACGGAAGCATGATAACAGCATTATTTTAGTAGTTAGACGTGAAATAAGACCTCCTACATGTAGAATGTGCCTGGAAAATCCATGCAGGAGTGTTCAGAGGTATTGAAAAGCAACTATTTGGAGGCAATGTGATGCTCAGGCCCATGATAGAATCCTTAGAACAGCTTCATCCATTGGAGACACAAAGACCGACTCTCCCCAGGCACCAGGACTTGAGTGCAGTTACTCCTGATTTATACCAATGAGATGAGACACAGGCCTATTTTCTTAAAGGAAGTAAATCTTTATTTTTACCCTGGAAATATTGAATCCTGGGAGTTTGAGAATCTAAGGGCTTCACTACCCACTACAGGGGTATCAATTCCAGTGTGCACTAGAATGTTTCACACTAACTGGCCCATGTGGATCCTGCTCGAGTTCACTAACAGTTCCCTAGCGCATGTTACGATAGTACTATTTGAAAAGGGCCTACATTAATGTGCACGAGGGAACTTTTAGTGCATGTCAGCAGGGTCCACACAGGCCAGTTAGTGCACAACTCAGTAGTGCACATTAGAACGAACACCCCTCTTGGGAGACTAATGCACTGTGTAGCCCTGACACCAGGCTGGTGTAAAAAAACAAAACAAAAACCCAGGGCTGGAGTAAGGGTGAAGCCTTCTGTCATTATAATACTACAGGTAGCACATGCTAGCCAGAGACTCTGATTTATATGATTTACATGCCTCACAGACAAGAAACGCTGGATCTACAAAGAAGCCAAACACAATTCTAATCTGAGGGTGCATGGAGACCAAATAAGTATTTCAAAATTGTGTCAGATGGTGAAAATGTGGAGTTGATGAGTACATTGTGTCTTGTGGTGTTTGTGGGTTATGTGTTATGGGTCTGATCCAGCCTCAGAAGAGGACCGCAGGATTGCAGTCATGAGAGAGTAGCAAGAATGGGATGAGCTTATTTCCCTTACATTTTTGTTCCCGTCATTATGCTGACATAGGATTAATTTTATGCCACTTTTGGTCCATACAGTATTTGTCATAGAGGAATAAGAATGGTATTGTGTCATGTATGTCATTCATCTATATTGCTGCATTGTTCTTTGACCTTCTCAACATTTTGGAAAACAACTGTCCAGCTGTTTCAGCTTTTTCATTTACATGTTGATTTGTGTCTAGTTTTTAATATTGATTTAGATCTAAATGCTGGTATTAGTTCTATTTGCAAAGCAGTTCTTCATTGCCATGGCACCCATGGCAAAGGTTTCTGTAAAAACGCCTACAGTCGTATAGCTCGTTGTGCTCACCACGTGGCCACAGTGGCTTTTTTCAACTCTTCTTTGGCACTGTTCAGAGAAGACCAAATCCTCCTGCATTCCTGTAATTACCTGCCCATTCCTCTGTCTCTCTTGGGAGGCTGCTGTAACCAGCCAGCAACTGCCCCAACCCTGTGCTATTGGAATTTCTATGGAAACAATGGAAAACACTGCTGGGCTCCCAATGTTGTTGTTGTTTAGTATTTATATTGATATAATGTTAAGAAGAGGCCTTAGCAAGGTTGAGGCTCCATTGTGCTAGGCACTGTACAAACATATAGTAAATAACAGCCCCTTACACATGGCCCCTTACGAAGTAGAGGCTACGTTACTCCATTAGGCAGTAGAGTCCTTTCTCTCTCAGAGACCAAAGCACTCTTGTCACTCTGAGTGCCAATAACATGCCCACAAAGTGGGTGTGCTGGTGTAAGCAGGAGCTCAAGCCCTTCCATTTCTGTTTTTGCCTTTGAAGTCCAAATGTGAGCGTCTTCATTAGAATTTGGGGAGTATCTTATCCTCCAATCAACCTACAGATATTATTAGCTTTTCTTTTTACACATACTTTCCTTTTAGCTCAAAACAAACGTAGTTCCCTTTTTTCCTGGTCCAGATATTAAAACATTTGAACATTTCCTCTGTAAGCACCTATTCTAAAAGATCCTTTAAAACCCAGATGTAGGGTTGTTCTCAAAAATGCTTAAACCACTTAGGACCCAAATCCCTCTGAAAGTCTATCAGTGGGACTTTGGCTCCTAAATAACTTATGTCCTTTTAAGGTGCTTTTGAAAATTTTACACATAATTCCTAAGAAAGTGTTACTGCTTTGCCCTCCAGGTTTGCATTGCAGTCATTAATCATGCTTTTGTCTTTATTTAATGATCTTACCAACAGCATTTCTAAGGCATGCCTTGGCATGTTAATTAGGCAGTCCCTCTCAGCCCGTTTGTTCAAGACCCGCTCTCCCATACCTATGCCACAGACTAGTGGGTCTCATGCTAGTGCTCTAAAAATAGCTGTGTAGACTATTTTTTGCCACTTTTGAAGTTGCAGCCGGGTCCGGCTGGAGCTCAGGGTTGGTCTTCACTGTGGGGAGATCAACGCTGCTGCAATTGATGCAGCAGGGATAAATTTAGTGGGTCTAGTGAAGACCCACTAAATCAATGGCAGAGCACTCTCCGGTCAACCCCGGTATTCCAGTTCCCCAAGAAGATTTAGGGAAATCGACCAGAGTGTCTCCTGTCAACACAGCGCAATGAAGACACCAGGATAAGTCGACCGTAGCTACGTTGACTCCAGCTACGTTATTCACATAACTGAAGTAGTGTAACTTAGGTCAACTTACCCCCACAGTGAAAACAAGCCCTTGGGCTCTGAGGCCTGGAAAGGGGGTGGAAGTGCAACTTCAAAGCTCTGTCTATACAGCTATCTTTAGAGCACTAGCATGAGCCCCATTAACCTGAGTCTGTTGACTTGGGCTGGGAGGCTTGCTTCTGTGGACTGTGTAGACACACTCAGATGTATGGTTGAAATACGCTCTGCAGCTTGTGATTTGCAGATGATTGTTGTTTGCGTCTGCTTTACTGTAATATCTAAACTTTAAAGCAAGTTAGCAATGCTGTGTGAGTGTTTAGCAAGATGTAAGGGAATACCTGCAACACTGGTTTGGAGAAAATGGAGCCTCTAGGTTTTTTAATGAGCACATGTCCTTGGGACTAACGTTATTTCCCAAGCAAGTGTATAATGCTAAAATTGCAAAGTTTGAAGCTTAACAGATATGATTCTTTTTCATTATTTAAAACTATTACTGAACAAAATTACTCCTCTTTTATAATTTCATGTTAGGTAATGCCGTTTAGTTTGTTGTAGCAAAGCTCTTGGCATGGTGTAGAAACCAAACCGAAACTTGAGGCATCAGATGAAATCTTGGCCCTATTGAAATCATGGACAGAACTCCTCTTGACTTCGACAGGGCCAGGATTTCACCCACCATCTGTACAGGCAAACCATCATCATCATAATGCTCAATATAAAGAGGGGAAATGGTAAACTTTGATGATTTAAAGATTCCAGGATAATCTGGAAGACTTTCTTTAGTGTCAGGAAGATGGTAGTTTCATTTACTTGTGCAAAACTATCATCATAATACGAAGTATTAAAAAAAAATTAAGTCCATATAAGAGAAATCTTTTGTTTTCTTACAGTTATCTTTTCCTAGAGAGCTTCTTGGCGCTCTTTGCAATGACCTTCTTGTTATGCTTAACTCTGTTGAACTGGCTCATTCAGAGATAGTGTTATGACAAGGATTTGGAATGGGGAAACAGTCTGGACTAAATCCAGCTTTGCAATAATTACAAGCTGATTGTTGCTAAAGGCATTTTGTCTACGTGTTATTTAAGCTTACACAAATCTGGCACTACTGGTGCAAGTTTAGCAGGCATAGCTAGAAATCATCTATGCTAAGGTAAGTTTCTCTTTCTCCCTCCTCCCGCATCAGCTACTGAAATTAAGCCATGTGGATGTCACAGGGAAAGAGAGATTGCAAAATTGTTCTTTGCTGAAGAAAAATATAAAGCGGGGAGGGGGAAATCAAGACCCCCAAAGCTGCATCTTGCATATCTGAATGTATTCATTACAGCACCTGTTTATCTCTTCTACCTGCAGGGTCCCAAAGGCTATCCAGGGCCACCAGGTCCACAAGGCGAGCAAGTGAGTGGTGAAGGCACTGTAACAGTTGATACACATTGTACAAAGCATGTTAAGTACAATTAAGGATAATGACTTTAAATGTGTATATCAAATAATTTCTTTCAATTGCTGACTGGTTGAAGAAATACTCAATAGATTTCATTCTTGATCAGGTACTTAGTTGCCATGGAGATGGGTATGGTTTAAGGGCCTAGATAAAACATAATAAACAAACTTGTTTTCTCCAACTAGTCTGGTGGCATGGCAGAAATGTGTTGTGTAATGTTTTAGGAGGCAATTCAGTCTCTTTCAAAACCTTACTGACTGAGACTTGACAATGCATGCTTAATTTCTGGATGGGGAGATGGGAAGGGACTGTGTGTTGCTTTCTTCAAGTATCCTTCATGTGAGTTTCAGAGGTAGATACTTGTTACTCCTCCCTAAAGATAAGGGGCTATGGCTGTCAACTGTAATAACCTTGGAACAGGAGTCAAGTTTTTCTCTGTTGTATACAGTACTGAATGCACTGTCAATGCTGAATGAATAATCATGACCTAATGATAGTAGTGACCAAAGGAGAAGTCAAAAACAAAAAGTAAAAAAATAGATTTTACCTGTTCAAAACTTTAACTGAGCTCTACTCCAAGAAACCAAATGAAGTGAGGGCAGTCGTTATAGTTCAGTCCCTTGGCCTCTGGCATCTTTCTGCAAGAGAATTAATTATCAGAGTTGTTCAGAAGAACAGCATTGTTAACTGCAGGACCTGAGAACCAAGGAAGGAGCTGGTGAAAAGTGATTAACGAGTAATGAAAACAAGAGGGTAACTCTGTGTGTGTGTGTGAGAGAGATTGACATCAGAGGAATAATTTTGGCACTAAATATGCAAGTGTGTGAATTCTCTTGAATATAATCTGATACATTAGACCTCAATGTGAAATTACTGTCTGCCCAGCAGTACTGAAGACCGTCTGACCTCATCTCAACATATCCATACTATTGTTATAAATAATTATTATTCATAATCTGTTATATTATTTTGGAAATATTTAAAACTCATTTATAAAAATTTGGGAAAATACTTTTGTTCCACAGCCTGTTCTGACTGCTCCTATTTTAAGGACTGTGACAAGGAGAAACGTAATTGTAGAGGATGGCCTGGAAAGAGTCAGGACAATGATAGTCATTTTGCATGTCAGTAGCAACAGACTTTGTGAAGTTCAAAGTATCCACTTGTTGGCTGGAATTTCCATAAACCTCTAAACAAAGAAAAAAGTTACTGTAAATATATCAAATGTGGAATTACTTGAGAGTGAAGCACAACTGGGAGTGCAAGCAAGGTTTTTAAAAAGAACAAAGAGTAAATTAAAATGATTTGTTGCTCTTTGGGTCTTTTTGTCTTGATTTGCACTTGGAATTTTTGAGACCTGATTCAGCCAAAAATATCCACAGCCCTCTGAATTGTTTCAAGCTTTAGGAGACCCTGGATCCTGGTTCCATGGCAGACCAGCCCATTCAGGGAATAATCAACCATATATGCCATATATGCCAAGAGGATGAAAGAAATCATGGAAAACAGAACCGACTTGGAGGCACGGCACTTATGCAAAATAACTTTTGCTTCCCACATTCATGACTTGTGATGCCTGGGATTATTCTTCCTCACTCACACCAGCTGCATGTAGCTCATGGAGGAAGTCCTGATCTTGCATTAGTGTGACTCCCACATGACAATGGGTGGAAAGGTTGGACAATCTCTAAGCCTTCCCTATGGACTTGGTTTGTTTAAACATAAAATTAGCTAAGGAGAGTGACAGGAGTGGAGGGAAATATGGTGACATTCTAACTTCTTACCTCCTTCTCATTCCAAATCTTAGTAGTGGCTTTTGAGGAGGAGCTGATCATTGGAGAATCCCAAGGGGCTTCACTTCCTCCAGCACCTGTGCTATGATTTTCTTCTCTTTCAGTATTTTTGGCCAGTGGCACCTTTTGGTTTTCTTCCTGGTTGACATCAAGAATGGACCTCCTAAGGGCCCTGCAGTCCAGAAATGTTGGGCCAAATCAGCTTCTCTAATGGAAAAACTGCAGGAGTGGGTATTGGGTCAGGAAAACTACGTGAGTTTCCCGAGACAGAGGTTAGTCTAGATTGGCTGATACTGCCATGAACACCAGTCCTGGAGGCCAGGCCTAGATGCCCAGCTCCCTGGCATTGCAAAATTGAAATGCCAGGGCTTCATTTACCAATGGCTACCCATGGAATCCCCAATGAGGTGGGTTCATACAGGTCACGGGAAATATGGCGAAGCTATTGCAGCCTCTTTATATCTCTTCTTTAGTGGATTCTCCAAGGTGTTTGGGCGGCTGATGCATGTCTTTTCCAGCACCAGCAAGGACACATCCCCAGTAATGGTTTCCCCACCCAATGAAGGATGCTCTGGATGGCTGGTGGAGGCAGGGTACAGTTGACCCCTTTGTTTAGGATGGGCAGATTCAGGTGTGGAGAGTCATCCCTGGGCTCGGATTCTGTGTGCGTGATCCCCTCTTGTTTTCAGATTTCACATAGGGCATTGCAAATAATGAAACTTGTGTGTTTAAGGGAAAAATAACCCAGATAAACAAGAACTCTGAAGATAGATTTGACCATGTCATTGTAAGTAACTTTTTAGGTGTGTGGATCTAAAAGGATTTTTGAAATATCAAGGCTAGATTTTGAAAAGGGACAGAGGCTTTCATTTCATAACATGGAATCCAGGGAGTTAAGAACAATGCATTTTCAATTATGGGTGGCATGAATTAAGTATTTTGAAGCAGTAAAGCAAATTAAAGCCTCAGTCTCAATGTGAGTTTGTGCTACCTTTCAATACATTTGAGGAAAAAACAGTTTAATCTGCCTATACTTTCCCGCAACAGTTATTTTTTTACTATCTTAGGCTAATTTATACAGGGGTGGTGCTGGGGGGTGGGGGTTGTGGGGGCGATAGCCACCCCAAAATTTACCATAGCCTTACCACAGCCACCCTCCCAGTGCAAAGGTCAAACGTTATGCAGACATAACGACGGCATGATATGGCATTGCCACCCTTATTTCTCCGCTGCAGCTGACGGCGGTGCTGTCTTCAGACCTGGGCGGCTGGAGGGCGGTGGCTGCTGGCAGGTACCCAGCTCTGAAGGCACTGCCACAGCTAGCAGCAGCACAGAAGTAAGGGTGGCCTGGTATGGCATTGCCGCCCTTTCTTCTGCAGTTCTGCACAGCCGACCTCCCCCAATTTTCTGTTTAGCCCACCTCAGCCACCCACACCGGGAAAAGGCTGGTGCCGCCCCTGAATTTATACAACCAAAAGTGAGCCAAATTATACTCATTTACTCACGTGAATAGATAATTGCATACATTGTAAGGTCCCTACCCTGCAAACTCACATTTGAGCATACCCTGGTCTACACATCTGAGTACATTTGTGCAGCGTAATCCCATTGAACTGGTCAGTGGGACTATTCACCTTGTATATGTGCCTGCAGGATCAGGGTCTAAGTGAGGAAGATTTGGCTACATGAATAGATAATTGTTTGTTTTAACTAAATAGATGCCTAATGAAATCGTGTTTCGAAGTTAACCATTTCCTACTCTGTGCATTAAAATGAAATTAAATAGTCTTTATTCAAGGGAAACGGCAGCAGTTGTGACACCTTTGGTAACTAAGTAAATATTTACTAAATTAGGCCCCAGTCCTGCATACCTTGACCATTACTCCATTATGGAGTCCCATTGTTTAAGCGTGCTGATCCCTCTGCAGTATTAGGGTCTACAGAAGCATGTAGACACATTTTAAGGACTTTCTTTACATAGCTGTGGGTATTTCAGTGACTTTATAACCGTGAATGATGCTGTTGTCTTGCAATGAGAGCTGTCATTTTACTGATACTTCCCAGCAGGAAGTCCAGCATGATGACATAGTATGAGATACAGGAAGGGCAGTTCAGCATATGAAAGCATAAAAGAGGCAGGAGACTTTGGAAGAGGTTGGAAGGTAAGTTTTGCCGTATGTTTAAATGTTTTGGTTAATTTCAGATTAATTTATTTTATACGATGATGATGATATATTTTCTATCCAAAATAAATAACACAATGTACCTTGCAGATATTGTGAGAGTCTCCTGCCTTTCTTGTGCTTTTATATACTATATCTGACTATCAACAATGGGTCAAGATGGTAACTCCTGGTTTATTGTTAATTATTCATTTTTATTTATGAAAGACATTTTAAATGTTTCAGAGGTTTCTTATTCTCTGTAATGTGATATAATGACTGGGAAATTGTTGATATCAGAGAACCTGTCTTTCTGTTGACAATGCCTTGGACTGGTTCATTTGTTTGAAATTTTTTAGTGATCTTACTATTCCCTAAATTGAAGGACTAACAGGATCAGATACAGTTTAAGTGTCACCACTCAGCTAATGAAGTGCACTCCCATCCTAACTATCTTCATCACATCTCGTCTAGTTCTGGACCTTGCTTGAGTAAAGGTTGCTCACCAAACAGGTGTCCAGTTCTTCAACAATGAACTTTACCACCTGGCACCCAAGAACTTACCCATTTCAGAAAAGCAGAATTTTCTTAAAATAAACAATCAAATACACAGAATTATTAGGGGGGAAAACACTTTTGGATTTGATTAGAGAAGGAAGAGGGGGAAAAGGAAGAGTTTACTGTACCCATTATTAATCCACTGTTACTCTAACCTTATCCTAGCATACCCACATTGAGACCAATATAAGGAAATTCAGATATACAGGGACATTCCGATTCTTCTTACATTTGTTCCATAAAAGTAAAAATTTTAATAATACGGCCAAGATCAGTGTCAGCTTGGGTTATCTGCACCATAAATACCTGTCCCTTGAGGGCATCTCCCGTTGTGCATATCTGATTTTGCCAAACATTGTCTAAGAGTTTTCCATCATGAATCAGTGGTTTTTTTCCTTGTACTTCACTTCATTTTGGACTAATTCCCTCCCTCTCCCTCCCCCAACCTAGATGCTTTTGCAATGTGTGCTCCATTGCTAAGGAAGTAATCATGCCGATTTTAATTATGTATAAGGAGTGGGTTTTATGGGCTTCCTATGCAACTTACACAAGAAACAGTCTTGCATTAGGAAAAAGCTCTTTCATGATATCAACAGGTAAAAATACACAAAACCTGATTATTTTTTTTGCTTTCAATTTAGGGAATTCCAGGAATGGCTGGCAATGCTGGTTCACTTGGTTACCCTGGCAGGCAGGTGCAGTAACTATACAATAGAATTATATGTTTTCCTATTATAAGCACCTGTTCAGTACTATACATTGGTTTAAAATATGTTTCCCTTCCTCTCTTTGGGGTTAATTTTCAAAGTGATGCCTAGTGTACATGGTCTGTCCGTTGGCAAGGAGTGTTTTGACAAACTGATCTACCTCAAAAGGATTGTCTGCCATCATGTAGCATTAATGATGTCGCTTCTGAAAGAACCATATCTAAATCTGCTGGCACTGCTGATGACATCACTGCGTTGGCTGACATTGTATCGCTAATACTTAAAACAAGCCTCCTTTCAGAGGCACCATTCACGGAAGATATCTGGCACATTGTGCCCTCAGTACTGGGCTCTGAATGGGTTAGACACGGTTATTCTGTGTCCCTCTAGTGCATACATACCTTGTTACCAAATTGCTCTCTGTCTGTTTCAACCTTTTAGTATTTAATGTTCAGAAGAAACAGGAAGCATTCTGCTCTAGTACCGTTCCTGCTTATTTGCCTACACTTCTTTTTTTTACGGCTGAAACTATTTCTTTAACTTTTATGTGGGGAAAGAATATGTTAAAGGGCTTTTTCCATTCAGTTCATTGAGAGAGAGAACCAATGAAAACATCAAATTGCTATCAATGCAAGCCATTTGTAATATTGATTTTTATATACCTGGGACAGATAGATAGTTCAATATATGCTGTTGGTGCATTAAGATGAAAGGTCAGTCACTTTTCCTCACATTTAAATTACATGAGCCAAATTCAGTCCTTGTATTTGTCAACTGACTTCAATGGAGTCATTCCTGCTTGAGGGGCTGAATTTGACCCATGCTCTCTAAACTATTTCAGCATTTTACTAGACCAATTTTACAGTGGCTATATATTAAAAAGCATTAGTAAATAGTTTATATAGTGACTGGATGACAACATGCCAACATTTAAAAATACAAAATGCTTTGAAATAAACTTATTGTTCTAATGTTGGCTAGAAAATGACTGGAACTGCATTCCAATATAACAGTTTATGAAAAGTTCCATGAAGTTATTTTTAATGTCAAGTTCACAATTGGGTAGAAGGTTTCAACTGGATTGGGAAGAACTTTACAAAAAGAAATAACTTTAATATAAAGGAAGTTGCAGTCTCTGTCTAGAGGTTCACATAGCACCCATCATGAAAAGTGCATTGCCAGTTTGGAAATTAACAATTATTGTGATAATTCTTTTAAATCTAGTATTTCCATTTATTTTAAATGAAGTAAAAGTCGTGTCTTTTTATACTAGGGTTTAGCTGGACCAGAAGGTAACCCAGGTCCTAAAGGTGTAAGAGTAAGTAACATTTGTAAGCATTACGGCATGCATGACTGTATTTTTATACATATAGTATGCTTGAGAGATTTCATTGAATTGCCAGTTGCACAGCCACTGAATCACTCTGTCTATTGCAGAATTGGTTAATGACAAACTCTATTTCATTAAAAATTTGAGGATTTATTTCTTTTTCATGCTTACAAGCAGTACAGAATAATCTCATCTTGCTGCTCTTCCTTCACTTGGAACATATACGGACATGAAGAGAAAGAAAAAGAACCCTATGAGAGTGTGGGGGGAGCGAAGGAGGGGAGTGGAGGGGAAGAGGCTGTTTCCTGCCTGGAGCATTATTTCTGTAGTAGAAGCTGTCAGGAGTGAAGGCAGATCTGGCATTTGTAATCTTCAACTGTGACAGAGGTTGATGGAAGGAAACAATCTTGTCACATAAAGAATATGAGAGTCACCTTCTGCTAGATCCTAAAATATTTCAGTTGATATCTTTTGTAGCCAAGACCAGAGGTACAAATCTGAGCCCTTTAAAAATTTAAGCTTTGCTTGGATTGTTTTTGAGTAACGTTTCACGGAGAAAAGGGAAAAAACGTTTTTACTTTTCACACATACACACCTATAGATGTAAAAAGATCAGATTTTATTTCTTTCGAGATCACTGCCCTCAACAGATCATCAGACTTGGATCACATGTGAATATGATGTTAACTGTGTATTCCAACCTGAGATTTGTAATTGCTTTATGCTAGAAATTTCTCAGGTTTTTGATTCCACCCTCATCCTTACTCAACTCCATTATCATACAGGTTCCTGTGAAGTACACTGTGTACCTTATGATGCTGTCAAGCTTCTGTTACAACTTCTCCATCATGTTGCTGAATCTGTGCACTTGTGTCTTTTATTGCAGATATTTAAAGCCTTCATCTGCAACAGCTTTTTGAAATGTCTAAGCTTTGTTCTTCTTAAATTCAGTTTTCATTATAGGATGGGAGAGGTGATTCCTCTGCTTGTAAGGATCTTGTGTCCCAAAGATATTGCACCCACATGGCTCTCAACCCTGAGACATTTGTTCCTTTTTTTCTTGCCCCAAAGTTCTCCATAAACCTGTAGCCAACTCCTTCTCCTGTTATATAAGACAAAGGTGATCACAATCTTTTCCGCTAAGTGGCCCACAAGCTCGTTATTATTTTTGCCCACACATATGACTGTCATTGTTAGTATGAGTTATTTTTGGAGCAGTCTCAGACTGTCATGTTTCAAAAGGGTGTCTCCTACATAATCCTTTCTGTCAGATGTTGCCTGTAATGTTGACCCAGAAACATGTTTTTGTGCCATTGACTTACGCAGTTATGTCAATATAATTTGAGCTCTTAAGGTTAGAACGCACTCCTATGATAGCTCTGCATCCTGCTTATTTAAGGGTTTTAAGACAATGCAGGGAAAGAAAAGAGAGCTGCATTTTTCCCTAATGTGTGGGGTACCAAGAAGAGTATTGTCCTTCCTAAGATCCTCAAAAAATGAGTTAAGATATTTCATTAAATTCAAAGGACTGTAGAGATAGATGTGAAAACACTGATTTTTTTTCAATAATTAGATGCTGCTCCTGCCTTTGCACATTCGTTCTCAGAGCCTCTACGTGTAGAATCACTTCATTGTACTTTTGTTTATGCCAATTTGCGATTGAATTTGTACATGTCTGTCACATATGCACAGCCGTGAAAATGAAACTGAGCTTTGGAAGCAATGTAATGGAATATAGCACATACAAACCATTGACGATTTGAGAGGAGGTTTAAATTTCTCAGGACATAGTGTTAGTTTTCAAATCTTAAGAGCCAGGAATTTAAATGATTATTACATTTTAGGGGGTGGATTTTTTAAGCATAATTTTAAAAAAATACATTTCCCAGGATAGCTCCCTGTACGTGGAACTTATTTTCCCCCCAGTACAATCCTCCCTTTGCCAGTTTCACGTTGAAGGAAATGGGCTAGCCAAGGACATAAGTGTGACTTCCTTCAAGTCACCTTATATTCTGAATTGCACGTATCCCATTCAAACCCAACAGTGGAGTAATCACTAATGACATTCTCGTTGTCTAGTACAAGAAAGCTGCACCCGTGTTTTGCTCAACAGAGAATTATAACAGCTCTTATGAGTGAGAAACATTTCCTGCCCTTTATAACTTTTCATTGTATTTCATATTATGATTTTTTTATTTAACTAGACTTTGTGGGGCTTCTGCTGGTCTCCACTGTATTGATGAAAAGTAGAATTGCTTCCTAATTCAGTCACAAAAGACAAAATCTTCAAAACCTCCTAAATGCTATTTTCATGTGAGAATTTCTTCAGTTTAATGTTTTCACTTTCTTAACTTTTTATTTTTATTCATTTAACTGGAAGCGAATTGGATATTTTGAGACCAAAACACAGGGATATGACCTCTCTGTTAGCCAGTGGTTAGCATGTGTCCTATCGTAATAGTTACTACTCTGGCTACTCTATTGATCTTATGTTCTACAATAAAATTCAGTTATTTCTTCCGTACCATTTTAAAAATTGAACACAGTGGTATTTAGCTGTGGATTTTCAGATTTTAACGCAACATAAGGAAGTTACTTCTCATGGTATATCATACTAGAGCTGGAAGGTGTCATTTCCAGCTTGAGGAGACATACCTGCACTAGCTTTGCTAAAAATAGCAATGTAGCCACAGTGGCGCGAGGAATGGGAGAGGGTAGCTGCCCCAAATATAATCTCGTCTGAGATCCTAGGCATGTACTTTTGGCAGCTAGCCCCTCCCACCACTTGCACCACTGCAGCGGCACTTCTATTTTTGGCGCACAAGCGCAGTCAGAGCTAGTGTGGAATGTTTCCTTGAGTTGGAAATTGCAACTTCCAGCTCCAGAGTAGACAGCATCACTCTCTACATGAATAGAAAGCATGGCATGATGCAGTTACAATTAAACTGATGCTTACAATGATTTGTCTCACTGGTTTTAATGGGATAGACAATTCTCCCCTTCTACTTAAGCAGGGAGGGAGAAGACATCTTAGTCACTTTTAATTAATACAATCCAGCTGTGACAAGATAAACTTGCAAAATAATTACTTTGTAGTAGAAATCACTCAAACTTATTCACACAAAAATAATTTATTTTTTATTTACATGTGGGGAATATTGTAAATTTGAAAGCTTATTTTTAATATTCCTTTGATCAGCACTTTCTGATGCAGTAGCATATCATTTGGGAATTTTTTTCCTAGTATGGTTAATTTGTACGTTACCTCTGCAATGGTGGGTGATTGTAACTATCAGTTGGATTTGGAGGGTGAAATCCTGGCCACACTGAAATCACGGGGAGTTTTGCCATTGACTTCAACTGAGCCAGGATTTCACCCAAAATCTCAAACCACTATACGTTCATAAATGTGTGGTAAATCTGTATCTAGCATTGTTCTTGAGATGAAACTTTTTAATGAAAAAATTTAAGAATTATTTATCTGTTCTAAGGGTTTCATTGGACCTCCAGGGGCGGCAGGACAGCCAGGACCTGAAGGAGAAAGAGTAGGTTTAATTAAACATTTATTGAATATTTACACATTTATAATAATGAAACACACTGAAGTATAACATACACCAGAATGAGACCAAGGAAAACTTAAATAAGATTTATTAGGATTTATTACAAGGCTTGTCTGACAGCAAAACTGGGAGTGTGTGAAAATGTCATACGATTAAATAATAAAATTCTGCTGATTAGAATGAATCTAGTGAATAAAATCAAAATAGCACCAAGGTTAATAAATCTGAATTGACTGTAAAGTGAAGCTTGGATTTCATCTAAAACTTTTGAGATTGGGAGCCTGTTCCTGTTGTCATTGAAGTGAGCAGTGAAAGTTTCCTCTAAGAGTAATTCAGTCCATGTAAAATCTCCTTTCTGAATTGCCTGGTATGTGTTTAAGACAAAAATGTCCATGATAATCTGATAACTGTGATTTTGAGCCTAATTTTGCTACTATTGAAATCAGGGAAAGTTTTTCCATTGACCTTAATAACAGCCAAAGCAGGCCCTTCTCAACATTCTAGGACATATTAATATAACTAAACTAATATGCCTGAAGTGAAGAGATCACAATTTACATTTCTCCGTCCCATTCTCCCTACTCCCTTATAACAAGAAATAGGTATAGTGTCTGCTTTTTGTGGTGGTGATCTTTAGATTGCCTTTTGCAATCAAATGTGCGTGCCAATAATATGTCATTTAAATTACTTTTAAAAAATCTAGATTCTGTAGATTTTTTAGATTGTAGATTCTCTTTTCTTTCTTTCTTTTTTTTCCAGGGCATTCCAGGACAGCAAGGAAAAAGGGGTCTTAAGGGGAGACTGGTAAGGTTACTAATATGGGTTACTACTTTTGCTGCTAATTTAAATGAATAATGTAAGTATGCATATAATTTTAAGTAGCTGAAAAGGTTAGTGTTGTTTTATTCACAAATGATTTTATTATTGTTTCAGCACATACCTTGCACTACAGAAAAATGACAACTTGTTCGGTAAATTTAATGGTGCTGCTAAATAAACGTAAATTAAGAATTCTTAACCTGATGGCCAGTTCAGCCATGGGAACTATCAGTGTGACTGCCATGAGGTTAAAAGATCACCGAAAAATGCAAACAGTTCTAAAAAAATATTGTTAATGCAACACAGATTTATGATTCCAGGCTTTATGAAGAGTCTGATTCAGGTGTTGGCCTGAATACAAGTCAGTTGCAGCTTCTAATAAGTTCAGATGTTTGCAGAAAAAATTGTAGAAAGCAACTGTTGGCAAGTTAAAGATATTCCCTACTTAATAGAAACATATTTCTGCATCTGGGGGCAGACACAAATCTGCAAGGCATACCTTCCTAAGGTTTACAGTATTTCTGATAGATCAGAAAACTGTAGCATGATCTGTTACGTGCCAAGTTCTTTGTTTTCTGCCACATGGTTGTACTTTAAGACTTTTGCTGTCTGGATGTAAAATACTGTGGAAGGAGAGATTCATAGCTCTGTTGATGTAATTTTTGTGTTTGCTGCATAGTTATTACAAAACCCCCATGTGAAATATGGACCAGCTTCCAATACATGTGAATTTTGGGTTAATCAGTGCATAACACAAAAAGTACTAAAAGACACTCCTGAAACACGTTCATTAAAATCAAGAACCTTATTTAAGTTTTTAATGCTACAGATTAATGTGTGAATCAAAAAAGATTAAATTTATTAAAGTAATTGGCTAACAGGATAGTGTGTTCAGTTTTTTGTCTACATTGTTGCTGCTCATTTCTCATTTGAATCATGTACTAGTTTGTGCATCCCAAAAGTGTACATTAGCACAGTGGTTCTCAAAGCCGGTCCGCCGCTTGTTCAGGGAAAGCCCCTGGCGGCCCGGACTGGTTTGTTTACCTGCCGCGTCCGCAGGTTCGGCCGATTGCGGCTCCCACTGGCTGCGGTTCGCCGCTCCAGGCCAATGGGGGCTGCGGGAAGCAGCGTGGGCAAAGGGATGTGCTGGCCGCCCTTCCCACAGCCCCCATAGGCCTGGAGAGGCGAACCGCGGCCAGTGGGAGCCACGATCAGCCGAACCTGCAGACACGGCAGGTAAACAAACCGGTCCGGCCCGCCAGGGGCTTTCCCTGAACAAGCAGCGGACTGGCTTTGAGAACCACTGCACTAGCAGATACATGCTATTGTATTATGGCACCTTATTAGCCATGTGCAGTGTGCTAGCTTTTCTGAGAAGAAAGAGCATCAAGGTAAAAAAGCAGAAGACTCTTGCTCAATCTGTGTAAGAAGGAGGTGATGCTGATAGGGATCTTTGAAACACTGTCTGGAATTATAATCTTGTCTTCAACTGAAGGCACCTGACCTCACGTTCTCAAGGTGGTATGATGTCTCGATCCCACTGGACTGCTCCTAGCTGTACAAGTAGCAGAAGTGGAGAGAAATTTATTTTCCATCTTCAGCTAGTCACGTATTGCACCCATCCCTCTCTAGTGAGGACTCTTGACCGTAGAGATCTGTCTTCAAATAGTTTAACACATGGCAGTCCACTGTTTAAGTAACAGAGATCAATGAGAGCACATCAGCCCAGTGTTCTGCACATACCGTTGGCTTTCTACTTAATGCCAGATCTATTTCTTGATCCTGAAATCAGTTCTAAGACCTTAGCCCTTCACAGTGAGCTAAGGTTTAGTTATCATAAGGCCTAATCTGTCAAAGCACCTGAGTAGGTACTTAACTCTAGGTACTTCGTTGGATCAGGACCGTCGAATGCCTCTTTCCCCAAATCCAACCCAATGGCCTCAGGGTGAATACCTCAAGAGGTTGGAGCAGGATGCTCTCACCAAAAGAATCTTGGCTGTGGAATTCCCCGGTGTCAGAGAGATGAATCCTAGCCTTACGATTCAGGGTGAAATGCAAGACTCATCTTTGTGCAAACTTTCCATCAATAACAATGAGGGGAAAGAATGGCCAGCATGGCACCATCGCTTTTGGAAGAAGGGCAAATCCCAAATATGATCTCATTTTGGAAAGCAGCCTAAAATTTGAGAGGTGGAGATTAGGGGCTTGTTTTAGGGTAGTTCTTTTAATTTTTAACATAGTTCTAGACACCATGGTGATGAATGCTTTAAAATTCTGGTAGATAATTGTGCTTGCCACCATTTTGTTTACTGTCCAGATGGCATTTAATATACTATAAAAACCATCTGACATGAAAATCATCTTTAGGATTCAAAATGCGACCAATTAGCAGACTAGCTGAATAGTTATTAGTATTTATAATATCTTTGGCATATTTGAAATGGAACAAAATATTAAATTGACCAAATTCCTTATTATAAATATTAGAGAGTCTGAAATTGCCTGCATTTTAAATCAGTTGGATGTACAGTATGTTTTAAAGAAAATATTCTGTATTCAAGGTGCATGTGTCCCATTTCTTTCCATATTAAGTATGTAATATGAAATCTGGCCACTTCTGTATTATTATATTACCTGTCTTGTTATATATGCTGCACGGTATTTCACATACACTACTTTGAGCACATTTATTGGGAATGTACTATATAGGATTAGTTACAACAACTAGTACTCAAACTGACAAAGCAGACCTTTTGAACTATACCAACAATCTGCTAGTCTAGTCCATTGTAACTGTGTGAAAATACTACAGACCCGTTTTCAATTAAAAATATGAATGTTCTTGTTTTCTAGGATGTGTTATAGCAATATGCTAGATGATATTACTGATTTAATAAAACATTTCTTACACAGTAGTACTATTCTGTTTTCAGTTTTAGATGGTTTTCTCTTTTCCTAGATTAGAAATGCTTTTTCTTTTTTATAGTGCCTAAATTGTTCTTCTCTCATCAGTTATAAAACTCATGATGATGAAAGTGGAAATATCATGGTTATGGTTAATCTGCCCCTTTGTCTCATCCAGAACATCTTTTGCTCTTTTTTTTCTGTATATAAATCACTACCTACAGTCTGAATCTGAGACCTGGTAATTGGAAAAATTGCCTCGTTGCTTTCTCCATTTCACTTTTGATCCAACTGTTAGTTTCTATTTAAAAAGTTGTGTCTTCATGGGTGTCATTTGGAGTTTAACAAGTTTAACATCTATTGGGGCACACATCCTCACCAAAATGTACTAGTTTTCTTAAAAGAACAGTAAATTAGCCTTTGACTATGGCTTCCCAGAAGGTGGCCTTGAATAAGCAAAAGATATTTTAATAACATGGCACTATGTCAAATAAAATTTTACGATACAATTTCAGAGGCCAGTTGAAAATTTGGTCCAGAGAGTATAGGTTTTCAAGTTAATTTCAAAGTCTGTCTTATTTAATAATGAACATTATGAACCTTTACTGAATCAACAACCACATAAGGAGTAAATGCTATACAGTCTATTTATGTTATGAAAAACTTGTACCTTAAAATTAAAAAATAACAATTGTCACTTGAGAGCACCATGATCAGATATTGAATACAATTTTCACAGTCTGATAGGTGAGCCTGTTTGTTGCTTAGAAATGGCCTGAATCATTTTTGCTGAAAACTGGTCAGTTTGGAGGGATATTTTTTGGCTTTAACACACGCAGACTTTAGCAGAATTTTCTGAGAAATTGGCCGTTTGTTAGTTTGCAACAGAATGCAAAAAAAACCTTGGGCCAGGGTCATCCTGTGTTTGGGAGGGCTTCAGCCAGTGAAAATTCAGGAGCTTGATGGCAGAAACTTTGACAAAAGGAAGAGGTAGCAGAAAATGGCAGCAAACATCCCTTCCTCAGTGGGCTTTTAGAAGGCCAGTGCAGCCCAAAAAAGTTAACTGTGTTTGCCAGGACAGGGATGTTGCCTGGCGATGCCTTGATTCGGTGCATCCTCTGGCCACCTTCACCATCGGAGCGTCTCTGTAGTGTCAGCTGCTAAGAAAAGCTGGCCTCTTGCTCTCCCAGCAGAAGGCCCGTTAAGAGGGCAACAGTGGTGATGTCAGGGTGGTAACAGCTTTTTGATGTTGCGGCTTCACTTTTGGTAGATACAGCCTGGTCAGTTGAGCATGTCTGCATTTTGTTGTGAATAAGCCACATTCCTCTATTTAACTAGAAATCTAAAGGATATTAAATTGTATCTGTGTGATGTTGGTACGTTTACACTGTTGTAGGAACTTTAATGGTTTAACTTCTTTTATGGATTTTAATACAATGTCCAGTAATGAATTTCCACATTTACTTATGTTAAATATTGAGATCACCATAGCCATCCAATGGAGTTTTTTAATGTATGAATCATAAAACATTGAATAGTTTGTTGTGTATTTTGAATGTGCAAAGCTGCTACAGAGCATGGAGAATGTTTCAGAATTGATCTGGAGAACATCGGACAAATTAAAACTTCAGATGCAGTCACAGACAGTAATTTGTCAGGGCTTAAACTCCTTGGGTGAAATCCTGGCCCCACTGATGACATTGGAAATGCTCTCATTGACTTCAGGAGAGCCAGGATTTAGGCCCCCATTACTCCCTGGAGTGCTGAAGTATTGAGTTGACTTGCTGTTTGTAATAAACAACCATCTACTATGCAACAGTCCATTCAATATTACCTGTCTTTCTCCTTTTCATAATTGATATTTTATTATTTGTGTTAAAAATACAGTGTTAATTCATTGTAATGATTACAATTCAAAAGTCAGCACATGAATTAGAATGAATAAATCAAATTAATTCACATTATGATGAAAATATGAGGAATTATGAGCCTAGTAACTTATTGCAAGATACTATATAGGCTATTAATGGTACATTCACAGAGGAATAGGAGTGGGATATATTCTTGTCCACAGTGAAAACTGACTGGAACAAAATAAGACAAGACTGAAAAGTACAAGACAAAGTATAAGTAAATAAGACCAAACCAGACAATACAAGACAAAACAAAACTAGCTGGAACAACTCTAGTTCAATGGTTGTGGAGGAGAGAAGAGTTATACAAGGTAATTTTCCCTTATTATTTAGTTAAACTCCAGTTCTTATGATGACACCAAAGTAAAAGACTAATAGTTTTGATTAAAGAAAAACATGGCTGAGAAATCCAGAGGTATTTTGAATTACAGGGCAAACTTCCCACCTCCCTACTGCAACTGTTAAGGTTCCTTTCAGTTCCCGGCCTGTGGTTCCTGTTTATCCATTGTTAGGCACCCCTTTTTCCCCTTCCCAGCTCTTAACTAAAGATATTTAGCTCTGATAAATCATGAGCTAGACAACCTAAGGAAGGAAGGTTGAAAGGGCTAAACTAATAGTTTGTGTGACCTGAGGCACTTTTGAGCATGGCTCACTGGAGGTGAAAGGTTAGTATCTTAACCTCCTCTTGCAGCTATACAAAGAGACTATAACCTTGTAAAACACCTGAGAGCAGAAAAGGTAATGTTTGTGAAATAATTACATGCAGGATGAAAGAAACTGCTCCCTCCAGTCCGTGGGAATGGAAGGGTGGTTCCGGTTAATGTGTGTTGTGTAGTTGTGAATTCTAACATGCACACTCACAAATATTTGCAAAAACAATGAGAAGTACTTGTGGCACCTTAGAGACTAACAAATTTATTTGGGCATAAGCTTTCGTGGGCTAAAATCCACTTCATCAGATGCATGGAGTGGAAAATACATGCATCTGATGAAGTGGGTTTTAGCCCACGAAAGCTTATGCCCAAATAAATTTGTTAATCTCTAAGGTGCCACAAGTACTCCTCGCTGTTTTTGCTGATACAGACTAACACGGCTACCACTCTGAAACCTGTCACAAATATTTGTAAATCTCAGTGCAAACACTCCCAAAGGTTTGTTCTGGATCCTAGCTTATCCTGGGGCTCAGCCTTGGGCAGTAGTTCTCAACCTGTGGCCCAGTCAGCACACAGCTGCGGTCAATGTGACATCCTCAAAGCCATACAGGTAGTACTGGATGCGACCCACATGACAATTGTTATGCAGCCCACAATGGTAAATAGGTTGAGAACTACTGACATAGGATGAACCATGACTAGGAACAAATGTTTATTTCCTGGAACAAACTATTGTGGAATATCTACAGTACACTAGAATTTACAATTGTGGTAGTTAACTTAAATTACCTGAGCTAAATCCTGTTGCAGAAGTTGCAGTATGAACAAGACAAACCCTATGAGAATGCACTGAGAAGGTTAGGGATGGATCAGAGCAATTGTGGAGGGATGGCCAGTAAGTCTATAAGTGGTGTTAATCCACTGGCCGAAACACCTGTGAGGATGGAAGGGAAACATAGCAAACTGTGTCCTCTAGTATAGTCTAAAAATACTATGAACTGTCCATTCAAATACCATGTTCCCTACTTTTAGGATGTGTTGGCAAATTTAGCACAAAATTGCGCTGGAATTTTACAGCTGTATCACAAGCTCATACGTCCAAGATCATTCTTGCCTCTCTTACAACCCTGGTGCTTGCAAGATATTTTACTCTCATACTATCTATATTTAGGATTTTTTTTTCCTGGATGTATTAGCTTGCATTTTTCCAAGCGGAATCCCCTCCCAATTTAGTATCATCTGCAAATTTCATTGGTGTGCTGTTTTGCTACCTCTTCCAGATTATTAAGAAATGTGTTAAATCAGACTGGTTCTAGCATTAGTAGGGCTCTGCACAGTTCTCCACTACACACCTTCCCTCCAACTTAATATATTGGCATTGATCACTACATTTTTTGTGCTCTTGTTTACAACAGAATTGTGCTGCTCTTGTGGGCATTAACTTTTGTGCACCACCGCACTGAATCCACTCTCTCCCACATGTGGCTCTTCCAGTTGGTTAGTGAGCATTTGGTAGCGATAGGAAATCAATAGGAATTAAAATAATTCAATCAATTCGTGTTTCCTTTCCAGGGGCAACATCTGGGGAAGTAAAATAGGATCCATAATAGGGAGCAAAAAAGATCATGGTTCCAGCAAGGCAGGACTTCGAGTCCTGCAGCCCCAGACAACAATGCTAATTTTGGCTCAAAATTGAAATTTCACTTGTCCAATCAGATTCCAGGTGCATCCTGGTGACTACATAGCATCACTACCCCAATATCTAAACTCTGAAGTCAACACTCTGCTAATATGAATGAGGAAATTCATACCTCATTTGGTGCTATTGTTTCAGTCTCTAGCTGCAGACTCAACCAGGCAAGCATGCATTAGTTTACATTGGCAAAGATAACTTTGCATACAGAATGGTTAGAAAATGAAGGTTTAATTCTGAGCAGTGCTGAGTCCCTCATATTGGTCATTGATTTTAATGCACGTTTGTCATATTGAGTCTTCATCCATAAATATTAAAAAACAGTCTTAGGTAAATGCTATATGGCATGGGGGAGGTGTGATCTTGTAGTAAAGGCACGGAGCTGGGTACCAGAAGACCCCAAACAAACATTCCAATGGGCACTTGCATAGTATCGACCTCATAAGGGCTCAGTAAGATGATAACGTCATATTCTTGCAACTTAAAATGGCATCCAAAAAATCTTCTCAAATCTTTCTTGGATGGGATTTTGGAGTAAGACAATGAAGTGTGTTTTGAATTTTGCAGCTGAAATGGTTTATTTTCCCCCCATCTTACTTTCTAGTACCTTTGGTCAATTTGGGTTGGGGTTTTCAAGGGATCCTATGGGAATTAGGTGTCCAAATCCCATAAAAATTCAATGGGGGTTGTGCACCTGACTCTTGTAAGCTTCTTTTAGAACCTCCCAGCTTTGGATAAGAAAGGGCAAGTCATTTGTTCTTGCCAAATTTCTTAGTGTGTACGCATTTCTTACATATTTCCAAGTGTAATGTGAAGAATAATATCCGGTGTGTGCTGTGATTCTAACAGTGTTACCTCTCTCTTGTTACCAGGGTTTTCCAGGTGACTTTGGAAACAGAGGCCCCCCTGGTGCAGATGGGAGTCCTGTAGGTATCAAATTGTGTGTGTGACTTTGCAATTTACAACATGGTGGTATTAAAATGTGTCATTGATAGAACCTGTCCAAAAACCGAACAAACCCCTTGAAAAGGAGGAGATTCAATGCAGTCCACTAGAAATTTGCTATCACTCTTGATTTTACATTGAAGGTGCTCAGATAAGAGAGAGAGAGATTCTGAAAGCTGCTGAATGTGGCCAGCTCCCATTAGGAGCTGCAGATGCTCAGCTCCCTTCAGGATCAAACTCTTGCCTGTTTAAGGCTAACTAAACAAATCTGCATTCTTGCTAAAATTCTTAGTGACCAGGGCCCTAGGACATGGCTTTGCTTGATATGATACAGTTCCAGGGTCTCTTAAAAAGGGGATATTCTGAAGTTGTTTCTCAGGAAACTGGCTCTAGTATGTTCAGATATTTACTAGCTTTAACCTTTGAACTATTACTGAATAAGCTTCTGGACCTGTCTTTTGCTTGTCTGTCTTTTAGTAACTCAGCATTAGTAGGGCAGCCGCTCTTTCTTTAGAAACATCTCTTCAGAATAATGTGCTCTGATGATGCAGTAATCAAAACATGTGACAGTCATCATGTCATTGTTTCAGTACTGATTTCAAAGGAGCTTCTCTCTTGCCCTGTTCTTAGTTGACTCTGGCTGCAGCCTCTTAGCTGTGGATTCCCCTGGCTTGGAGAAGCTCCCCATAGATGTAGAGCTAAATTACCTGGTTCCTCCAACACCCTTCCTGTGGTCCCTGACACAATGAACAGGGAGTAGGAGTGGCCAGATTGCAGCTGTTCTCAGCTGATGGATGTTCCCTTGGGAAAGATGGGCAGTTAGTGCCTACGGGCTACTCTAACCTGGGTGAGGGCCAGGAGCTGGGCGAAGAACCAGGGAACTGTAACAAAATCTCTGAGGATGACCCCTCCTCTGCTGCACCAACTGGAAACTCTTTAAAGTTTTGCTGGTGCCTTGATTGCCCAGTGGCACCAGGATTTTGGCACGCAGTAAATGTATTCAGCATTTCTGCTCTCTGGAATGAAGCTCACCAAGAGGTTAGGTAATATAATATCTTTCACTTCTGTGGCACTTTTCATCTTGAAAGAACTCAAAGGGCTTTATTAGTGTAACCAACTGCCGTGCAAATTATACACAAGGGTCAGTTCGTTCTGTCCCTCTCCAAAGCAGATGCGTTCTTTCCACCAGAACTGAAGGGGAAGAGCAACACTTGAATAGAGGCAAACTCAGAAAGTTTAGGTCCTAAATTACAGACTCTGCATTACAAAGAACTGCATTTTAGCACCACACGTTTAAAATGAGTTTCTTCTAATCTACCAAGACAGCTGCTGATATCACAGCCTCCTCAAATAGCCAGTGAAAAACCCACCCTGCAGGGCTGGTTCAGGCAAGGTGCCAAGTCTGCAGCTGCAGGGGGCTGGAGGTCAGGTTGAAATCTAATGTGATATTTACTAAGAGTACTCTAGTGCTGATAATGTGGAGCAGGAGCTACTGCATGCTGACTGGGAGTTCTGCGGTGATAAGAGATAGCGGTCCCTGGAGACTCAGGAAGTCTCCCCCGTTATCTCAGCTATGGCTGGGACAAATCATACTCTCCACATCCCAGCCTCCTTCTGTTTACCAGGATTACCCCATCCCTGTTTTCATGTTTCTGTCCCTAGCCCTTAATCATGTACATGTTACATTCCCCATCCACAGCCCACTGCAGAATAGAACCCTCCCAGCTGGTACGGCGGAGGAGTTTGGGGCTGGTGGATGGGTGGCGGGGCAGAGAAGGAGGAAGTTACCTTTTAAATCTTTTGGTCTCACAGCTGGAAAGCCCAATACAATAGCTTCACCATGGGCCAAGATTTGCTTTCGTACTCCCCACCTCCAACATTGGGATGTGAAGGGATGCACTGAGCCCCTAACATAATTTCTATCACCTGGATGGCCACATGGTAATTAAGCTGCATAGCGTCTGAGCCTGGAAGGAGGCAGACCTGGGTGGCTAAAGGGAGAGAGCATAGAATCATCATAGAATCATAGAATATCAGGGTTGGAAGGGACCTCAGGAGGTCCTGTAGTCCAACCCCCTGCTCAAAGCAGGACCAATCCCCAACTAAATCAGAGATTGCAGTCTTTAATGCTGGGTAACCCGTAAGGTTCGTAGCACCTTTGAGGCTCTGCAACCACAGAGTTTAATTTGAGCAGGAAAGAGTCAGTAGTTTGTTAAAATTGCTAAAAAAGTTTGAAGTAATTTATTTTTTGAAACTTATTTAAAAATATTCTCCAGCTGTAAAAGAAGGAATAATTATAATGAACTGTCTGTTCACTTCAGATGTGCACTAGAATTTGAATCAGTTTTAGATATAAGTAAACAGTTGCCCATAAAGAGATCATTGCCTTTCAAGGCAGTCTGCAAAGAAATTCATTTTAAAATGGAGCTTGGGCCTTTTTTGGCGTCCTAGTTATAGATAAAGGGAGCCTGACAAGCTGTTCCCCCCCCCCCCAAAAAATTGTTTTCCCACTCCTCTTTAGTTTCCCCCCCTTAAAATAGCAGGAATGTCAAGTCTGATCTTCCCTGGTTTTAGAGGCAGGATTTCATTTCTCACGTCATGTTTATTATGGGTTCTCTTACCTTAATAAAAGGGCTTTTAGAACATACATTCTTTATGCATAATATTAGTCATCTTTCAGGCCCTATTTATACATAAGAGAGAAGCCAGAATTCCAATTTCTTTTTCTTTGCAGATCACCTTTCATTACCTTGCTATTTGTGGGGATGTATTAAAATATTAAAGTGCTGATTGTTCCATATTCACTCTTTCTTTAAAGGGAGTTGTTGGTGGCGTTGGGCCTCCTGGATTTCCTGGGCTGAGAGTGAGTGTAACTTTTTCCCATTTATTTGAACTTCATTAAAATATTTACATTTCGTCTCTGTGTCCAGAATCCTAATAATAAATCTCAAAACTAAGAGATTCTGGGGTTGTTATTTAAATCTAATCTTATTTTAATGAACTGCTCTGGTCATTCTAATAAAATAATATTACAGCATTGCTCTTCCATCATTACAGTTTGAACATTTGTATACTTAATAACATAAATCCAGTCTCAGCAGATCAGAACTTTTGTTTGAAACAGCTCAGCTTGCCAGTTCATTCCCTCGAACTCATTTTGATTTTGCTGTTAGGTGCAATATTTTCCACACACAATATAATTAAGGTATATAGTCCCAATTCATCTCTGGTGTAAATTCATTCTGTTCAGGGCAGAATTTGGCCTGATATAGAATCATAGAAATAGGGGAATGGGCAGGGCCTTGAGAGGTCACCTATTGCAATGGTTCTCAACCAGGGTTACACGTACACCTGGGGGTACGCAGAGGTCTTCCAGGGGGTACATCAACTCATTTAGATATTTGCCTAGTTTTACAACAGGCTACATAAAACGCACTAGTGAAGTGAGTACAAACTAAAATTTCATACAGACAATGACTTGTTTATACTGCTCTATATACAATACACTGAAATGTAAGTACAGTATTTATATTCCAATTGATTTATTTAATAAATTATATGGAAAAATGAGAATGTAAGCAATTTTTCAGTACTAGTGTGCTGTGACACGTTTGTATTTTATATCTGATTTTGTAAGCAAGTAATTTTAAAGTGAGGTGTAACTTGGGGGTGCGCAAGAGATATCAGACTCCTGAAAGGGGTAGAGTAGTTTGGAAAGGTTGACAATCGCTGACCTATTCCATCCCCCTGTGCTGAGGCAGGACCTAGTCGATCCCTGACAGATGTTTGTCTAACCTGTTTTTAAAAACCTTCAATGACAGGGATTCCACAACCTCTCTTAGTAATCTGTTCAAGTATTTCACTATCCTTATAGTTAGAAAGCTTTTCCGAATATCTAAAAAAAGAAATCTCCCTGGCTGCAGATCTAGCTAATTACTTCTTGTCCTAC
This sequence comes from Chelonia mydas, assembly GCF_015237465.2. Classification (NCBI taxonomy): domain Eukaryota; kingdom Metazoa; phylum Chordata; order Testudines; family Cheloniidae; genus Chelonia; species Chelonia mydas. Next base: position 77,068,405 of record NC_057854.1, read on the forward strand.
CTTCAGTGGACATGGAAGACAATTGACCACAGTCCTCTTTATAAGAGCCCTCAATGTATTTGGACTGTTATCAGGTTCCCCTTTCAGTCTTCTTTTCTCAAAAATATGCCTTAAATATGTCTAAAAGCAGAATCACATAGTGCTGTTTCCTGTGTCTCCCTCAAAATGTTCTATTTTATATATGCTATTAGTAAATGACTTTTTACAGTAAGTCATCACCTGGATGACCAGATGATAATTAAGCTGCATTGCAGATGATAATGCATATAATGCAGATGTGGCCAAATTCTAATTATACAAATATAACCCCATCAAGGAAGCATGCTTCCAATGACATAGGGAAGGATAGGAGAGAGATCCTGGAGGCCAAATTTAGGCTGCTAAGTAAGAGATTGAAGTCCAGGATCGCCGTGGTAGCATTCTCTGAAATGCTTCCAGTTCCATGCGCAGGGCCACCTATACAGGCAGAACTGCAGGGTCTCAATGCGTGGACGAGACGATGGTGTAGGGAGGAGGGTTTAGATTTATTAGAAACTAGGTAAACTTTTGGGAGCGGGGGAGCCTATACGGGAAGGATGGGCTCCACCTAAACCAAATGGAACCAGATTGCTGGCGCTTAAAATTAAAAAGGTCGTAGAGCAGTTTTTAATCTAAGGGCTGGAGGAAAAGCCGATAGGTGTGGAGGAGCACGTGGTTCGGACATCCCTTAGGGGAGGATCTATAAATGGAGATTCCCTACGCCTTAATAAGAAGGAGAGGGTGGAAGATGATAAAATACAGGTAGGATCTGATGAGAAACAGTCAAAAGAAAAAAAGTCCCATTGAATTACATCATGTAATGGCAGACAGCGAGAAAGTGACAAGTTTTTAAAGGGCTTATATACCAGTGCTAGAAGTCTAAATAATAAGATGGGCAAACTAGTGCCTCATATTAAATGAGGATATTGAGATAATAGGCATCACAGAAACTTGGTGGAATTAGGTTAATCAATGGAACACAGTAATATCCGGGTACAAAATATATCGGAAGGACAGAACAGGTCGTGCTGGTGTGGGAGTGGCACTATATGTGAAAGAAAGCGTAGAATCAAAGGAAGTAAAAATCTTAAATGAATCAAACTGTACCATAGAATCTCTATCGATAGTAATTCCATGCTTGAATAATAAGAATATAGCAGTAGGGATATATTACAGACCACCTGACCAGGATGGTGCTAGTGACGCTGAAATGCTCAGGGAGATTGGAGAGGCTATTAAAATAAAAAACTCAATAATAGTGGGGAATTTCAACTATCCCCATATTGACTGGGTATATATCACCTCAGGAAGGGATGCAGACATAAAGTTTCTTGATATCTTAAATGACTGCTTCTTGGAGCAGCTAGTCCTGGAACCCACAAGAGGCAATTCTTGATTTAGTCCTAAGTGGAGCACAGGATCAGGTCCAAGAGGTGAATATAGCTGGACAGCGTGGTAATAGTGACAATAATATAATTAAATTTAACCTCCCTGTGGCGGGGAAAACACCACAGCGGCCCAATTCTGTAGCATTTAATTTCAGAGAGGGGAAATACACAAAAATGAGGAGGTTAGTTAAACAGAAATTCAAAGGTACAGCACCAAAAGTAAAATCCCTGCAAGCTGAATGGAAACTTTTTAAAGACCCCATAATAGAGGCTCAACTTAAATTTATATGCCAAATTAAAAAACATAGTATTCTGAAGGCCAAGACTATAACAGGGTTCAAAAAAGAACTAGATAAATTCTTGGAGGATAGGTCCATCAATGGTTATTAGCTGGGATGGGCAGGGATGGTGTCTCTACCTCCATTTGCCAGAAGCTGGGAATGGGTGACGGGATGGATCACTTGATGATTACCTATTTTGTTCATTCCCTCTGGGGCACCTGGCATTGGCCACTGTCAGAAGATAGGATACTGGACTAGATGAACCTTTGGTCTGACGCAGTATGGCCATTCTTATGTCTTTTTCCCCATCTAGTAGCTGGCCCACACAGGTAATGCTTTCAGCTAATGTAATTATTCCTTCAGCGGTTCTCAAACTGTTGGTTGGGAGCCCAAAGTGGGTCATGACCCCATTTTAATGGGGTCACCAGGGCTTGCATTAGACTTGCTGGGGCCCGGGGCCAAAGCCCGAGCCCCACTGCCCAAGGCCAACTTCAGTTCTGGGCGGCGTGGCTCAGGTTACAAGTCCCCAGCCCAAGGCTGAAGCTCTTGGGCTTTGGCCCCCTCACCCAGGGAAGTGGGGCTTGGGCTTTGGCTTTAGCCTCCCCACCTAGGGTGACGGGGCTCGGGCAGGCTCAGGCTTCGGTCTCCACTCCTGGGGTCATGCAGTAATTTTTGTTGTCAGAAGTGGGTCCCAGTGCAATGAAGTTTGAGAACCGCTAGCTCAAGAAATAGCATCTGATGCTTTTTAGCAATGAAGGACATGGGTTCAAATCCTGCCATCAGCTCTGGTAGGATCAGTTACCCAAATATATTAATGGTACATAACTATGTGGGGGAATGTGGCATGTTAACAGTTTTAGTTAGGATAGCTCTGTTTGCTTCTAGTTTTTGAGCTTTAAAGATGTTAAAAAAAATTGGTATTTTTGTTTCTTCTCTGTAGGGGTCATGTGAACTTTCATATGAAGTAGGATATAGTTGAGTCCCAGTATTATTATAGTCTTTAAATGCTAGTGTTGTTTATAACATAAAATAAAAAATTCCTTTAAAGGTAAGTTATCCTTTATTGATTTTTTGTTATTGCATTAGCCCAGACAAGACACATTTTCTTGCTAGATAAACCCATTGTGGAGTCAGAGCCTGGTCATGAAAACACTTACGCATATGGATAATTTTACTCACGTGAATTGTCCCATTTGAGTCCATTGGATCATTCCTGGGAGTAAAGTTACTCATGTGCTTAAGTGTTAACAGTATTAGGAACTGCATTTGGATTACAATTAGCTGTTCTCTTCCTTACCTTGGCCTCATCTGGAATTTTTCTTCAAAGACTCTAACAATTGTATCAATCTGTATGTGTCTAATTAAAAAAACGTAATTTACTTATTGGGAAGTAACCTCTCCAGCCCAGAGCTGCTAGGAATTTGCCAGGTCTGACTCGAGCTGTTAATTAAGGGTCGTTAAAAAAGGTGAAAGAGCCACTAATGGATGCGTATACTGTAATTGAGAGTAAGGCACTCAAATTTCCTTGGTGGAGAGACATGTATTTGAAAAAGTAGGTTGGAATTGGTGCTTCCATTGATACTCATCTAATGCTGCTAGGAACAAAACCTCCTAACTGAGAATGAATGAGTTTGTGCAGTTATATTTTCCTTAGTGGACCAATAAAAATGCGATGTAATAAGCATCCTGTCACCATGAATATAGAAGTGAGAAAACAGAGATGTTTAAGTGGAGAGGGCTTTTGCTAACAGATGCATTTTGAGGACAATGAGGGTGAAGGTTGTAAAATTGGATTCAGAAGCTGCGAAACAGTTCTTGAGCTGTGGATCAATCACCAAAGATTCTGCCATTTCTGGATCTGGATAATAAATTCTTACTTTACAAAATAAACATTTCTGCCTGTCTAGCAGTATTTTTAGAAGTATTAGCCTAGTACTACCTTTGATTTTACACTTTTTCTCTGTCTTGCGTTTGTAAAATTACCAATTTAATTGAATCTCAGAACTGTTATTTCGGACAGTCAGTGATAGGTGTCTCAGAGAGAAATTAAGCTTTGACTTTGAAGAGGCAAAGCCTAGAAGAGTAACTGTTTGAATACAAAGAAAATGTGATCTTCCCCAAACAGTCGTATGGAAAGCTGATAGGGGGACAATGTAGGCACAGGGAGAGTCAAATACTGTGAAAGCTCCTGTTCATCACACCCCGGCACACAGTGTCTCATTCAGTCTTCCATTTCCTGACCTCTATTCCTATCTTCTTTTTGTTTGTCCTTCCCTTTCCAATAGTTTAATCTTATTAAGCATTGTATCATTATATTGCTGTTTAAAAAGCAACACTTCTAAGCAGTCATGGAAGCTGGATGCAGATGTAGAGAGACAGTTTTCCTGATAATTTTACCAGGCAGGCATCACTGGGAAGCTGAGTAGTCAATCTTCTCTTTTCAGTCAACTAACCATGAGGCTGTCGGTGGCTGCAGAAGGATTTTTGAACTTTCAAAATGTGTTTTTGGGCTGTTTTAAGTACCGAATATATCAGAAGTGTAGGAGGCTGCACCTGGGAAGCTCTCTCATCTTCTCTGTTATTTCCATTATCTCAGCAAATGATGAAAGACCTCATCCTCATACTTTTCTTTGCATTCTTGGATGGCATCTCCAGCAACTGGGACACACCATTTTGCTGTTTTCTTTTCAAATTGTAGAATCAATGGCAGGAAGCAGAAAAGCGTTTTTCTCTGTATTGATGATTGTAGCCATTATCAGATCATTTCTCATGTTCATCTAACCATCATGCATGAATATCATTGTTGATTCTTTTAGTTTTACCTTTAATTTTTTCTCTGTTTCTTCTCTTGCAGCAGCTAGTAGTGGAAGTGCAAGTTTAAATCACCTGGAGGAGTAGTATAGTAATTAATTTGATATAGTTAACCTTTATTTACTGGTGAAGATGCATGAGAATGAAAGAACCCGGCTTGGCTGCTTGAGTTTAGGCTAAATGTGCACAGCTGCATCTTTTCATTTGTATATTGGGTGTACTTGATATGGAAATCACTGAGATTCCTTTACAAGAGTCACGTTTCAAAGCAGAATAATTCATTTAAATCAAATTTGGTGCTGACAGAAAAGGGCTGGATTTGGCAGTCCCAGCATGGACTGAAGTTTTTATGTTTATGTACTGAACAGGTACAGACTGTACAGTTACAATACAAGTGCAAGCTTTCTCACACTGCCCCGCCAGATATGCATCTATCCTTTTCTGGGTGCATGACATTTAGGAATGAGGGGGTAGTTTAGTTCATGGTGCTTCTGCTGAGATAGAGGATGCCAGTAATGTGGAGGTTTTGTGATCTGGATACTTGTCCATGAGTACCTGGATTTGCATCTCCAAACAGATGAAAACACTTTCAGTCACTGCCAATCTGGGCTGGAACGCAACCAATAACATAGAAGCAAAAGATACTTTATGGCATTTCCAGTTCCCTGAATCATTCAGGAAGCAGTCCCCCTGTAAGTAAAAGTTTAATGCATTTTATTTTCTGTTGTTTAGGGTGTTGTTGGGCCTGTGGGACCGAGTGGACCTTCTGGAATTCCTGGGCCTCTGGTATGGCATTAAGCAGAACTCACATTACCATTTGCCAATTGCCTTGACTATTTTTCAAATAATAGTCAAACATTGTTTGTTTGTTTTTTAATTTTTAATAGGGTCTTCCAGGGAGTATGGGGCAGCCTGGAATGAAAGGTGATAAGGTGATCTAAATATTTCCATTCTCATAGAGATATATTACATTTAGACAGTCTTTCTCACATCTGTTTTGCAAAGCCCCCTTTTTCATTTTTTTCCTCTTTTGTTTTCTTTTTATCAAGCTATTGCAAACTGAGGGTGTGATTCTACAAACATTACTGGGCATAGTGCTGACTACCATGAATAGTGCTGTCAAGCGCTGTGTTAGTCATGTTTGCAGGATTGGGTCCTACAGCGGTACACCGTGCACTGTTCTTCAAAAAACCATGTTATAGTTTTAAATACTGAACATTGATTTAAGTCTTTCTGCTTTTGTGAATCTGAAAAATACACTATTTAAGCTGCATATATATGTCTGTTTAAAATAATATGTTGTTTAGGGTGAACAAGGCATTGCAGGAGAGCTGGGAGAGCTGGGATATCCAGGAGACAAGGTAAATTAGGATGGCACTTTTTTGCCATATCTTCTGGTCTAATAATCCCAATGGCCTTTTCTTTTTTTAAATTGCAGCAAGTAATTTACAATCAAATAGAATTCGGCGATATCAGTTGAATACCCCAGCACTATTTTATTTTCTGTACTGTTATTTTAATCAATTTCTTTGTGAAAATAATGATCAGAGGCATGTAAAATGTATGGGCCAAATTCTGGCTGCCATGAGTGCACTTATGCATGTCAGAAAACATGCTGTAAGAAAAGGGAGGACAGAGCAGTCTAATTCCCACCAAAACTTACTGAGAGCTTGTTATACAGGTCATTTGCAACAGAAGCCAAGAAGCGTCTTGGGGTGGAGCCTACAGTTTTAATGACCCAAAGAACCTGAAAATTGTGGTCAGCAGCCCGGCAAAACTGTGTTATCAGACAGCCCATATGATGCCCCTGGATAAAATGAAAATAGTTAATAAACAAGCTTTTTGCTCCTATTTGAGTAATGGAATCTTTGGTAGCTAATCCATAACTCCTAAATTACCCAAGGGATTTGTTTTTATAAAAATTCTAAGCTGATATGTTGTTGTTGTTGTTGCCGTGCAACTAATTAAAATAGCATAAACTAACTGAATTATTTTGCTGTAACACGAATGTAAGAGTTTGATTCAGATCCTGCTCAATGGATTTGAAATTTGGTCTGAATGTTGAGCTGATATTTAATTAATTTTGCACAAGTGGGAAAGTATAATCAGTTTTTTACTACGTGCAATGTTATAAATAATTTTCAACAACAATATTTAACAGCTTTTTTTTTTTTTAAGGGTTCTGTTGGTTTGCCAGGACCAGCAGGAATCAGAGGAAAGCCAGGGCCTCCTGTAGGTTTGAACACTTATTTTGTTTACTCTGGTTACATCAGTATGTGTCACGAGGATTGATACTTGTTTGTGTCATTCAGCCAATCCAAATGCTTTGGGGAACAATTCTGATCTCACTAGCATTGGTGTAAATTGGGAGTTAACACCGTTGGAGTCAAGAGAGTTATACCCCTGGTGTAACTGAGAACAGATTCTGGTCCAGAGGAGGGCATTTTGCTGCTCAGTCATTAATCTGGTAGTTCAGATTTCCCATGGAGTGTAGAAGGTCCCTTGGATATTTAGCAAAAAGAAAAGGAGTACTTGTGGATGCATCCGATGAAGTGAGCTGTAGCTCACGAAAGCTTATGCTCAAATAAATTGGTTAGTCTCTAAGGTGCCACAAGCACTCCTTTTCTTTTTGCGAATACAGACTAACACGGCTGTTACTCTGAAACTTGGATATTTAGGGCTCACTTAATCATCACCATAATAATAAATCACTTACCCCAAGATACAAATAAAGTAAGGCTTGAATTCATTCTTAGAAGTTCTGCTGGCTTATGATTAAGCCTGTGTGCTTGTCAGTTGCTTTTAGACAACTCTGCCATACCACTGCTCCTTCTGCCTTTGAAGAACCTGTGACAAGGAAGCAGCACTGAAGAGGATGTAGTATTGCCAGTCTTTTACCTGCCTTTTTGCACTGCTGATGCTGCAGGATTGTGGTGGCGGGCAAGGGACAGCACTTAAAATGGTTTAAGCAGTAGAAGAAGGGATATTTTGATTGTAATAATGCAACTGTTGGGTCTTGGAATTCTCATTACCAAAAATTTGAGACTTTTGCTCTTTTTTTGCCATGGCCAGACTGACTTTCTGCATAATTCATAGTGGCAAACACAACCAGCCCGCTTAATATGTCACTAGAACTTGTCAGCGGAGTTGGAGCTTTCCTATGCACAGTTTGAACCGTGATGATGGTGTTGCTATTTAGCATCCATAACGTGGTAGGCAATTTACAGAGCAATAAAAAAAAAACAAAAAACCAGTACTTTTCCTTACCTGGGGGAACTCATAAAGTAGAGTCTTGGTCTTGCAAAAAGACTTATGCACACATGCTTAACTTTATGCAGTGAGAGTAGTCCCATTAAATTTAAAGTTAAGCATGTGCCTATGCTTTTTGCTGAATAACTTAAAATAATCAGATGCTTAAGTGCTTTGTTAAATTAAAGTATTGGAAGCAAACACATGCTTAACTTTGCAAACCTCAGTAACATTAAACACATTTATAGGAAGAAGGCCCTAAATTTTAGAAAAAAGAAAAGGAGGACTTGTGGCACCTTAGAGATTAACCAGTTTATTTGAGCATAAGCTTTCGTGAGCTACAGCTCACTTACACTGCATTCAGCGACAGCAACAACAGAGGGAAAGAAATGGGGGAAAGGAGATCAAGATTTAGAAAAATACGGTCATGCAATTTAAAAAAATGTATGTGTAAATCTTCTGTAGCGGAACAACCAAGATATGTAGTTGGACCAGATCCTGCTACCAATGGCAAAACTCCCATTGATTTTAACGGTGCAGGGTTGGGCAAATAAATCTATTGAAAGTATCTATATCAACTTAGTTTTGTAACCCTCATATTCCCTTCATGTGTGTGTGTGTATAATATGCACACAGGTTTAAGAAATATTTTTTCATTATATATATTGATGTTTTTAAGTTGTTTCAAAAATCTAATACAAATCTGCTTCTTGTAAAGCTTTAATTTGCTATCTAAGTTAAAATTTTTGGATTTTTTTTTTTAGGGAAAAATTGGAGATCCTGGACCCCAGGGACCATCTGGTCCTCCTGGGCCTGAGGTAAGAAATTGCTTGAAAGATGTAAATGAAACATTTAATGTTAATTGTGCTTTGAACACAAAACAAAAATTAGAAGGCAAACGTGTGGTCGGTCAGTTCAAAGGTTTAGTTTTATGGTAGAAAGTGGTTTTCAATCATGTCCTTTTACAAATGGATTAGTTCATGTTTTTTTATATGATAAGGTGTTATTGGACAATAACTTTAATACACAGGATTAACACACATTGTACCTTGAATGCTCCTGGATGTGCACCATTCACATGTATGGCTGTGAACAGTTCTCAGTTGATTCCAGTTGTGCATTGTAGCTAGGATGAAGCACATGTGATTCTTAAATCCATATTTCCATATATGAACTCTGCAGCATGTTTATGTTCAAAATTTTTCAAGACTGGCTGTATATTTATGTTTATCTCTTGGGGCAGAGCACATGTAGTTGAGAGGACTGCAAAGCATATACATTGGACAGTCTGGATATATTGTTAAAATTTTAACTTTGGCATAGCAGTTGATTTAGAACTGCTTCATATTCTGGAAGTTTACATGGAATCCAGCTAAATCTTTGAGATATTACATCTGGGTGTTTTTGGCATTTGCATCTTGAGTCACAATATGTAGACTGAATGTTTCAGACTACACAGGAAAGCCACGCCATTTTCTGGACGGAAGAAAGCAACAATTCAGATTATTTTCTTAACCAGCTAACTTTTTCCAACAGATTTATTCAAAAATCTTTATAATCTTTAATATATGTGTATATTTGTAAAATACGCTAAACTTGCTAATGATGATAACGTTTATTAAATGACCATTGTCAACTTAAATAACACATTTACAATTATAAACTGAAAGTGTATTTTAAGAACATATTAACTTAGTTTTTCATAACTGTACAGAGGCTGTCTTTAAAAGTTAGCATTTGCTTTCAGTTTTTACATAGTGCTATCTGAGATGCTGCAGTTAGCTGCTAGCCCTAATATGAGACCTGTGCATATTAGTAGCTTCATTTACATGAGAAATCCCATTGAAGTAGGGGTCAAATATCGGAACCATGAAGGGATAGAGCGTACTCAGTCACTCTGTGGAGGTAGCACATGAACAATCTGGTCCCGGTAGGAGCTGGAAGAGCTCAAGCTTGTACGGTAAGGAGGGAATCTTCAGAGATTTTACCCTATTAAAAGTAATGAGCAAGCAATTTTTCAAAGAATTATAACTAGGCTAAATTTGGGCAGATTTTCACAGGTATGTCAAAATGCACTTCCCTGACAGAAGGTCCCACCCCTACCAATTTGAGCCCCCTGCTTCAAAGCATTGTGAAGGTGGTCTTTTCAAAGAAAAAGTCACCAGGATTTTTTAACATGGGCAAAACAATGTATTTTTCACTAGCCTCATTCTCAGACACAGTTGAACCGTTTTTGTTGAAATTAAAAAACAAACAAACAAAAAACACCTGAGGCAGACATCTGGCATCTAAAATGTCAGCCTGGACAGCTAAAATTCAGCAAAGTTATAAACAATCAAAAACGGGGTCTTATAATGGGGATATAAGGCAACCTTAACAGGTGGTAGTACCTGCTCTGCCTATAATACATTTAAATTTTTAAATTAATATTAGTGTTTTCCGTTTTAATTTTTAATGCAAAACCTAATATGGGATGTAAAACACCTGATGGTATCACATTAGAGATCACAATAGCACACTGTGTGTATGTGTGTTAAAAATAACTCTCTAAAAGTAGCAAAGATATAAGTGGAATTTCAATCATGTATTATATGGGGACAGTCTTCTTCACTTTGCGGAAACGATAAGGCTTTAACATATGCTTTATCAGACCTTTCTATACCACTGAAATTTTGTGTAAATAGATTCCACAGAAGTTTAATTTTAGTTAAAATTTCCTTACTGAAATTGTATAAAAGTTTGCATTTTATACTTGAAAGCTCTTTTACCCTTTTATTTCTTTAAAATGAGGTTATCTCTGAAAAGTAACTCTAAAAATTGCATTGTGAGGTTCCATGTTGACCATCCCTCTCAATGACTCCGGACAAAAATGTTGAGTTTACAAGAAAAAGTTGTTTTTCTAAATGCCAGTCCTGCAAAGCGAGCCTAAAATCTGCAAGTCGAGATAGATTCTTTCTGTTTCATGCTACATCGCCAGTAGTAAAGATTCTATAGACCAAATTCTGCCTTCAGTTATGCCCATGCAACTCTTATTTTCAGTAGAGTTGTGCAGAAGTGAATAAAGATAGAATTTGGCCCTGCATTTGGATTATTTTTTTAAAATCTGTAGATGATATGCAAGGTAGAAAAAAACCAACTTCCCATAGCTGTTTTGGCTTTGCAGTTTTAATAGGATTTAAAAGTGGTACAAAGATTGTCCCTTAAGTACGTAGAAATACAGAGGGACCAGATCTGCTGGGTAGGAAGATGCCATTTTTTACATAGTGATGTTCAAGGAAATCTCACCTTAAAGTAGGGGAAAATGTTAAATTAAGAGACTGCTTATTGCACGAAATTAATCCTTTTTGAACATAATTTATGTTGTTTAAAGAAGGGAATTGGTTTGTTCAGTATAATGTCATCAATAGAGTATGTCATGGATTTGAGTTCCTCTCATGATAGTAATAGTTCTTTTGATGCAAAAGAATGCATACCTGCATGATATTGTATACCATGTCATGCTCTAGATGCATTGTTAACAGGATTAGTGACCAAGCAAGCAAGCATTTCCTGTTGCTCAGGAGGAACAGAGCCCTCAGAAGAAAATCTTTGTCTTGTTATGTAAACAACACTGTGGAATGACCAAGTGTTTGTCTTTGAAAATTTGACTGAACAAATACCACATTTAACACTCCAGAGTTATGCATCCCTGAGCCTTTCTTATGCTGCTCAGGTTGACGTGAGATAAAATGAGCTTTGTCTGTACTATGAACACTTATAAACATGGTCACCATATGGTGAAATATGAGATGCAAATAAGGGCGGGACAGCTGTATTCCACAATCTTTAGAGGAATGTGAATGCCAAGTAGAAGGCAAAAAAACAAAACAAAACAAAAACCCTGCTTAAAAATTAGGATAACCCTGCTGAAAAATGAGGATTGTGTTTTATTTTCCCCATCTTATTTTTGTTCTTAAAAGTGACCTGAATTCCCTGCAAGTTGTTATTTTGACGTAACTAGACCATAAACATACAGTATGGGCAGTAGCAGTGCAGATCTCCCTGCTATGCCCTGCCAGTACATCTCAGGTAGCATTTTTTCTCAAAGCTTCAAAGAAAGCTAGCTGGCACGTGAAGGAGGAGCGCTTTCACTGCTTCCACTGCATTATTGGAGTGTTCAGACATGTCATGCCCCCTCCCCTAACAGTATGTCTACACTGCACCTGGGAGGTGTGATTCCCAATGCTGGCAGACAGAGTCGTGCCCGCTCCTCTCAAGTTTGTGCACTACAAATAGCAGTGTGGACATGGCAGCGCAGGAGGGGGGCATGAGCTAGCCTCCTGAGCTCAGACCCAGGGAGTTGGGTGGCCTTGGACTCAGGTAGCTAGCCCAAGCTGTCACCCATGCAGCAACATCCACGCTGCTATTTTTAGCATATGAGCTTGAGCAGAGCCAGCATGAATCTGTCTATCTGCCCTGAGAAACATACCTCCCAGCTGCAGTGTAGACATAGTCTCTAAGAGGTCCTATAAAGACTGGTTCAAGCCCACACTCTGCTCTTTTTCACATGGTTGAGATTTCTGAACACATCTATTCTCAGACTCAAACCACAGCTGGGACAGTTGTGAGATATAGAAGTTGGGGTGATACAGCCCCACAGGTGCTGAAACTAGATGTGCTGGGGTTGCGGCAGCACCTTCTGGCTTTCATCATATCCAGGGTTTACAGTTTGGTTCAATGGCTCCCAGCTCCCCCAGTATACAAATGTTCCAGCACCCCTGTACAGTCCTTGATTCTTCTCTCATGTAAACTGTTGTAAATCAGGCAATTCCTCCACTGTAGTCAATATTTATCATAGTGTGTGCAAGAGCAGGAATAGACCCACTAGGCCTCACACACACACCCAGATTTTTGCTTTTTATATGCAGTCCAGCCTCAAATAACTCACCAAATCTGTCTTTCCTCTCCAGCTGTGCAACAGAGTTACTTCAGATTAGAGTTTTAGTAACTCCTGATTGCTTTAGGGCCATGAGTGGGTGGCTTAAAGTTTCTGAGAATAAGAGACAAGTGTGTGTGTTGGGGTGGGGGGAGAATAGAGGGTCTCATATTCATTCACTTTCTGGGTGGCTCCAGGACCCTTGGCTAGGGAGTGCATTTTTTCAATCTGGGAACTGTGCACCATCAGGCCAACCCTTCTTCTGGGTATGCTTCCACTGAACCAGGATCCACTGCATTCCAGGGTATTTACTGCTAAGAGGGCAGAAGATATTTTTAGCAGACCCTTTACCGTAGTGTGTTTTTTGAGCCATTGAAGAAATGACATATTTTCCAGCCTCTTCCTGTCTCTTAAAATGGTTCATGTAAAAGTGGCCTTTTCTAGACATTTGCTTTACTCACAAAATTATTTGCAAGCCTTTGTATAGCAGTGTGTGTTAACACACAACACATATTTTTTGCATAATAGCTATAACAGGATTGAGTAGGTGAGATGTCACTCTTAACATGCATGAAACTAAAATGAGTTTTAAGAGGTTTCCAAATGCATTAATAATATTTTATTTGTAGGTGAATCTTGTGCCATGAGCCTATTTTAATTGATCCCCAAAATAGGCTCTTAAAGCAGAGTTTATTGTTTCCTTCAGATGTGGCTTAAGATCTGCTTCAAGTATTACAAATAGATTTCATCTGGAGTAAAGGGAGCATTAGTCATTATCTTCAGTAGAACATTTATTTCATTTTTGCATTATTTTGGTCTGAACTTGTTAGCTTCTTCTCTCAGGAAGGTACACATATGGGAGTCAGCTGCTATACGTTTTATCCTTGGGGCTATAGAATTACAAAGAAAAGGGGCACATTTGCATAATAGCGAACAGTAACAAAATCCAAATCTTTTGCAAGTGAATCACTGACTGCTTTGAATTGTTAGCTCTAAAAGGGAGAAAGGGTTGTCTTCAATGCACGTTTCATCTCATCACATGATATTTTGAGATTATGCAGACAATGAAGTTCAGGAGCTAAGAACAGTCCATGTCCTAATGTTCAAAATTCACAATTATAGAGTCAAATTGTGATGTCATTACTCAGTTTACATTCAGCCTTTACCCAGGCAAACTTTAATTTACTTCAATAGGAGTTTGCCTAAATAAGCAATGAATGAATACTGAAATGGGGCCTCAGGATTTGGCCCTTAGAACCTAGTCCTGGGAACTTAAAATACACAAACTAGGGCTGGTCAAAAATTGAAATTTCTATCCCATAAGAAGTTCCAATATTTGACATTTGTTTTTATCCCAAATCAGGACAAAAGGTCAAAACATTTGTAGAGGTTGGTTCTGTGCTTTGTTTCTTGTAAAATAAAAAGGTCCCCAAAATCACTGTTTGTTAATGTGAAAATATTCTGTTTCTCTTTCTGTCTGCCTTGTGGGAGTTGTTGTAATTCAGGTGTCTCATTCCCCCATTCTCCTCTATTTCACATGATATACCATGGTTGTGAGATTCTTATGATGTACCTGGGTGGTTGAACCTGAGATGAGACCATGCTGCATCATGGGAGATGAGGTCAAGCCTCAGCTAGCCAACAGTTTTTCAAGTATGGGAACATTACAACATACAAAAGTTGCCGTGATCTTGGCAATAAGTCTAAGCTGGCCCTTCCTGAAAGGGTCATTTTCTCCATAAGTGTGGAGGAAAATTATTTTGTCTTCTCTGTGGAAAGGAAGGCTTGGGATTTTTCCAGTATTTCATCAAGGTAGGTAATTGATTGCTATCATCCAGCCTATGAAGTCTCTGAGATGAGAGCACATTTTTCTGAAAGCTCTCTTGTCCTATGATCAGAGAATATGCAGTGGGGAGAGAATATGCCTCTATCTATTTAAGGTTGGCTGTTTTAAGCCTAGTGGAAGTCCATTAAAATTTGTTCAAGATCTTATGAAAGATGGTGCGGGCTGGGGGGGTCAGAAAATCTGTTTAGCATTGTGCCACATTTATTTCCTTGCTAGTCTGGAGGTGAGAAGGCTGAGAGGGGACATGATAACAGTTTTCAAGAACATAAAAGGTTGTTACAAGGAGGAGGGAGATAAATTGCTTGTCTTAACCTCTGAGGCTAGGACAAGAAGCAATGGTCTTAAATTGCAGCAAGGGGGGTTTAGGTTGGACATTAGGAAAAACTGCCTAACTTTCAGAGTGGTTAAGTACTGGAATAAATTGCTTAGGGAGGTTGTGGAATCTTCATCATCAGGGATTTTTAAGAGCAGGTTAGACAAACACCTGTCAGGGATGGTCTAGATAATACTTAGCCCTACCTTGAGTGCAGGGGACTGGACTAGATGACCTCTCGTGGTCCCTTCCAGTTCTATGATTCTATGCGTGAGGGTTTGGATCTCAGAAACTGCCTTGGGACTGCCACCTGATGTGCCAAGACTACTTCTGCTCCTGCTTTCCTGCCCTCTCAGCTTTGGATTTCAGTGCCCTGCCTGGTTTGAGCCAGACCCTCTAGCCTGCTGCAAACCCAGACCCAGGTCTGAACCACATCCCCTAACAGCTGTAGTCTTAAATGAAAGCAGCTTAGAGAAGTGTTCCTGTCAGATGTGCAACTCCCAATGGGGTCCAAACCCCAAATAAATCCGTTTTACCCTGTATAAAGGTTATACAGGGTAAACTCATAAATTGTTTGCCCTCTATAACACTGATAGAGAGATATACACAGCTGTTTGCAAAGCCCCCCCCCCCCAGGTATTAATACATACTCTGGGTTAATTAATAAGTAAAAAGTGATTTTATTAAATACAGAAAGTAGGATTTAAGTGGTGCCAAGTAGTAACAGACAGAACAAAGTGAATTACCAAGCAAAATAAAAAAAATACACGCAAGCCTATGTCTAGTACGGTAATAAAACTGAATACAGATAAAAACCTCACCAGTTCCAGTAAGCTTTCTTTTACAGACTAGTCTTCTAGTCTGGGTCCAGCAGTCACTCACACCCCCTGTAGTTACTGTCCTTTGTTCCAGTTTCTTTCAGGTATCTTTGGGGATGGAGAGGCTCTCTCTTTAGCCAGCTGAAGACAAAAAGGGGGGGGTCTCCCACGGGCTTAAATAGACTTTCTCCTGTGGGTGGAGACCCCCTCCTCTCTCCTGTGCAAAGTCCAGCTACAAAATGGAGTTTTGGAGTCACCTGGGAAAGTCACATATCCAAGCATGACTGAGTTCCTTACCAGCCAAGCCACATTCCTGGGAACGCCCAGATGTAGATTGGCGTCTCCAAGTTCATTGTTGGCTTAAGGGCTTCTTGACTGGGCAATTACTAAAATTAGTCTTTTCTCAGGAAGCTGACCAACTGCTTCATTAAAACCAACTCACAATCAAACAAGTATGCAGCCAATATTCATAACTTTGAATACAAAAATGATACATGCATACAAATAGGATTAATAGATTCAGTATATCATAACCTTTACAGAGATATGTTACATGGCATAAGTAGCATAAAACACATTCTAGTTATATCATATATACACGCATAAGTATATTTCCGTAAAGTCTTATGGGAGGCACCTTTACACCCTCCTCCTGAACTTACTGCCAGAGACTTTGACCCTGTCCATGGCGGAGGCAGTACATGTAAAATCCCCACTTGTCTTTGGTCACACTCCTTTTCAGTACCTTTAAACCATATGATGTCATTCATAAGTGTTCTAGCCAGTTTTAGGGTTCCTGGTCCCTGGATGCCTGAAAACAGGTTGGGGTGTAGTATTGCTGACAGAATGGAGACAGCAGTATCTGTTAAAATGTAGGTGTCTTGGCATTTAGCCACCAATGCCATGAGGTGGTATGCCTCAGTTTCCCCTTCTACGTAGCAGCATGGGCCTGTTATGCTTTTGCTGCTGTGCCAAGCTTCCAGTCTGTTTACAGGTAGAGGCTGAAAAGTAACGTGCTTGTGGGGCTGTCTTGTCATCATCCTGAGCATGTACAACAATTTCTTCCACAAATCAGATATGTCCCACATCTTTAAAGGGTTAACCACTAGTATTAACTCCTTTGTCTTGATGACAATAGATGCAGTTGAATCAGTTATGAAAATGGTTTAACTGCACACATATATATGACCAACCTGTGTTTGGCATTTCAGAAATCCTAGTTGAGCCCGTGGTGTAAGGCCTTGTTTAGACTGAAAAATTTCCTATGCTAAGTACTATTGTTTTTCAGTGGAATGATTGCAACTCACCTTGCATCCACACACAAGTGCTCCAAATGGTTTCTAAGCAAGTTGCATACCACTTGAAATAGACAATGAGCTTCCTACGCCACAAAATAGAACCATTGCCAGCAACTGCTGTTGGCAATGTGTAGAGCTGAACTGACACTGAACGTGGCTTAGGGTTTGTCTACACTACGAAATTAGGTCAAATTTATAGAAGTTGGTTTTTTTAGAAATCGTTTTTATATAGTTGATTGTGTGTGTCCCCACACAAAATGCTCTAAGTGCATTAAGTGCATTAACTCGGTGGAGTGCTTCCACAGTACCGAGGCTAGCATCAACTTCCGGAGTGTTGCACTGTGGGTAGCTATCCCACAGTTCCGACAGTCTCCGCCGCCCATTGGAATTCTGGGTTGAGATCCCAATGCCTGATGGGGCAAAAAAGATTGTCGCGGATGTTTCTGGGTACATGTCATCAGGCCCTCCCTTCCTCCCTCCCTCCATGAAAGCAACGGCAGACAATCGTTTTGCACCTTTTTTCCTGAGTTACCTGTGCAGACGTCATACCACGGCAAGCATGGAGCCCGCTCAGCTCACGGTCACCCTACGTCTCCTGGGTGCTGGCAGACACGATACTGCATTGCTACACAGCAGCAGCAACCCATTGCCTTGTGGCAGCAGATGGTGCAATAGGCCTGATAACCACCTTGATAAGGTCAGTCAGGAGCGCCTGGGCAGACATGGGTGCAGGGACTAAATTAGGAGTGACTCGACCAGGTCATTTTCTTTAGTCCTGTCGGCAGTCCTATTGTACCATCTTATGGCAAGCAGGCAGGAGATGAGGAAGGCTAGTAGTCCAGTCCTACCGTCTGCTGCCAGCCAAAGATGTAAAAGATAGATGGAGTGGATCAAAACAAGAAATACAGCAGATTTGTTTTCTATTCATTTGCTCCCCCCCCCCCTCCGTGAAATCAACGGCCAACAATCGTTTTGGTGAGGTCTGTCAAGGGAACCTTGAAAAGTTTAATGGAGATTCAGTCCTGCCTGAAATACCAGGGGGAGGGATAGCTCAGTAAGTTGAGCATTGGGTTGAGCATTGGCCTGCTAAACCCAGGGTTTTGAGTTCAATTCTTGAGGGGGCCATTCTGTGTGACAGTTGTTTTTGTTTCTCCTTGATGTAAAGCCACCCCCTTTGTTGATTTTAATTCCCTGTAAGCCAACCCTGTAAGCCATGTCATCAGTTGCCCATCCCTCTGTCAGAGCAACGGCAGACAATCGTTCCGGGCCTTTTTTCTGTGCAGATGCCATACCATGGCAAGCATGGAGCCCACTCAGATCACTTTGGCAATTAGGAGCACATTAAACACCACGCACATTATCCAGCAGTATATGAAGCACCAGAACCTGGCAAAGTGAAAGTGGGTGAGTAGGCGACGTCAGCGTGGTGAGGAGAGTGATGAGGACATGGACACAGACTTCTCTCAAAGCACGGGCCCTGGCAATGTGGGCATCATGGTGCTAATGGGGCAGGTTCATGCGGTGGAACGCAAATTCTGGGCCTGGGAAACAAGCACAGACACGTGGGACCGCATAGTGTTGCAGGTCTGGGACGATTCCCAGGGCTGCGAAACTTTCGCATGCATAAGGGCACTTTCATGGAACTTTGTGACTTGCTTTCCTCTGCCCTGAGGTGCAAGAATACCAAGATGAGAGCAGCCCTCACAGTTGAGAAGCGAGTGGCTGAGAAGCAGAGGCAATAAAGTAATTGTTGCTTCACATTCATATATTCTTTATTAATTCATCACACAAATAGGGGGATAAGTGCTAAGGTAGCCCGGGAGGGGTGGTGGAGGAGGGAAGGACAAGGCCAGACAGCACTTTAAAAGTTTAAAACTTTAAAACTTATTGAATGCCAGCCTTCTGTTGCTTGGGCAATCCTCTGGGGTGGAGTGGCTGAGTGGCCGGAGGCCCCCCCACCGCGTTCTTGGGCGTCTGGGTGAGGAGGCTGTGGAACTTGGGGAGAAGGGCTGTTGGTTACACAGGTGCTGTAGCGGTGGTCTGTGCTCCTGCTGCCTTTCCTGCAGCTCAACCATACGCTGGAGCATATTAGTTTGATCCTCCAGCAGCATCAGCATTGAATCCTGCCTCCTCTCATCACGCTGCCACCACCTTTCAGCTTTAGCCCTCTCTTCAGCTCACCACTTACTCTCTTCAGCCTGCCACCTCTCCTCCCGGTCATTTTGTGCTTTCCTGAACTCTGACATTGTCTGCCTCCATGCATTCATCTGTGCTCTGTCAGTGTGGGAAGATAGCATGAGCTCAGAGAACATGTCATCGCGAGTGCGTTTTTTTCGCCTTCTAATCTTCACTAGCCTCTGGGAAGGAGCAGATCCTGTGATCCTTGAAACACATGCAGCTGGTGGAGAAAAAAAAAGGGACAGTGGTATTTAAAAAGACAGATTTTATAGAACAATGGGTACACTCTTTCAGGGTAAACCTTGCTGTTAACATTACATACATAGCACATGTGCTTTCGTTACAAGGTCGCATTTTGCCTCCCCCCACCGCGTGCCTAGCCCCTCCCCATGGCTAACAGTGGGGAACATTTCTGTTCAGCCACAGGCAAACAGCCCAGCAGGAACGGGCACCTCTGAATGTCCCCTTAAGAAAAGCACCCAATTTCAACCAGGTGACCATGAATGATATCACTCTCCTGAAGATAACACAGAGAGATAAAGAACGGATATTGTTTGAATGCCAGCAAACATACACTGCAGTGCTTTGTTCTACAGTGATTCCCGAGTACGTGCTACTGGCCTGGTGTGGTAAAGTGTCCTACCATGGTGGATGGAATAAGGCTTTGGGAGTACATCCAGGAGAGCCGCGAATACCAGGGCAAATTAATCATTAAACCATGTGTACTATTTTAAAAGGTACACTCACCAGAGGTCCCTTCTCCGCCTGGCGGGTCCAGGAGGCAGCCTCGGGTGGGTTCAGGGGGTACTGGCTCCAGGTCCAGGGTGAGAAACAGTTCCTGGCTGTCGGGAAAACCGGTTTCTCCGCTTGTTTGCTGTGAGCTATCTACAACCCCATCATCATCATCTTCCTCGTTCCCAAAACCAGCTTCCGTGTTGCCTCCATCTCCATTGAAGGAGTCAAACAACATGGTTGGGGTAGTGGTGGCTGAACCCCCTAAAATAGCATGCAGCTCATCATAGAAGCGGCATGTTTGGGGCTCTGACCCGGAGCGGCCGTTCGCCTCTCTGATTTTCTGGTAGGCTTGCCTCAGCTCCTTAAGTTTCACGCGGCACTGCTTCGGGTCCCTGTTATAGCCTCTGTCCTTCATGCCCTGGGAGATTTTGACAAATGTTTTGGCATTTCGAAAACTGGAACAGAGTTCTGATAGCACGGATTCCTCTCCCCATACAGCGATCAGATCCCGTACCTCCCATTCGGTCCATGCTGGAGCTCTTTTGCAATTCTGGGACTCCATCATGGTCACCTCTGCTGATGAACTCTACCTGGTCACCTCTGCTGATGAGCTCTGCCAGGTCACCTGCAGCTTGCCATGCTGGCCAAACAGGAAATGAATTATCAAGCCCTACTGTCAAGATACCATTTTAGTCTCTGTGAAAAAATTGCCGCGTTCACCAGTAAAATTCTGGCTGATTCCCGAGAAGAATTTGTGCCCTCAATCACAGAGGGGCAGCTGATAGCAAAAATGAGTCTCCAAGCAGCCCTTGATGTGGTTAACATCACTTCTCACACAATGGCAACAGCCATGGTTGTACACAGGTTATCATGGTTACAGGGATCTGGCTTCCCCAAGGCTAAGTCCAGTCCACAGTGCAGGATCTTCGGTTTGAAGGGGCTCATGTCTCCCCATTTCAAGGCCTGGCTCCTGGATAGAAGTCTAGCCTTCCATGTTCCTGCTCTTCTCCATTCAGGGTTATTTTGGTCAGCAGAGGAGACTCCACCAGACATACTTACTTTGTGGAGTGGACAAGATTCTCTCACTGAGGAGGAAGTCAAAGTCATTCCTATGATTGTGGGATACCTGCTACAAGTGAAATGATTTAATGTTTCTCTGAGCTTGGGGAGAATTCACCTGGTTGGAGTCTCAGCACATCATCTACCTGTCAGTGGCCAATCTGTCTTCTCTCATCAGATGGTTCTGAGATTCATAAAGGGGTTGAGAAGACACCCATTAAGGTCCCATTTCTTCTTGGGACCTTAACCTAATACTTCCTGTACTTATGGGGCTTCCATTTAAACCTAAGGCATCATGCCCTCTTCTACATCTCTCTGTGAAAGTTTCCTTCTGAGTGGCTACAGTCTTCTTCCCTGATAAAATGACTCTCAGGACTTTATCCAAAAATTTTACCTATGGTGCTCATGGAATTCCGTCTAAATCAGTAATCCACCTAATTGTATTCTTTTCCAGGCCTCATGTGACTAAGATGGAAGGCATCCAACACTCTTTGGCTGTTACAGAATTTCAGAAGTACTCTGTAACCTATCAGCTGTTTGGCTTCTGGTTATTGGCAGAGTCTAGATATTCTACTTTTTACATTTCCCTAGGAAGTGTCAAAATATCTGCTCATATTTTGCACACAAGAATTTCATCTGGAAATTACACATAAACCTCCTAGATTATCAGTTGTGTTTTAAAAAAATGATTTTTTTTTTTATTCTGGGAGTAGACATGGGAGGGTGGACTCCTGAATAACTCTTGGCAAACAGAAATTCTGAAGGTTGGAGTATACTGAGTGCAGTTACATTGCTCAGAGTTTGGAAGGAAAAAAAAATTGTCAAGACAATTTAAGAGTTCCAGCCTCGTTCATTTCTTTTACTTCAACTTGGTCCTGTTTGGTGTTGATGAATAGCAATGCTGTTTGTTCTCTCCATCAAAACAGTAAACCATATTAGAAATTAAAGGACCAATTTCCATTTTATGTAATGAAATGAGGACATTTTACAGATTCTAGATTCCTGTGGTATTACATTACTGGATCCCCTGTAATTTGAATTTGAAGACCAATACCAAGGTACCTATTTAGCATAACAAAAGTAGATAAGTCTCTATATCTTGATGAGCCAATCTGTGCATGCCATTATGTGATAATTTCTTACAGTTCTAAGTCAGGAATCTCACTGAATTTCATCTGTTTCTTCAATTAGTTTCCCCAGTACCAGTCCATAGGATTTAATACTGATGTCTTTACTCAGCAAAACTTCCATTGTTGAAAATGTGAAGATCTATTAAGAGCTTCAAGATGCAGCTCTAAGATTCATTGCATATTTTTGTGGGGTTAGGTTTTCTCAACGCTTGTGTAGATTAGGGATGTAGGTTCTTACTGATAAACTGGTCATAAATATTGTTTAACCACTTTCCTACTGGTACATTAGTAAATCATGCATTAATTTGAAAACTTCTTTAAAACAGTCTTCCAGGACTGTCATAGTATCTATGTTTTCCCTATAGATTGTGTTCAGCAGGAGAAGATGAAAAAGGAGACTTTGTGATACAGAAGAAATTTTTTTTAAATAAAAATGAAGATATGTGAATATATGGATGTACCATTATTGTTACTGTATGTATTCCTACTGTGCCCATCACCGTAGTTCCTGGGCACATCACACACCTTGTTGACATCTGGAAATAGCACAGTTTCAAGGATTGGTTTAGCTGAACCAATGCTGGCTTCAGTTTGCTCTTGTCTACACTTACAGCTTAATCATACAGCTTTTAGAATTTCTCTTAGAAGCATTTGTATACACCCAAGTAAATAAATAAATTAGAAGGATTTCTGCACAGAAAATGTAAGAATGCTTCTAAAAGGAATATGGCTCTTCCAGTACCCTTGTTAACACAGCATTTTCTGGGCTGTTTATCACCTAAAGGAAATTGTATTCATGTCAGCAGTTACTATCCATTCATGCCTTTGAAAATCTCTTCCCCCCCTCCAATATAGTTAGAGAGATATAAAGAACTACATTTTAAAATTCTTGAATGCCTCTAAATTCAGCAACGTTTAGAGGTACGAAAAGGTGAAATAGCAACTATTGTTGCATTGACCTAGTTAGTTTAATTTAGTGAGTAATCATGTGCTTTTTAGATTCTAACCTGAACAATTAAAAAATCTGGGGTGATATAAATAATGTATATTAAATATTCAATTCGAGTGCATTTATCATATATGTATAAAATAATATGTGCCATCTGAGGCATGTCAGTGTTGTTGCACAACTATTCTGGTGAACATTTCTCCATTTTGAAGGGGAACATTAATTTTGATGTTTTAGTATAGATTAGAGTATACAGAGTCAGGATTGGTACAGAAACTTCTGTTTTGAAAGTTCATTGTAAATCAGGCAGTCACTCTGTCTAATGGGCTTGTTCTTGTGCCCCTCGGCATCCAAGTGCTAAAAGTTTAGAGGTTTCTTTAAAGGTCATAGAACCAACTGGGTCACAAACAGGTTACAACAATAATTCTCAAACATATGTTTTAGATTTCTGATTTATTTACTCATTTACTTCTGGTTTGTTACAAAAGTGAACATCACAGATTGAGTTCATTTATAGCATATTAAAAGCAGTTTATGAAAAGTAAACACAGGAAAACCCAAACATCTAAGACTAGCAGTACTATGTATTTCATTCTCTTTTGTTATACTATTACACTAGCAGTAATGTGGTTAAGGATGAGATTGCACTTTCATTCTAAAGCAGGGGCTTTAGAATGAATTTGGTAATTTACCTTTAGGGTTGAAATGTAATAGCTTAGTCTCAGCCAATACTGAATAATTTTCAGAAAGATTAATAAAAATCACTCGGTGTATTTTGAGTTACTTGATTTGGGGGAACAGAAGGTGATGGGGAAACATTTTTCAACTCTTAGGACTTTTTCATAGGTTTCTTTTGTACTTGGGGAAACTAAAAAATGTTCAAAACTTCAATGATGACATGCATTTAGACATAAATAATAACAGGGAGCAGTGCTGTTTCCATCTCTGAAAGAATTTGGTATGGCAAATAAAGCTGTGGATATTTTTAAAAGATGTTGTGAGCCAAGTTTGGTAAACTTTGAAAAGTAATGGAACAACAAAATCAAATAATATTTTGGCAGATGAATAAGTGCATCCTGTGCTGAATAAAGTATCAGTGTCACGGTACTAGCAGCAGTTCCTAGCTTGAGAACAGATGGCAATACCAGTGTGAAAAAGTCTGATCTTGTTCAATTTTAAAAAGTTAAGTTGGCTTGGGCCTAGTTTGTTCTAAAATGGAATGATCACCTGAGAATTCAGTGAATACCACTAAACATCATTGTCCTGTAGCCACACTGATATGGACTACAGTCTCATCGGATTTCATAAATTAAACTCTGTCTGTCTGCTCATCTCGGTTTCTGCGTCACACCCCCCATCACCTTTATATTTTATCAGTCAGGACTTGTAAATGGCAAAAGAGTCCATGGACAGCATTTGAGTTTATCAGATTGCAGCCAGTTTTTAATCTCCTGCAGAACATGTTCCTGCAGTTCTACTTTAAAGCAGTAAAGAACTCACAAGTTTTGTTTAAAAGACTTGTTCATTTCCTTTGTAAAATGAAGCAGAGTTAAGGTGGCTGTGGGAAATTTATATCGGACTTTCCTGCCCCTTGTGTGACTTTCATATAAAATGTCAGAAAACATCTCTGTATAAAGAGCTCTTGTAAAATAGTAAAAAACAGTTTTTTGTTGTACAACTACGAATTCATTGTCTAAATCAGTGGTTCTCAACCAGAGGTCCGGGGCCCTCTAGGGGGCCGCGATCAAGTTTCAGGGGGTCCGTCAAGCAGGGCTGGCATTAGACGCCACGACCTCATTTCCCAAAGGCTGCTGGACAGCTGCTGTGTCGTGGTGCCCAGTGCTTAATTTGTAATGAAAGAGGTGCTGGGGCTCAAGCAATTAGGTGCTGGGGTTTAAGCAATTGTTTTACATTCATAACTGATGGAGCAAGGTTCCTTTGTGGATTTCAGTGGGATCAAGTCTGGGTCTATAGTTAAATAATAAAACTTGTCAAATGGACAAAAGGGTTCAAGACAAATAAAAGCTATACTGACATCTGTCAAATTGAGTTTAATGAAGCCAAGTTCTTTCAGAACAGCTTACTGGACTTCAAAGTGTTTTGGATTTCATAAAACAAATCCATGTCTTGATTTCTGTGATTCAGGTTTGTTACATTTCTAAAATGAATAGATTCAAAACAAAAAAAAATTTTTTTTTACTTTGTACAATGGAAACATTCCTATGCTATGAACAGCTTGCCTATCTTCTCCTCCTTAGGGTTTTCCAGGAGATATTGGAGTACCTGGACTAAATGGCCCTGAAGGTCCAAAGGTAAGAACTTACAGAGCCTTATCGCAATGTCATTAATGCACTGAGAGTGAGACAATACTAAGAGAAGAGAAGGTTCTTGGGAAAAAATACAAAAGAAAACCATGGACTGGGGATAGGTGTCACACTGCAGCCTCGGAAATTAGCAAAGAACTGTGAACTGAGCATGATTTGCCTCTCACAGTCAGGAGACAGGCCTTGTCTACATAGGAAATTTGCACCGGTGTAACTTGAATTTGTTTTGATTCCAGTTTAGTTAAACTGGTGCAACCCCTGTATGGACACTGTTATTTTGGTTTAAGAGTGACTTTATTTCAATTTAGCTTAAACCTGTCCCCAACTGACTTTTTGCTAAACTGAAACAAGCCATTCTTAAACCAGAATAAGAGTGCCCACACAGGGCTTTGCACTAGTTTGACTGTATGTGTTTAAATTCACTCATTAGGTTATACTTGTTCAACTTTCCTATGTAGACAAAGCTTAACTCTGTTTTAGACAGTGGAGTTACACTGGTGTTTTTCTAACCCTTTAGCCATCTGCTTTTAAAAATATGAGCATACGTATTGTTGCTATGCAAATACTACCTAAATCTCTGTTACCCTTCATTGCTTCAGCCGTTTCCTTAAGTTTTGTCTGCTTGAGTCTCATATGTTCCCTGGGTTGGCCATAATATCCTTTAAACACTGACATCCTAATAAACAGTAAGAATTATACAAAACCAAACACCGTCTTCTTTTATCCCTTCATTCAGATCTCATAGTCACTCCAACTACTGGAAACCTGGTCAACCTCAGACTCTCACTTGCCTCCCACATCTGTCAAATGTGTAAATAGCCTTGATCCATCACCCCAAACATGATAACCTTCTAGGCATGCTGCAAAAGCCATTTATTTTACAGGGCTTGGGGGAAAGGTTGAGGTTATGTTTCCAGAGGCAAAGATGACTAGAGAGGAGCTTTTCTTTTGCTCTGATTTGTTGGCTGGCTGAGTTAATTTGTTATCATTTATGCTTGTTTAATATGAATACTGTTGGGTGGTCATTATTATGTTTTTGTAAGATTAATGAATTGTCAGGGAACCTAAGATCTTTCCACGAGACATGAGGCCTATGCATTAGTGGACATGAGAGAAGTGGAATTAAATTAGATCTAGAAAATACAGATTCAGTTTAAATATCCAAACTAATGCATCTATAGTGTAAATGAGCTCAAAGCCCTTCTTAGTGATGTGATATATATTATTTCCCTGTATATGCAGTTCAAAGTTAATGTTAATTTGGTCTATTAGTAGTGGATTTATGTTTCAGAGATACAATACTAGTCTATCTCCTTTCATTCAGATCCCAACAGAAATGCTAAGAGCCCGCAGTATTTAAGATTCCAGAGTTCATTTAATACAGCAAGAATTCCATAACTATACAAGACATTGTGTCTCTCCAGCACATTGGCTCGCAAAGACAAAAAGCTTGGACAGCCAGGTCTAATCAAAGAGAATTGGTGACTTACACTGGAGATGGAGTGTTACCAAAGTGGAATAGCCTTTGCACTGCTCCTAATACCTAGAGAGCAGGGCTACATGAAACTGGAAATGTTTGCCTTTAGGATTCCCAGTGGTCTTGCGTTCACTGCAGTTTTTCAAGAGTCTCCTTTAGTCTTTATTTTTAGAACACTGTTTTCACCAAGCTGCTGTTTTCCTCATTCTTCTGTTCTGTGCTTCCTCAGAGACAAAATCTGCACAAAGTGCCAGGAAGGTGGCGTAGTCTTTATATTTTAGCATAAGAGAAACCAACCATCATGATAGAGTGTAGGATATGCAAACATGATATACCTGTCTCTGAAGACCAGTAGAACTTTGGGATGGCCATTTTATCCAAATTACTACAGTAATTAACAAATATGAACTCCTAGAATAATGCACGAAAGATACATTACATAGTTTGGTCCACAGCACATTATTCATCTTGCGAGCAATATCTTAGAAGGTGTTTGATCTTGATCCAATGTTCATAAAAATGAGGCACTTGCATAATAACTAATAAAAAGAGGAGTGTTTTAGTTTGGGAAGTTCTGAAATATCTTTCTGTTATTTGTTCGTTGTGTCACTCTTGCAAATACTTTTGGCTGCATGTTACAAGAGCCAGAGTAAAAAGTAAGGCAGACCTGCTCACTATATAAATATCATAATGCTTTCTCTAGCAATACATGTTGTACCATGGAAATAGTTGCGAGCTTCCTTCCTGTGCTCATTCATGTTTTGTTTGGGTAGCATACCTCCTATAAATGGCTATTAAGAGTTCTATTAATCCTGTAAGGGAGGGTCGAATGGAAAGTTCTGAACACATGGGAAATACATGATACCCCCATTTGCTGACTCCCTGAATTCTTTCCAGACATTTTGGCACATCTCTAAAGACTACCTTCATTTTCTGTTCATTGCCTGAAACCTCAGAGTGTGGGTATGGAAACTGCAGTTAATTATCAGTTTTAAAGGCCGAGGTGTTCTTTACAAATTTGAGTAAGTACGGTCTAGGAACACACACAGTAACTAAGAAATTTGCTAGTATTTGCACCATTGCATGAGTTTAAATGACACTGAAAAGCTTAGCATTTGTTAATTTATTGCTATTGCATAGTGAAATAACAGTTCTGTTTTCTAAGGAAATACTTTTCTTCACCGACTAAAGATCAGTATTGTTTATGGAGTAAGTGTCTTGCTGTTGCTTTTGCCAGAGAGATGCTCTCCAGCTGCAGTTCTCCATCGTACTTTATTCCAGATAAAATCAAATGATGGGAACTTTAATAAGACTCGGTATTTTGAGATGGCCCGATACATTTTCTGTGAAGTGTTGCTTTGTGTGCTAAGCAGGCAGGCAGCTGCTGGACAAATGTGTGCACCTTCAGTCTAAATTTCATAAATTTAATAACGCTGAGAGTTGGAGCTTTTCCATCCAATATTTCTTCAGAGGCTAATGATCTCTTTCATAAGAGATGATTTTTTGTTCTCGTTGCTTTACCTGATATAAGTAAGCCTGGCTTCCCTCATACAATAATAATATATTTACGTAGATCTTTTTTGTCATAAAGCTGGGTTGAGTGCTTATTCCAGTTACTACCATTATAACTTGGATAACCAAGGTCTCTGAAACACCATTAGTTCCTCAGTCTGAGTAGTGGAGTTTTACAAATGTTGCTGTAAGAGGATGTGATGACTCAGGGTTGGCAATGGGATATGTCCTTCACTTCTAGGACACTGGATATAATCCTGCCAAGGTTTGTAATGGCTGAATATCATTGCTATCTGGCGGCAGTTCTAAATGATTTGATACCCTCAAATCACTTCCCAATCCACAGAACAAATGCCAGCATTACATTTGACGTCTCAGTAGGCATTCTCGACATATTGGCTGAGGGTTGAATCTTTGTAAACTCCCTCTCCATCTGATCAGAATTTGGGTACATAGGTTTGGCAGTGTAGGAAGATTATATGTGATGCCACTACCAAGGTGTACCTCTTGTGTGGATAAATAGAGGTCTTCAGTCTCCAAAGTTATTTTCTACACTGAAAATTAAGTTGTCAGGACAACACTGAAAATAAAGTTTAGAGACATGACAGGATATCACCCTTGCCAAAGCAGTGCCGAGTCACACACACAGCAAAGCTTAGTTTTATTTCGTTCTGTCTTATGCTACTCACCAAGATTTTGTTACAAATTCAGTCATGGCTAATTGCCTTCAGAGTCAATGCTCGGAAGTGGCTTGCAGCTGGGTAAAAATATAAAAGTCTAAACTTTGTACAGCTATTTCCATAATGCTTGTGTTCTGACAGCAATCGTAATCCCACCAAAGAATAAGAAAAGATGGATTTACTGATCTGCTTTGGTAGTGTAAGTGGTATTGTGTTGGACCTTGGGAAATAACTACATAAAATGAGGAGTTTGGTGGAGAGAAGAATAGTTTTAATATAAGTCAATTTTCATTATCACCAAATATTACCCTAAATATTACCCAAAACCTGGATTTACAGGGGATTTCTCAGTTCCTCTTTAAGCAGCCCATCAAATTCAAACTAATGTTGTGTAACAAAAATAAACTGTTCTCTTGTGAACATCAATTACTTTGATCCTCCTCCTCCTTCAAAAGGTAAATGAAAATAGTCTGAATCTTAGAAATGTCGATGTAGCTAAACTTCGTTAGATACTGTAGCGTTACAGCAGATGTTAGAATTAGGGCAGCTTTTCTCCTGGCTTTCTAAGGGAAATGAACAATAGCAGATAATGATGTCTCCTTCCTCAGCTTTTAGCCTCTCATTCACTGCATGATTGTAAGAGGAAAGAAACCAGACAAACAGGCTTATTGATTGATATAAAATCTCATTTTGGTTGTCTTGTTATTTAGGGACTTCTAGGTGACCGAGGGCCTCCGGGGGCCCCAGGCCCGAAAGGAATTGAGGTAGGATGGAAACACAGTCCAGTCAACAAGTTACATTTTTAAAAAATCTGATCCAATTCTTTTGTATAAGAAAACGTTGCTTCAGGATGGACAGTATTGCCATGCAGGATTTCAAGTTTCTATTTTGAGAGATTTTTAGATATTTTACAGTATTGTGCATTCATTATAAGATTTATTTCAGCAGCTCTGTAGAGTGTCTAAGGAGTGTGGGTCCAGAATGTTGCATGTGGAATCCAGAATTAAACAGTGGCAGGTTTTTTAAAATAATAATATTGAATAAGAATATTGGGTGAAAACCTAGCCCCATTGAATTCAATGGCAAAACTTCCTTTGACATCAGTGGGGCCAGGATTGCATCCTATAAACTTATTAATCAAGGATTCTTAATTCATTAGCATAAAATATATATATGTATTAAATCCAACTCCACGTGCTGTTCTGCAGGGCTGCCCTGAGGTGGGGCAATTTGCCCCAGACCCTGGGCTCCGCAGTGGCCCCCTCAACAGTTTTCAGGGACCCCCACGAGAGTTTTCAGTGGCACTTCAGCGGAGGGGGGTCATTCTGCTCCATGTCTTCGGCGAAATACCCCGAAGGCCCGGAGCAGAAGGACCCCCGCCGCCGAAGACTCCAGGCCCCCTGAATCCTCTGGGCGGCCCTGCTGTTCTGTGCTGTTGAGATAGCTGGTAAATATAGGTTTTAAAAATGCATTAAATCAGATAATGAGTCTGATGGTAGAGCTCTAGAGCTTTATGTAGCTGATTTAATGATGAGTTATCATGAGTGCTTTTAAATGATAAATGAGTAATGGTGACAAAAAACGATCAGTTTAATCAGAAGCCATGTAAAATGCAGACCATATTTCCTCCATTCAGACTGCTGTGTTCTCCTCCATGTTGAGCATCTCTGCCTCCAAGAGCTGGAGAAATACTTTCATATTAAGTGGAGTCACTGAACCATCAAATAATCACAGTATGACATCATGTCTTGACATTATAATACAGAATCTTGATTTAACGTCATAATGTAATGCGGCAACCTCAAAAGCCTACCATTATAATACACGGTCATGTATGGTTATTTTGAGGCTCTTGGTAACACTATAATGTCTCCTCTTTCTTCTCCTGTACTCCTGGCAGCTGGGATGAAAAGAAGACGTTGTCAGTCTGTTTTGGCTCCACACTCATTCCCATCTGCTTGAAGAGGCAAGAGAACTGTTCTGCTTGCTTAGGAATCAAACCATAACTATGTGTTGACCATGCAGAGCAAGACAAAGTTCTGTCAGAGTACTAGACTCCATGAGAGACAAATGCATATCTATGCCAAATTAGACCCTCAGATACATCTGTGAAACCCCATTATCTTCTCAGTACAGCTGGTCAAAAATTGTGAAAATGTTTGAGCAGCTCTGTTTGTGGGCTTTTCTTAAGCAGATTGTGTTTGATGGTTTTGTAAAACATGGATTTCTGACAGATCGTGGCTGAGATGAGGTCAGTTTTAGACCCTTTCCTGTATAGTGCAAACCTAGATCCTAACAGTAAAGATGTCTAGCTATGTCCATTCACTATGCAAATTTAAGATTTTAATATAAGTGAATATAGTTTTTTTCAGGTTTTAAAACTAAATACAGTATCAAAAAAGTTATTCCAAGTCCTGATTGTTTTTTCAGGGAGAAGAAGGACCAGTTGGACTTATTGGAGGAGTTGGACCAAGAGTAAGTATGAGTAACATTACTACTACAAACACAAATTACTATAGTTAACAAAAAGTACTGTTTAAAGGATGAGTCTACTCTGAAAAATGACTGTGTAAAAATGGATCTCCTTCCTGTGTGTATTCTGAGTCAGATCTGTTCACTTTAGTGTCAAAAAAGTTTTTATTGGTTGTATTACTCCTATTAGCCCCACA
Organism: Chelonia mydas; assembly: GCF_015237465.2. Lineage (NCBI taxonomy): Eukaryota > Metazoa > Chordata > Testudines > Cheloniidae > Chelonia > Chelonia mydas. The sequence continues at coordinate 77,100,055 of NC_057854.1, forward strand.
GAATCAACACAGCTGATAAAGAGAGCTGGATTATGTCCCTCATTATCAGAATTGTTTACTAAATTCTAGGCACTTGCATCTGTCCAACCCTAGTGTAGACAGTGGCATTTCACAGGTGTATCTGAAGGTCTAATTTGGCTTACAGAACCTTTATTACTGGAAATGATGCATGAGAAGAAAAGAACACAACTCAGTTCTCAGATCTCAGTGTGCATTTGCAGGGCTGGCTATTAGAGAAATCATCTTTTAATTGTAAACTAATCACATTTGATATGGAGTCACTGACAGCAATAAAGATGGAACTGCACAATGTCAGTTTTACAGTCTTTTTATAGACTTTATACAATCACACTTTGAATCTCTTATTTATTTTTTAGCTGTTAGAATCCATTAGGCTCTAAACTCATTTACACAAGAAATAATTAAACTTGAAAATATAAGTGCTGGATAATAATTTACAATAGAGTGCAGGGTAACGTAGCAGAACTTTGTCTAAAGCAAATTAAACAAATCAACTCAAAGCACAGGTCTCAATGGAAAGGAAGGATGGTCTTGTAGTTAAGCCACTGGACTGAGTCTCAAGTGATCTGCTTTCATTTTCTGGTTGTGCCATAGATTTCCAGTGTGATCTTAATCTCTCTGTGCCTCAGTTGCTTATCTATAAAATGAGTATAATACTACTTCCCTTCTCCCGTCCTTTGCCTTTCTTGCCTATTTATTGAGCTGGTCAGAAATTAGAATACCAGTCAACCTTGGACATTCGATATTTCAACATTTATTTTCATCCTGAATTGGGCTGAAAATTCAAAATATCAAAAAAAATTCACAGAACAAAAATTTGGGAAAAATTTTGTTTAGTAAATGTTGAAATGTTTTGTTGAGGCATGGTTTGATATTGAATTGCATCTGCCTGAGCTGCTGCAGTGCTTCATGAGAATTGTAGTTTGCATACTTCATACTCACATTCTCTCTTATGGAGTGAGCTCTCGGAACTGACTACAGCTTCCGTGATGCACTGTGGCATTTCAGACAAAGGAGAGACTGCAATGCATCATAGGAGATGCATTCCAGCCATGGGAGTATGAGGCACTGCAGAAGCTCTGTGGGGTTGCGAACCCTCCAAGATTAACCTGGAGTCTCCAAGATGATGAAACCTCCAGGAATACATCCAACCAAAATTGGCAACCCTAAAGCTCTGTCAGCCACAAAGTAATGTCGAACTGACCCAAAAGGAAATATTTTGATTTGGTTCAAGAAACTGAAATTTTTTGATTCAGGCCAACTTGACCCGGAATGAAATATTTTGTTTTAATTTTCCTGATAGAAAATTGAAAAATCAGAAGCTCTAATGACTAGAGCTGCAGATTTGTCACAACAGCTTTTATCAAAAACCACAGAGCAGTCATGGTTAATTTAGTTAAAGGCATGAATTTAGAGGAAAGTGATGTGTAAAGGAATTTACACACCATTTTTCCAGAAAAGTGATTATTTGTACTAAACATATAGTGACTGAGCCTTGATTTTTTATTTAAAAAAAAAAGTTGTAACAAATGGAATCGACCTATACCTCTCTAAAATCATAGGACAGAGTCGTCCTCCTCCTCCTCTTGCCACTGAGAGGGCACAGGCTACCTCCAGCAGCATCCTCCACCCCTGCACCGCAACCCTAATCTCAGCCTTGTGAGGAGGGGAGGCCCCAGCAGGGTGGAGGCATGGCTGGAGATAGAGTGTGTCCCACACTCACCCCACAGTGGCAGCTGCTGTCTGGAGGGGCTGGGCCTGGCTCCACACTCTAGGCATTGCAATCTGGTATGTGGGGTAAACGCAACACTCAGGTATGGCCAACAGGCCAGAGTGCTAGTACGAGTCCCCTCATTCAAATTTGAAAAGTCACAGACAAACAGAAAAGTCACATTACGTGTGACATTTTCTTCACCATGACAAACATGTAACCCTACTAATGATTCACTAATTCAGGGGTGGCCAACCTGAGCCTGAGAAGGAGCCAGAATTTACCTATGTACATTGCCACAGAGCCACAGTAATATGTCAATAGACCCCAGCAGCTCCCACCATCCGCTCCCAGCGTCTCCCACCCACTAACAGCCTCGCCAATCGGCTCCTCCCCCTCCCTCCCTGCGCCTCCCGATCAGCTGTTTCATGGCGTGCAGGAGACTCTGGGGGAGAAAGGGGAGGAGTGAGGGCATGGCAGGCTCAGGGAAGGGGGCGGGAAGGGATGGAGGGCGCAGGGCCTGTGGCAGAGCCAGGGGTTGAGCAGTGAGCACCACCCGGCACATTGGAAAATTGGCACCTGTAGCTCCAGCCCCAGAGTCAGTGACTATACAAGGAGCCACATATTAACTTCTGAAGAGCTGCATGTGGCTCTGGAGCCACAAGTTGGCCACCCCTGCACTAATTTCTCTATGCTGACAAACAATTTTGAGTGAAGAATGCATGGACAATATATGCTTCATGAACACTGAAGATTTCAACCCTGTGGCTCACCTCAGATATTTTGGAGCAGATCGCTAGCCCACATTCCTTGCCGAGACAAATGAGCAAGAGAATCAGGGATTTTGGGGTGGGTAGGAGGTCAGGATTCTCTCTGTGTGTTTCAACTGCCAGCTTTTCCCCTTGCTTCAGGGACCCAGCTACTGTGGCCTGGATACTTCTGTTTCCTCTGCCTGAGGCAGTCTCAGGACCTCTTGCCAGCTTACTTCTTCCTATTCCTACCCCTGGATCCCTTTTCCTTCCTCACACTTCCCCCACTCCTGCCTACCCTTGCCTCTGCACCTCTTCTCATAAAATGGGTTGGGGGAGATTGGATGGTTACATGGGAGTGAGGATGGGCCTCGATCAAATGTACCCCAAATATGGTTGAACAAGCCTGGATGCTTGTTCAGATCCAAATCAACAAGCTATTTACATGTCTTGCTTTTCACAGTGTTTGGTTCCAAGTTTCATGAACAGAGTTTTCAAAACACATTATGAAAGCTAATGTTATTAGAGAATTTACCATACTAAAGAAACAAAGGGATTACAGTTATGATCCTCCTCCCATTGATGTCAATGGCCAAACTCAGAATTTTTTTCTGTTCTTCTTCAATATCTCATCTATTTTTTATATCTAATATGCCCCTATTATCTACAGGTGAAAGACATTAGTGTCATGGCCAGTCTTAGGCATGTGCAAAGATCCCCTCTATAAATCTACAAGATCAACTTGGGACCAAATCTTCACAATGACAAGTGCCCCAAACAAATTCCACTACCAGCTATTGAACGAATGAGATGAACCTGAACCCAGATTGCAGATCCCAAATTTAGGTCTGGATTGGAATTCCCATATATCTTAAACAGGTAGAACCAAAGCACAGGATCTCTCCTTGCTGAACTCCAGGATTCAACATCCAGATCCAAATCTAAAGTTCCAGGTGTTTCCCTTTGGCTAATTATAAAGAGAGTTTTTTGAACTGCCAACTCCACGTAAAATCCAGCTGCCAGGCTCACCACTTACCAAAACCTTCCCTCTCATACTAGCTCAGTGACAAATGCCTGGATTGTTCTTTTATATGTTCTTGTACTCTATGTAGAGTAGCGTATTCTGATTTTCATTTTAGCTTATTTTGCTTGTGAAAATACAATAGATGCCACATGTAAGAGATGCCTCTGCATATTCAATTTAATCACAGTTAACAAACAGTCATAAAGTTTATCCAGACATTAATATCACTATGTCACTGTAGGTCAGTCAATCAGCTGGTTATGGGTTTTGTACCTTATTATTATTGGAGGGGAAAATGGATTAACTTGCCATTTAGTCACTGATTTGAATCTTTCAGAACATTAGAATGAATTTAAACAGTATATTACTGGATATTCCCTGATTACCAATGTGAGAGACAGATGAAGAGAAAAAGCCACAAATAATCTGTGAAATGATATATTAGCCTGTCAACCAGTTCCTCCTAGGAAGGTGTAGAATGTCCCAGCAAAGTTCCCTGAGCATTTAAAATCATTCTGTTATAGCAGCATATCCCAAAGTGTGGTGCATGTCTTTCTGTGGGCTATGGTCATGTGAAGGACTAGCCAGGGTTAGGAGGGCAACATGTAGAATGTAGAAATTAAAATGGATAGGCCATTTTGAGGGTGAAAGGGGTGCACTTGATTTCTCTTCCCTGAAGGGGGGCTTGGCACATTCCATTCATTCATTAAGAAAAAAATCATTTTCCTTAGGTTTTTTTACTTCATTAAAGTTCCTTTTCCAAGAATGATGTAGGATTAGGAGAGGCCACCCTTACTTTATCTTACATCTTATGTTTTCTTGTCAAATCTGTGTTCAGTTTTACATTACTTTCTCACTTACATCCACTTTCACCCATTTTATGATCAATTTTCATCTGATGTGTGACCTGTACTGCCATTTATGTAGTTGGGAAATTTGACCAAGAGACTTACACACAGTTGTACATGTTTAATCTGAACTGGACCCAAAATATCTTGGCAATTAACAATGATTGGAAAGGAAATATGGGGGGGGGAATAATTACACGGGAACCTGCTAAATTCTGTTACTTTGTGAAATGTGTGTATGTGGTATGGATACTTTAATACCGATTCATCCAATGAGATGATTCAGAGCAAGCTCCAACCATTTTTCCCCTGAAGAAATTGTAAGTGAGATTCTGTGTATGAAAACTTGCTTGCTAATATGAAGAGGCGACAATGTAATACAAGTTGGCACAACAAAGTCCACAAAGTAAAACATCAGGTAGACTATTAACCTCATAACTGCAGTTTCCAAGAGCAAGTGAACTATTAAATTAATCACTCAAAAGAATGTTTTCCTCCAATTTAAGTTTTACGTATTCAGATTTATTGAGCAACTCGAAACAATAGGCATGGATTTCAGGGTTATTCTTTGCAATTAGAATACAGACTGTAAATTGTTCTTGGCTAGCATGGCAAATTTGCAATAAACTAACTCCTGTAGCTGAGCCATATCAATCCTAACTTTAAGTGCCCCTTAATTAATTTATCACATGACACCAATTATCCTATAAAGCCAGATTCTTCAACCGTTACTTAGGTTGCGTAACACTTATAGAACTAGTCCCATTTACTTTAATGAGGAGTAAGTGCTGCACAATAGAAGGGTTGCAGAAACTGCTTCACAATCTGTAGAAATGAATGATAAATATTTAGTCGTATATCATTACATTTTAGAAGGTTAGATTTTTCTCGTGGGAATTCCAAGTAAAACTATGATATATTGTGAGCTAGTGGGTGTAAATAACACAGGTCTGTTTCCAACAGAATAGTTTCACAGCCCCTGTGCATGCAATAGTCTGTAGAAACCCATCACTTATAGCCCTCGCATCATTGACCCATGTATAGAAATGTGACTTTCCTGCAAACCATGCTTTCTCCGGTTCTGCCGACACTCTTCGCAAAGCCCTAGGCTTTATTACCATACCTCTCTCCATTCCACTCCCACGTAACTGGATCCAATGTGGAAAGGTTGAACCAACACTGAGCAGGGTAGTGACAGCATAGCCCTTAACGCGGAGTTTGTAAAGTCAGAATGAGATACAGTTTCAGTACTTCTGACTTGGAATCATGCCCTCAAATAACTCATTTGATGCTCCCATATGGTCTCTTCTGCACCTGCACTTATGTCCTCATGTTAAGATGGCACTGGGCCTGCTGATCATAAACTGGAACTGCAACTTCAGCAAATGGAAGGTGCCAGCCAAAGATTGTTTCAAATGGGTTGACTTCAGTAACTGCCTCCTCTCTGGCAGCACTGCTACCCTGGGTTGTATTTAACCCATTTATAACAACTAAAGAATATTACCAAAGCACTTGTCTGTCCGGACTTGTTGAAAGTTGTGTAACAAAATGGAATGCTTATAGGGTTATTGTGGCTGCCAGAAAAAAATGGGATTAAAGTGTGTATCATGGGAACTTAGTAAGAATATATAGTCTCAAAACATACATTGACTGCTCAGGTAGTCAGGGAACATGCCCAGACATTGGCACTGAGGGATAGATACAGTCACAGAGAAATCAAGGTAACAGAACCCAAGACCTAGATTGTGCCCTTGCCCTGAGAAATAAGTAGGTAGCTTAGTGCCCATTGCTTTGATTGCACTTTGCCCTGATTTTGATGGGTATACTGTAAGTGAAGGTCCCAGTGCAGACTATTGATCCTATAATCACAATCATTCCGTCTGTTGCAGCTGTTATGCTCAAAAGACTGAAAATTCCTGCTAAGGAGAACTTCAAGTATCTGTACAATACTTGTAGTTTCCCTTTTAAGGCTTTTCACCTACAGTGGTATTGTCAATCAGCCTTTAAGAGGAGTCCATTATGTAAAGCAGAGGTGGGCAAACTACAGCCCGCGGGCCACATCCGGCCCGCGGGACCGTCCTGTCTGGCCGTTGAGCTCCTGGCTGGGGAGGCTAGCTCCCGGCCCCTCCCCTGCTGTCCCCCCGCCCCGCAGCTACACTGCCGCATGGGCAGCGTTCTGGGCAGCGGAGCAGCACGCTCCTGCAGGGCAGCATAGCAGCGTGTCTGGCTCCAGCCAGGCGGCACAGCTGCCAGACATGCTGCTCTGAGCAGCATGCTAAGGGGGCCAGGGCCAGAGAGGTCTTGGGGGGCAGTCAGGCAACAGGGGGCAGGGGGTAGTTGGATCGGTGTGGGAGGTCTGGAGGACCTGTCAGGGGGTGTAGGTAGGGGTCAGACCAGTCAGGGGACAGGGAGCAGGGGTGGTTGGATGGGGCTGAGGTTTGGGGGGGGCAGTCGGGACAAGGAACGAGGGGGGTTGGATAGGTGTGGGAGTCCTGGGGGGGGGGCCTGTCAGGGCATGGGGGTGTGAATAGGGGTCAGGGCAGTCAGGGGACAAGGAGAAGGGGGGGTTGGATGAGGGTGGGGTCCCGGGTGGGGTGGTATGGGGCAGGGGGTCCCAGGAGGGGGCGGTCAGGGGAAAAGGAGCTGGGGGGTTGGGTGGGTTGGGAGTTCTGAGGGGGGCAGTCAGGGCGTGGGAAGTGGAAGGGGGCAGATGGGGGCAGGGCCAGGCTGTTTGGGGAGGCACAGCCTTCCCTACCCGGCCCTCCATACAGTTTTGCAACCCCAATGTGGCCCTCAGGCTGAAAAGTTTGCCCACCCCTGATGTATAGCATCACCATTCTCCTAGTATATATTTGTTTTGAGTGTTTGGACTGCAAGCTTCTCAGACATAGTTTGCATTCATTAGGTACTGGGCACAGTTATAGTGTTTGTGCTCCCCTGAGCACAGGGACAGGATGAGACTAGCCACCCCAAAGGAGTCAGCCAGGAGGAAGACTTCAGTATCTACCTCCTGCACACACACATTGGTCTACAGAGTACCCACCCTGTACACGCTTGTGCAGCAGCCATGCTTTCACTGTGCACCAAGGAGCTCCACGATGTATTTTACTTGCAGCTGCTAACTGCAAATGGCATGGGTAATTGTGTTCGGCATTTTGCAGTCCCAAGTGTGATATAATCCTCAGCATATGCCATGTTATCTCCATAACTTGCAGTGACGTACTGTACTTTTGCAGTATCATGGTGTATTTCTAGAAAAACAAGACGGTCCTTTTAAAATACAGTTGTTCTGAAAACCTTTACATTTGGATAAGCAGTCTTAATTGAAATTTGGGGACATTCAACAGAAGTGTGGTAAATAAAGCTGCCATCGCTTAGGGAGACTAACGTGTCACTGCAGTTATGTGACTGTGCTGGGCTAAGATTTCTAGGCTGCAAGTTATTCTGAGGAGGAAATAAAACATATTTGAAAAAAATAAATGGCACAATAAAAATAAGACTGTCCTTGGCACAATTAAAGTTTTACAAATAGCCAAGTGAAAATTCAGAAGAAGAATCCCCTTTTTGTCTTTCTGTGCCTTTTTGTTTTGTGCGATGGCAGCAGCTTGAGCGGGTCACAGTAAAAGGCTTCTAAAGGCCTCCTCATCTGTGGTCTCTCAGTCTGATTAATGGTACCATACTTCTCCTCAGCTAACAATATGCTACAATTAAGTAGTTATAGCAGCAGGATTTGTCAACAAGTATAATCATCGAACCAAAGGTAAAACCACTCAGGAGCTGAAATTTACAATACTCCTTCTGAGCAAAGGAGAGAAGAAATTTGAGCTGATTCTGTCTGATAGAGAAAAGAGAGTTGGAACACCTGTCATTAAATTCTCTGGTAGTATTACTCCCCCTGCTTCAGTGGTGTTATGACAGCAGTGACTTAGCTCCTTTCTGTTCTTTGCCACCTTAATGGTCTCTTATAACTGAAATTGAAGTGGATGTTACATCCTTGGGTTTTGATGAATTTTCTCTAATAAACCATTGGCTGTTGTAAAAGTTGATACAGGTTTTGTTGATTGTACTGTATTTTCTTTTATATTCAATAGCATATTTTCAGAAAAGTGGCTGTAAAATGCACGGTACAATAAAGTTAGTAGACAGTATATTATATTTAAACATTTAATACAGTTAATGAAATCTCTTTGAGAGAGACCCTTTGATAAATAGAGAAATTAGGAAATGGAGATATATTTTTTGTAAAAGTCAAATATTAGAAATCTTTAATTTTGTTTATTATTTTAGGGAAGGCCAGGTCGGAAAGGGTATGCAGGTGAACCTGGATCAGAAGGCTTGAAGGTAATACTACTGGGTTTTATATATGAAAATGGAATATAGTTTGAGTCAGTGGTGCTGGAACTGGGGGTGCTGCCACACACCCTCCCTTGAAGTAGTTAGTAATAACAAACACCAAATACATGGTTTCCATCAACAGCTCCCCCTACTATAAAAATTGTTCAAGCACCCCTGGTTAGAGTGCCCGCAGACGTACGTATGTGCTTGTGCGAGAGAGATACATTGTAACAGGGTTTCCAATAGGACTAAAGGAAATTGGGCTCAACACTCCTGTTCCAGTACAGCTGCTCCCTATTTGGGCCAATTAAGAGGGCAAGGCACCATCTGGGAAACATAAGAGGCCTGAGAGTGAGTTAAGGGGGTTAGAGAAGACTGGTTCAGTCAGGAAGAATAATTCCTAGGAGAGGACTGAAAGCAGGAGAGCAGCAAGGGTTTTGCTGGCAGGTTTCCCCAAGCCAGGATTGGAGAGGGAAGGAGCAGCAGATGGAGATGCTTGCTGGATCCAGAGGGCTGAAGGGAGGGGAGCAGTAGAGGGCCTTACCTGCTGGTGCTGGCATCTCCTTGCTGGGGAGCTGGGTCTCAGAGGAATCAGATGAGGCTTTCAGCGGAGAGGCTGTGGGAGTTGCCACTGGGAAGAGGGGGATTGTGCCCTAGAAGGAAGGGCTCGGGTGGCAGTCCTGGTGGTGGGACAGAGAACAACTGATAAAGAGTCTGGGTCTATTGGAAGACACTGGGATGGTGAGAAAGGAGCTGGGTTTTTAAGATTACATGAACAGGGATGATGTGAACTATGTTGTGTGACTTGGGATGTTTGCACTGTGTTTTGGTTAACAAACTGTGATGGACTTGAGGACATGCTTGTATTGGACTTACTGTGAATTCAAGAGGAAAACTGAGGTGTGGGACCACTTGCAGATTGGCCCTGTGGCCACAAGGGGCACCTGAGAGGAGGCCACTCATTGACCTACATCTAGCCAGTGAATCTGCTTACTTGCAGGCTCCTCAGTTGGGAGAACAAAGAATACTCCCAACAGGATTGGGGGACATGAATGGCACCTGCTGTCCCTCCATATGGCTCAGAGGGGAAGATAAGTGGCAATTTGAGGAGGGTTAGTATGAATGTTGGGGACATAGGAGTGTGGAGGCAGGAAGAAAGGAGAGGATTGGAGTATGTGCAGGGGAAGGCTGGTGTGAGCTCAGTCACTTTGCATTTAAAGGACTTCCATGGCACTGATGCTGCAGCTACTTGCACACCGATGCTCTAGCTGCAGGGAAGCCCAATGCCTCACAGCTGAGCCACCATAACAGCAAGTGCTCTTCAAATCAGTATTTGATGGGACAACAGGGCTGATACTGCCACTTATGTAGTGTTAGCAAGATAATTAATACAGTGACATTCTCTTGTAAAGTTCTGCTGTAAAATACATCAGTGTAAATCCACCATGACTCCATGGAGTTCTATGGATTTGCAAGACTTACAGTGTAATAAGTGGGAGCAGAATTTCTTCTCTAATACTCCTATCTCTTTCTAATGTAGCATTTTGGAAGAGTAACCTGAGTTTTTTAGAATTTTTTTCCAGCTGTTGTATAGAGTAGGGTGTCTCGCAAAACCATCATAAATGTGGAACAGTGCAAATTTGGAAAAGAAATCGAAGAGTTAAATATCTGAGTAATATTATTATACTTTATGCAGATAATTGCCCTATATGGTGTATTGTCAAATTGATATAAATAAGTTAACAGACTATTTACAAATAACATTTGCTTTTAGAAGTGGTTATGAACTAATAAAGAGAATTATATAGTGTATTTATATTTAAGTTCCATTTGACAAAAGGAAGATATGAATGTAAGAGGGGGATTAAAAAGAGAACCAAAGAATACCTGATCATACAGGCAAAACCATTGTTTTTGTTTAATTTGTATAATTTTACTGCTTAGGTTTTATATAGAAAATGAAACACAAAAAGGGAATTTGGGAAAATGGAGAAGTGTAAAACACCCTCCTGCAAGAAGCGAAATATATAATCTGTTTTCTGCATTAACAGGGAGAACCAGGAGATCAAGGAAACCTTGGAAAAACTGGTGAAGCAGTAAGCTTAAATGCTCTTTCTAGATTTTTTTTTTTTTTTTACAAGTTATTTTGAGAGCTGTATGTTGCAGTAATTCTGTTTGACTTAAATCGTTTTAAAACCATGTTTTCTGGTTATACAGTGAGCTCTGCTTTCTCCTTTGGAGTGCACCTCTCCAGTATCAGGCCTGGCTTCCTGCAGTCCAGGAAGACTGCATCTCTGGGCTACAGCCCCCATGTTTTCCAGCCATGTTAACACAAGAGGCCCTGTTTGGCATTTGGAAACCTTTTTCCTCCAGGAGCCTGTGGCAGTAGCTGATTATAGTGACTCAAAAACAGCATATTCAAATCAAAGCAATATTTACTCACCCAAAGGCACGTAGCACACAGCAGTGGATAAAAACAAAAAGGCCGCTACACCTATTTTCCCGTTACCTAAGCTTTAAATCTTTTTTCTCATTAGCTTTTGGAGAGTTCCTCTCAGCCAGTTACCCCCATCTCTAAGCTGGGATGACAGCCTGCTTGCTGCAGTTTCTGTCTCTCTGTGTGCCTGTCATTCTTCTTCCTGGGCAGCTGACAGCCCACTCAATCTGTCCTCTTCCCTAGGCTCAGGTCTGGGAAGAATACATTTGCCCTCATAGTTGGAGCCAGGCTGGAAGGATTCTCCAATTAATAGCTTCCCTATTGTTTCCTCAAGGGCCTATAGTATTTTCTGGACTGTATCTTAACTTTGCCATTGTTTTGCTTCCCATTTCATTCCCCTGCTTCCTTTGATTTAACTCCTTGCACTCAGACAGGATAATATCCCACATGTAAACTGAGGTGCATGTGATATTTTTTAAAAAATGTTTCCCTCACTTTCCACACCATGGAATTATGTCTAAAGGGTGCTTCAGAATCACTCCTGTTAATAAGTCCCTAATTAGATTGCCTTTTGATTGAATGTAGTTTGTAATCTGGCATTTTACCAGTTTGAGTTCATTTTAATGGGTAAACTGAAAACTACAGATTAAGGGCCTGATTCAAAACTCATTCAAGTCAATGAAGAGACAGTTAACATAGTGATGATAAATATACGCCTTCATATGTAGTCTTCCTTTAGTTTTTTCCAGCTAATTATTTGTGAAGTGTACTGGCAGTGGTTCACCACTGTCTGAGATATTTGCTTTATATTTCTCTCAACCATTTTCTGTAAAGTGCTTTGAAAAACTTCTGTAGGTTGTGTGGGTGAAAATCGCCTTCTGGGAACTCCAGACAAACTCAAATGTTTGACAGGTTTCAGAGTAACAGCCGTGTTAGTCTGTATTCGCAAAAAGAAAAGGAGTACTTGTGGCACCTTAGAGACTAACCAATTTATTTGAGCATAAGCTTTCGTGAGCTACAGCTCACTTCATCGGATGCATACTGTGGAAAGTACAGAAGATCTTTTTATACACACAAACCATGAAAAAATGGGTGTTTACCACTACAAAAGGTTTTCTCTCCCCCCACCCCACTCTCCTGCTGGTAATAGCTTATCTAAAGTGACAGGTTTCAGAGTAACAGCCGTGTTAAACACCGATTTTTTTTTCATGGTTTGTGTGTATAAAAAGATCTTCTGTACTTTCCACAGTATGCATCCGATGAAGTAAGCTGTAGCTCACGAAAGCTTATGCTCAAATAAATTGGTTAGTCTCTAAGGTGCCACAAGTACTCCTTTTCAAATGTTTGAGCAATTGGGAAAACTTTCAGAACAGCTTATCAGTCATACCCAAGTCTGTGGAGGGCTCTTGGGACTGAATCCTCCTAGAAGGAGGACCGGGGGTATGGCTCATGGGACTGTCCACTGAATCAAGATTTATTTATTTTTTTAAAATGCTCAGGCAGGTCCAGCTTAAGTCACTTGGCCCGCTTTGAAAATAAACCTGCACATCGTATATCATATCTATTGATAAACTGTAGTGCCAATTGCTTGACGATACTTTGGTTTGTTATGAGATATACTTGAGACCAAATAACCAGTGTCAGTCAGGTTTATTACTGTAGTACAGGACAAAGGTTCTGGGCAATGCCAGTCTCCAAGAAGCCATCTTGTGCACCAATGTTAGATTCGCCTTATGCAGAAGGTGTGCACCCCAAAGTTACAATTTCAGCTGGTATTAGTTAAACAATGATTTCACAGGTTTACACATCATTAAAATCCAACCCATCCATTTGTCCTAGTTCCTTAACTTGTTGTTCTGTTCCTTTTTTATCTATCTTATGGATACTAGCTTTCCAGGTACTGGTCCATGAAGGTACCTCCCTAGTTTGTACTAAGATATAGACCAAATTAATCTTAATGTTTACAAGTTTCCTATCTGCTTATGCAAATGCTTGTTTCAGCAAATGCAAAGAGTTATGGGATACTTAGCTTAAGTGAATAGAATTATGGTATAGGCCAGTTTAGTCTATCACTGTTATAATTGTGCTTAATGTTCTTGGCACTTAATGCATGCGCATATATATTACATTTATTAATATCTGATAGTCAACATATCTAAAAAAAAAAAAATATATACCAGTAACAGCTTGATCCCAGAACTACTTCAACAGTTTATAAATATCAAAACCATTGGCTGGCTGACTAAGTTAAAAAGCAGTTTGAAAGGGCTGTGTGTATTTTGTAAATGATGGTAAGTTATCTGTGCAAAGATGGGAGAGAATTGGTTGCTGATGTAATAGGTGGGGGTGCATATTTATGATTGAAATGAGCAAGGTCTCTTCTCAGGGGGAGATTCAGAGATGAATGTTTACTGAAACTTAATAGCTATGTGACCAAGTGGAGTCAGGTCTGCTACCCACATTACCAGCATTGCTATGCCAATATACACTTATTTCATTTTTTTTCCCCCATCAGACTGCAGAACATAGCCTTTCTTACACACACAAGTTTTTAAGTTGTCTTTTAGACTAAGATCATCTGGACAGGGACTTACTCTATGTTTGTGTAGTGCCAAGTACAATGGGGCCCTATCTGATCTATGCCTCCAAGCACTTCCACAGTATTAATACTAATAATATTTAGCAAAGACACACCAGTGAATTCCTTCATTTTGCTTGCCTCCTTCCTGAACTTTTAAAATTCACCTGATTATAGGGATATTGGTTTTTGAATTCAGAGAGAAGAACATTGAAAATCCCAGCCACTAAATATGTGGTATACTGGAACAGATGAAATAATTTGTTTTGTATTACAGTTGTGCCCAAAAGCCCCAATCAGGATAATGCAAAAAATTGTAAAAAGAAACAGTCCCTATCCAAAGATCTTGAAATCAATTGGTTAGGCACCTAAAAAACTTTGAAGATCTATCTGGGCTTTAGGGTACGTCTACACTGCAATGAAACACCTATAGCAGGCCACAGAACCTCACCCACTCACTCTTGTAATAGACCCATAACCTCTGGCTGAGTTACTGATGTCCTCAAATCATGATTTTAAAGACTTCAAGTTACAGAGAATCCACCCTTTACTCTAATTGAAACTTGTAAGTGTCCTGTGCCCCATGCTGCAGAGGAAAGTGGGGGAAAAAAACCCAGGGTCTCTGGCAATTGTTCAGGCTTGAGCTGGGGCCCAAGCTCTGGGACCCCACAAGGGGGAAAGGTGCCCAAGCTCTGGGACCCCACACGGGGAAAGGGTGACAGCCCGGGCTCCAGCCCGAGCCCAAATGTCCACACTGCAGTTTTATAGTCCTACAGCCCGACCCTTGCAAGCCCCAGTCAGCTGTCATGGGCAAGCCCTGAGTGTTATATTGCAGTACAGACATACCCTTACAGTCTAATCAGACAATACAATGGGTGGAAGAAAGGGGATATACAAGCAAAGTGATCAGGGGAATGGCAGCCACAAACCTTGTTAGGGGCTGTACTTGGCATATGATGATTTGATTATTTTTTCTCTTAGTTTATTGCTCTTGCCTATTTACTTTTTTGCCTATCTTTCTTTTTTTTTAAATGAACTTCATTGACTCCCCTTTTCATCCAAGATTACATACATACTTATAAACATATATACGTATATACTTATAAACCTGCAACTGAAGTGAACAAAGTTGTTATACTACATGGGGGAAAATATAATAATCTCAAAATAAAAGCATGCAAATTCTCTGCCTATGTTATCAAAAGTTTTTTTTAACATAACTTTAGTTAGTTAATTAACAAACTACATGAGGAGTCCACCTTATTAAAAGTACTAATTTAATGGTTGTCACCTTTTTTTATTCTCCTGTCCCCTGGTTCCAGCTGGCTCTCTTGGTTGGTTTTTTTGTTTTGTTTTTAAGCTGATGGAACTATAGCTTTTGGCCAAGGCATCAAAAGGATTACTCTCCAGCGAACAGCTTTCTCAGGGTAAGCCCTGCTGAACACAAGCTTGAGCCTGCATGGGTACACAAGAGGGTTGAACGTGAGCAAGACACAGCTACCTGGAGGGATTCTAAGCATGGTGTTTTGTTATTCATGATCCAGTAAGATGAAATATGCTGGGGACTCAGGCACTGTGTGGTTAATGGTCCAGCAAGAACATCTGCCTGGCATATATTAAGGGGCACTGAGCTGCTGACTTTTTGGGAGCTGTAGCAAGCATTTCTATCTACATGATTGGCGCAAATGACAGCTTCTGCTCTCGGTCCCTCTAAGGTCAGCTTTTCCATACACTCAACTGGAGAAGATCTCCAGCTGGTTATCCTGAAATGGTGAAAATGCTCGCTGTGCACATAAGCCCTTATCTAGATTCGGTGGGACTGTTCATAGAATTAGACACAGGCTTCTTGCTGGATCAGGGCTATCATTTCCATGTACAGGATTGCACTTAGACTATTAGTACTTGGCTATACCCTGGGTCCCTCAACACACTCCCTTCCCCCTACTCCCATGTTCCTTCAGTGTGGACGTACAGTGGAATTTTCCAAAGTGCCTGTGTGACTCAGGTGCAAAACACCTTTGGAAAGTCAAAGCTTATCTGAATTTGAGCACAGTTCATATTTTTTCTCTTTACCCAGAATTCTCTCTCCAAGGCTGCTGAGCAAAAGCTGGGTTGCCAGAGCTTAGCACTTTGCCTCTGTGCACCTCCTTCAACAGTATTCAGCTGCCTGCTGGATTTAGCTCTATGTACTTTAGCAGCTATAATATTCATGAACTATATGAAATAAAAAGTAAATAGAAAAGTTCTTAAAACCAGCCTATTTTCTCAACTTCTCATGAATCATGGTGCCAACTATTCTTCTGCTGGAACTTGAACTGCTTAAGAATGTTTTTAAATGTAGGAGATTTTCACCATTTTCTGTATTTAAAATTCCTTCCGTTCCTCTCTGCATGTTTGTGGATAGCTATCTGAGGCACCTATGGATGCTTACCCTAGAATCACATAAGCTCCTTTTGCTAAAACACTCGTAACTATATACTGCAATTTTTCTTGAGGGGAGAATATTATTTGTCTAATACATGCTGTTGTAATGGGCCCATATCAATCCTTGACCAAAAAAGTAACCAAAGGAAAGCTTAAAATCAGAGTGATGTACTGTACAGAATCGTTTATCAACTACTTTCATCAGGATCAAAATTCCATAGTTAAGGCAAATGTAACCAGATTTAAAAAGTGGTTGCAGAGATGAAGGAAAGACATACCGTAATATTAATAAGGCATTGCTTTGGATTTGGTTCAAAGTTGACATCAGAACACAGAATTGTCAAACACTGGATGAGACCAACTGATCCATATAATCTAAAAAGTGATGCCTCAGAAGATGATGAAACACTACATCCCCACAATGGAGCTAGCTCATTGTACAATATAATATAAAAATAAAAAATTCTTCCTGACGCCCGTATGATTGTGCCCAAAGAGAACAAGAACAAAAAGGTACTTGGCTGGGATGGCTGAGTTCTGTATGATCCAAATAAGAATAAAGGAAACTGAAACGCTGCTGTGATGAAGCCTTGAACAAAGCTATTGTCAGCATATTGTCTTGTAGTATAAAACCTGTCAGCTGTTCAAAGTAGGGATGATTTTAACGTAAAAGCTGCATCTGTTTCACCTTGGTTTATATGGTGAGGTTCCATTTTTGGCTGGTGTGGTTTGGTTGAGCAGAATCAGAAACTGACGTGTTTTGATAGATCTCTTTGCTGATGAGATAATCATCTGCTATGGAATCAATAGATCCATTTAGACAGTGGTTGGTTAATTTAATAAGGGACACCAGCCAGAGTAAATTTACAATACCAGTGAGAGAGAATCTTTTGGAAAGCATCCCAAAAGAAACACTGGCTACAACTACTGAGAAAATTGCCTCTGGGTGAGGAGGAAAAAAAAATCTCACTGTGCTGGCATGTGGGTTTCATATGCTTAAATTATTGGTGGTTGGCAAATCTTTGAAACCATGTTGCTTCAAGCACATCAAAACAAATACCACATCTGTGTTGTATAGAGTGCATCCCAGTGCATGGATAACTTCAGACATTTTAAGAAAGTGATTGTTTTTTGGGTTTTGTGCCATAAAACTGAAATTCTCTGAGATTAAAACCGTTGCCTGCTAGGGCTGTGTTATTGTTTAGTAATGCTAGTGTTCATCCAGGCAGTAACAGACTATGAATAGCTGGGGGAAAAATTAATGAACATTTCTCCCTGCCAAAATCACTGCAAAAATTCAGCAAAAACAGAGAAGCTGTTAACAGCACAATGTCGGGTTAGTGTCAAAATGACAAACCAGAGTAAGCAGAGGCATAGAACACAAACCCTTAAAAAATAATCCTAGCACTTCATAAATGACCTGTTAAAGTACATTTAAACAAGTATGCCCAATTGTGGACAGCATTCAGTACCACAGAAGGGAAACTA
Source organism: Chelonia mydas (assembly GCF_015237465.2). Taxonomy (NCBI): domain Eukaryota; kingdom Metazoa; phylum Chordata; order Testudines; family Cheloniidae; genus Chelonia; species Chelonia mydas. The sequence goes on from NC_057854.1 coordinate 77,117,670, forward strand.
AGTAGATACAAGTAGTACAAAAACTGGCAACAAGAATAATAAAATACAAGGTCCAGCAAAGAATGTAGGTGACCTTCTGGCTGCAGATGCTAGCTGCACAGCAGGCAGACCTGTAAGAGAAAAGGTCATGCTGCCTTGGGAAGATAAGGCAAGTTGTGCTGTGTGTCTGGAGATGTGGAGTTACTTTTGGGAAGAACTCATGTAAGTAATTTCCCCACCTCCTGCAGAGGCAAAATGTAGCAGGATTGACCCCCATGGAAAGGATGTTTAATTTATGGGGAATGGAAAATTGCAATTCTCTTTGCTAGAGGAAAAGATTAACGGGGCTTTGAGTGAATTTTCAAGATGCTAAATAGACAAAGTTCTTTGAACTATGGTGAAAAGTCTGGACGCGGGGGATGCATAAACAAAAATTGGAAACATCAGGAAAAAGAAAAGCAAACTGAGTAAAACATTTTTCAAAGAAAGGATAGTGAATGTGAGGTCAATACTATGAAGGGCATCAGAAGACACAACTAGCTCCGCCATTCTCAAAAACCTACTTCATAAAGGTTTGAAAAAGAGAGACTATTAAGAATTTATAGAGTAATAATAACAATACTTTGCATTTATATAATGCTTTTCATCTATATTGTAGACCTCAAAGAGTAAAACCCCTCTCAGATCCCACATAACTGACAGTATCCATCAACCACTTAGCCCTCCCCCTCAGGAAAAGCATTGGAAAACAGATAGACATTGTGACATGACCTGAAGGTCAACAAATTCAGGCTCTGGTGTACCAGTTTAAGAAGCAAATTGCAAAGTTGAAGGATTCCTCACTGATAAAGCCCTTAATCAGCTGTTTAGTATCCCACATGGACAGAGAGGTAGTCTTTGAAGTACCCAGCACCCCAAACCATTTATGGTTTGATAGATCAGAACTAGCATCTTAAATAGACTCTCCCAAATGAAGGGGAAGTGAAAGTGATGAAGCACAAGTGTTACATGCTCCATGCAAGAACCACCACTTAACAGAGAGGCCACCACCGTATTCACCAGCTGAAATTTCCAATTGATATAAGGAGGAGCACCACATAGTCCTTTGCAGCAATCCGATCTCAAGATGACAGTAGTGTGAAGCCACTGTGTTAAGTGTTAATTTCAAAAGAAAAGGCCATGTTCAGATTATTAAAACACCATTTGGCCCATACGTCTTTCTTGACCTTCAGAAACATCTCCCTCATCCAATGAAACGCCAAGTTATGAATCTGGAGAAAGAAAAGTTGGCAAGGTACCTTAGCTGAGGGAGCTGGTATCATCACAGATATTTCTTCTGGCTATTTCCCCCAGCCTACCAGCATAATCCATCCAAATCCAGAGGGCTGTTCACACTCATCAAAATCCCAATCCCAGCATGTCACTGAATAAACTGGTCAACCACACCAACCAGATCCAGTAAAGCAGAGACAGAAGTCTTTATTCTCCGCTATGTCTGAGCACAGCCATGAGTGCAGCCTAGTTGTGGCTCCCTGTTCAGTGCTGCCCAAGTGGAGTTGTCCTCTAAATTATGCTGCTGGTATAAGGCCTCTTACACTAGGGGAGAATCAGGTATAATGGAGCTGAGCTCCATCATGCTCCCACCTCCCTCTTGCACTGAGGGGGAGCGGCTGGTATAGGAGGTGGCTACACTATCTCCGGCAGCCCTGCATCAGTGAAGATTCCCCATACATGGGGAATTTTCTGTGAGGAATCACCAGCTGTTTTAAGGCCGTTTTACACTGTGTAAGGCTCGTGTCCTTAGCAGCCAAAGAGCCTAGCCCTGAGTTTGCTCCAGATACTGGAATTGCCTTAGTCCACGCTACCTCATTATCATCCCCCCCTTAAAAGCATCACATACATGTTGGAGGAGTGACAAAATGGAACTCTGCAGTACTTCAGAGAAGAGAGCTATGGGGCACATAGCTTCATAGATCCCAAGGCCAGAAAGGACCATTGCGATCATCTAGTCTGACCTCCTGTACAGCACAGGTCATAGAACTTCCTGAAAATAATCCTTAGAGCATCTATTTTAGAAAAAAATCCAATCTTGATTTAAATGAGCTCTCCATCTGGTCTGCCCTCACAGAGAAGAAAATGAAACCATACAATAGTGAGTCCAACAGTTCCTGCACGAGGGTGTGCTGTCGTCTCAACTGCATCTTGCTCCAAATCCAGGCGATCTTATCTGCAAAACAGAATAAAAACTCCCAGCAAATGCTCAGCTGTGCTACTTGTGGGAGGCAGCATGACATCTACTATTCAGAAGAGATCTGTTAAGTCTTGTTCACCAGATGCTATGCTGGAAATAAAGAACCTCTTTGTTGCATTTTGGACAGCAATGGCATCAGACTTCAAACACTCTTAATGTCACAGTCATTTACACCCAGCATAATGTTTTTACCACCAGTTCTCTAGCTACCTTCCTTTACATGTAGCAGGCTATGTGTATATCAAGGTCACCTGTGAAGATGGAATATGAGAAGAGACATTTGGCAGCTACCTGACCAATGATCATGGAAATGGCATTGTAATGGCTGGGGCATAGGCAGTTGGAACAGTAGTGTCCCCTGGACAGGGATCGAAGGCAGGAGTCAAGACTAGTTACCAAGCCAAGTCAGGAGATACGTATCAAGGTCAAGCGGGGCCAGGATCAATGGCAGGAATCAGGATCAAGACAAGGCAAACGACAGGGTTGGTAGCAGCAGCAAGCTGGAGTCTGCACTGTTGCTCAGACAGCTCTCTGCGGCAGCTTCTTGGTTTAAATAGTTGGTGAGGACCAAACAGGTGTTCACAGGGTTCTGTGTCACTCTGGTGTTTTTGGGCAGTACTTCCTGAGGTGTATAACCCTCCAGTATTTGTTGGATGCTCCTTTAACTGGCTCCCCAGTGGTGATGTGGAAGTATCAGTCATCCAAGGACCCCACAATTACACATTCTAGACCCGTGGATCCTTACAGCCGTTCATAGAGTATATGTATTCATTTTCACCCAATAATGGTGCAGGTGTGAGCATGCTGTTTACTGCTGGTCCCGTGTCAGTCTGCATCTCAAAGTTTAATGCACGTCTTTTGTACACTGATGATTCAGGAAAACATTTTGTTTTTTAACAGGAGTAGTGTCATCACATGGCATCTGGGAAGAAGGTGGAAGAAGACTGACTTCCAACACTTTGCTTATGAGAACGTCCTGCCAGCACTCTGTCATCTTAGATGAGAAACATGGGGTGGAATTTTGGTACATCATACTGGTGTACTCTAGAATAATTACTCTTAATTTACTGTGGTGTTTCTGAAAGCAGAATTTGGCCCATGATATTTGTATCTTTGAGTTGTGGATAAAGCAGTGATGCCAACATGTTTTCTCTTTCTAATATTCAGTTCATTCTGGAGTCTGTCAACTGCACCTTTGAAGGTTCCAGTGAGACTGTAGCTATCTGCTACAAAATCAATACATTTCCCCAGCCGGATGTACATATCCCAAATAAGTAGCCTCAGAGGCTTTTACACAGATTACTTTGATTTACTACCAAATACTATTTCAAAGGACAGAAAATTTTAACAAAACAGAAAGTCAGATCCCAGTGTGTGGAACAGAGGACAAGGGCATCTGCCTTTCTAACCTTGTGCTTCTGAACATAATCATGATTAACGCACCTCTAGATCTTATGTTCCCTTCCTAACATTTTTAGTACAAAGGCTCTGAGGCAGGAAATTGATCTGAAGTTTTAAGGTTGACTGTTAATGCAGATCACTCACCAAAAAGCTTAGACTGCCAAGTGGCATAAGCATAGCAGTGAGATTCAGAAACGGTGATCAAACAGCTGTTTAGTTGTCAGGCGCTGCACATTGGGCAATGTTCTAGTCTACCATCATATTTTTACCTAACTCAGAATGAAGTGCTATCAGCAAGTACATGTAGCACAAGGCATTAAAGGTTTTGGAAAAGACTAAATTCAGTAAGCTGTTCAATTTTCCTCCCTGGGCTCCTGGCGTATGGCATTGTAAAGCAAAGCCAACTCAGTCTGCCTAGTAAAGGATGATGGCATTGTAACATGCTTCAGTATCTCAGGTTGTTCCAAAATCTTGCAGAAACAGTACTGCGTGTGAGTTAGATCTGATCTTGATTAGAGAGAAAGTATGTTATTTCTCAAAAAGAAAAGGAATACTTGTGGCACCTTAGAGACTAACCAATTTATCTGAGCTGTAGCTCACGAAAGCTTATTGTCAAATAAATTTGTTAGTCTCTAAGGTGCCACAAGTACTCCTTTTCTTTTTGCGGATACAGACTAACATGGCTGCTACTCTGAAAACTATGTTATTTCTGTTCTTTTTGAAATTGAGAGAGCTTGGTTGCAGAGTATAGCAACTGCAGCACAATGTTATACAAACAAAGCAAAAAATGGGAAAGCTACAAGAACAAAAAATGGATGAGGAAGGCAGCATTAGAATGAGTGAGGTGTGTGTACATGCAAACTTCTATATTTTCATCATTATTCCTTTCTCCAAGTAAACCAACTTGCTAGGGACTTAGATTCATCTGAGGAAGAATTTTCCCTCTATCTCCTTGCTTTCCCTGCCGTGAAAAGCCTTTCCTAACCCTTACGGAATAAAATATATTATTATTTTTTAAAAAAACAACTTTTTGGTGTTCCCTCTGGAAGGATAAGTAATATGACTCACGTATGTTGTACCTCGCTTACAGTCATACAGGCAGCTCCTGGCAAGTAGTTACTTGGCATTGACAAAGGAAGTGTCTTGGGCCCAGGAGATGACCCCATTAGCTAAATTCCCCTCTTTGTGTAGGAAGTCAGAATTTTCTCAAAACTTTTTCCATTTCAGCTCCTTTTTGTTCCATGTTCACAGTGGTCTGGAGAGAGGACAGCCTTTAAAACTAATTGTCTGCACTCTGCATTAGTGCTGATCAGATTTGGGCTTCATTTCAGGGTCTTTACCTTCATCTTCAAAACTCTGAATGAACTCAGATTCATTTATCCATTGGATCCAAAGGATCTGCATTTTGGTGCTACCTCTGGAGCAATCAGGAGTGATGCCATGACTCAGAGAGTCACAGTCCTCCTCCTGGCTCCCTTGCTGCTCCGGGGAGGGAGTAAACTGCTCTGAGTCTGTCTGCAGCACAATATTCTGTTCCCCAGAAAGCCAGCACAATGGTGTTAGCGGACAGGCCAAGGTTCCACCCCCTCCTTTGTGCGTTGGGAACAGAGTGGCTTTTTTGAGCATGCTTCTCTTCCCATATTATTAGCTGTGATGTGCATTGCCGTTGCAGGGGTACAGCGGATGCCTTGCTAGCTGGACAACCATTAGGCCTATTTTTTTTTGCAAATAAGCTGCATTACCTTTGTAATTATTAATTTATTTTTGCTGTTGACCATGAAAAATAAGATCAAACTAATCTAAAAACACCAACTCTTATTATGTCTCAAAATGCAGGGCTGCTGAACTTGGTCTGAGACTGGACTTTAGTTTCAAAGGTTGGGGGTGTTTCATAGTAAACGTTGAAAACACAATTCTAGGTATATCAGTATGACATAAAGTAATAGAAGCTCAGGTTTGTAATATGGTTGTTGTTTTGTTAAAATTAACATAGAAAGAAACTGTCTTAAACCCTAGAAATATTCAGTTTAATGTGTTGAAATCTGAATGTTGGTTGGTTTTGTTTGTTTGTTTTTTAAATACTGTACCTAGGTGAGGGAAACTCTTTGCAAAGACTGAAGTTTATAGGCTCTTGAGAAAAGTGTCTGTGTATAAATCCTTACAAGCAGACATAATTATTGCATTGGTACAGGTTAGATCTTATCTTCCAGCTGGGAGGAATGTGCAGATGCAGGGAAAGTTTTCATGGATGAATGGAAAGAAAAGAGTACAATAATATAAAGATTTTCTTATGGCAAGAAAATATTGTATGGTTATTTGTATCATGTCATTAACATTATGTCTTATGAATATGGTGAAATTTTGAATTCTATATGAAATGATGCTTCATTGGAAAATTTTCTTTTGACTTAAAAGTAAATATTAGTCTATATAGCCTGACAGGTAACTGCTTACACATGACTCTTTTGGAACTGGAAGAATATCCGCTTCTCTCTAACCAAGCCTTTTAAAAAATTACTATATACTCTATTTTGCACTAAGTATACAATATGTTTCCAATTATTGCACTGTAGTCCGGTTTCTAACACAAAGCATGTGCTCTGGCAGTATGCTTGGTCTTCCTTACGCATGTGTTAGATGTGGGATCTGGTCTCTGATCCATTTTCCATAAAAATGCTTATGTCAAGGAGGCTTCTATAAAGGGATATTTGTCATTAGAGACTCGTACAGAAATCCTTGCAAATGAAAGTTTATGGCCTAATTTTTTAACAAGGTTTATGGCCGTGATCATTTTTTTCATTCAGTTATTTTCCTTTTTCCTTTCCTCTGTAACACATTCAATTTGATTTTTGGAGTGTACCACTGTGCCAAAAGGGAGTTTATGGGGATGCCAAAGGACTCTGACTTAATACACTACCTTTGGCAGATATTTATCCTCTTCTGTAATAAGCAGAGATGGGCTCAAACCTGTAGTGATCTGGATCCAAACTTTGCAGTTGGCTTCTTTATGTGAGCCAAACTAAAGCCCTGGATCTAAAGAGCCCCATGAACTTTGAGAAAGTTTAGTATGAGATCAAAACTATTTGGCTCAGCCTATTGGTATAAAGATGTTTTTGTTTCTGTAAATAAACATCAGTAAATGTTTTAGTAGGCTCCCTCAGTCCCACTTTGTCTGCCCAGGAGGTTGCCATTTTTTTTCAAAAGAAAACTAACATCATCAAGAATTTTCCTCTTCTTCAATCTCTGCTGGCACCCCCATCATGTTCACCTTAGTCTCTGACTCTCTGATCTCTCTTCTGACCTTTCTCTTCCTTCCCATCCTCCTTGAAAACTCCATTAACCTTCCCATTTTTCAGGCTTGCAACCTCTAGTTTAAAAAAGGGACTCTCCTCCCAGAGATCCCGCTGTGTTCGTACTCCTGTAAGTAGAGACTCTACCTGGATGGCTTCCATTGCTGGTACCAAGAAAGGATCTGCATCCTCTTCACTCAGTTGTCCTCAGTCTTCCAAACCAGATTTGGCAATCAGCGCCAAAACCTGGTACCGCCTCCACTAGGCAGGGCAGATATGAGCTCTGCTCAAGGGGTAACTCATGGCACCGATCCTCTTTCTGGAATGGGAGAAATCAAAGAAATTAGTCATTAGGCCTTCCAACATTTCTAACTCACAAGCCCACATGCCTGATCACCCTGGACAGGCCAGCGGGGCTGACTCTCTGTTGCATCCATGTAGAATTAAGTGCACTATGCCATGAAGCTCAATACTGGCAATGACTCCTCACTGGCACCTTCCGTGCCAGACCTACCAGTACCACAGTCCTGAACAATACCAGCAGACTTGTTAATAACTATTGACGCCAACCTGGCCCCAGTACCAATACCTCTAGCACCTGTATCTCCAGTACTGTTCCTGAAAGGAACCACAGTACATATCCTGACAGAAACACCTCCACAATGTATTACATCAATGGGCAGGAGGATGCCTGCTTATCTCCCTGTGTCAGGAAGCAATCAAGCAGTGCACATGCTACCAGCTTCACAGGATAACTCCCTTGGCCCTTCACTTACCAGGAACAAACAAAGATCTGGTGGATTGCCTCAGCAGACAGTACTCAGCCAACCATGAGTGGTCACTCTATTCTTAAGCCTTTATTCCACTGATGGGGCTCCCTGAGGTAGATCTTGCCTTGTCTTCTGCTCCAGAGCAGATATCAAGGCCAGGGTCATTCCAAGATGTTTTCCTCATCCCCTGGCTTCATTGGCTTCTCTGTGCTTTTCTTCCCATCTCCCAAAGGGTCATAAGGAAGATCAGTCAGGATGTGGCCACAGTGACACTTACAGCCTCTTATTGGGCCAGACATTATTAGCTCACAGACATACTGCATTTGTCCACACAGCCACCGATCTCTCTCCCCAGTCTGCCATATTAAATTTTCCTCCCAGACTCCACTTCCTTACTCTGATTACCTGGAAGTTGGCTGGCTGAGCACAACGGACAGCATTAGAGCCACATAAATCGAAAAGATCCTGTAACAGCACAGTAACCTTTCTAGACGATCAGTCTGCAAATCAAAGTGGAAGAGATTTTTCCATCTGGTCTTCACAACAAGATCTCATCCTGTTGTAAGCTTCTATTACCAAGATCCTGGATAACAGCCCCCAGGTCAAGCTGTTGGGCCCCAACATCAGCTCTGTCAGGGTGTGTTTAGTTTTCATTTCAGGTTGCTACCCTCCCACTCAGACTTACAGTGTTCTCTCATTCCACTGTTTCAAAGTTTCTAAAAGGACTCGTTCACACATATCACCTTCTTAAGGAACCTCCCTCATTTTGAGATTTTAATATAGTTTTTATGGCCTTGTGAAGCCCTTACGCTCTGAACTCTTATCCAAGTGCTTTCTTCGCCAGCTCACACCCCAAACTGCCTCCCTGGGGGCTACAACTTCAGACGCTAGAGTTAGTGAGATTCAAGCACTGATAGCAGACCCTCCTTATACTGTATTCCACAGGGTAATTGAGATGGCCTAACACTGGCTATGATATCAAAATATATTAAACATTGAGATTTCTAATACAGCTCAAATTTCAGGAAAATAGGGAGCAGAGTACAAATCACAAAATCTAGCAGTGATTTTTCACCTGCTGTTTTCTAGTGGCCTTGATTGTGGATTTTATTGAACATATATATATATATATATATATATAACAGAGCATGTTTAAAGGCAGAAATCCCTGAATTTGTTGTTTTGTCACCAGTATAAATCTATTGAGCAATGATTTTGATAGACTGAAATAAAATAATAATTAAATCATAAAAGGAGTAACAGCTATCTGGTGTGTATGAATATTTTTGCTCTTGAAAAACAAACACCTGTTTAAGTGCTAGTTAAAGTTGCTTACTGCTAATTAAACTTGGTTATATTCCTATGTATGTAGAGATAGCAGTTGCCAACTTCTGAATCTTATACACATAATCTGATTTAATGTGTTACAGACATAACACAGTTGAATATTACTACATTACTAGTAACTTTCATATTTCTGCCAGACTTCACAAGCAGTGTCAGTCCAGGGACCAACATGGCTACAACAACACTGCATATTTCATGATCACTTATATGATGTATTCCAGGTGCCTTTTGCTATTTCTTCACTCACCATTTTTTTTAAATGTTCCACTTTTGCTAACCCCATGCTAATCCAGATCTTCAGGGTAGCAAGGAAATTGAGAACATGTTTCCAACAATACTTGTTTTACAATTGCACTGACCCCCTAAAGCAGTTTTCTTCCAGAATTTAATAGTAATCAGAGGTATCCTCATGATGCTTTAATGTGTTCAAAACCTGGAGCGCACATAGCTGCTGACTGATTGTGGCCCATTTGCATGATTTTCCAGTTGGAAACTCTTGGAAGAAATATCTTGTGAATGTAGTAAAGGTGGCTTAAAGGAGTTGTTTTGCACCTTACCAAAAAGAGACAACAGCCAAAAACTTCCACATGTTTATTAACAAGATCCAAAAAGAGTTACAATCGAGGAAACACTCTGAACCATAACTCTCAATCTCCTAAGCACCAAAGGGCAATTATGCTCCCAGCTCCCATTGAAAGTCATTGGGATTGGATCCCTAACTCTAATTTGTGCTATTGAAAATCTGCTGCCTCCAAGTACGTAGCTGGGACCACCAGCTCTGTGCATTTTCTTTTTGAAAAAAAACTTGCAACATCCTCAGAAGACAAGGTGGAATTGAAGGAGTTGAGTCAAGCATTTACTGATAATTATTTACAGAAGCAAAAGGCATCATTATGCCAATACATAGCTGGGACAGCTAATATGTGTAACAAAGGGGCAGCATTCATACATCATTTTTGCCATGTCTACATGCTGTTTTGCAATTTCCTTACTGCTATAAAAATACATTAATCATACATTTGGATCTGTTATTATTTGTTATATTTAGTAAAATACTGAATGTGCATTAATTTTTTTCACTTCATCAAATAGCTCAAAATTGGGATCGTGAATGTGCTTTCCTTTCCCAAGGCATTCACAGCTTCTCTATACTGACTGTTTCTTTTCTTTTCCTATCGCTCCCGTTGTTGTTTCTGCCACCCTCTCCACAGCTTTCATGTCCCAGGGAGAAGGAGCCCGTGCTCATTACTCCTGCTTGGAAGTAACTGGCTGCAGTCACTAACCAACCTTGAGTGTGGGCACTTCCAGTTTTCCACCTAGCCATGGAGTGTCCTGTAAAATTAAAAGTACCTGAAATATCTCTTCTAAATCTCATTTCAGGGAAAATAACTCTTCCAAATGAACACAGCTCCACGTAGCTTCTAGCTATGATTCTCTCAGAATAAAATAAATGCACTCAACAGGAATAAAGATTATTTCTTACCTGTAATACATTCAGGGGCAGATACTCAGCTGGACTAAACCATCCTAGCTCCATTTTGTTTAAATCCCTGAAGCTGTGACAGTTGACACTAGTTAAGGAGTTGTCTCTCAGAACATGACTGTGTGCTTTTCACAATTCAGTCCCTACTCTCAGTCCAGGCTGTGAATGTAATGTTCAGAACACAAATCCCAGAGCCGCTAAACTGCCTCAAAGCATTAAGACTTCCTTTAGCAAATTGGCTGTAGGTGTAATTGGTTTGTTGTTTTTGTAGTCTCTATCACAATTAAGAGCTATTAAACTGGGCCAGATTGTGAACCTCTGACTTCCATTGGTGAGGAGTTACTCCCATGAGAAGTCCCATTGATTTTAACGGTCAGATGGAGTTTATATGTCTGGGGTGAACTCACTCATGTCAGTGGCAAAGCTCCCATTAATTTCAGTGGAGCCAGAATTTTCCACTTGGTATATAAACTGCTGTTACTATGTACAAACTGATAAAACATATCCATTTTAACAAGATGTCTTGTTGACAGGGTTTGGTGTTCTGTATGTGTTCCTATTGGTATGAAAGAATGGTTAAAAATGAACATAAAAAGAAGATATTTTCTGTTGTTCAATATAAAGAACTGCCTTTTCCTCTATAATTTGACTCTCATTTGTTTACATAGTGCCTCGTTTTCAAAGTTTCCTTCTACCCTAGAAACTGGAGGCAGTTCAAATTGAAGGAATATGTCTCCAGGATGGTAGATTTCTGAGGTAGTGCTAGTAAAAGTAAAACAATGTGTGGGCTATATAGGGAAGGCATATGCAGTAGGATTAATGATTACAGGTCTATTCAAATGAGAGTCTGTAATTATGTTATGGATTACAGAAAGGACATTTTCTTCCATTGGAGATGTTTTCATTTTTTCCTAGGCAAACTGTACAAGCCTTTTATGGAAGGTATTTTTCAAACACTGTCAACAGACTGCTTTAAACTCTGCACTGGACAGATATGTCTGCTTACCCTGATGCCTTTTCCCCTCTGTTTGTTAAGTAAGACTCCGTTTTCTTTAAAAAAAAAAAAAAAGAAAGAAAAAAAAAGAAAGAGTTCAGAGGGAGCCCAAAAGCTTTAACAACAGCCTCAAGAGAAGAAATGTCAATCATCCAAGTCTTTTGAAGCTGGGAGGATACTCTGTAATTGTCAATTATATATCCATTTTAGAGAGATTCAGAAAAAAGGCAGCATAACTCCACTGAACAACATATATATGTATAAAATTAAAAATAAATAATCATGCAAGTGGCACCATTTCGCCATATGGTTTCAGATATTGTAGCTGCTTAGCTTCCATTATCTCTTTTGACATCTGTCTATCTGCCTTTATATGGACCCTTGCCCCTCAACATTCCATCTCATCATGGTCGTATCTAAAATGGACATCGAAACCTATCAATATATTTTGAAATAAAACAAATCCCTAAAAAATAAGCCAATTTATTTATGTTTTCATTGCCTTAGTACCTGTCGCAGAGAGTATGAAATACTGTATGGAAAAAAATTGCAGCTTTAATTAAAATTTGGCCAAGTGGACTACAGAAAAACAGCACCTGCTAAATAAGATGAGCAAAAAGAAAAAAAAAGCTAAGGCTGCCCTCCACTATTAATACCCAGTGGGAAATATCAGGATACTAGTCAAAGGGTTGTCCTGTTTTAACTGTATGTTGGAAAACAGGCCTCGCTCTAAATTTCCTTGTTTTCTGCATTTAGGGCTCAATTCAGCAAGGTACTTAGGGACCTGCCTAACGGTAGGCATTTGAAGTGAATTGGGCTACACACAGGCTTACTTAAAGTTAAGCACATCGTTAAGTACCTTACTGAATCAGGGCCTAGAGTTACAATGATCCAAATGCTACAAAGATGTAGGTGTTTTATTTAATTGTTAATTTATTTGGAATGTTGTGGTGGCGGTGTGTTACATGGTGTTGGGGGTGAGATTTTTGAAAAGTACTCGGCATTGGCCTAACTCTCCGCCTGTTGAGTGTTACCATTGGCTTCAGTGGGAGCGGACTGAAGCCACTGAGAGTGGACTAGTTCCAAAAGGACCTATCTTTTATTAGTGGAACATCCCTGTGAAGAACCCCTCCATATAGATCTTTTGTTACAGCCTGTAAAATACTGGTGGAAATTCGTAGGAGAGGGTCATGAGAGAGCTATTTTCTTAGGAAAAGATCTGATCCTGTGTCTTTCTCAGCCAAAACTCCCCATGACTTCAATGGGTGTTCCATTCCTAGCAAGCTCAGGAGACAATAAGTATTACCTCAATCCAATAGTATTTTTATTTTGCCCGGGCTGCGTTCCAGTGACATCGAGGATATTCTTTGATGAATTTATAGCTTCCTAGAAATTTGTGGCTAGGACTAAAGCACTGGGAAAGCCATTAGCATTGCTAGTTATATGTTGATAGAGCACCTGGCACAATGAGGACCAGCCTTGTGGTAGCATTTAGGTGCTACTGTAACACCAACAGACCCTGGTTGTGGGCGGGCAGGATCAAACCTGGGACCTCTGGTGCTAAATGCATGAGCCTCTACTGCATGAGCTAAAAGCCATATGCCTGTAGAGCAGACTCATTAATCTCTCTCTAAGTGGTCTCGGTGCCACTAAATGGGACACAACACCACACCCAGGAGGTGTGTGGGGTACACTACCACAACATAAAAGTTAAATAATAATTAAATAATATTTCCCCTTCTTCCAACATCCCTGGATTGCATCTGGATCTGAGTACAGGAGGTGCCTCCCACAGGCCACAGTCTAGCCCCAACTGCATAACGTCAGCAGAAGCTACTACCAGAGATGTCTGCTCAACAGAGAAAATGGTATATTAGGAAAATCTCTGTAATGCTGTGGCGAGACTACCAGGAAGGGGAAGGTTGGGAATTAGTATTAATTATCTGCCCCTGAAGTCCTATGGGCTAGGCTGTAAAACACTTCCTCACATGGACGAACTCTGACTCACACAAACAGTCCTTTGCAAACCACTGGGTCTACTCTTGTGAGTAGGTGGCTCACCAGGTTGAAAAAGGACTCCACAATCTGCCCTTTGTTTGTTGGCAGATGCAAAAACACGAAGCGGCATGGGCATCATACAAATAAAATCCATTTGTTTTTTCATGTAGGGACCCATTGGTTTACCTGGAGAAATTGGACCTGCTGGAATCCCTGGTGAAAAGGTAACTTCTAACACCTCAGTCTGAACAGCAGTATAAATCGCTTATAGAAACCATACATTGATGATAGATTATTTAGCGATCATTGTGACATAAACTAATATGTCAGTATGCATTTTAACACATAGGGATGTAATCAAATGCAGCACAAATCCAATACCAGTGACTAGCACGTGGATCGTTTGCCTTTATTTATAATGAAATTGGAGCTTGTGAATTTACTGGAGTGGGCAGAGATATTGTTTGTGCCCAAGGGCTTGCCTTCCTATCTATTTCATTGGGTTCAGTCTGAGAATGTGACATGATCAGTATTTGTTTTAATTGGGTGGCCATTTTTCACTTCACTGTGGAGAGAGATAAAAGCGGAACACTATAATTTGGCAATAAGCATTAGTAAAATTTCTGTGCCAGTTTTTAAATGAAGCTAAGTCAATAAATGCACATAATTACAGTTTCCTCTCCTATATGACACTCAGATGTGTTTGTGAATGTAATGTTTGGCAGTGTTAATATTATTACCATAATGTAAGTCTAAGAATATTAGACAAGTTCTACTTTAACAAAAAGATAAAAACAGGAAGCTATTACTTGACTGAATGTCAGTTTCAAATATAAAAAACACATAATTATTTGTCAGAATGATCTAGCACCATTCATATTTTAATCCTGCAGGGTTGAATTAGTTCACCAACTTTGGTGGCTGGAATTCAAAAGAATGCTACTGACAAAATCTTACTCTATGAATTTATTATAACTTCCATGAAAATATGGTGATATTTTTACTGTTGGTTTATATTACAAGGAAAAGGAAATACATGAAATGAAAGCACTGGTTGTCAAATCTTAAATATGGATAAATTTTATAAGGCTTTAATCATAACTGCATGCCTAGAATACAGTATTGAAGGAGATCTTGTCATTTTGTTTTCTCTTCATGTACTTACAAACTTACTTCAGATGCTGGTTTAAAATAGGAGAGGAAGTGTAGCAAATCTGTCAGCAAATGGAAGCAAATTGTTTAATGACAGATTGACAGTTTCCATGACTACACTGGATACTTGTCTCTTCATGATTAGTGGTGTACTGTAATGTGATGTACCCAGTGCCTCTCTATAACATAAAGGAATCATTTGTTATTTTCAAGCTGTATTTTAGCAGCCGAGATTAATCCTCAGCCAGGCCTAGTAGCTGGGCTGGAGGTTATTAGGATAGAAGAGGAGTCAGGCTATAAGAAGTGAGGAAAAAACCCTCCTCCCCTTCTAGCCTGGGAGCTAGACAAATGGCAGTGGCAGTTGATGCTGAGGTGGGGGCTTGACTTGCCCATATGTACGTGTTATTAAAAAATTGAGGGAAATGTGAAGTTTTTTTTCTCTTGTTTATTTGTTACGGTTATAGATAACTCATGGGTGCATAAAGAATGTAGGTAGCTAGGAATGTGACATATCCCCATGCAAGGCACGTCCCTGCTGCCAGTGGGTTGCATAGCCCAGTTAGCTTTCTGAATCTCTTTCCTGTAAGCCACCTAGTAAATGGAAGGGAAAGAGTAACTTGTAGTTTGATTTTATTTTCAAAACAAAAAACTGGGACACTGTGGTTGCATCTGGGGGATCACAGGAAGGTGTTGTGCTGGGGGGGATAAGAAAGGTTGGTGGGGAAGTGGGGGAAAAAAAGAGGTGCCCTCTCCCACTTCCCTTTGAGGAAATGGGACGCTTTATAGTAAAGGCTACAGTGGGAGAAAACCATATTTATTCCTCTATTCCCCCTTCACTGTTGTCTCCTAATCTAGCACTTCCCATCTATCTCCCCACTACTGACTTGTCCCCCTCTCTTACACCTGTTCACCTACTTCCCCATTCATCAGTTGACTCCATTCCCACCTGAACTCAACTTGCCCACACATCATCCTCTGAGCTCAGAAAGTTCCTAGGCCGCCTCCTCTTCCTACAGCCAAACCCCCACATGCTCAGAAACACCTCCCACGTGCTTGTGTGTGTGAATGCACATGTGTCCCTCCAGGCTGATAACCACTTTTCTTCCTACCTAACCTCTCTAGAGCTCAGAATCACTCTCATTAGCTCAGAGGATCCCACACACAATCCTTCAGGTTCATGAAACCAACTTGCAGGTTCTGAACTTTTTACCTACCTAATATCCACCACCAGCAGGCTCAGAAGTTTAAACCCTCCCCCTTCCTACTTGGTGCTAAGTCCAAAACAGTAGGAGTAGTGGCAGTAAGGAACAGTACCTGTGCTTTGAAATAGCCCCACAGAAGCCTGATTTCTGCTTCTGCCCTCCTCTGCCTGCAGCTCATGTGTTACAGGGACCTCCGGGGCTGAAGGCTCGAGACATCATGAGCAGAGGGCCTTCCAACTTTACCCTTGTGGGGCAGAACTGAAATACTCCCCGTGATGCCTGTATTCCTTATGCTGGACCTCCTCCTCCTCCTGCTGCCTACAGTATTATGTGCTAGGGGGTCACAAGTCCCCAGTATACTGCAGCCTCCAGGGTCTGGAGTGGCTCTAGACCAACCAGAAGTCCCCTTTGGGCCTTGTAATTTCCAGTTCAAGGTGACATACCTGCTCTAGCTCTCCTCAAGCTAGCACACGAAAAGTAGAAATGTAGTTGTTGCAGCTAGCCCCTCCGATGTCGCAGCTACATGCCTATTTTTAGAACGCTGGCTCAATCAGAGCTTGCACAGGTATGTCTTCTCAAGCTGGAGATCACATCTTCCAGGTCCATTGTAGACATACTCCTACACAGTTGTGGCACTTAGCCTCATTAACCCCTAATAGCCAGACACCCCTGCCACAGTAAGAAATCCTTACACTATGGAAAGAGAACTGTGCCAGTGAAATAACACACCATAAATTTGTTTCTTCTCTTTTTTTAAATTGTTTGTTAAAGGGAGAGCGGGGCAGTCCAGGACCAGTGGGCCCTCCTGGGGAGAAAGGTGTCATGGTAAGCAGTAAATGAGGTACAAGTCAGCTTTATTTTACTTGTAAAGGAACTTTTCCTTCCCAAAAACCTAATTCATTTTGGCCATGCCAAGAGCAAAAAGCCTTATGGAAAAGTAAAGCATTTGCGATATGTTGTTTCTAGGAAAGTTTCCATTTAGCAGCTTGCTAAGTACTTTGCAGACTGAAGCAGCATGCAGTGAATATGAATTACCCACTTTTTAAAAAACGGCTCTCTCATCAGATTTATGTGCAGGATTGAAGCCCAGTGAATTAGCAAGCATGACAAAAAACAAGGAAAAGTAAACTTCATAGTCTGCGGATTATGTTTGCTGAGAGAGAAACTACTTTCTAAGACTAAGGGCTGGATTCACAGGTGTTGCAGTGCCTGACTTTTAGATGCTCTGCTGCCTTGTAGAATTCACAACCCTGGTAGTTGTCCAGGCTTTCTGTACACTGCATGGGGAGAATTAGGCACCTGAAAAAGGGATTGACAGAAGCCAGCAAGCTGAGCAGGGAGTTGCCTTCGCTAGCCAATAGGAAATGCCAAGGAGAGGGGTATTTGAGTGACTTTGAGGCTATGACTACACTTCACACATAACTGGCAGTGGCATATAGCGTACATGTAGCCAGTGGTGAGCTGGAGCCGGTTTGCACCGGTTCGCGTGAGCCGGTTGTTAAATTTTGAAGCCGGTTTAGAACCGGTTGTTAACGGGATGGGCAAACTCCGGCCCGCAGGCCACATCCGGCCCACGGGACCGTCCTGTCCGGCCCGCCTGAGCTCTCGGCTGGGGAGGCTCCCCTGAGAGTCCCTTTTTAATTTTTACTCACCTGGCTGCACTCCGGGTCTTCACTCGCTCCGGGTCTTCAGCAGCACTTCAGCGGCAGACCCTGCAGATCCAGAGCGACTGAAGGAACCGGTATTTCAGCTTTTGGCAGCTCATCACTGCATGTAGCTACCTCCCTCAATGAGAAACACACCACATCCACACTGTGGTATGTAGCTACACATGTCAATGAAAGGCTCTGGCAGAGGGGATGCAACACTGAAAGGTTCCAGCAGCTCCCCACAGCCAGAACCATTCCCCACTGCCAGAGTCTTTCCCTGCAACAGGGAGCTGCTGGAGCCTTTTCCTGGCTGCCAGACTGGAGAAAAGCTCCAGCAGCAGGGAGGCAGTGGGACGCTACACTGCTAAAAATAGGAGTGTAGGCAGAGAGACATGGCTTGGGTGAATAGACAGCCATTGGGGGATGTACTTGTTTACATACTCAGCCCCTTCTGGCATGTCTTCACTCACCTAAGCTGTACCTCACCGTTGACCCTGCTATTTGTACCAGTGTTAGGGAGGTTTCACGGGGATATACAACATGCTGATGAAAGAAGCGTGCAGCATCGACACACCCTGAGAGAGGCACCTATTTCCACTTGGGATTCAGAGTCAGGGATCCTCTCCTGGAATTGGGGGGCCAATACTGGGTCTACTGGTGGTTACATTGTTACATGATTTTTCCCTCTCTCCTTTTAATGTTCTTTTTCTAACAAGACAAAACTCTTGTTGCTCACAGCATCATTATTATATTTAATGATAGCTGCTGTGGGAGGTCATGAGCAGGAGGGAGAGGCAGTCTCTCAGGTAGCTTGGTTGAGTTCCAGGGATGGATTTGAATAGCAAGAGCAGGGACCTTGAAGCTAACTCTTTTTATTCGGTAGGGAAGCTAGTGCACAGAGTAGAGCCCTGGGGTGATGTGTGAGTGGGCTGATGTATTTTGTAACCATTGTCCTAGTAGAGTGATGCATTTGGTACCAGTTGAAGGTTTTTCAGGGTGTATGGCTTCATTCCTAGATATAGTGAGTTTCAGTAGTCAAGCTGGAAATCACAAACACACAGATCACTAGGCCTGAGACTGATAGGGTGTGATGTATTTTCTAGCCAATAGAATAGACATTTTTTTGCAGCAGTTGCTCTTTAGGTGTGCATTAGCAGAGAAGAGTCCGAGCGGACCTCTAGGCTCCAGATCAGTCTGTAGGAAGGGGATGATATTCTCTGAAGCACTTCACTCTTCCTACCAACATTAAATCTGTCTTGACTGGGTTCACCTTCTACCTACCACTTTACACTCAGGAACAGATCTCAGCCAGGAACTGAATAAACAAGGATTTATTAGTATAGGACACAATCGTGTTAACACTTTACTATCAGCCATAGTGCATACTACTGTGAGTAGTTCCAAGTCTAGTGCATACTACTGTGAGTAGTCCCAAGTAGTCCCAAGTCCTCAAGTCATGGTAGAAAGTGCTATGCTGTGTGGTAAGTGTTTGCAGTAAATGTAACATGCCGTTACATTATGGACCAGAGCTGGAGTTCGCAATCTTGGGTGGGCCTGCAAAATAATTTTTCCTTCCCAGTCCTGTTCACACAAAATACCACTGACACTTGTCTACAATGATCACTGTTCACACCACTATGCACAGTCCTGGTTGGAAGATAATGGATGGCAAACAAGTTCTTTGGGATTGGGACACATCCCAAATTTAAATGACTTCTTTGAAATGTATGTATCCAGTTCTGGATTGTGGCACTGTAAAGTTTTTCTGGTTTTGGCTCTGGCAACATGTATCCAGGAGAACTATAATTTTGCTGTGTCCTAGGCGCTCACCAAATCAGAGTTGCCAGACTGGATTATCTTTGGGATGGGATGGAAATCTTTTGGCTGTTTTAGAAATTTGAAAATCTGGTTTTGTTCGTAAAAGCTCTTTTGTTGATGCACATTCATATCTTGTGACCTTGGAGAGTGGATTGCTCTTTCGAATACTCTGAAGATGATATAATCAGCTTTGGGGGGATTATTTTAAATGCCATTACCTGCCAAAATTGCAATTTTGAGTTCAGCAAATTAAGATCAGAATTATTCAATCCCTTTTCTATATCTACTTCCATTTTAGGGTTATCCAGGACCTCCAGGGGGCTTTGGGCCTTTAGGGCCACAAGGATTGCCTGTAAGTATAGACCAACATTTTGATTTAGCATAAAATGCAGTCTGTTTAAAAATCACTCTTTTGTTCTGTTACTGTTAAGGCTATTTGCAGAACTGTCATGAAAATATACTAGCCAGGCACAAATACTGTTCACCTGCCCTTTACCTATATTTTTTACTTGCCCAGAGCTAGAATTTTTCAAGGCTGATTTAAAGTGTAGCCATTTTAATTTTATTTTGCTGATATTTAATTAAAATCAAATAATAGTATGCATGATGTGTTTACTATTAATCAAAAACAAATGGAATCTTCCTCATTTGCCTGTGTTACACTCTCCACCATGGGTCACCAGCAGGGATAGCAGATGAGTCTTGTAGCACCCTAAAACACAAGTTTCTACCACTTGAGCCAAAGGAGCTGGTAGTAGTAGTAGGTTCTTATAATTTATGTGAATAGCCGCTAGAGAAAGGCACAGTCCACATTATTTCTTACCCAGCGCAAAGCCAGTACTAATGGCACAAAGCCAATACTAAGCATATTTTATTGGATAAGTTGTACTAAAGTAATTTGGTTGATTCTGAGCTTTTAGAAAGAGAGAATGCTTGATTTTTTTTCAGCCTATATTGAACTACTATGAGATTTTATATGTAGTCTATAATATAGACCTCTTGTCACTTCTGGAGGTATTTCTGTAGTGGATATTAAATAATGAGTTGATGTAATACTTAGGGTCCTTCAGGGGCAAGAGGACCTCCAGGACCACAGGGATCTAAAGGACGAAGAGTAAGTAGTATTGTTGTTATATTTTACCTAAAGAAATGAGCAGCACATGACTTAATAGGAATTGAGTTTCTAAATCACCTCCAATTGCTTCTTTTGAATTCTCTGCAAGGTTATCAATATCATCAATATCGATTCAAGGCATTTTAACTGAAATATAACACACAAGACATGTGCTTCTAGTAAGAAATAAATCCAAGGTCCAGTTCTGCTCCCATTGAAGTAAGTTTGAGTTTTGCCATTGACTTCAATTGGAAGCAGGATCAGAACCAAAATTATTGCTTGTTTACTTTACCCATCTCTACTTACAGAAATATATTAATGCAAACCCTCATCCCGGCTGATCGACTGTGTTTCTATGTTTTACAGACTAAAATTTTTCTTTATCAGCATTCTTTTAATGCCTTCTAATGGCTGTGAAAGAAAATTACAATTCCTACTGTATAATTTTAGGAGAGGAAAAACAAAGCTATACATGACACCTAACATCATCATATTCCTGCACCATAAAACTCAGTTTAGACTATTTTATCAGCAAAATGTGGAAACTTATATTTTTTTCCTTGTGCACAGTGAACTGATCCAAAGCCCATTTGAGTCAATGGGAGTTTTTCCATTGAGTTAAACAGTTTCAAAGAGACCAATTAAGCTGTAAAATAGTGTGATGGTTTGATACATGATCCATGTGAACTCTTCCTCTTAGAAAGCCAGTTAATTACTTATTCTTGTTGGCCTGAGCACTCATCACCTTAGATTTAATGTACTGCTTTGAACCAGGGGGCACTTGATGCCTTAAAGAACAGGGTCTTTTATGAGATGAAAAGTAGGGTATCATCTTACTTAGAGAACATTTAAAACAAATTCTTAATGGTCTCTTTTGCCAAAATTCTTGAATCCTTTTCTGTCAAATAGTTTATTGTAACAGGAACTGTAAACAAAAATAGTCTTTCATACAGTTAAATATCTGTTACATCATTTCCTTCTTTTAAAAAAAGACATTTCAATATATAGTTTTTTGGTGAAAATGTTCATATACTTTAGTTTACGAATAATATAAGGTTAGAGGATTTTTAACTTTTGTTGGATAAAGATAAATACTTAAGAAGCTTACATATATGTCCTAACACTAGGGTCCTATACAGAAGGTTAAGTTTAGTAAACTTGTTTTGCATCATAAAAGTATGTGACCTGTATGGTCTTTTAAATTTTTCTTTCATTATTATTACTGCCTTACATATGACATAAGATATTTAGAAAAAAGTGTTTTATATTTATTTCCAATATATTTGAAATATACTTTATATAATACTAAGAATATACTACTTTTTCATTAGAGAAAGTTAATATCTTGCCTATAATGTTCTTCTTCCTTCAATTATGGTTTCCTCCTTCAAAATAAATCTGTTGTAATTTGCTTCTGTTTTGCTAGTACAATACATATGAACCATTTGTGAAATACTGCACGTAAAATGTATAATCTCTGCTAAAAGTTAGGAATTGGTGTAATAATAAACCTTATTATGAAGATGCTTCTAACTAGAAATGCCGCATCACAGTTTTCTTTTCTTTAGGATGAGATATACAGAATAACTTATCCCAGTCTTTTACACTTGATCAAATATGTGAAGCTGAGTTGAAACATGTACTCATATCCACTTTTCATCTAAAAGTATCTATGTCCACCCTAAGTGCCTGTGCTAACATTAGATGTTCCTGTATAGTTATTCTACATATAAAACCATGAGATTGTGATGGATATTTTAAATCCGGTACATTATAGGTCTGATTCTGCTGGCCTAACTCAAATAAAACTTGTATTTAAATGGAAGATTTGTCTGAGTTAGGGTTGCAGGATTAAAGAAATTAACTTAAAGCTCAACTGCTCACAGACAAAAGCATCTTCAAGTCCCACCAAGGAGAATTGCTATAATCCTATGAAAATAGGGTGTTTGCATTCCTACTTCATTAATAACAATGGATTTATTCTTCTAAAATATTACTTTGTTGACATGATTTAAAAGGTTAAGGAAATAAAATGTTACAATTTGGGGATGTATTTGTTGATTTAATAATAATAGTATACCTTTTAACTAAACAACGAATAATCTTTAAAGTCCTCCTAAAAACACAACACCTGGAAATGTTCAGAACTGGTTAAATAAATTTACATGTGAAAACAGTCATACATAATTTAGCTCAGAAAATCATCAAGTGAACTGTGGGAAGCAGCTAATGAGACACGACTTGCAACAACATGAATGGTATGTAGAGCTACAAACCGCAGTGAAAAACAAGCTGCATCCACACTGCAGCATGTAGCTACACATGTCAGTGAAAGGCTCTGCCGGGGGGAGGCAATGGGGAAAGGCTCAGCAGCTTGGAGTGCTGGAGCCTTTCCCTATTGTCTCCCTACCAAAGCCTTTCGCTACTGCCAGAGTCTTTCACGGTGGTGGGGAAAGGCTCCAGCAGTGGGGAGGCAGCAGGACACTGCACTGCTAAAAGTAGCTTCATTAGGACTTGTTACAAAATGATCCCAATGCTGCAGTCTTTGTTCAAGCTAAACTCCCCATTGAAGCCAACAGGAATTTTGCCTACATTCTAGACTACAGGATCGGGCCCAATATGGGATTAATGTATGAAAAATATATAGAGACCACTTAAAACCGAAGATGTCACCTTTGGATTCAAATGAAAGCTGTATGGGAACCCTGAGCTGTGTGTGGCAGGATTTAAAAGGGCACATACAGCAAGTTGCATGCAAAAGTTAAATACAAACATATGAAAATTCCCCTTTGTGTATAAATAAAAGAACGGATCACATCTTCACAGCTGGAATTTATAGGAAGTTTTAAGAGCAGTGACCAGCTATTGCTGCATTGTTACACAATGAAATGGCTTTATACCATACACCATTAAGCCCTGAGCAGCCATTTAGAATTTAAGATTACCCAGCAGTCTAATTTTAAGACTGTCCAACTATGCAGACTTCAGTACATGGGGGAATTCTGACCGGCTGAAGAAAAGATCAGTTGTTCATGCTTGAATATTTCCCTACCAGAGGTTCATTCTCTCTTTACTGTGCCACTTGGTGTGCAGTTTACCAAGTAAGAGTCTCATCAGCTTCTACAGTATTTCACCACTTCATGCTTAAGACTTTCTGCATCCCAACTAAAGTCGTTGTGGAGGGGCAAGCCACCTGCCTACTGCGGGGAGGCCAGAGATAGGAACAGCAGCAGTAGCATGGGAACTGTTGGTTCTGGTCCTGCAGTAACCCATGTTTTATTCTTTAAATGTTGCACTTGTGACAAGGGAATATAGAGGTTGCCACGCTGGTGGCTCCTCTCGGGCAGGACACATTGATACTTGCTGAGGTGGGAATAATTGTACTTGAGGAGGGGAGTCAATCGGGTTACTCTTCTTAAGATGGGTGAACTTGAGAGCTTGTATGAACCCAGGAGAGGTGTTACTGGAAGTATAAAAGGGCCCTGCTTACAGGAATGCAGCTATTCTTCCTGCTAGCTGCTGTGCCTGCTCACTAGTACCCAGATATCAGTCAGGAGAGCTGTTAGTACCATACTGCTGTGATGCAAGCTAATTTATGCAATAGAAATCTAAGAGTATGTCTACAGTAGAGCAGGTGGTAGAACTTCCAGCTCAAGGAGCCATAGCTACACTAGCTAGCATGGCAAAAATAGAACCATAGCCACCCAAGTGTACCTGTGGTCTCAGACAGGATTGTGCTCAGGACAGCCAAGTCCTCCAACTCTTTGTGCCACTGCAGTTACACTTCTATTTTTAGCATACTAGAGCTAGTGCAGATATGTCTCCTGGAGCTGGAATTTGCACCTTCCCACTCTAGTATAGACATAACCTAAAACATGAGGTGCCAGGTGCTTTTTGTTCTTACTATAACCTCTTCTCTTTCTGCTAATATAACCAGTCTCCCTTTTTATTTTGTAACGATAAAATATAAATTATGGACCAACTTCTGATGTCCTTGCCTGGGCAAAACTCTCATTGAAATCAGGGGGAATTTTCACTGAGCTAGCACTCTTTGCCCTATGTTTAATAAGGATGTGTCCTTGCAAATTAAAGATGATATAATAGCTGTATAAACATGATTGCTTTTGCATGGCAGGGAATGGTAAGAAGAAGAATGAGAAGTTGTTGAGAAATATTTTCATTATTATACATTACACCATTCTTAGTCACTAACATCTTTCAGAGTGAAGTTCAGTATGTTAAAGGTTAGGAGGCATTCATATGTCCCACCTTGAATAAACATTTTATAGTCATTCAAACTCAAGCCTTTCTAAGATGCATGCAAATGATGAGCCAAAGTCAGGGAAGGGGATAGCAGCGCAACTCCATTGAAGCCTATAGAGTTGCACTCACTCCAGCTAGGTCTGAATTTGGTCTAATGAACCTAAATTACAGAAGAATAAGGATATCAACTATGTGAGTTGATGAGATGGGTTCAGTATATTCTTAATAGTACTGAACTGAGAGCAGGAAAGAACGTGTGATCGGTGTGCATGTGGACAAAAATCAGATGGGGTCTGTGATATGTTACTAAGGGCTGAATGTAAGTGTGTATCCTTAATTGTTCAAGGCAAACGGTTTTAAAATTGATGTAACTTTCCATTGTTCTTGCATATTAAACTTGTGGGGGAAAAACATAAGAGTATGCTGTGTTCATTCTTTTTCCTGTGTTTAGGAAACAGGGTGGGGGAGAGAGCTGTTTGTTTATTTGTTTTGTCAGGCAAATATTCCTTGGTTAATTATGATTAAATAATCATAAACATGCATGATAATATATTCCCTCCTCAAAGCTGAACTCATGCGAAAGAAAAAAAGCAGTAGTGATCACTTGGCAGCTGTTTTGCCCAGCTCTGCAGTTCGTAGACTCGTACAGTATGTAGCCTATATTAAATAACTGCAGCCAAATTGTGTGTATTTCCTTCTGCACTAGCTACTGCAGGGAATGATACTAATTCTATCTGATCGAGTTCAACAGTGCCAATAATGAGTCACACAGTAGTATTTATAGGAATGATGCTCTGCTTTTGATAGAGAGTATACAACTGCCCTTCCTTTGGATTCGTATTCTTTGCCCTGTGGCAGGCAAGAGGTTAATACAATACCTAGTATCACTGGACATCATGTTCATTTCCTTTATTTTGTGTTCATTTAATAATTAAATTACGGTGTTTCAAAACCTAGTCCTTGGCTTCTAGTTCTTGCCCCCAAGTTTTATTTTGATTAGCTGACATTTGATTAGTCATGATCAAAGCAGTTGTTAAGTTCTTCCTAATGAATAGACAACTGAAGTCACCTTCCCTTAAAACAGTGGTGGCTCTATGTCCAGCAAAAATTCAATGTGTGCATGACGTACCCCAGATCATACACCCTCCCTATTTAGTTTCTCTATATTCTGCAACTGCTCTACTTAGTATTCTGATTTTCCCCCTTTCCAGTGTCTTCTCTTGCTTATTTGGCTGCTTCCTTGTGTGATGCATTCTTGACTCTCCCTTCAACTTCCAACCTTCTTTAGCTTACTGACCTGTCCACTTGCCCTCTCTGGGATTCTCCATCACTAATGTGTCTCCTTCCTCCACTCTCCCTTAGAAAAGTCTGAGTACCACCTGGTACTACTATCAGATAAGTCAGACAAATGAGGATTTCCAGTAAGTCTACCCAGCCTGCCCTATATATGCATTGCAAGCAAGTGTGCATGCATTAGATGACATGAGCAAGCAATTCTGAACAAGGTAATATGGAACTAAGACTGCTTTACACATTGGGAAAAAGAAGAAAAAATTATGAATGTTGTGTAAGTAGATACGTGGGTTTTATAATAACACTTAGGAATGTACATGACTTTTAGTTGAGCGTTCTCTGTAACGAGTACCATTTATTTGAATAGTTGTAAGAGTGTGCTTGGTGCTATGCAAACCAAAGGTGAAGAAGAGCTTACAATGTGAAAAATAGACACACGCAGGACAGGATGCACTGGGAATCCCAGAGTTGGATTTAATTTAGCTTTTGTTTTTGTATTTCCTTCATTAAAATGATAAATTATCTTCTTATGGGCATCCTAGGAGTTTTTGGTAGGATTATTTTTCTTCTCCTGTGGAAATGTATGGAACATTTTGTTGTGGGGTGTATAGGCTGTTAGGAATCAAAGAATGTTAGACTAGAACTCAGGCAGTGATAAAGTAGTGGCAATAATCAGACATTTTGCTGAATCTAATTAGATGAAGATGTTTTTCTTTCTTCTAAATTATACTGTATAATAATTTAATAATCAGGATTAAAAAGTTATATAAGTTCACTTGGAGTCCAGTCATGTACTCTTATGTAGGTCAAGCTCCCTTTTAAAATCAGGGAATCTTTGGGTCTGATCCAAATCTTATCAAAGTCAGTGGGAGCCTCTCCATTGTCTTCAGTCTGCTTTGGATCAGGCCTTTTTCCGGCAAGGAGATGTGTACTTTTGTTCACCCTTTTACTCCCATTTTCCCTTGAAAGTTACTTCCACATTCTCTGTTCCTTTGCTCTTTATAACAGTTTAGAAAACATACATTATTCCCAGTGCATTTGTGTTTTTAGGTAGGAAAATTTTATAGATTAGATTTTCCTACTTGATGAAAAACCATATATACCAGACAAAGCTTCTTTTCGTTGTTCATTTCTGAGAGCTGTGTGGCTTTGGAAAGAAGGTAGGAGAAGACATGAGCATGTTCTCTCTGGCAAAGAGGTGTTTCTGTTGTAGTTGTTCTACTTGCTGTGTGCAAAATGATGGCCACTCCTGGGAGGCCTGATTTCAGTGAAGGACCCAAGAAAAAGATGGATAAGGCAAGCTTAAGTTGAGCTCTGAGATGTATAGCTGGCATTTCTGAGTCAAGTACAATTCACTGTGTCTGATTTTTCCTTTCTCTGTGTTGTAGAGTATATTAAATGCCTTGTTAAGAGCGAATCAGCTATGCACAGGTGCCCCAGCCCTATCTCTCGGTCTGTCTAGGTTTTTATTAGCATGATAGCTAATCACCTTCCACAATAAGTATATACCAAGGCTGGTTTTGTGCCCAGCCATGCAATATTTAATGAGTTTTGTCAGCGGAAGCAAGGTTGGCCCCAGAATCAGAGTTCAAGTTACATACGACCTACTGAGTGATTTGTTTGGTGCATTACACATCATTCTACGCTCAGTTGTTTATTAGATCAGGGCAGGAGAGATGGTTGGAATAATACAAGAACTGCTCCCAAAACCTGTGCCAAAAACTAAAGGGGTTTCAAAAACGTTAGCCAACTTACCTTTCCCATTGATTTTCATTTTCCTGCCAGAAGCAGAAGTGCGGGAATATCCCTTTTCTCATAAAATGTGCAGTTTAGGAGCCCCATCCTGCATGATTCTGAGCATATTCGGTTCCCAAGAGTCACTGATCACCTGTCACTCTCTCAAGTGTCAGAGAGTTGGGTGCACCGCACCTGTCAGGATCTAGCCCAGTGGTTCTCAAACTTTTGTACTGGTGACCCCTTTCACATAGCAAGCCTCTGAGTGTGACCCCCCCTTATAAATTAAAAACACATTTTATATGTTTAACACCATTATAAATGCTGGAAGCAAAGCAGGCTTTGGGGTGGAGGCTGACAGCTCATGACCCCCCCATGTAATAACCTCACTACCCCCTGAGGGGTCCCAACCCCCAGTTTGAGAACCCCTGATCTAGCCCTTGATTTACATTATTAAATCCAAGTCTGATCAAACAGAATTCTGTGATGCAAGAGGAACACGTGTGAGTCAGACACGTTTTAGAGAGAAAGTGAGCCAGGCAAAACCAGCTAAACATAGTGCTCTTCTGAGAACAGGGTGGTCCCAGGTACCCAAGGAGAGGGTCTTCCAGCAGTTCTCTACTAACCACATACAAGTGTGACGACCGAGAGCAACACTTAGACATTGCTTGCAGCTGCAGCATGTTGTTCACAGTCTTGAGTCTTACACAACATGCTTTCATCTGAGTCCTTGAATTACCAACGAGAAAAATACTGTGTATAATATCGCTCTCGTGACAATGTAGAAATCCTGCATGACTGTCTAGATGGAACAATGTAGCATGCGATCTGAAGAACAAGTGGCCAACAATGTAGGAAACTCTAGACTATCTGGAAGTGTTACTCAGCCATGTTCTGTGCACTTGAAACTGCAGACCATTTTCTTCTGTACACCTCAGTTCACTTTGCTGTATGATACTGCAGATCTTATTTTGCTTTTAAGAAAACTGTATCCATGTTATTAAATACAACATCCTGAAATATTACTGTTCTGACCACATCTGAAGAGAATAATTCATCGAGTCCTTAAATGCTGATGAAGATCTGGTGGTCGTGATTTACTTGTTCTATATCTGTATTAAGTTCTCTTAAATTTATTGTCATGGTGCAAATGGTTCTAATGTTTAGAATCATAAAAACATCCTCCATTCTCAGTATGGATGAGATATCCCTTGTCTTTTTTGGTCATTATCTACTTTTGGTTGTTTTGATTTAGATGCCTACTTATGGACTCAGATGCTTAATTTTAAACAAACACTTTTGAATATTTTTAATTTAAACATTTGCTAATATATAATAATAATAGTACCTAGGTCTTATGCAGCACTTTTCATCTGTAGATCTCAAAGTGCTTTACAAAGGAGATAAATATAATTATTCCCATTTTACAGATATGAATTATAATGCAATATACAGTGTAACTGTAAGTTATCCTTTGTTCATATGTTGGTACTACAAAATCTCAATTTTCAAGAGACACTAGTTAATCTAGAAATAGGGAAGCCCCTGCTGAAAAATAGTTCACCATTTATATTTGGCTTTATATTGGTTTAACATCAGAAGAACTGTACTGTCTAAATTTGAAAGGCCAGATGTTCAGTCCCAGACCAACTTTTTCACATTCAGCTGACAGCATGACCAGATGTGAGCATCCAAATAACCAGTTGTACTTGCAAATGCAGGTTTGTCTGCACAAAATGTGGGTAAGATGCATATGCAAATTAGAAGCATAGAAATAGAGTTTGCCTTCAAGCAGGTTAAACATCTTGTTTAAATATTAAACAGTAAAGGCTTTCTTTTTAGACTCATATTACAGCAAGCTGGAAACTGATTTTATAATAGTTGATGCTTTATTTCACATTTAGCAAAATAAAAAGTGCTTTTCGTCATGTGGAATTTCAGAGCTCCATGCTAAGAGAATGGGTAGTTTTCCATTCAGTTGTACAGCTGATGTGGTATCTTTCTGATAAACCTCTATAGTAGTTACTGTCAGTAGTTTATAATTAAAACCAGAAATCACTTGTTTAATTTTCAGGGTCCAAGGGGTCTAGATGGTCCTCCAGGAGAACAAGGGACACAAGGTATTAAGGTAATTATTTATTTGTTTTGTTCAGTACTGCAGAGGACGCTTATACGGTGTTGACTGATGGAAAAGAAAAAAAAGTAAAGGGCACCATGAAATAGTTTTGAGTTTGCTATTAATTCAGTGAGGGACTCACAATTTTCTGCTTCATTGAGGTTCTTATTTTTATGTATATAGTAGACATGTAGATCTGAATTCTGGTCTCGTTAATCCATAGTAGATGCATCAATTTAAGTGAAGTTACTCCACATTTATACTGGTGTAAATGATGGCACAATTTAGCCCATGGTAGTTTTCTTTTTCTACATGTGTAGTTTTCTGTGTGGCAAATCTAGTAAATTCATACTGAACTCATTCATCGTTGGTTATTTGTCAGGGAGAAAGCGGTGATCCAGGGAAAAAGGGTGTTCATGGACTTATTGTAAGTATCAGAAATGTTCTGGGCATTAGGCACTAATACCTCCACTAGGAATTTTTGCCTGACGTTGGTTTGGAATTTATCTGACATCAGCATTCTCTTTTAATAATTTTATTTGACCAGGGCAAGGCTGGAAACCCTGGAGAAAGGGGTGATTCAGGAGTACCAGTAAGTACTGAAATCTTATAGCACTGCTACAGGAAACAAAACAAAACAAAAAACCTTGCTTCACGCTCAAATGCAAGCGAAATTATTTTCTTTGTACCAGTCATTGAGCTCTGAGAATAATGGTTTGCATTTACTTTGTATAGAACCTTTCATCTGAGGATCTTCAGGCATATTAGTAACATCAATGTACAAAGCATCAGAATTCCTCTGTGACATTATATCTGAGTTTTACAGATGCGTAAACTAATGCGTAAACAGATGGTAGAGTGACATGCTCAAGGTCAAACAGTGGCAGTTACGGGAATGAAACCCAGGAATATCTGATAATAATCCTGTCTATTATTAGAAATGTAATCTTTCAGGTGAGACACTGTCTGTAGGATGTAACTTAAAAGAACATTGCAGCAGAAGAAATCACTGTTGCATAATTGTGGGAGACAGCTAGAAGTTGCCATGCTCATTAGAATAGTTTTATTGCCATTTTTAGAGGAGAAAGCAGCAATGGTATAGAAGAAATGTTACTTTTATACCTTTTACCGTAGAGTTATGTGATCATTGCAGGGATAAAATGTATGTCATATAAACATAACTGGAACTATATGTTAGGACACCTTTCCTTTGAACTGTATACCAATAAAAAAGCTTTTCCATAAGAAAACAAAGCTCAAACTTCTATGAAAATCACACCTTTTCCTATAGTAATATGTTTAACAGACCAGTCACACTATCGTGACTTTTCAAGGGTGATGAGCTAATCGAAAAGAAGTAAGGAAAACAAAGGCAGGAGAATAATACCAATCATATTAGCAATGCAATGCTATGTACTTAAGACTAATAATGTTGGTTGCCATTTTAATCAGGGCCACTTCATAGCTTTGCCTGTTTGTCTAGAGAATTGGAAATTTGCTGCCCCTTGTCAGTTGTTCCACAGAGTATTGTGTGTACCACGTCACACCATTCACTTGGAGGGAGTATGAAGCCACAGTGGTTGCTGACAAGTAGAGAGGTCATGTAGAAAACACACTGAGGAAATGGCATCCCTCAATAAGAGAAGGAAAAGAAAGACAAGGAAGATACCTTGCCCGACCTCTCTTCAGTCTCTGAGCAACTTTCTATTTAAATCCAGTGTTAGGGGTTCAACAAATTTGGAATCTCACATAGTTGTAAATCACATCCTTTTTCAGGTGAGATGTAAAACTGAGGTCCTGACCACTTGTGGTTGTGAAGGACCGCATGGCATTTTTTGCCAGAGTAGAAATTGCCCCTTCAATTTCAGTCAGGTATGGAATTCTTCATTATTTCCTGTTCTACATTGTTGCCTGATATTGCAGTCATTCAAACCAGAAGTCACTTCAGTGCCAGGTGACCTCTATATATACAGTAGATGTAATTCAGTTTATTTATGGAGTTCTTGAGGATCCATTGGGATGAAGGGTGCTATATAAATTCAAGACATTATTCTCTTGATATTCCCCTTTACTTGGTGATAGTCTTTAATTCCACTACAGTGCATAGGTGCTGGAACTGGGGGTGCTCTCGCACCCCCTGACTTGAAGTGGTTTCCATCATATAAAGGGTTCACAGTTTGGTTCAACGGCTCTCAGCACCCCCATTATACAAATTCTTCCAGCACCCCTGCTGCAGAGGAAACCCCCTTTTCTGATGTATTAATCTGTGAACTATGGCTGATTCTGCAGGGTAGGTTGGCCCAAGGGTTCTGTTTTATATAGCTGCACTTAAGTCTAAATTCTGGTTCAGACTCAATAAACACACTGAGTATTTAACTCTACTTGCCTTTGTTTAGCTCACTCTATTTCGTATCTGTATAAATGACTCCGATTACAAACTCAAAGTGGATTTTGACTGAGAAACTTGAGTGTGGCCTCACAAAACTCCCATGTACAATATACCCACTTCTGAGATTACAACTGCTGGGCACCACCACACTGGATGAAAAGATGGGTTCATCTGCCAAACAGGGTCAAAGAAATAGCTAAGGAAGTCCCATGAGTGACTCTAAGCAGATTATGTCTCATTCCCCAGGCAGGCAATAAACCTGTCTAAACAATAGGGCAGGAATGTGTCTTGTTTCTACTGCTGCAGCACAGTGGATGCTGCCTCTTGCTTTCTAACATCTCTTCTGTTTTTTTCTCTTCTGTTCCCAAGGACCCTTAATGAATCTGAGGGGCATTTTCACGTAGTGATCTGTGACAGACAAAAAATAATGTCGAGAGCTCAGTGTTTCATTTCTTCATGGACTCTGGTGTTTATACCAAAGGAACAAATAAAGCAAAACAGCATTAGGTTGAATTAGATATTGTCTGTAGGAACAAGTGAAGTTATTGCAGAGTGTTAAAGGTTGCCATTATGCTTCTATATCTCCTCTTCATGGATGCAAATAGGGTTCTGTCAAACAGTTGAGTAGAACTTGCGTGTGTTGCTATGGTGTAAAGCCTGAGACTTGTCCAATTAATCCCACATATACTGTTTGAGGGACAAAGAGTCCCTTAACACTGTTAGGTCACATGAGAAGTAAGGAGTCTGTCAAGATTTGAAATGGCAAATCAGCAAACCAGCCACCCCCAAATAAATGAAGCACAAGCAGGCTTCAGCTCACTCATGAATCACAAGAGCTGACGTGATAACACAGATCACAAAGGAGAAGGCTAAGCACGTTTCTAGAGGGATTATTTGAGGGAGTTGCTGGGTGTACAGAAGTGGGAAGGAAGTGGCTTTTTACAGAATTTGAAACAGATCTTTTTCCTATTGGTTTTGTTTCTCTTAGGGCTTACCCGGACCTCCTGGAAACATGGGTGACAGAGGCCCTATGGGAGAGCCAGTAAGTTGATCACCATACTTTCCTAATAAAGCTTTTTATATATTGTACTTAATTTCCTGATAACTCGACTTCCACTCTATCAAGGTTTGGAACTGTCACTACTTTTGGAAACTGCACGAAGACTACTTTGGAACAGATTCTGCAGCCCTTTCTTTGGGTAGCTCAACATGAGTAACAGTGGCAGAATCTGGTCCATTATATTATGTGACTTCACACTACTTAGAGACAGACATACTATATGACGTAGTATGTAAATAGAACTTTAAACATAGACATTGATGGTTTCCTTGTTATTTTCAGCCAAGTTTTATGCTAGTTATTCTGGAACCCCATATACTTGGCAGGTTACTGCTCTAACAAAAAAGAGTCTGTTTTAATAAACTTCAGGCATTCTTTTCCTGAATGGTTTGCTGTTCTTATTTTTATTATTACAAAGCCCCCCACACTTTTATGTGGCTAATACTGTAACAAAAAACCATATAGAGAGGCAGTAACTATATACAATGGGCTGGAAGGTATAAACACGGCAAGAATGCTGTTACATCAACAACTCTAAAGCCAAGTCGCAAGTTTATAAATATAATGCAGTAGTGTGTGTTTTTGTGGTGGGACTTGCTAGAAGGCTGCCATTTTATTTTGCAAAACATAAAAACTTGTCAAATAACTTTTTATATTTTATTTTTATTGCCTATGAAAAATTACTTCTTGTTGCAAATGGCATAAAAGTACATTGTTGATATAATCTTAAGATTTACAGTACTCTGTATTCTTTCAAGTGCTGAACAGATGCCTATAAATTCCATAGGATGACATGGATGCCTGCAGGTGGTCATAACGTAATTATTTTGGCTAAAACAGTGGAAAAATTCTGACAGCCTAAGATAAATAATTTAAGTAAATTTTCTTTGATACATTTTAATCTACATATTCTAACTCACTTCCTGCTAAAAGTAGATAGCTATCTTATAAAAACAAATAGATTTCACTTTATAGAAAATCTCCACTAAACATTCTATATTCTAATGTTTATTATTATTAGTCCCCTTCATTGTGTGTCTTTCATCTAATCTAATCTAGTCTAACTCACCTACCAGCCTAGGCAATTTATACTTTGCTCCAATCTGTGGTATCTGAGAGCCTTACAAATTCTAAAGCATAGTATGCGTGTTCATCCTCCCACTATACTGCCAGCGTGAGCCTGATTTGCATGTTTATATATGGGCCAGCAAGCACACTTATGTAATCTAAAGCCATCTACTGTACTCTAATCAATCTACATTTCTACTCTGCTGATCATTGTAGCATTTATGAGTGAAATGCAGCAATTAAGAAAAGTCTCAATTGTGTCCAGGAGCTGACTATTTGCATATTTATGTCAGAGATTTAAGTGGATTTGGTTGGAAAATGTTGTGTATAGTTTCAAAGAGGGCTAAGTAAATGACACAGGATATTGCAAAATAAAATTTTTTTTCTGAGGATTTATCCAAGCAGTCTGCCTTCTTCCTCAGTCAGTGGGTTGCTGCATGTAAGGTAGCTTCAGAGGCCCTGTCACTGGCTTCTCTGCAAAAAGTAAGGAAATATTTTTAGAGAAAAATCCCTAAATTGTTACGTTTGTTTAGCAATTTAATTTAGTTTGTTTAATGTAAAGTAAAGGATTCATTTCACCTAAGTGTCAGACATCTGTTAGTACAGTAATTGGTTACAAACTGTCTTTTGATTAGAATTGAAAGTGGTCTCAGCATTATTCAAAATGTTCCTGGATTTGTTTGGCTTCTGGTGTTCCACAGGAGTGGTATAGTGCCAAGCCCGCAGTCTGAGCTCCGTGGGAATATGGGGAGATGTTTGGCTCCTAAATCAGACTTAAGCTTTATAACAATAAAGCTGAGGAAGACTACGGAGGTGCTGCAAGCCAAAACCAAGGCAATCCTGGTTCAGCCTGGATAGATCCCTAATAGTGTATTCATTGCAGTTCTTAGTTGTTGATTGTACTTAAATGACATTGCCGAGTAATTTAGGGATACCGCTGTTGAAATCTTCCCAGCAATATCTAATTAGCTCCGGTGCCAGAAAAGAGGAAGAGGCTGCTTTTATTAATACTAGCAAGTCAAGAGGAACAGCAAGACCACATGCGCAATCCATGTCCTGAGAAGGTGTACAGGGAAATTAGCTGCTTGGAAGGCTCATATTGCACATATAGATGTAGCACCAAAAATCTTGTTTACTTTAGCATTGAAGGGGTTTCTTTAAAATATAGATGGGTCCAGACCACAGTGTTCAGGTCTGGATCTGATTCTGAATATCCCCAGAGATCAGGGGTGACTACATCCGGGGTTTTGGTTTGTCCTGTTATAGAGTTTGGGCCAAGGGGTGGAGTTCTTAGATGTCTAGAAGCTAACTCTAACTGAAAGTTAGGCACACAAATCTCACTGTCACATAGTATGGATAACTGGAGTTGTACACTGAGTTCACGCACACTGCTTTAGAAATGCATCCCTTAGATGTTACAGTGTCTTACTTATAATATATTGGCTTACAAGAACACTGCTTCATAGTATAGTTACTTACTGAAACTGCCAGAAAGGCTCCAGTCTGCAGTCCCTTACACCTCAGTGACTGTCCTGTGTAAACATTGTTAAATCCATAAAATGAAACATACAGGAGTTGTTTTCAGTTAATTCCATACCAGACTGTAGGCTTTTCTGCAAAACAAACCAGACAAAGAATTAAATAAGTCTTAATTAAACAAAGTCTCCATTAATCAAGAGAAGAATATAGTTTAGATTAGAATTCTCTTCTGGTTCAAGAGAAGAGAGACCAGTGCTATCCTTCTGAAATCTACTTTTAGAATATGTCAAGAGAGGCAATGAAGTCTTCACTGCTATTAACAATGTGCTCTTACAGGGACTAACATCAGTCACAGAATTTGGAAGGAAACACAGTGATGAAGCAAAATAAGATATACTTGATTATGCCAGCTGGCAGTTAAACATGATACATTTAAATAATCTATTATATTATATGGTTAATATTATGTATTTCCTAAATATAACTGAATTATACATACAGAAGATTTTGTTTAATGCTAGGGCCCAAGAGGACAAAAAGGTGATGCTGGCCCTATAGGAGAAATGGGTTTTGAGGTGAGTTTTTTATGCTTTGTCTTTATTTATTTATAATAAATTTCAACAGAAACTTAAGCCACAGAATGTACCTTATCCATGTATTCAAAAACTATATTTCTGTTACCTACAGTGAACTTGAATATCATGTGTAATTAAGAGATTCTCCATTGCTTATGGCTGTTGCAAACAATAATTTGAAAGAAAAAAAGGATGTAATGATGCCAGTGGCTTCTGCAAACCTAATCTCAGGGTATCTTCATCTGGAAGGACAATGGTACATTTGTTGAATGCAGCACTTTCCCAGAAGCAACACCATTCCCTTTGCAATTAATCAGTTTTCACCTATCCAGGGCTGGGGGTTTTCAACTAGAATTTTAAGGGCTGTAAGGGACTCCAAGAGGTCATCTAGTCCATCCCCCCCATGCTGAGGCAGGACCAGGTACACATAGACCATCACTGACAGACGTTTGTCTAACCTGTTCTTTAAAACCTCCGATAACAGGGATGCCATATCCTCCCTTCGTAACCTGTTCCAAGTGCTTAACTATCCTTATAGTTAGAAAGCTTTTCAGAATATCTAAGCTAAATCTCTCTCTCTCTGCAGATTAAGCCCATTACTTCTTGTCCAACCTTCGGTGGACATGGAGAACAGTTGATCATCATCCTCATCATAATAGCCCTTAATATATTTGAAGACCGTTATCAAGGCCCCCTTAGTCATCTTTTCTCAATTCTAAATATGCCGAGTTTTTTTAACTTTCCCTCATAGATCAGGTTTTCTAAACCTTTTATTATTTGTATTGCTCTCCTCTAACCTCTCTCAAATTGTCCATATCATAAAATATGGTGCCCAAAACTGAGCACAACACTCCAACTGAGGCCTTACCAGTGCTGAGTACAGTGGAACTGTTACTTCCTGTGTCTTACATATCATACTCCTGTTAATACACCCCAGAAAGATATTGACTTTTTTGCAACTGTGTCACATTATTGGCTCATAATCAATTTGTGATCCAGTACTGTTGCCTAGCCAGTTATTCCCTATTTTGTATTTGTGCATTTTATTTTTCTTTTCTAAGTGTAGTACTTTGCACTTGTCTTTATTGAATTTCCTCTTTTAGATTTCAGACCAACTTTCCAATTTATCAAGGTCATTTTGAATTCTAATTCTACCCTCCAAAGTGCTTGTAATCCCTCTCAGCTGGGTGTCCTCACAAGTTTTATCAGTATACTCTCCACTCCATTCTCTAAGTCATTCATTAAAAATTAGTGAATACTAGCGCACCCACAACAGACCACTGCGAGACCCCACAAGATACAGCCTCCCAGTTTCACAGCAAACCACTGATAACGACTCTTCAAGTCGTTATGTCACTTCCTAGTGGATCCTCCTAAACATGCATTTGGCTTGTGGTGTAAAAACTGCTGGAATTGTAAGTCGGTATCTGGGAACAAGGTTGCAAAATGTAGAGTTGTGCTTATACTACATGTGTTTCATTATGAAGGATACGGGATTAACAATTCTGTTGAGTCTGTGGTGTATTCCTGAACCTCTACCATACTGCATTCTCTCTTAACACCGCATGTCTCAGGCTAGGCCAAAGAACACAAGTTCCTTTTGTTTTTCAATCATGTAACTGTCCTAGTGCATCACATAGTTTTTGTGTTTGGATCTTTACTGTTTTATTTGATAGTTGTAAAACCATTCTTGGTGATAATGTGTAACAGTAGCTTCTGTACCATATAGGGACCTCCTGGCCCTGAGGGAGAGCCTGGCCTGCAAGGAGAACCAGGTGCAAAGGTAGATGGTGGGATTGTTTTCTTCCGTGTTGCATAAATTTTTCGCTGAATTAAGTAAAAGCAAATCAACTCTCTGTTGTTGATTTAGCTTATTGGGCAATTAAGCAATAAGAAAGAAAATGTCATAGAATACCCATCATCATCAGTAATCCTCATCCTCATTAGAGACAATTTGTTCCCAGCAGTTTAATAGTTTAATTTTCATATTGCATATTTCAGGGAGACATCGGACCTGCTGGCAATGCTGGAGAAACAGGAGAACAAGGTTTAAGGGTGGGTGAAAAATATGATTCTGTTTCCAAAAAGGAGAATGTTTTGAATTTCAGAAATGTCAAGTTGAATGACCTGTATGTGTGAGAGAAATTGAATAAAATGTGTCTTTGATCCGTTTAAAAATAATATTGGCAACACTGTAACGGGTTAATTAAAAAGAGCATAAATTATCATACTAAAATATCTGAGAGTGGGTTTAATTTGTGGAAATAACAATAAGGTTAAGAACATGATTTTCTCAAAGCATTTTAATTAAAATGAGTAAAGACTGGATTTTTAAAAATATATCCATGTAGTATCTGGTGTCACTGAGAGTGAGGTGGTCTAAGCACAGGACTGGGAGTCAAGAACTCCCGAGTTCTAAGCCTAGCTCTGATATTGACACACTTTCCAAGTCACTTAACCTTTCTGTGCCTCAGATTCCCCATCAGCTTACCAACTTTTGAGGGGCGTTGAATGTTTGTAAAAATTCTTTGAAGATGATAATCAAAGAATCATAGGACTAGAAGAGACCTTGAGAGGTCATCTAGTCCAGTCCCCTGCACTCATGGCAGGACTAAATATTATCTAGACCATCCCTGACAGGTGTTTGTCCAAACCTGCTCTTAAAAATCCCCAATGATGGAGATTTCACAGCCTCCCTAGGCAATTTGTTCCAGTGCTTAACCACCCTGACAGTTAGGAAGTTTTTTCTAATGTCCAACCTAAACCTCCCTTGCTGCAGTTTAAGCCCATTGCTTCTTGTCCTATCCTCAGAGGTTCAGAAAAACAGTTTTTCTCCCTCCTCCTAGTAATAACCTTTTACGTACTTGAAAACTGTTATCATGTCCCCCCTCAGTGTTCTCTTTCCCAGACTAAACAAACCCATTTTTTTCAGTGTTCCCTCATAGATCA
Organism: Chelonia mydas; assembly: GCF_015237465.2. Lineage (NCBI taxonomy): Eukaryota > Metazoa > Chordata > Testudines > Cheloniidae > Chelonia > Chelonia mydas. The sequence continues at coordinate 77,157,044 of NC_057854.1, forward strand.
TGTTTTCTAGACCTTTAATTGTTTATGTCGCTCTTCTCTGGATTCTCTCCAGTTTGTCCACATCCTTCCTGAAACGTGGGACCCAGAACTGGACACAATACTCCAGTTGAGACCTAATCAGCCTGGAACAGAGTGGAAGAATGACTTCTCATGTCTTGCTTACAACACTCCTGCTAAGACATCCCAGAAGGATGTTCGCTTTTTTTGCAACAGCATTACACTGTTGACTCATATTTAGCTTGTGGTCCACTATAACCCACAGATCCCTTTCCATAGTACAGTACTCCTTCCTAGGTAGTCATTTCCCATTTTGTATGTGTGCAACTGATTGTTCCTTCCTAAGTGGAGTACTTTGCATTTATCCTTACTGAATTTCATCCTATTTACTTCAGACCATTTCTCCACTTTGTCCAGATCATTTTGAATTTTAATCCTATCCTCCAAAGCACTTGCAACCCCTCCCAGCTTGGTATCAGCCACAAACTATAAGTGTACTCACTATGCCATTATCTAAATCATTGATGAGGATATTGAACAGAACCGGACCCAGAACTGATCCCTGTGGGACCCCACTCGTTATGCCCTTCCAGCATGACTGTGAACCACTGCTAACTACTCTCTGGGAATGGTTTTCCAACCAGTTTTGCATCCATCTTATAGTAGCTCCATCTAAGTGGTATTTCCCTAGTTTGTTTATGAGAAGGTCATGCGAGACAGTATCAAAAGCTTTATTAAAGTCAAGATATACCACGTCTACGGCTTCCCTCCTATCCACAAGGCTTGTTACCCTGTCAAAGAAAGTTATCAGGTTGGTTTGAAACGATTTGTTCTTGACAAATCCATGCTAACTGTCACTTATCACCTTATTATCTTCTAGATGTTTGCAAATTGATTGCTTAATTATTTGCTCCATTATCTTTCCAGGTACAGAAGTTAAGCTGACTGGTCTGTAATTCCCCATGTTGTCCTTATTTCCCTTTTTATAGATTGGCACTATATTTGCCCTTTTCCAGTCTTCTGGAATCTCTCCAGTCTTCCATGACTTTTCAAAGATAATTGCTAATTGCTCAGATATCTCCTCAGTCAGCATCTTGAGTATTCTAGGATGCATTTCATCAGGCCCTGGTGACTTGAAGACATCTAATTTGTCAAAGTAATTTTTAACTTGTTCTTTCCTTATTTTAGCCTCTTCTGATCCAAACTCATTTTCACTGGCATTCACTATGTCAGTATGTCCAATCACCACCAACCTTCTCAGTGAAAACCGTAACAAAGAAGTCATTAAGCACCTCTGCTTAATATATTCAATGAATGCTAAGTATTATTACTACTTCTAGATAGATACATAACATACATACACACAGAGGCATGCAGTGAAACACACAATATCAATCCAAAGAAAAATCCTTTTGTTGATAAGGAAAAACAACAATGCCTAATGTAGTCTTAAACTTTGGACTGTCCAAGTATCAGCGCATGAGGTGGGTCTGATATGGGAGAGGGAGAAGTTTTAAGAATGTATCAATTGTGAGAGCTATTTAGTTATTTTTAATGTTTTTCAATTTTCTGACTTGTGCAAAGTGTTTTATTTTTTACCTGTTACGGAGTTATTGCATTTTTTGCCTTTCTTTTTTGTCTTTTGAGTGTAGAACCACTTTGCCTAGCCTTGTCTTTCCATTTCGAGTTAGTTTCCAGTGGCTAGAGATTTTTCTCTGCATGTCCAATAAATTTTCACTTAGATTAGGATAGGTCTTTGTGTCAGTTAATCCTGTTCTTCCCCAGCCTTGGTCCTCTTTCTCTGTTTGGTTGATCCCTGGGACTTTTCAAAAAACATGGTGAAGCTGTGATATAGTTTGTGACAGATTTTCTCTAGAAAGATTTTGACAAGAATATAAGCAAGACCCTTTCTAACTTAAACTTTAGAATGTAATTGTACATTCCATCAATTCATCAACACCCCGTTTTCTTCCTTTAGACTAGAGAATCCCAAGTGAAGTAGGTTCCAAGATTCTGCTGATCCTTAGAGAAAAGTAAACTCAGCATTAAAAAGTCAACACTTATCACACCACTGTATTTCAGATACCACAAAGTTATTTCCTACGGTGCAGTACACCTGCAATTTGCTGTGAAGGCAAAGTTATGAGTGCTCAGTCTCTCTCAGGATCAGACCCTAATAAAGACAAATATTGCAGAACCTAAAATACCCTGGTATTGTAACTGTTGGTAAGTGATGATTTTTTCATGGACAGTGTTGATCTTGAGCGATATATATAACTGAGCTAGTAATGGGGACCTACCAAATTATTCATGGTCCATTTTGGTCAATATCATGATCATAAGATTTTAAAAATCGTAAATTTCATGATTTCAGATATTTAAATCTGAAATTTCACAGTGTTGTAACTGTAGGAGTCCTGACCTATACCTTACTGCATTTCAGATTTACAGGCTTCTGAGTTTTATTCCCTAAGGTAATGAACAACTGCATTAGTTGTTACCTCTCGAGAAAGAGATCTTGGAGTCATTGTGGCTAGTTCTCTGAAAACATCCACTCAGTGGGAAGTGGCAGTCAAAAAAGCACAATATTAGGAACTAATAGGAAAGGGATAGATAAAAGACAGAAAATATTATAAACCCACTATATAAATCCATGACACGCCTACACCTGGAATACTGCGTGCAGTTCTGGTTGCCCCACCTCAGAAAAGAGCTTAGAATGTGAGAAAGCACAGAGAAGGGTAACAAAAGTTATTAGACATAATAACAGCTTCCATACACAGAGATAGAGAAAAAGGACTGGGACTGAGCAGCTTAAAAAGAAGATGACTATGATAGTCTGTAAAATCATGCTGGGTGAGGAGAAAGTGAATGAGGAAGTGTTATTCACCCCTTCACATAACACACAAACTAGGGATCAAGCAATTAACTTAATAGGCAGTGGGTTTAAAACAGACATAAAGGAAGTTCTTCACACAACACGCAGTCAACCTGTGGAACTACTTGCCAGGGCATGTTGGGAAGGCCAAAAGTATAACTGGGTTCAAAAAAGAATTAGATAATTTTGTGGAGCATAACTCCATTAATGGCTATTAGCCAAGAAGGTCGGGGACGTAATCCCATGCTTCAGATGTCCCTAAACTTCTGATTGCAAGAAGCTGGGACTGGATGATAGGATGGATCACTTAGTTATTGCCCTGCTCTGTTCATTCCTTCTGAAGCATCTGGTACCTGCCACTGTCAGAACACAGGATGCTGGGCTAGATGGACCATTGGTCTGACCCAGTATGGCCATTCTTACATTCTAGTGAAGACAAAAAAATAAAGAATCCCAGCAACAAAAAATTTGTCTAAAAAAATCTTTTGATTTCAGTTCGAAAATGCATGTAATGCTAAACAGCACAAATTCTTCCGAGGCAACTCTGACCCAATAAAGAGAGCTCCTTCAGAGATTTGGAAGTGGTAGTAACTTTGTTTCATTTCTTCTCAAAATTAGGGTGAACCAGGATCCCCAGGAGAAGATGGTGTTCAAGGGAAAGATGGCTCAAAGGTAGTCTTCATTTTTCATAATAGATGTGAAATATTCCTGGTTTTACTTACCTAATTAAGAACCTAAGTCCAGTTTTTCTTGTCTGTATTTCACAAGCCCAATGATGCACTTAATGTAAAATAACCAAGGGTTGTATATTGCAATAAAGCTATTGCCTTACTATTTATGGATCCTGTGGACCATCCCAGTAAGAAATCTGGGAAAGGGCACTCAGGGAGGCACAATGCTTCCTGCCACAACGCCAGTGCCTGGGGGAGCACAATGACTGTGACCCTTAAGAGGGTGCAACATGTCATTCTTTACATAGCCAACCAAAAGTGACCAAGTGCTAAGCCACTCGCAGTCCTTGCTTTCAAATGAGTACAGAGACCGAAACTATACTGTGCAATGGACACAAAGGAAGGAAGATTTTGTGAGGCCTCCAAAGAATTGTGCAGTTGCATAGCACTCAGGCAAAAATCTGGCATTATGAGGGCAATTTGAACTGGATAAAAAGCATTTCACCATAACTGGGGGCCTGATCCAAAAACCTTTGGAAGTCAGTGGAAAGATCCCATTTGCTTTAGATCAGGGCCAAAAATAAGCAGAGAATTCTTGTGTAACATCATTCAATATAACAGTTTAATTCTTTTTAGGCTTGATTTATTCTTCTGCTGTATTTTAGGGGATCCCTGGAGACCAAGGGCTTCCAGGAGAGGATGGTGAAAAAGGAGAGACCGGAATTCCAGGAATTACAGGCCCCACTGGTGAACCTGGCATAATGGGTATTCCAGTAAGTATAATTTCAACCAAGATGGGTGTTACTTCTTGCAAAAAGAAATATCTCCTTTGAATGAGCTCACCACTTCCATATAACTTTTCATGGCTTGATGCATGGATAAGAAGAGAAACATGTTGGCCATTTTTTAAATGTGGAACCTTTTGGCAGATTTTTCACTCCTCACTATCACTCCCTTATGCCTGGAACAATCACCCGGATCCTGTGCAACATATAATTTAAAGTCTCCTACTTCAGACCCCTCCTGACAAGTTACATACATAGCAGTAAATGTTATGTCATGACCTTTCATGCTATACACATTGTCCTCCTCCTCCCCCCTACCTGGGTCCTTATTGTCATCCTTTGATTGTGTAATGTTTTATTGTCTAGATTGTAAGTTTCTTGAGGTAGAAAGTTGCCATTTTTTGGTCTATAAAGCACCTAGTGCTGAATAAATAAAAACAATCTGCAACCTTTATAAATGCCGAGGCTTCAGGCTTTAAAGTGTAACCAGGTTTTAGCTACAAGTCCTTTTATAACAATGAATCATAAGGCTTAAAACTTTTCTTTAAAAAGTTCTGCAAAAGAATTTAGCACTTGTAAAGAGTGACAGCTTGTAGGGGGAAAGGTGCTCTCTCAATGTACAAAACAGTTGCTCCACAGACACCAGCAAGTGTTCCCTATTCTGCCTCAGCTATGTGCCTCAACCCTCTCTTTGAAAGACCACCTGTAGGAATGACAAGTCAGCTCAGCCACCATCCCCAATCAACACTTAGCTTTTCTGCTGAGAATATCAATAGTGTCACTTGGTACCAATCATCACGTGGGCACCTGTATTCACTAGACACCAGAGTGAAAGCAATAACTTATTCTAGAGAAACCACTGAACAGCTGTCAGATTAAAAGAACTTTTAGACTGTGCTGAACAACTGGCCTAGAAGTGGAAAACTCATTAGAATGAGCTCCCCTGAGCCGAATTTCTGTTAAATCGCTTTCCCCAGATTCTGCTTAACCGAGGGAAGGGAGGCAATTTCAAAGTAACTCTACAAAAAGTACCTTTTTTAGAGTCTAGACACAGACAGTGTGCATGGACAGGGGACTTTAATATTCTTATTCACATAGATTAGAGAGAAGGCCTCAGCCATCCTCTCCTCTGCCTGCTGTTATGGTCCCCTTCCCTCAAAGGGAGAGAACACAAATAACACTTATCTTGAGTCCATCTGATCAAATGAAAGCTACAGCTTATTCTGGGACTCGCTCGTATACATCATTAGTTACTGATGTCACCAAAATCATTTATCAATGTCATCACTTTGAAAACAGAGGAAATTTGATTTGGTTTAGAATACTGAGGTATCTCTGAACTGACTTCACTGATCTTTCTGTAAACTGACAGTTAGCTTCCAACAGTTGAAAATGAGTAATCAGTTGGTCATGGTTGAAATTGGAATCATACGCCTAAGGCATGTCTTGAACCTGCAGTTGAGATAGTTCTGAGAGTTTCAAGATTCTGGATAATTTTGTAGCCTTTCTATTCAAATCTGGATTGAATACTGGACATTGTAAAATCAATTACTTAGAAGCATAAGTACTTATAACATTCCTTTGCTGAATTTGGGTAGCTGGGTTCACCTGTCCCTATTTGCATTTTCTTGAGAACTCTTCTCTTCTTTGGAAGCTCAGGCATTCCAACTGTCTTCAACTTTAAACTCTTCTGGTGGACCTCTGCAATATACTGCTTATTCTTGGCTCCTTAAAGAAACAGTCTCACAAACTGAGAAAGGAGCATATTATATTTTTTACCCCATGATCTAGTCCCCTGAGATATGCAGTCCCAGAGAGTCAAATGCTTTAAGATTTTATGTAATGCATTAGGGGAAACACTGAAATCACTAATTGAACAAGCTTCTTATATTTTTCAAAAATAAAAAGTATGGGGCTAAATTGAGCCCTTGGCATGATCAGGGATGTTGGAGGCATGCAGTGAGGCAGTACCACAGGTAGAGTCCCCAGAGGGAATTAAAGCTGATTATCATAACCGGGACATGGATTGTCTGACCTAGTAGTCAAAGCAGGAGTCAGGCCGGGTCAGCCACCCGGAGGTCAGAATCCAAGACTGCCCAGAGGGCAAACTGAGAATTGAATGTCAGGAAGCAGGTAGTCAGGGTACCAGGAGATCAGAAGCTGGAGACAAACTTGAGAGCAGAACCACAGATTGATAACCAGAGTCAGACTGCAGGAGCGGGAAGCACAAGGCACACAGTCCAGATCAAGGTGGATACCAGATGCACGGACACGTCTTGTTCCTGTGCTGGGTTTAAATAGGGGCTGTGGACCAATCGAGGTCCCCAGCATTCTGCCAATCAGGTCTGGGGACTGGGTTCTCTGTCTGAGTTCAGCTCCTATTCTGATAACAATTAGGTGGTCCCTGGGTGGCAGGTTGGAACCTGCTAGCTCCACAGAGCCCTGTGGATCAGAGTTCAAGATCTATGGTCCCTGACGTTGATTCTCATGGTTTTAGTTTCCTCTTTGTTGATTTTCAGCCCTACTAACTTTGCATAAATCTGGAGATCAGCAGTACCATGCTGGATATTTTCTTCTCCTTGCTACAAATATCAGAAGAACTCAGAACACTTTGAATGCTTTCTGTTTTCCCGACTTGATATATTGAAATGGTCAATAAACAACCCAGCTTCAGGACATCTTCATTTTATAAAATTACATTTTTATACAGCAAATCTCATCATCAAAGTCTTATTGTGCATCAAAAACAAGATTAATCAGGTGGTTAGCTGTTTGTTAACTGAAGCTTTTTCAGGCTTCTGCTCCTTCACATGTTTCAAAGGCCATTATAGTAAACCTACTTTCCTTCTTCCTTAAAGGTCTCAAAGGTTGAGAGTGTTTGGACCTCGCGTTTTGGTTTGGCCTCATTATGGGCATATGGACAAGCTCCAAAGTTCAGCTCTAGACCAGGAAATGAATTTCCTCAAAATTCAGTGATGTTTTAACCAATAGTTTTGCTTTGGGGCCATGTCTAATCATAGAGGAGGATTATAAAGTAGGAGATGGGTTTAACCTGCATTGATCCTGAATTCACCAAAATATCTCTCTCCCCTCCAGAAAAAGAAACCCTACGCTTCTTCTCTCCCCCCTGAAAGTCAGCATCAATTGTTGAGCACTCTGGCTCATTTGGAATCATAAGACTCCCAGTAACAGCCTGGCATCCCCCCTCCCCTGGTTTACTCATATTGTGATGTAACTTGAATAGCAGGGACAACATGGACCTGATATTCATCTCCTGCTCGGTGGGCCCTGCACCTGGATTACTGGGTGGTTGGCAGCAATGAACTGTGGACCATGTTGCTTGCTGCTTACTGGTTTAGGCCTCAGACCTGCAGTGAGCCCTGCATGGGCCTTACTGCTCTCACTAGGGCTCCCTCTACAGAAGGAACCTTGGGATCCACAGTCAGTTTTCCACTGTCTGCATATCATATTTCACTAGATGCAGTGTTTGGCTTGAAGACAAAATGACTTTTATTCCTCCATGAATATTTTCTGTTTGGCTGGTTTTGGTGCCTTTTCACTTGTTTGATAAAAGTGCTCTGATGCTTACTTCATTCTAACACTCATGCTAACTTAAGGCCAAGGTTAATAAGATTTTTCCACCTACATCTCTAATTTTCAAAGGCCTTGCAGAGATTATCCAATCTGGAGTGCAATTTAAACATGTTTTCAGAGCCTTCTCAGTATCTGTTTCTCCCTCCCTCCACAGGGGTCTGAAGGAACACCAGGAAATCCAGGTCAAACGGGTCGTCCAGGAAGAAAGGTAATGTCGTTTTCAGCTTTCCTACTTTCCTTTCTATGTGAGCCTTGAATTTCTATTACAAAATAATTCCTCTTAATCACTTGGTGTTGAAGGATCCAGAGCCCCAGAAGATACCATAAATTTTTGTGCCACTTGTATCATTAGGCTCACGTGATGAGCCAGGAAACCCCAGGCATAAGAGGAATCAAGTCCCCATGTACTTCATCTCATACTTTGCCCTGCGGTTGGGCAAATAATTTTATATCACAGCACAGCAATGGGACCTGTTGTAGGTAGGTAGGTAGGTAAGGTTCCAAAATAGAACATCAGATCCAAGTTCCTCAAGGGAAGTTTGCATCAAAATGTGGTTCTGGATTTTGCAGGTTGAGCCCCTCACTAGTAGTAGCATAAAACATTAAGTTTGGCTAATATAGAAATAAATTACTAACAAACCATCATGCTTGTTAATGAAATACTCCTCATTGCATGTCCTAGAGTCTCAGATTTTAAAACTACAGTTAAAAGCAAATTGTGTGTTTAAAAATAATACCCTTACCGAATGATACTCTTTTGCTGAGGTATAAACTGATATTTAATTTTAATGTAAATGTCTTAATTCTTTCCATAAAATAACACCAACAGGGGGGAAAGGGGCAGCTAGGACCCCCAGGAGAGATTGGAGCCACAGGTGAAGCTGGCCAACCTGGAGAATTTGGTCCTAACGGCGCAAGAGGAACTAGAGGTCTATTGGTCAGTACAATATATTTTTTATGGAGTCATGTATTTACAGTTTAGGGGCATGGAGTCTCATAGAAGGGAAGAGACAAGTCTTGCTTGTCGTGAATTTAAAAGGTAATTTTTATTGAGGCTGCTGGACACAGATAGACCCTGCATTTCTCTCTGTCTGTGTCGTTCCTAGAATAGCTAATACAATCAACACTGTCTATTGTCATCACACAGGGTTACCCTGAATCCTGGCCTAGACTAAGCAGTTCAGGAATCATCTGCTGAATATAATAAAGAAGGATGTTTATAACTGAGCACCTTAAAACATTTTTAGACCAAAGATAATATGAGATGTAAACAAACAATACTATCAGTGGGGGAAATGTTTTTTAGCTTTGAACACAGTTTATTCTCAGATACTCCAAAAACATAGTCTGTCCCTTGTAAGTGGGATTTTCTGACACAAGCGCCCTTGTGTCTGTGATTAAAGTCATATTTTTAAATTCACCCCCTATTCTGAAATAGGTGTCTTTCCATCATCTTCAATGGGCTTTGGATAAGGCACTATTTGTACAAGGGCTGCCAGGTGTCTGGTTTTCAACCAGAACACCCTTCGAAAAGTGATCCTGGCAGCTCCGGTCAGCACTGCTAACTGGGCTGTTAAAATCCAGTTGGCGGCACAGCGGGGCTAAGGCAGGCTCTCTGAGTGCCCTGGCCCTGCGCAGCTCCCTAGAAGCAGCAACATGTCCCTGTGGCCCCTAGGCGGAGGCGCAATCAAAGGGGGCTCTGCGCGCTGCCCCCAACCCAAGTGCTAGCTCTGCAGCTCCCATTGGCCAGGAACCGTGGCCAATGGGAGCTACGGGAGCGGCATCTGCAGATGGGCAGCATGCAGAGCTGGAGGGGGGGACATGCCGCTGCTTCCAGGGAGTCATCTGAGGTAAGCGCCACCTGGAGCCCGCACTCCAAATCCCTGCCCCAGCGCTGAGCCCCCTCCCACACCCAAACTCCCTCCTGGAACCTGCACCCCCTCCCGCATCCCAACCCCCTGCTCCAGCTTGGAATCCCCTCCTGCACTACAATCCCTCGTTCCCAGCCCAGAGCCCCCTCCTGCACCCCAAACCCCTCACCCCTGGCCCCAGCCCAGAGCCCGCACCCCTCCCACACCCCAACCCTGTGCCTCAGGCCAGAGCCCCCTCCTGCACTCCGAACCCCTCATTTTTTGCCCCACCCAAGAGTCCATACACCCTCCTATACCCCAACCCCTTGCCTCAGCCCAGAGTCCCCCATACACTCCAAACCCCTAGCCCCAGCCCGGAGCCTCCTCCCGCACCCCAAGCCCCTGCCCCAGTCCTGTGAAAATGAGCGAGTGAGTGAGGGTTGGGGAGAGTGAGCACCAGAGGGAGGGGGGATGGAGTCATCAGGGGGTAGGGCCTCAGGGAAGGGAAGGGGCAAGGGGTGGAGCAAGGATGTTCGGTTTTCTGCAATTAGCAAGTTGACAACCCTGTTTTGTACAGATTTCTTGTATTCCCTCTAATGCTCAGTAATGGTATTCATGCCTGCATACACAACCTCTGTACAAAGATGAAACCATTACTCAAGTGCCAAGCAATTAGTTTCTTTATCGCTGATTATTCTGTTTAACAGGGACATTTAGGAGTAATGGGACCTGAAGGAGAGCCAGGAATTCCAGGTTACATGGTGAGCTTATTACTAAATTAATGTGCGTGTGTGTGTGTGTGTGTGTGTGTCAGTATTTATATCTGATATGTAATTTTGTGATTACAATATATTTTAAACAATCTCTCATAATTGGAGGTCAACTGTATAAAGAATGTGTAAATATCCAACTAGGTGACTGCCACACCAGATATTTTTACATGAAAACTGATTTTTAATAAATAAGTTTAATCTTGATGGATGGATTGATAAATAATAAAGTTTCAGTGGCAATTATTTCTTACGCACATGAGGTCCAATCTTGAAACCCTTGCTCTCAACCACTGCACTCAATAGGACTGCTCCCATAGACAGGACTACTTATGGAGGGTAATGATGGTAGAAGAGAGCTCCTACAAACTTACCCATTGCCTGCTGATTGGACAGGCATTTCCCCTTTCAATAAGAGAACCTGTAGTTTTTAGATTTAACAAGATTAGAAGAAGGACATTAATTTTTTGTGGCCTATGTCAAAAAATAATCATTTTCTTCCAAACTGATGTAATAGATGCAAAGTGTAGATGGATTCCTGCTGTCACCTATTGGAATAATAATTAAATCTTTGTCTTCAAATATTAATTGCAAACTAAGGCCCTGATCCTGCACTAGGAACCACACTTGGCCCCCTTTGTTTCAACAGAGCCCCACTGAAGTCCATGGGCCTCTGTGACTGCACACACAGAGGTCTACCTGCCTGCAACAAATTTCCAGACTGGGCCCATAATTTGTCTGAAATGTCACTATTCAATTTACCATACAGCAGAAAGTGCTAATCTGAGCAATATATAACATTTTGTATTTAGTTGTTTGGGATTTTTTTAGGGTCATCAGGGTCAGCCAGGATCACCTGGTCCTCCAGGACCCAAAGGAGAGAAGGTACGGAAACTAATTCTTGTTGTTTACAGTCCCAGTGATTGTAAAGGGTGGAAATATTGTGGTACATTCATAGCTTATCAAAGCATTTCTCAAAAGACAGTTTTCACAGCCTTTGTTTATCCAAAGCCATCAAAAGGAAAAAGGATGACACCTCGGCTGTTGTGATGCAATGTGAGCAAAAATGTAAACCTGCGGAAACAAATTATAGGAAGATAAAGTTAAGAATTAGAATAATGAAATGTTTCAGTTTCTAAAACATAAGGTCCTAGTTCTTCAATCATTTTGTGCACTACCAGACAGCACCATTGCCTTCCCTGGGTGTGATTACAGTAGTAAGCAACGTGGATCCAGCAAAGTACTTAAACTTTGTGCTTAACTTTAAGCATGTGAGAATTTCCATTGACTTGACTTTAAAGTCAAATACATGCTTAAGTGCTTTGGTGGATCAGGGCCTATGCATGGTAGAAAGTGATTCCAAGATCAGGACCCAATGTTATAGATTCACTCTGATTCTTTTAGGCCTTGATCCTGCAGGCAGACCCTTATGTTCACTGAAGGCAATGGGGTGTCAGACAGGTACACAGATCCACCCACGCAGATGAGCTTGTAGGATCAAGGCCTTGCAGAGTAACCTATTAGGACCAGATTTTCAAAGGTGTTTAGGCTCCTAAAGATGCTGATAGGTGCCTGGTGGAATTTTCAAAGGCATCTAAGTAGATTGACTTCATGATTATTAGTTGCCAGTGGGAGTTAGGTTCCTAACCTGCTTAGGCTGTATTGAAAATCCTACAAGGCACCTCTCTGGATCTGTGGATGCCTAAACACCTAGGAAAATCTGGCTCTTGGTCTTTAAGGGCAATATGTTACTGGAGCAGAGAGTGTTTTATCTGTTGGTGTGGGTAGTAGTGTGACATTTAAAACATCATAAAATTAACCTATACAATTATTATGTTACTCAGTATGATTAACAGTGTTTCCTCTACACCTATTGGATTAGGAGTAGTTAGCCTTTTTTTAACACTGGCAGGAGTGTCCTTTTTTCACTGTCCATTAACTAAAATGGAATTTTGTTCAGATTTCTTTTTGTTAAGAAAGCAAGTATGTAATTTTTCAGCCCAAAATGCGAATGTTTTTGAAAGTGAGATGCATGTAAAAGCGGTGGGTTTTCTGCAGCCTTAAGTATAGTAGTCACTACCACCAATTGGTATAAAAGTGTATATAATCCATATTTGCATGTATGTACACTGTATGAAATGTTTATTTCAGTTTAATATTAAAGAAATACTTGAATAAATAGATTTTCATTACCAGGAATAAATATTTTTAATAATTATTTTCCTTTTAGGGTTACCCAGGCGAAGACAACACAGTACTGGGACCACCTGGGCCCATAGGTGAACCAGTAGGTCTTTCTTTCTCAAAAAAATTATTTTAGTGATTCAAGACGAGAGGCAGTAAATGGAGTTTCCACAAGTTATACAGTTGCTTCAGAAGTCTAGGGTCACTTTGTCATAAAAAGGTTCAGAACCAGTGTCATTAGAAACAAAACTGAACACATGGTTTTACTGTACAAAGTGGCTGTCCAAAAATGGCACCTTCTTACTCAGCAGATCTGCACCCTCTGTTAAATTATCCTAATGAGATGACTTTTCATTTAGATCAACATGTCTGAGAACAGAATTTGATCCCCGTATTTATTCCAAATAGTTATCTATTGTTTTAGTTACCCAGTATAAGTGTCTTTTCATTTCTGTTAGCAATGCAACTGTGCGAGGGTGAGCTGCTATGATGATTTGGTTCAACAAGGACAAGTGCAGAGTCCTGCACTTAGGACAGAAGAATCCAATGCACCGCTACAGACTAGGGACCGAATGGCTAGGCAGCAGTTCTGCAGAGAAGGACCTAGGGGTGACAGTGGATGGGAAGCTGGATATGAGTCGATAGTGTGCCCTTGTTGCCAAGAAAGCCAATGGCATTTTGGGGTGTATAAGTAGGGGCATTGCCAGCAGATCAAGGGATGTGATCTTTCCCCTCTATTCAACATTGGTGAGTCCTCATCTGGAGTACTGTGTCCAGTTTTGGGCCCCACACTACAAGAAGGATGTGGAAAAATTGGAAAACATCCAGCGGAGGGCAACAAAAATGATTAGGGGACTGGAACACATGACTTATGAGGAGAGGCTGAGGGAACTGGGATTGTTTAGTCTACGGAAGAGAAGAATGAGGGGGGATTTGATAGCTGCTTTTAACTACCTGAAAGGTGGATCCAAAGAGGATGGATCTAGACTATTCTCAGTGATAGCAGATGACAGGACAAGGAGTAATGGTCTCAAGTTGCAGTGGGGGAGGTTTAGGTTGGATATTAGGAAAAACTTTTTCACTAGGAGGGTGGTGAAACACTGGAATGCGTTACGTAGGGAGGTGGTGGAATCCCCTTCCTTAGAAGTTTTTAAGGTCAGGCTTGACAAAGCCCTGGCTGGGATGATTTGGTTGGGATTGGTCCTGCTCTGGGCAGGGGGTTGGACTAGATGGCCTCCAGACGTCCCTTCCAACTCTGTTATTCTATGATTCTATGATTCGTTTATTAAAAGGGTGTGAGTACTACCTACAACTATCTACATCAACGAGGAGCATGCCAAATAAAACTCTCCCATAACCTTAAGTATTTTTTTAATTCAGGGCCAGCTTCTGTCCTCAGTTATACTTATGCAGCCCCCTTGGCTTCAGATTCTCCCCTTATTATTTAGACCTTTGCTACCCCAAAAAAGCAGAATTTGAAGGCAATGGAATGAGAAGATGTAAATGAAAACAGAATTTGGACCCCCAGAGGGAACTTAGCGAACAATTCTCATGAAGATGCCTGAGAGAGAAAAGAACCTAGTTCACTCGCCCATAGCCGTGTTGATTCTGCCGTGCTAACTGGAGCAAAAGTTGTATGCAGAGGAAATATGTGTGTTTCCGCTGGGAAGCTGCTTCAGGAGGCCCAAACCCCAATGGAAACACAGAAGAGAGGAGAGGCCACGGAGGGGGATTCCACAATCCCATGCATGCCATGGAGCTGCGCTCTACAGCAGCAGTCTCTGCAGAAACGTTAAAGCACAGGGGAGAAGTAGGGACCTGGCATCAGATACCCTGGTGATGAGCATGTAATACAGATGGCCACTGGATCAGTTCATAAACTTTGAAGATCCACTGTGCCTGATGATCCACTGGTAACCTTGAAGTAAAGCAATATTTGCTTTCTTAGTGCTTTTATTTCAGATACTGGCGGAGGGTGGGAAGCTGGTCCCTATTAAAATCTCCATCCACCTAGATGCTGAGTGCCTTCGGGAAGGTACTGAGCCCCCTTACCTCCATTGGGTAAGATCCTGAACTCATCAGCTTCAGTGGATGCAGAATTTGGTTCATTGACTGCAATGAGCATTAAAGCACTTAACGCTTCCCAGGGGGGACCCAGCACCTTGCAGATTTGGGAGTTGAGACTTTTTTCCTTGAAGTCAGCAAGCTGCAGCTTCTACTGCAGGTGATGGGATGCAATTGTAGCAGCACCATCATTCACAGGGCCCTGCCTCTGGATTAAATGAGAGGCTTCCCTGCCTCCCCTGTCTTCTGTACAGTTCTCATACACAAAACCTCTTCATGCAGACTTCGCTAAGGGATTGAGGATTTCCTCTCATAAACAGAGTTTCACTATAGGCAGGTTCATTATAAAACAGGATCCATCTGTACCTAGTGGTCCCTGTCATTTGTTTTCTTTACATATTAATCATGGTAATGGCACCTTCCTATAATCTTCTGCAATTTGAATCAAATAATCCCTTCAAATTAAAAAAAAAAAGTTAGGGTCACATTCTGATCTTACTTACCTGGGTGTAAATCTGGAGAGATTCCTTGGATATCAATAGAATTATTCCAGATTTGCAGCTGTGGGAGGTTAGAAACTTGGACTGGGGTCTTCATTTACAATATATTTTTGACAGTGAGGTGTTGCATGTATTAATGTAATACATATTTGTTTTAGAAATAGTTCATTTTTATTCTGTGAACTTAGCTGATTTTCTAATTTGACAGTATGTAGATTTTGGTAACCTCACAGCTGGGTGGTTTGTTCTGAAGGAAAGGCCCAGATGTATTGTTACTGCAGCAGTATTTTAATCAGCCATTAAACTCTGCTCTTTGGTTGTCTCTCTAGGGTCCTAGTGGTGAACGTGGAGATAGAGGGGAACCTGGTGATGAGGGATTCAAGGTAAATACCACTTGCTTTGTAAAGCAGTAAAACAAAATTGCTGTTCTCTTGCGCGGCCACGTGAGCGTGCTGATGCTTCACCTGTATTGATTAGTTCTTAGTGTAAATTTATACTGTATTGAATAAACTAATAAATTTGTCTGGAATTGCAAACACTATTATTTTGTAACTCTCATTCTAATAATGATGTGTATGTTTTATGCAGTTTTCCTACAAATATGCTGTAACCTCACTATAACAAACACTCAATTACAATTGCTACTGTTGTGGTGTCAGCAAAACAAAAAGACGCAGTCCCTGACAGAAAGATCTTACACACACAAAACAGATCAGACCTATAATAAAGCAATAAACCAAGTATGAGCCAATCTCTCAAGAAAGCAGAAAAGTTTAAACAATGTATAATTCCCTCCCATGGTGAGTGTGGTGTAGGGATTGTCACGAAGAAAGGGTCACTAAGGGCTTGATTCGATGAGGCACTGAACAGCCTGAATTCCATTTACCTCAGTGGAATTGAGGATTTTCAGGGTACGTCTACAGTGCAAGAAATCGCCCATGGCAGCAAGTGTCAGAAGTTGGGTTAACTGACTTGGGCAGTGGGTCCCCGCGCCCTTTGTCAGGTTTCAGAGCCTGGGCTCCAGCCTGAGCAGGACCATTTACAGTGCTATTTTTAGGCCCATCGTGTGAGCCCAAATCAGTTGACCCAGGCTCTGAGACTTGCTACCGCGGGTTATTTTGCAATGTAGATATATCCGCAGCCCCTGCCAGGAGTGGGCTTCAGAAGAAAATGATCAGCTCATCAGAGTTATCTCTGCAGTGATATTTATGTTTTCTGTTTCTAGGGTCACACAGGGCTTCCAGGTCTAAGAGGAGCAATTGGACAACAAGGGCCTCCAGTAAGTGTTCCAGGCAGTTAGCTGTATGTATTGTGCTTCTGTATTTGTTATTGAAAATAATTTATTTCTCTCCTACCTTAATGGCCAATTGTTGTTTGCTTGTGTTTTTTCTGTTCTTTCTAAAGGGTGAACAAGGTGAATTGGGAGAACAAGGACCAAAGGGAGAGAGAGGATCAGAAGTAGGTGGAAAAAAAAAAAAAAAGAAAACTCCACTTTATTGTAATTCTTTTGTGTTTGCAATTGTAACAACCATTATTGTCCACAGAAGGCACAGTGAAGTTTTTAAATCATAAGGCTCCTTTCAAGAACAAAGTATGATTTATAGCTGTTGCGCTGAAAGATGACTGTAGTATTTGTCTTCATGTTCTATTTTAACATAAAGTCTTATGACTTCCTGACACTTATTGACACTCTACACCTTGTTAAGTCCTTACAAACACAAACCCAATGGACCTGATTGCTACCTAAAACCATACAGAGATGGATAGGATAGTTGTCCACTTGTGTGACTTGAACAGGGTCCCAGTCAAATTAGGTACACTTCATTTGTATTTTTCCGAAGAATTCCCTGTGCTCACTAGACTTTTCTCTATAAAAGATTTCAAATTAGGCCAGATTCAAGATGCCAACTTATTTTGGAGTTGGTTGATTTTTAGCCCTAATTACTTGATGTACATCTCTTTTTGCCATATTTTATTACAACATATTTATATTTCCAAATATTTTAGGAACTGTTAATGTGTATTCACCTAAGTTTCAACACTTCCTTTAAGGCACCACTCTGAGTTGGAGGCAGTGAAGAGTTTTACCACTCCAGAGCACAATGTGTTCTGAAGCTCCCACAATGTGCCGGAGGAATATGCCCACTTCTACATCCCTTACCATGCATTTCACTGGCTGAGTTGGAGTGGGCTGGGGTTAGGGTTAGAGGGTAGAGAAAATGTCACCCCCACCCTCTCCCAAATAGTATTAGCTAGGAGCAGTCATTGCTCTCAAAGGTCTACAATGGAGGCTGACCACCTGTACACAGGTCACAATGATTAAGTTCCTTTAGTGTTTCCTCTTTCCCATGCCCACACAAGGGCCTGCCCCAATCTGGCTCCTGTGTGATACCTATGTGCTGTATGAACTTTATTAAGAATCAGATATCAGAGTCAAATACAATTCTGAAATATTGGGATTGCTTTTTCCAGATATTAGGCTTATAGAAAAAAAGATGTGATAATTTTCCTGAAAATGATTGACAGTGCCATGATGGAAATTTTTGAGGCATCATACAATTATATTGGTGTTGAGACTAAAATGATCCTGTTTCTGTTTCATCCCTTAAGGAGAAAAATAGTATGAAATGGAAAATTACCAAAAATTCACAATAACCTAAGATAACAAATAAGTACTACTTGATAAGTATTTTTACCCTGAAGTGGTGAAAAGCCTTTAAAAATTTACTTCTTCTCAAAATACTTGAATGTCCTTTTTATGTCCTTAAATGGAAGTCCATTTGACAAACTAGCCCTGTACAAACACCCAGAATTACATAACGCTGATCCATCTGATGAAATAATCTGTAAAGAAAGCCCAATCAGACTGTATAGTATGTACATTCAGAATGGCTGGGCTTTAGACTGAGGCCTGGAAGTATGCAATATGCTACAAAACAACAGCACACTAATGACAGAGCAAGTCTTGAAGGAAAATATTTATATTTGATCTTTTCACCAGTAATACTTTGTCCTCATGGTGTACTGCAAATTGCTTAAAGTATTTCACACTTTGCCATTGGGTGACTTTTATTGGCTTCTAATATTTTTAGAAGGATTAGAATAAAGATGATTTGTAATCTGTATTCCCATTGCAATTTAAATGGGATGGATATTAGTGATTTGTCCCAAAACTCCCACTGTCACCCTACAATCCTGCTGCAAATAAACCATTTTCGGTGTATAGGTGATCATCTGGATCAGATTGGAAATGGGCATTAATGCATAATGAACACACTAAATCCTCATATACCAGTACCAACATGAAACCTCTCTTATGCATTCCGATATACTGACTTTGAGAACATATGCACACTGTAGGACAAAAACAGTCATCCCTCAACCCTCTCCCTGGGGAAAACTTCCATTATATTAGTCAGAAAATACTCCCCAGCAAGAAATCTCCATATGCCAATTTGGAGCCAATATTCAGCCTGGAACAAAACTTTACAGCTTAACGTCTTATAAAGTCTTTACAGCCTAAAGTCTTATAAAAAAGCAGGTTAATAATAGAAACATTGACACAACCTTAGCGCCTGTGGTGTGAATAGTGCTGCTGTAAATAAGTTTTACAAGGCTAGTCACACAGAACATAAATTAACTTTTTATTTTATATGAACTCTGAAATGTTAATGAAAGCGAAACAGGGTGCTTTAAATGTATAGATTGCCGTTTTAATTGGTGGAGTTTTTGTGCGATAGTTTTATTAAGAAAAGTTATTAAATTAAACAATGGAACAGTATTTTGTTAACTTTCTGGTATTTATATTAGTTGGATGGTGGGTTTTGTATTTACCTTTATCTTTAGTTTGTTTAGACTTTATTAGGTTGAATATAGTTTTAACATAGTATGGTTATTCACTAGCCTTTATTTCTAGAAATTGTGTTAAAAATAATTTAGACCAGAAAACTTTAAAAGGTCTTTTCTACTCAGTCTATGCTGTAGTGTTGCTGTGTGCTGCTGCCGTCTACTTAGAGGTGGCTGTATTTCTAAGGTGGATGAATGATCCCTGTATATACTGTGATTATAATGGCTTTTTAAAGTTTTCTGTGTGCTTTGGGATCTTCTCAAAAGTGCTTCAGACTCATTGAAAGTCAATGGTACTTAGATGCTTTTGAAAATGGTACCCTCTCCATATAAGTAAGTTAGCTAAATCCACAGATGTCTCCACATTGGTTGCGCAATCCAAAAAGTGGGGTTTTTTTTAATTAACTGTTTATTTCATCATTCGTATTGTGTTTAGAGTTCAGATAAAAGGGAATATTCACTATGGCAAGAATCCTGTTTTCCAATACAGGCGTCAACATATACATATTCTTATTTTGTATGCTTTGCTTTTCAAAAAGAGATGAAAGTGCTATTGAAAAATGTACTTTATTACAGTGATATTGCCTGATGGCACAGAGTTACCTAAATATCTGGAATATCCTGATTAGCTCTGGTACTGTTGAAATGACCTGAAATTGTACAGTGTATTAAAGAAGAGGGGGGAAATTGTGTGCAACCACACTATGAAGTCTTTGTTTTGATTGTTGAAAATGTCATGCTTTTAGGGCCTGATCGAAAGCCAGGTGATGAAAAGATTTTCATTAGAGTCTTCTTTTATGTCTTTGATTTGACCAATTCACAAATGTTTGAAATATCTAGGGTCCCACTGGAAAAAGAGGAATGACTGGTCAAGCTGGGAAACCTGGAATTCCTGTAAGTAACAAGATTCTGCCATCTATGTTCTGTTTATATAACAGATAAACGCAAATGACGATGCATATAAAAATCAAAAGTATTCGTTGCTTGTCGTAATTTAAGGCCTGATTTTCATTTACCCTAAGACCACTTTATACTGCTTTGCCAGTCTAAATGGGACTCAAAGTGGGTCTAAATGTAATTGTCCTTAAGGTATATGAGAATCAGGCCAATAATCTTTGATGAAACACAAAATGGTATTAAATGATACTGAAAATGAACTCTCTCAGTTAATCAGCACATTGGAATGAGGTACAATTAGTGAATTATATCCTGAGGCTGCTTCCCATTTGCAAAGTTATAACTACATTCTTTGTCTGTAGAGTTTACACAGAGCATACAGTTCTTATCACCATTAACAGGGACCACCCTGAAGTTAGCTGCATTTGTTCCACGCACCCACCCACCCACGCACCCACACTCACTGATTGGCTCCCATAAATTCTCCTTCGAATGTCTACTGCCTTCAGCACTCTCCATCTGTGTGCCCATGACAAATATGGCTGACTGAGCTTCTGACCTTTCCCCACCTTTGTCACTCCATCAGACACCAGATATTAAATACACTTTCATTGAAAAGCAGTTACTCCTTTTTAAAGGAACTAATCCTTCCCCCTCTCCACAAGGAGTGAGTAGAAGAGGGAACAAGTGGATGTTCCGTAAACATTACCCAGTATACATTACAACAAGGCTATTTCTGGGTCCACTAATAAATAACACCACACCAGCACATGGTGTAAACAACTTACTAGCTTTACATATTATCATTTCTGGTAAATGAGAAGTACAACTACCTAATAGATGCTTGTCAACAAACTGCACATTCTGTGCAGAGTGGATGGACAGCATTTTATTGGATAAATGAAGTTATGAAGCAATCCTAGGAGTTTAGTTATGCCCTCTGGAGTACTGAACAGATATATATATGTAGTATCAGTAGTGCAGAACAAAGAGAACATGGGGTATGGCAGGAAAAAGGAAGGAGAAGCAGGGAAGAGAGGAGTGATGAGAGGAGGCTTCTGGGGAATTTCAAAGCATATCTCAGGCTCATTACAAGGTGCAAGTTTCTTGTACTACTAACAATTGAAGCCAAGATTTAGATGACAAATGTTTTACATATTTATATCACTGTTTAAAACACATTTTTGGATGAGGCATAGTGATCTAGTTGGAGAGGATATTTTGTATTTCTGGTGCATGCATTCACTTGGAGATAGTTGCATGAGTTCTAAGCCTCTTCCGCTAGCATATTGCAGTTTAAAGGTAAATCATATTGTTGAAAGAAATTCACTGGAGCTTTGATGAAGATGGCATGATAGCATTCAGTGAAAGCTTAACTAAGGGCTAGCAAGGTAAGTGCTGTTTAATGAGAGGTTCTCATGTGTTTTTGATACAGACATGTTTGAATTATGTAATTTCTCAATTATATAATAGCTCTAAATACTTTCAGAAATGACTTCTGACTTCTGAAGCCTTGATTGTTGGATGTCCCACCTGAGATACCTTGGACCTGATGTGCAAACAGTCACAACTCCAGCTGAAGTCACTGGGATCTGCAGGTCCTCAGCACCTCTGAAAATAAGAACCAAGGAATCTCAGGTTGTCCATCCAAACTCAGAGGCCACTTTTGAAAATGTTGATCTAGGTCACTGAGACTATTATAGTATGGCTTAGGAAATATTGTTTTGAAATCTTTTTTCTATGACTTTAGACACTGCTCATGAATATGAATAGATTAAGTAGATTCATATTCTATTTGAATTTGTTTCAAGGGAAAACCAGGCCCACCAGGGCAGAAAGGTGCTTCTGGATATCCTGGACCAGAGGGCATTCCTGGGAATCCTGGAAAGCCTGGGTTACCTGGGAAGCCTGGCTTTCCTGTGAGTAACATATACATTACCCTTCTCTATAGCCTTCTCCTCAAGAAACTTCCAAATGCTAAAGCATCCAAACAGAAGTACATGTTCTAGATTCCTTTGGCATCTTGTTAGTTATGTAATTAGAAATTAGTTATGTATTTTCTTTAATTTTTGCTTCTGGAAATCTATCTAGGATGTAAGGTTAATTTACAGAAAAGGTGATGTCAGAGGAAGTAATATTCTGTATATTTCATAACTAGTAACTAAGAGCTGAGCAAAAGATTCACATAAAAGCACAGACACTCCTCTCCTCCCCCTCCTCCCCCCCCAAATTTGGGTGGGTTCGCAATTCTGTTACCTTGAACATAGCCCAAGGTCATGAATGAGTTACAGACCTGGGCTGATGTTGTGATTCCTCACTGCCCAGTTCCGGGGTCACCCCACCTTATCTATGTTAACTTCAAGTGGGGGAACTGATGACCTGCCCGCTCACACTGAGAACCTGGGACGTTTTTCTTGTCATCGGAGTTGCTGGGTGAATAGTCTCCTACAACCCAGTATCTTTGACTACCACAAGGCAGGGGTTTCCAGCTCCCAAATCAAAGAAACTGAAGGCAACCTACCTCTGCTCTACACGCTTTACATATAAACAGAGAGAGGCTGCAGGGTTAAGGAAAAGTTCTTTTTACAGCATTGTTACAGCATTGTTGTTATGGCATAGTCATCCCGTATTCTTTCCCACAGCAGCTAGAAAAGTATTGGGAGTTCCTTAATAACTGCACTAGAGATTAAGGCATCCTAGGTAGCCCAGAGTTGCTGGGGAACTCTGGAAGAGGGGGAGCGGGGAGAGAGAGAGAGATACTGGCAATGCCAATCCTACTTTCCTATAGAGAAGATGGCAAGCAGCATTCCGCCCCGCTCAACATCTTTTATCTGTCACCACTTCTCCAAAAGGAAGGATGAAAACCCTGTTGCTAATTCTCCACCATGGAAAATTAGGCCCCATTGAAATCAATTAGACTACTTACAGTAGTAAGCACTGTGCGGGGTAGTAAGTATTGGCTGGATTGACCCATAATTTATTATGAAGATAAATTAGATTAAAGTTGGTGTAACTATTTAGTCAAGTTAATAGTTAATGAAGAACTGCTGTAAATACTGGTGTATTTGCATTTTGATGAAAAAAAACAAAAAAACAAATTAAATAACTTGTTGATGAGGGGGAAGATGCATATTACACTAGCTGTTAAAGTCTTCATATCATATTAACTGTGGAGTTATAGGGTTTATTTCAAGTGACTGTAATTCTTTGAATTTAGAGGGAACACCATAATGGATAGCTTTTTCTTATTCTTTTTAGCCTTTTCAGTAATAATTCAACATTCTTCCAGTACTTCTGAATAATGCATGTTAACAATAACATTGACATGTCTCTACTTAAGAGATATTTTAAACACAAGTTAGCCACATAAAATAGAGAGAGCAGAACATTTGTTATGAAAGCACAGCAGTTCATCAGGCTGGGAACCAGAGTAACATATTGAAAGGCTGTGGGAGCCACTCTTGGAAACCTGCTCTATTAATAGAAATGATGAATGGAACTACATATGAAAAAGATATTCTGCGTTTGCTTCTAAATGACATCATAATGAACACTAATTACAGATGAGGAGGGCATCTTTCCATTCATTTTTTTAAACATGACATAGGCATGTTCTTTTGGTTTAACTCCATACACTCAACAGCATGTTTTTCATTAAAAATTGTTACTCTTCTGTACAGTCTGGGGTACCAATATATTTTAGTAGCAAATGTTCTTGATGTGGTAAATTTATTTTTATATTCATCCTTTTTGTAAACAATAATGCTAATGGTATTAGTACGTTTGGCATTTATAAATAAGCATGTTGAATTTGAATGGCTCTGAAAGACACTATGAGAAAAAGGCGCTGTCTTTTTATTATGTGGAGAGCCTCCTACACACACAAATGTTTCAAGGCTGAACAGTCTTTTCAGTACATCTGCAATCAATGAGTCTGACATCTTGTTTTCATCAAGAGGAGTTCCTTATTATACGCTTGTGATCTCTTGAATTCTCAGACCTAATTAAAAAGAAAACAACATATCTATGGAAAGATCATACATGTGTCATCCAAGGATGAGCCCAAGCAGTCATTTGCTATTACTAACACTGATCAGGGCCCTGACCCTGCACATTTTAAACTGTAATCAAGCAAAAACAGCTATGGGTCAGATCCAGATCCCATTTTATTGGTGTGGGGTTAGTTTTAGATAGATGATTCCATCACTAATATAAACAAATTTGTATGATCCACACTACCCTTGAACAGGAGAAGTGAAAGCAGCCACTGGGATGTCAGTAAAGCGGTTTTGAAATATGCAGTTATATGGAAGATCATTCTGCTGGTCATCAATGTCCAGACTCAATCTGCAGTCCTGCAACTGACCACGCACATGGGGACTTCAGTGCCAGCAGGGAGCCCCACTGATTTCATGTTGATTCACTTCACAGTTCTCAGTGCCTTTATCCAGGCCTGCGGAGATGATTCTCAGAGTAAACATTGAGAGCAGGGAGGTCTAATCACAAAATCAGGGGCACCATTTGTGGGGGGAGGAGGGGACTCCTGCCCCCACCCTGAGTTTTGTATGGGTGGTATGCTCCCAAACGGAGCTCTTAACTACAGCACAACATTAGTGTGCAGTGTGAGTTCTGCAGAGGAGAGGTGCTGCTCCCAGCTTGTGCCCCTGGGGCAGGGAGTCAGTATTTTGTTTACAGACAGAGGCAGGGTGATTACGATAAGAAAGGGCTGGCAATTAAATTAAGGATCTGGAAGTGATTAGATGAACCTGTAAAACAGGAATCCCTGGTGCGGGTGAGGAGTGTTAAAGAGAGAACGTAGGGGACTCAGAAAAATTACGGCCAAGCCCTCTAAGCCAAGTTTACATTCTGAAAAGAGGGAGATTTGAGGGGCATAGGTCAAAAGAAGGGGCCAAAACCCAGGGAAGGGCTAGCAGTGGTATAGAGAAGTTCCCACTCTACCTGTGGTACTTATGTGGCCCCATCACTATAGCATCTGAGCGCCTCACAATGTCTAACCTATTTCTCCTCACAGCCCCTCTGTGAGGTCGAGCAGTGCTGTTATCCCCACTGTACAGAGGGGGAACTGAGGCACAGAGAGACTAATGGCCAGATTTTCAAAGGTATTTAAGGACCTAGTGGGATTTTCAAATGCCTAGCTGCATCTTTGGGTGCCTAAAAACCTTTGCAACTGATCACCAGTTGGCAAGATCAAATTGGACAAATGCACAATTTTGCCAAAAAAGTGGGGTGCAATCCCTAGCAGTGCACGGAGGAACGTGCAGGGGGGTGAGCGGCAATGCCAGCCCCATGCAGGAGGGAGGGCTCAGGAGAGCGGCTCAAGCTAGGCTGGCCCCGTGTGGGCGGCAGGGGGCACTTGGGCTGGCCCTGCATGAGGGGGAAGGAAGAGTACCTTGGGCTGGCCCAGGGAGGCTTGGGCCAGCCATGTCTAGAGGTGGGAGGCCTTTGGCTGTCCCCGTGGGGTGTCCTATTTTCTCTTTGGGAAAATATGTCACTCTACTCAGGGCTAGCTTCCTATCCATTGGACCAGCCTATCTCTCTGCTGCATGCTGCAAAAAAAAGAGGACTCTGATAGATGGGAACAAAACCAAGAAGGCCAGTTCTCTGAGACTCCAGAAAACAGTCACAAGTGATTAGGAAGCATGGCTGACAACATGTAAAGCATCACAGAGGTCAGGAAGGATGAAGAGAGAATGAGAGGAGATTACTTGATCCACAGTAGGTGGTAGGTTCTGCCCCAGGCTGGGCTGTACGGCAATGGCTGCTGTGCAATTTTAGATTTTAACTGAAAACCATTTTGTTTTGTCATTTTTTGTTCTGCGTTCGAGAAAAGGAAGGAATGAGAAAGTGTTCTTTGAGTTCAAAGTGTTTACGCCTGAAATTCTTAGGCAGCTATATTGAGCTGTATCCTGGCCAATTCCAGAACAAAGAACAGAAATTCCATCCACAGAGTCCATAAAGTCAACGATTATTGTCATGATTTGTATTATTCACTGGGCACCATCTGTGTGCTCAGCACTGTTCAAAATATGCCAGAAAATGTAATCCCTGAGCCAATGTGTATAAGATGTGTAGCCCTGGATAAGATGGCTCAGATATTTAAGTATGAAGTATATAGTTATTGAGCTCATGTTAATATCTGTGAGTGGAAGCACTTATGGCAATAAAAATGTTACTTGATTAAGGACTAGAAGATTTGACCCTCCAACTTTCTTTCAAGAGGAAGAGCTGCCCAGAGGTCCTGTGCCTGTTTATTTTCCTTTCCTGCCTACAGTGGCCCTGGTATACCTTGGAAGTCTCATTTGTTTCCTCATCTTTAAAATGTGGAATTTTCTTGGTGTTTAGTTTTAAATACTTTCCTGTGAAAATTGCAACTCAGTCACTGTAGCGTTGTGTTTAAGAGCCTTCTAGGAAGTAACTATCCTTTGCAGTGTTGCCAATTCTCATGATTTTGTCTTGAGTCTCATGATAATTATTGTTTTCCTTAAAGCCCCAGCTCTTGGAGTCAAGTGGATATGTGATGATTTCAGCTTTCATTATTACAAAAAAATGAAGTTTCTAGCCCTTGTGGCTGTGGAGAAAGCTTTAAAGCATGACCCCAGCGCACCTTAAAGGCTCAAAAAGCAGAAGGCAAATAAAAAGAACACCAAATCTATTATTTTTACATAATCTCATTATTTTAAAGCCAATCTCTTGATTTTGGGTGAGCCTGATTCATGATTTTTGAACACTTGATGTTGGCAATACTGTGAAAGTGACTTGAAAGTGTCAGTTTCACTCCCGTTTAAAGTCTGTTTTTAGTCTATTATTTGTAGTGGGTTAACACCCCTAGAGCCCAAAGCAGATGCAGTATAAACTCATGGGGTCTTGCCCTCGTAGGATGTTTCCAAAAGTTAAATGATCTATTTCAAGCCTGATAAACTGCAAAAAAATGATAGAAAGTAATTAGATTTTTCTACAATTGTTTCAACTGTAGTATTCAAGAGTTAGTAACAAAGTAAGAATATACCTTAAAATTTTAAACCTAACCAGTGTCCCTTAAGTGACTTGATATAAGATGTCAGAACATGTTAGTATTAGAGCTAAGTGAGTCTAATATTTATTTAATTTTTGTTCTTTATATAGGAATTAGATACAGTGCTCCTGTCTGCAAATTTCTGAATTATTATCTGCAAAAAGACCTAGAGTTTTCAGGTGCCTAAGTAGCCCCTGGAATCGCAGTTAAAGTTGCCCCTCCTCCAAGTCTGAAATGGTATCCCAGCACAAAATGTTGTTTTAGTTACTAAGAACAAGTTTATTTATTGAGTAATCTCAATATGTTTTACAGCTGTATACTATTGTCTAGCTGTATGCGCATATACAGAGATGTGATATAAATATATACACAAATATATAAACAGCATTGACTGAACATTAAAATGTGTGCCTGCTTTAGTGTGCAATGGAAATGCTGCCAATGGCTGTTCTGATTGTAATCTGTTGTTCTTGACTTGTTAAGGGTAATAAAGGAAGCCCAGGAATAGCAGGGCTGGCAGGGTATCCTGGAACTCGGGGAGCAAAGGGATTGCCAGGCATGCCAGGTATCAGTGGAGAACCAGGACTAAAGGTACTGTGCATGATATTTTGTTATGCTTGTCAGATCCAGTATTGTTGACATTCCTTAATCTTCATCTTAATCTCCTATCTGACAGATTATGGGACAACAAAACGCCTTTTAATAACACTAATGTTAATATCAAACACACATTTGAAATGTAAGACTGCAGATGGGGCTGGTATAATTTTTCTTTTCTTTCTCACTTTTATAAAAACAGAGCAAATTAATCTGGCTTTGGAGCGCCAGTTCCCATCCACCAGCATTTTACTTCCAACACCAAGAACCATTCAAAATTCATCTATCTGGCCCCTTACTAATACAAGTTTTAGAGTCAAATCCTTTAGTCTTACTGAGGCAAACTTCCCCTGACTGACATAGGAGTTTTGCTGGAGTATGTCCTGCATGATTTGTCCTGTGAAGCAATCCGTTAACATTTGATTGCAATACTTTCAAGCGTAAGGCCCAATCTGGGAAGGTGGCAGGCATCTCTGAGCTTCAATGGAAGTCCAGGGTGCTCAATATCTCACAGGACCAGACGCTTTCTTCTTGAGCCCAACATCCCAAAAGGAGTAAACAATTTGAGAGAGCTCCATTTTCCAGGCAATTCCAGATACCACAGTAACATGTTTTGATCCATCAACTAATGTGAAACTAACTAGAAGTAAACTGAAGCAAGTGCCAACAAAGCTACCACCACTCATTGGGAGTGGAAGTTGTTTTGTTAACAGGAGAACTCTTTCCTGCCGACAAACAGCAGCTACACTGCGTGCCTTTTAGCAGCACAGCTGTAGTGGTACAGCTGTGTCACTAAAAGGTGCATAGTGTAGACATAGCCTGTTCCTGCCCTGAAGAGCTGACATTCAAGGAACAGACAATGGGAGAGGAGAGGGATACAACTCACCGGCAAAGTTGTCAGAGTGATGTTTTGTGTCCCCAAGTCAAACAACAATCAAGCAACGTTTGTCTTTTAGTGAAAGGAATAATTACTAGAAAATATTCCTGAAAGAAAAGTAGTGAAATACTGTACAATTGTTTGAAAGAGATAGTGAAAAAGCTTGTTGCTATATAAAAGCTGTTTAGCTACATAATTCTTTTCTGACACACGTTCATTGAGGAGTTAATCTTTTAGCTGTTCTGTTGCAATTATAAGGTAAGATGCATTATCTGTCTCTCCACAGGGTGAGCAAGGGCTTCAGGGTCATACAGGAAAACCAGGTAAAAGAGGCCTTCCTGGGGTACAAGGTGATCAAGGCCCACCAGGAGATCCTGGACTGAAAGGGAAGACTGTACGTATCTACCATGGATGACGCAAAACAATATTCTAACAATTCAGTCAGCAACATGTAATAATAACCAACATGCCTGCTAATATTACAGGGAGAACTTGGAGATCAAGGTTTGATGGGGTTTCAAGGATTCCCAGGTCCAAAAGTACGTGTGCATCTTTTTTTTTTTATTAGAGTTTAAGCCATTTGCAAAGAAAGATGGGGCAATTTTAATTGGTTTTAAATGTATCCAGAACTGTGAGAGTGTTTCCTTGCTCACAGCTCCAAGCCCCTTTCAGCCAGCACTCAGCCCAAAAGCTCTCTCTCTCTCTGGCTTTTCTTAGGGCCATGCTCTTGGTGCTTGTCCAGGCTGTGTCTGGCTTTCTGCACTTTCTCTTGGTATGTTTACACTGCAGTTAGACACCTGTGACTGGCCTGTGCCAGCTGACTCAGGCTGAGAGTTTCAGACTAAGAGGCTGTTTAATTCCAGTATAGATGTTCAGGCTACAGAATAAGCTCTGGGACCCTAGAGCCCAGGCTGTAGCCTGAGCCTCACATCTACACCACAATGAAACATCCCCTTAGCCTGAGCCCCACGAGCCTGATTTAGCTGGCAGAGGCCAGCTGCAGGCTTTTAATTGCAGTGTAGACATGCCCTCTGTGTCTGTTTCGATGGTGTTTCTCCTGCTTCTCTTTCTCTCATGCACACACCTCTGTTACAATACCCACCTAAGCCCCTCTCCTACATAGTGTCAGATACCTGTGTTTGGGGTGGAGGCCTCTACTATTTCATATAGGAACTTAACTGTTTCTTACAGCTATCTTAAATAAAGGGCAGCAGTTACATCCCCCAGCTTCCATGAGTTTTAGCTTAACCCAGAACAGTAATATTCTGAGCCCTGGTCTACACTACCAACTTATGTCAATATAACTACATTACAACTACAGAAAAACCACACCCGAGAGACGTAGTTATACCAACCTAACCCCCAGTGTAGGCAGCGCTATGTCGGCAGGAGGACTTCTTCCATTGCCATAGCTACCGCCTCTCAGGGAGATGGAGTACCTATGCCAATGGGAGAAGCTCTCCCATTGGCATAGGTAGCATCTTCACTAAGTGCTACAACAGTGAAGCTGCCACCACTGCAGTACTGTAAGTGTAGACAAGCCTGGAGTCAGTTTGTTTAATGTTTTCACTTTGATTGATCTTAGCAAGTATCATGCTTCCACTTTCCATACTGTTTTTTCTGAGAAAAATAATTGCTTACGTACAGTAGTTTTGGCTGATAGTGGCTAGATTTTAATCTGTCAGATGTTCAGGTGGTTTAAGCTTTTTATTTTTATTTTTAGGGTCCTGATGGGGACATTGGTTTGGTTGGAATTCTGGGTCCTAAAGGTCCTGTAGGCCAAATCGTAAGTATTATATGTAATTCTACAAAATAGTTTTCACAATACTGTTTAGTTGGTGCATCTTCATTTTCTATAGCCTTTTCACGTAGAGCTCTGTAATCAGATTGAATGAGCTAAATAACTCCCTTTTTCTTCATAGCAAACTAGAACGTTTAGTCAAATGCCCACCTCTCAGCTGCTAGAAAGGGCCAAACTCTGCCTCTGAAGGGCAAATTTGGCCCCGGGAATAGTTAATTCAGATGTCACATTTAGGAATTATTCCTTTTAACTGAAGGGTAACTAAACTGAATTAGCTGCTTGTGTCCAACCTGTGACAGCTTTTCACATTGTAATTTTCTCTCCTGTTACTCATCCAAAAATCTGGAGGCACTGCTGGGATTTATCAACAGCGGTATTTGAGGGAGGGAATATTCATCCATCGCGCAATCTGGGGTGATGGCCAGGTTGCAGCTCTGCACATCACATTGTAAAACGCTCTATTCGTCACTGCCAATGACAGGGTCTTAGCTCTTGTGATATGGGCCCTGACATCACTTCTGGGAGAGTTTGATTAGCTGGTGTCTGAGATAACCAGCTTGAGAGACTTATTTTTATAGCTGTTTTCTCTTCCTGATCATCAGTATACAGGACAGACAGTGCTTCTGAGCTATTTGCCCAAAAGGAGCTTTATCATTTACCAGAATGAAACAGGAAAATACCTCTGTTAGCAGTGTTCACTAGTTGTCTTATATGATTATTTGTGGGTTGCCATATACCTCAGGATGTGGCTGACGGTAGCTCAAAACAAGGAATATTTGGCTTTTGGGTAAATAAAAGACTTCATTTACCATGGTTTTAGTGCTCTGACTTTCATAGCGATATAAAGGCTCTCCAAACACATACAAATACTTACTGATTATTAAAGTAATTATCTGGTTCATTGCCTGTTGATAGTCTTCAGAAAGCCAGCATTGACATGGCACTTTGAATACATATGGAATCCTGTGTTGTTTCATTACTGTGCTGTTGAAAGTTTTAGGCCTATAATTATGCATGGAGGCATAGTATGGTGTTATTTAAATATAAATACAGTTATTTGAAGACTGAGTAATCTTAAAAGAGAGTATGTGTTTTTCCTGGGATTTTATTCATGTTGAAATCCTGTAAATCCTTTGTTTGTTTACAGGGATACACTGGCCCCATTGGTCAAGAAGGCATAATAGGCCCAACAGGCAAACCTGTAAGTTTAAGTCCTTAGGTTTCCCTTTACATTTCACATTATTCGTTAGGATGTTCTTTCATCCATGTGTTTAATTATGTCTTAATAGAAGATTTTTACAACTTAAGTAGCAGCTAGCAAGACTATTTTCATATTACACCATATCCACACACTACTGTATGTGACTCTAATCTAAGTAGAGCAAACTAAAAGATGGCAAGAGTCATTGGAGTGAACCAGTTCTCTTCTTTGACAATGCAGTACACATAGGGTGAGATTCCATGCTGCTCCTCTCATTGGCTCAGCACAGATTTTGTAACCCACAGGGAGGAGGTGCCGTAGTGGCTTCAATTCGTCTTTGTATTCTCCCAGTCCTGGAGAGGACCTATCATAATACAGACAGCCTGTGGGCCTGTGTAAATTAAGGCAGCCTGCTTGGGTTGTCCTCTGGCCCAAAGTGCTGCCTAGAATCTCTGTGCTGCTGTGGCCCTACCCACATTCAATTCTTCCTGCCCCTAGCGCCATCTCCAGCACACACTTTATGCCAGGGCTAGCAAAGGGGACCTTAAGGAGGCAGCCTTATGGCTCTCTCATCAGTTCCTGTGCTGGAGAATCCTCTCCTGGCCAGATATGAGGCTTTTAGGGCCCCTTTACACCCTCTCATGGCACAGAGGGGCAGGAGCAGAAGTGAGAATCTCACCTGATATCTCTATGAAGTTGGAATAAAGATCAGCAAAATAATGTTTATATACAGTAGTTAATATTTAGTATTTGTAACAAGTATGTAACTGGAGTGAAGAAAGAGAAGGGAAATAGGATTAGAACATTCTTGGCCCTTGTTGAGAAAAAGGCCATACCAGCAAAGTACAATATTTGCATTCCTTTTTTTCCCCAGCAAAAGTAAAGATGACAACTCTTACTCTAGAATTTTTCTCCACAATTGTATGAAGATTGTTAATGTGCTTCATAAAAGCCAGACAGTCTGTCATTGTAATAAATAAAAAGATTGAGCTGTGACTCATTTTCACACATCGGTGTGTATCCAACCATCAAGATCCAAAATTCTATGCACATCAGATTAATTGCTAGATTAACATTTTTGGAGACACAGTATGAATGCAAAACTGGCCAAGAACATAATATAGGCAAAGAAGAGATAGCTAATCTGCCTGTAGTTGGGAATTAATAATCATCATGTATATCTTTGATGACAGCAGTAAAAGTAGATGTGGAAATACCCATAGAACGTCACATGGAATTAAATGGATTTTCTCACTTGAAGATAGTATATAGTTTAATTCACAGCATTATGATGGCTTAAGCACTGAAC
The DNA here is from genome assembly GCF_015237465.2 of Chelonia mydas. NCBI lineage: Eukaryota > Metazoa > Chordata > Testudines > Cheloniidae > Chelonia > Chelonia mydas. The sequence goes on from NC_057854.1 coordinate 77,189,898, forward strand.
CCCAGTGATGGTGGTTTAAACATGCTGCAAGATTTAGCTAAACAAACAGCTAAACAGGGCAAAACTGACTAAAAGAAAAATAATATTAACCATTTTCAAAAAGAGCAAAAAATGGAATTACAAACTGAAAAGATAAAAAACAAAATATATAGATCACAGATCATGTTCATGTAACTCCTTGTCTAATCTATAATCTATGTATCTATAGTACAAACTGTGGCCGCAGTCCTGCAACATTTGTACACATGAAGCAATTAATATTAAAAGGACTGCTGATGTGAGTAAGTAACTCACGTGTATATGTTTTTGCAGGTTCAGGTCCTAAAATATTACAAAGTGCACTGGATTAACAGTCTCTGTTTCTTTCAGGGATCCAGGGGTGAAAAAGGCTCCAGGGGTGAAATTGTAAGTCTAAACATTGTTTGTATATTTATTTTTTGGCTGTGTCTTGCCATGAGAGTACTGTGACAGCAGCACTGCCTGGTGCTCCCACAGTATTCCCAGCTAGAGTTGGGCAGGAGACTGTATTCCAGTCCTGGGGGAAATTTTGAGATTTTAAAACATTTTCACATCCTGAATTGGGATGAAATGACAAAATCTCTAAATTTTTTGTGAACCAACAATCCAAAACTACATTCAGTTCAGGCCAATTGAAACGTTTCATGTCAATAATTTTGAAACACTTTGTTTTGATTTTTACCTTTTTAAAACATTTTTCTTGTTATAAATTAACTTAAATTTCAAAACAAAAAATCAGTACTTTTCATTTAAAAAATGTTGAAACAGGATGTTCTGAAGATTTCAAACCATTTTTTCAATGGTTTGAAATCGGAAAGTCACTGCCACTGTCCCCCAAAAAGTTTCAGTTTCAATGAATCGGCATTTTTTAATGGAAAAATGTTTTATCAGCAAATTCGTGACCAGCTCTATTCCCAAATGCTCAGTGGCTGGCTGTGATGCCTTTCCATTAGTATAACAGCTGACACATGCATGAATATGCTGCCCATGGACACAGACCTTGTTGACTCTGGTCATAAAATAATTGTATATTTAAAATGTATCCCAGTTAGGAATTGAGCCTACAAGGCCTCTTGTCACTCTAGTACAGGGGTGGGTAAACTACGGCCCATGGGCCGCATCTGGCCCTCGAGCTCCCGCCAGGGAGTGGGGTTGGGGGCTTGCCCCGCTCCTGCACTCCAGCCGGGGAGTGGGATTGGAGGCTTGTCCCGCTCCATGTGTGCCGTGGCTCTGCACAGCTCCTGGGAAGCAGCTGGCATGTCCCACCTCTGGCTCCTACGTGTAGGGGTAGCCAGGGGGCTCCGCATGCTGCCCCGCCCCAACGGCCAGCTCTGCAGCTCCCATTGGCCAGAACCATGGCCAATGGGAGCTGCAGGAGCAGCGTGTGCCAACAGGGCAGCTTGCAGAGCCGCCTGGCTGCACATCCACATAGGAGCCAGAGGGAGGGACATGCTGTCGCTTCTGGGAGCTGCGTGAGGTAAGCACTGCCCGAAGCCTGCACCCCTGACCCTCTCCCTCCTGCCCTCCGAACCCTCGGTCCCAGCCTGGAGCCTCCGCACCCAAACTCCCAGCCTCACCCCGGAGCCCTCTCCCGCACCTAACCTGAACCCCTCATTTCTGGCCCCACCCTGGAACCTGCACCTCCAGTTCAGAGCCCATACCCCCACCACACCTCAACCCCCTGCCTAAGCCCAGAGCCCCCTCCCATACTCTGAACCCCTCTGCTTTGCCTGCAGCCACCTCCTGCACCCCAAACCCCTCACTTCTGCTCCCCCTCCGCAGACCCCACACCCTCAGCCGGAGCCCTCACCCCCTCCCGCACCCCAAGCTCCCATTTCATTAACATTCATGGCCCGCCATATAATTTCCATACCCAGATGTGGCCCTCAGGCCAAAATGTTTGCCCACCCCTGCTCTAGTAGCTGATACTCTAATCCCTGTGCCACAGCACTACTTGTGAATCCTATCCCTCTAGGTAATCTCACACAGAGAGACAGGAATTCACAGGCTGTGTGAGTATATGCAAAAGCAGAGGCTGAGATCATGCAGGCCAGCAACTGAACATATATGGACTGCTATAGTAGCAGCAGGCATTGTTGAAGTGGTATATACGTGATTAAGTCACTTTCCTCTTATTCTTCTCCTCCTCCTTTTTCTTCATCATCATCATCAGCATCATATTATTATTATTATTTTAGCTTTCTTAATGTCATAAACGTCCAAAATATCTAACTAAGATGCACTGCATTGCATTGAGCATACAAGAAATTGCCTACTAACAATGACCATGTAGAGTCTGTTGTCCATTGCCACAATAGATATATATGTGTGTGTGTGTGTGTGTGTATAGTATAATATATATAAATTCTTATAATGATTTGGAATGCCAGTGTTTTCCAGTAACTAACCTATGTAACCTTATTCCTTTTACTCTCGTTTTCCCTCTCCTCTTCCCTCCTATTGTTTGTCACACTTGCTTGTTAACGTCTTGTCTTAAATTAGATCATAAGTTCTTTTGGTGTCTACTTGTGTGTTTGCAGTGACCTAGCACAATGGGACCCCAATTCTGACCTAAACACTACAGAAATAGATATTTTAAAGCAATTTGGAACATTGCTGAGGGAATGTGGGCTGTGTGCTTAGCTAACTCAGAATGTGTTGATGTTCATTCTCTGAAACCATCCTTTTTTATTTTAATGCTCTTAAGGCAATTCCTAGCTGAGGGACAGAACAAATACCACAGTGCTCATTTAAGACTATTCTCTAGATATTTAACTCTCATTTCCATTCCTTCAGTTTAGGACCTGCCCCCACAGATGCCCTCTCTCTGGGCAGTGTGGAGCTAAAAGTGCCCTTGCATTTTGAAACCAGTGCAAATGCTTATTCGTCAAGAAACACTGGTTTCTATTACCTGTACTCACATTTAACACTCAATTCCTTTTTTAATGTACTCATCTCGTGAGACTCTCTTTTCAGAAGGTATAAGTGTGTGCAGTGGTATTAGTTTAAAGGCAAGTGTGAGATTAACCTGAGGGACATGAACAAGTTGTCATTAATTCCAGAAGTTGTGGGTTTGATTTCTCCCAGATCCAGATACCCCTCAGTAGATTCTTAGAATTCCAAAATAATGACAGAAGTCATTTCTATTTCTCTTGACCCAACATTGGCTAGGACTCACAGAGGCATTCTTTGGGGACAATAAACGGACCTGATTTTCTAATGGCTCACTGATGTAAAATGCTACCAAATCTTAATTTTTCACTCATGCTGATGGAAGTGTTTCTAATACCTACTGTCCATTCACTTTGCACAGATATAAATGGCTCCACAAGAGGAAAGGCAGAGGGGAATCAGGCCCATTAGTTTTTTAACAGACAGAACTAATCTGTATGGAACTTCATATAATTTCACCTCTGCCCTCCCTCATAATTTACGTGGTTGACAGTGGATTTTTTTTAAGTTCTCAGAGGTTTAAATAAATGTAAAGCATTACAAACTCACAGTAGCATCCTGTGCTTTTCCTAGTTTGAACTATAAAATGGATGGCTCTCAACATTTTATAGCACCCAGAAAGTACAGCTCTTAATAAAAGACTGTCCGCATCTCAAGGAGCTGCCAGTGTAAATGTTAGATGTGATATAATGAGTGGTGGTTAGAAACAGCGGGGAGGCAATGGGGAGATGGAGGGTGAAGGCTATAGCAATACAGTCACTTGAATCTTCAGTTTGTATATATGCACATCTTGGTGGTTCTATACATTTGTTTCGTTTTCCTTTTATAAAAAATATTTCAGGTGGTGTTAATGGCTCCCTTGTTGCAGGCATTGCAGAAGAATTGAATTTGCAGTAGGGATTTAAATGAGGAGAGGGTGTTAGCAGACATGAGGAGGGGGTTTCATGTGTAAGAGGCAGTATGAACAAAGGTGTCTCACCTCTTTGGCATTGTTAGTTAGTCACAGTAACAATAAATTAGCATATTATACCACCTTTTATGGACTTGCTCTCTAATATTCAGTACTGGAGCTAATACCGTCTACAACTTTGTGAGCACAATCATAGAATATCAGGGTTGGAAGGGATCTCAGGAGGTCATCTAGTCCAACCCCTGCTCAAAGCAGGACCAATCCCTAACTAAATCATCCCAGCCAGGGCTTTGTCAAGCCTGACCTTAAAAGGAAGGAGATTCTACCACCTCCCTAGGTAACCCATTCCAGTGCTTCACCACCCTCCTAGTGAAAAAGTTTTTCCTAATATCCAACCTAAACCTCCCCCACTACAACTTGAGACCATTGCTTCTTGTTCTGTCATCTGGTACCACTGAGAACAGTCTAGATCCATCCTCTTTGGAACCCCCTTTCAGGTAGTTGAAAGCAGCTATCAAATCCCCCCTCATTCTTCTCTTCCGCAGACTAAACAATCCCAGTCCCCTCAGCCTCTCCTCATAAATCATGTGCTCCAGCCCCCTAATCATTTTTGTTGCCCTCCGCTGGACTCTTTCCAATTTTTCCACATCCTTCTTGTAGTGTGGGGCCCAAAACTGGACACAGTACTCCAGATGAGGCCTCACCAATGTCAAATAGAGGGGAATGCTCACGTCCCTCGATCTGCTGACAATGCTTCTAGTTAAACAGCCTATAATGCCGTTAGCCTTCTTGGCAACAAGGGCACACTGTTAACTCATATCCAGTTTCTCATCACTGTAAGCCCTAGGTCCTTTTCTGCAGAACTGCTGCCTAGCCATTCGGTCCCTAGTCTGTAGCAGTGCATGGGATTCTTTCGTCCTAAGTGCAGGACTCTGCACTTGTCCTTGTTGAACCTCATCAGATTTCTTTTGGCCCAATCCTCTAATTTGTCTAGGGCCCTCTGTATCCTATCCCTACCCTCCAGCGTATCTACCACTCCTCCCAGTTCAGTGTCATCTACAAACTTGCTTAGTGTGCAGTCCACACCATCCTCCAGATCATTAATGAAGATATTGAACAAAACTGGCCCCAGGACCGACCCTTGGGGCACTCCACTTGATACCAGCTACCAATGAGACATGGAGCCATTGATCACTACTCACTGAGCCTGATGATCTAGCCAGCTTTCTATCCACCTTATAGTCCATTCATCCAGCCCATACTTCTTTAACTTGCTGGCAAGAATACTGTGGGAGACCGTATCAAAAGCTTTGCTAAAGTCAAGGAATAACACATCCGCTGCTTTCCCCTCATCCACAGAGCCAGTTATCTCATCATAGAAGGCAATTAGGTTAGTCAGGCATGACTTGCCCTTGGTGAATCCATGCTGACTGTTCCTGATCACTTTCCTCTCCTCTAAGTGCTTCAGAATTGATTCCTTGAGGACCTGCTCCATGATTTTTCCAGGGACTGAGGTGAGGCTGATTGGGCTGTCGTTCCCCGGATCCTCCTCCTTCCCTTTTTTAAAGATGGGCACTACATTAGCCTTTTTCCAGTCGTCCGGGACCTCCCCCAATTGCCATCTTTGAGTTTTCAAAGATAATGGCCAATGGCTCTGAAGTCACATCCGCCAACTCCTTTAGCACCCTCGGATGCAGTGTATCCGGCCCCATGGATTTGTGCTCGTCCGGCTTTTCTAAATAGTCCTGAACCACTTCTTTCTCCACAGAGAGCTGGTCACCTCCTCCCCACGCTGCGCTGCCCAGTGCAGTAGTCTGGAAGCTGAACTTGTTCGTGAAGACAGAGGTAAAAAAAGCATTGAGTACATTAGCTTTTTCCACATCCTCTGCTGAATAGCGTAGAGAATAGCGTAGCTGAAGTTGACGTATCTTACATTGACTTAGAATCACTCACTTCGCATCCTTGCAGCGCGGGATCAATGGTCGCCACTCCCCCATCAACTCCGCTTCCGCCTCTCGCCCTGGTGGAGTTCCGGAGTCGACGGCAGAGCGATCAGGGGTCGATTTATCGCGTCTACACTAGATGTGATAAATCAATCCCCGATAGATCGATCACTACCCGCCGATCCAGCGGGTAGTGTAGACGTGGCCCAAGAAAACTGAATACAGATAAAACCTCACCCTCAGATGTTTCAATAAGCTTCTATCACAGAGTGGACGCCTTCCTAGTCTGGGCACAGTCCTTTCCCCTGGTACAGCCCTTGTTCCAGCTCAGGTGGTAGCTAGGGGATTTCTCATGATTGCCCCCTACTTTGTTCTGTTCCACCCACTTATTTATCTTTTGCATAAGGCGGGAATCCTTTGTCCCTCTGGGTTCCCACCCCTCCTTCTCAGTGGAAAAGTACCAGGTTAAAGATGGATTCCAGTTCAGATGACATGATCACATGTCAACGTAAGACTTCATTACCCACTTGCCAGCCCACGGGTATACAGGAAGACTTAAAGTAAAACAGAGCCATCTACAGTCAATTGTCCTGGTTAATGGGAGCCATTAAGATTCCAAACCACTATTAATGGCCCACACTTTGCATAACTACAATAGGACCTCAGAGTTATATTTCATATTTCTAGTTTCAGATACAAGAGTGATACATTTATACAAATAGGATGACCACACTCAGTAGATTATAAGCTTTGTAATAATACCTTACAAGAGACCTTTTGCATGAAGCATATTCCAGTTACATTATATTCACACTCATTAGCATATTTTTATAAAATCATATAGAGTGCAAAGTCACAACCTGCCCTAACTCTTCTCTCCTTTCCCCAGCTAACTCAGAAACTGGTTTCATATGCTGGGCCAGGTCTTCAGCTAATGTAAGCCAGTGAAGCTCCATCTACAGCAGCTGAGGATTTGGCTCATAATTTTTTCCTTTTTAGCCTTCAACAGCAGGCCAACTTGTATCTAAATAGGGACCCTGGCTTGAAGTTGCAGCTACACTTTGCTGGACTGAACCCTACTCTTGTATTTGCAGCAGACATTTTCTTTTCAAATGAAGGGATTCTTACCGCTTGCGAACATTCACAACTGAGTTTCATTTTCCCACCAAACATCTGCTTAAAGGTCAAAAACACCACTCAGAATATTCCTAATTTCAGTCAAGCAGCACTGCCTGTGCTGAATGAGAAGATACTGAGTATTCTGCATTATTTTCTTCAGCTGATGATGTATGCCTGTCATAAAGTCATGGATTCCAAGGCCAGAAAAGGGACTGTTTTGATCATTTAGTCTGACCTCTTGGATAACACAGACCATAGAACTTTCCCAAAATAATTCCTTTTGAACTAGAACTTGTCTTTTTGAAAAACATTCAATCTTGATTTTAAAATTGTCAGTGATGGAGAATCCATCACAACCCTTGTTAATTGTTCCAATAGTTAATTAACATAAGAACATAAGAATGGCCCTACTGGGTCAGACCAAAGGTCCATCTAGCCCAATATCCTGTCTTCTGACAGTAGCCAATGCCAGGTGCCCCAGAGGAAATGAACAGAACAGGTAAGCATCAAGTGATCCATCCCCTGTTGCCCATTCCCAGCTTCTGGCAAACAGAGGCTACGGACACCATCCCTGCCCATCCTGGCTAATAGCCATTGATGGACCTATCCTCCGTGAATTTATCTAGTTCTTTTTTGAACCCTGTTACAGTCTTGGCCTTCACGACATCCTCTGGGAAAGCGTTCCACAGGTTGACTGTGCATTGTGTGAAGAAATACTTCCTTTTGTTTGTTTTAAACCTGCTGCCTATTTCATTTGGTGACTCCTAGTTCTTGTGTCATGAGAAGGAGTAAATAACACTTCCTTATTTACTTTCTCCTCACTGTTAAACATTTACAATTTATTTCCAGTCTGAATTTGTCTAGCTTCAACTGCCAGCCATTGGATCTTGTTAAATATACCTTTGTCTGCTCGACTGAAGAGCCTATTAGTAAATATTTTTCTCCATATAGGTACTAATAGACTGTAGTCAAGTCACCCCATGACCTTCTCTTTGTTAAGCTAAATAGATTAAACTCCTTGAGTCTATCAAGGCATGAACATCTTTCCTGAATTGTTGGCACCAGAACTGGACACAGCAGCAGTCTCATCAGGCCAAACACAGAGGTAATATAACCTCTCTACTCCTACTTGAGATTCCCATTTATGCATCCAAGGATCACATTATTAGCCCTTCCTATCATCATATTGTCTTCAATCAAATGGGACATAAAAACATGTAAAGGGTGATTCTTCTCACTTTACACCAGTGTAACTCAGGAAGAATTCCATTCCAGTCAGCATTGTTACACTGGTATAAAGGTTGTGTAAGACAATGATCAAAACCATGTGTCCTGATTTTCATAGAGGCTGGGCACCCACGACTCTCTTTAAATCAAACAGGAGTTATGAGTGCTCAGCACCTCTGAAAATCAGGCCAGCTGTGTTTATGATCCTGATCCTGCGAACACTTATGTACATGCTTAACTGTAAAATGTAAGTAGCGCTATTGAAGTCCCTGATTGCTCATGCTTAAAGTTAAGCACACGCATAAATGTTTGTAGGATCAGAATTTTGAAGTATCAAAGAGAAAAGAATGGAGTTTGGACCTTTGATCTTTTGTGCTAGCTGTCAATTAAGGGCTTGAAAGGATTAAAGAGCACACTAAAAATAATTCATTTTATTCTTTGGTTTTGGTATTAAGGAACTGGAATTATACTTTTCTCACTCCTTTACTTATCCTTTGATCACATTAGCATTTAAGTAGATTCATAAAGCTAATCCTGTACATTCCAGGGGAATATTCTGCTATTAACTTAATTCATAAAATGTGCAATTTAACCTTCTACTGCAGCTCTGTGGTAGAAAGGAGCATTTATAATGTTTCTACAGAATTTCCAACATACTATTTGAAATTTAGTTATGTTTAAAAGACCTGTAAAAGTAATTGATGTAGATCCTTGAAGTTTTAAAGCGTTTAAGAAATGTAATATGCCCAAGGGGGTTTTCCCCAGGTAGCAGTTGGCTGCCAATTTACCTTTTCATACGGGATTTGATTAGCTAGGTCAGGAGATAGTGGATCAAGGCAGACTGAGTCACATCACCTCTTTATAGAACAGTTTAAATTCATCAGAACAATACAACTGTCAATAAAATCCCTCTCTATAAATCTCAAGTGTCTTAAAATAGTTCCACAGACATACAGTTGTGGTGCATACACCAAAAATATAGACTCGTTCAGCTATAAGAGAAATCCAGTGAAAGTTTTGAATCACTGTACACAGAACAAAGACATCTATTCACCAGAAATAAGTGTTTACATAGGAGCAGTATAGATCATTGAAGCCTTCACATCTTGATGTGACTTGGCCATTGTGTAACCTAGTCCTGAACCAAGATACACAAATATCTCCTTACACTGTCGAAATCATTCTTTTTGTTTCTTTTCACCCTTTCCCTTTCTTTTTCTACCAGTAAGGATATCAAATGCACTTCGCTAAGCATGATCAAAGAATACCGCAATATACACGCATTAGTTTGAAGGATCCTTGAGACATATTGACAACAAATGTGCTACTGATCTGGTTAATTAAATGCAAAATTTTCAGCTGGCATAAACTGGCATAGCACTTTGAACTCACTTGACTTACACCAGCTGAGAATCTGACCCAGAGTAGTCATCGGAAGATTTTGCTAACATCATTTCTCATCAATATTATAATAACAATTATTTAAAGGTCAGTAAGTATTATTAGTTGTAGATGGATTAAGTGAGGCAGAGTGAGGTTATGTGACTTGCCAAAATCACACAGAGTTAGTGGCACAGTTAGGAATCAGAAGTTTTAGGTTATATTACTGTTCCCCTACATTAACCACTAATCAATGGTGCCTCGGTAAAACTACAGTAGATGTTGGTCTGCGGGATAGAGGTGGTGGCTTATAGTCTTGAATGTGCATACACTGGGTGAAACCAGGTAAGTAGGATCCAGTGACAGTAGGTGATGGTTGAAAAGCTGACAAAATTAAATATCCAAACTGATTCAACCCTTAATGCCTTCACAGTAAAAATCAGCAAAGGCTAAACTGAAACATAAAGAAATGTCCTCAGTTTTAACTCCTCTCCATAATTACTATACAGCTGTTTATAGAACAGCAGCACTCACAAAATACAGATTTGGGCTATGGAGATTGAATCAAGGTGATCGTAACAGCTCCCATTGAAAATCAAATGCGCTCTCACGTAGCTACCATGTGTTCTGTCCCATGAATTTTACATCATATAGGCTAAAGAGTGTGAACAATGTGCTTGTAGAGATCGATACATCTGAAAAGTCTCGGTTACCCACATGTGTCTCTTTTATATGATCTTATCTGGCATCCTCCCATTTAAATGTATGTGGACTAGCATGGGACACAACCCTGCATGCTCTTAACACCCCAAACTCCCATTGACTTGGTTGGCAGTTTGAGATGGAGGATCATGCTCACAGTTGTTCTGCACAGTGATGCTTATGCAGATGTTTCTTTTGAAGTCTCTTGGGTGACATACTACTTGTTGGTGTATTGGTTAGAGAACTGAAAGAAACAGATGAAATGGTTTACTACTAGGATGAGGGTTTTGGCCAGGTCTACACTAGAAACTTTTGCTGGTATAACAGTGTTGATTAGGGATGTGATTTTTATGAGGTCTACACCCAAGGTGTAGACTTTTCTCTTTCCTTTTCTACTTGTGTTAACCTTTTGTGTGTGTTGTACACATTATGCCCTGCAAGGCCCCTGTGACTGTAATTGGTTCCTCCTCCCTTCTTGCTGCTTAATTCCACCCTTAAATGAAGTTCCTCTATGGTCAGCAATGGTGGTGACATGTTGCTTGCATTAGAAGGAGAGAAGTTTGCAATGTCAGGGCCCATGATGTAAGTGTTCCATGTCCTGAATCAAATGTCATACTTTGTATTAAGTGTACTTTTATAAATAGTTTATTAAGGGCTAATAATTTATTAATATATCATTTAGTAAAAGGTTGATCAACTATTAGAGTCCAGTAAGTCAAGAAACTCTTTATAACCATCTATAACACTTTGTGCTAATGTGCTTATAGCTATCCATAACACACACTACTCATGTGTGACACGCTTATAAGATCTATTAAATATTTATTAACCCTCTGCACACTATTTATAAATGTACTCTTAATATCAAGTGTGATCAGAAAAACAGAGGGTTGTTTTTATATCCAGCACTGTCAGTCTGGCACCTTTCATAAGAACAACACTTAGTTTTTAAAAATGCACAATGCAGTACATTCAGAAGTGGAGACAAATTGTCTACAGCTCTACCAAGAAATCTTTGTGCAGATCACAGCTGACTACACTTCATTATGGCATTTTCTGATTTAAAAAAAAAAAACAAAAGTAGAAGGATTTTTTTTAACCCTAATGCATTTTATCTTCCTTGCTCCTAGGGCCCTCAGGGACCACGGGGTCATCCAGGTCCACCGGTAAGTGTATAAAGAGCTATTTTTATCTAGGTTCTCCTTGCATGTGTGATTTAAAGAAGCCTGCAATACCTAATAACTGCTTTCTCTTGTTTTCTAGGGTCCACCTGGGGTACCTGGTCCAAGAGTAAGTTTCATAATTGTGCTCACTGCAACTCATTCCCTCAGCGTTGAAAGTGAAAATGTTGAGACCCTCTTCATAGGGTGTTGCTTCCTCCATCATCTCAAGTGAAATTCCAATGTTTTTTCTTTAGCATTCATCACTATAATATCTAAGCTCAGATATAGTTGCTACGCTAAACCTCCTGTCTGACATCTTCTGTTCTAGTAGTGCTACCATGTTGCAGAGTCCTAAAAGGGCAAATCACATGCCCATGCTCACACGCTTGGCCTACGTAAACTTCACTCCAGTTTTAAAGCTTACGTGTAGGAATTCAGCATATACAAATTCTGAAGGGAAGTAGGATGCTCCGTGGTATGTCATTCACCAGATGCATTCACATCAAATGTATCCGTTTTCTTCCAGGGGATTATTATCCAGCATTTACTGGGAGGATGGATTTAGTGTTCTAGTCCTTTTCTATTATTTCTGCTCTATTGGGCAGCCCCCTTCCTGGGCCACCCTCCTGAGTCAGGTCATGGCATGACAGAAGCTGCACCCCCTCCCACTCTGGCATTCCCCCTACAGTAGGGACTAGGGTGGCCTGTGGTATAGGAGGCAGCTGAACTAGTTGGATGCCAGCCAAGGACTCCATCACATCAAAGGACTTCTCAGCTGGCAAGATATAGCACTTTTCACCACTAGAGTAGTGCAAAGGGACCAGGGAATCTGGCCCATGTTGTATGTGCATGACTAGAGACTGAATTGTTTTTTGTGTATCTTGTCTGGAGAGTAAATATCACCTTTTTCTCCATCTATAAATAGTATTTGTAACTGTTGATGTATTAGATTAGATGGATGGCAGACAGATTTGGAGCCAATAGTTTGGGCTGGGGATTTTTTGTTTTTTGTTTTATTTTTTTTCCAGGAAAATTACTGATAAAAGAAACTAAAGTAATTAATTTATTTTTTAAAATTACAATTCTTTAAAATAAGAGTATCCCATTTCATCCGTTTGTTTTTTCTTTTTAAAAGTAAAAATTCATAGTTTGTAATTTAATGGATGTGGAGCATTCAACTAAACAATTAGAAGGCCTCAGAGGTTTTGGGGAAGTTGTGGTTTTTTGTCCTTTTTGATACATACACATTTATGTGCAATATGTTTTAATTAAGAGACTTTCAAATTCTTCATCAGATATAACTGGTATATTTCTGCAGCAATACTTGAAGAACTTACAACCTTAATTTTATTCTCTGTTGATCTTACTGCTGATCTTCAATGGTTTTGGTTTACACAGAAACAAATGGACATCAATGCCGCTATTCAAGCGTTGATTGAATCAAATGGTGCACTACAGATGGAGGTAATATATCTTGCTTTATTTACATTGGCACATACATTAGAAAATGTATAAAGAGTTGGGTTTTTTAAGGCCAAAACATGGCTTCTTCACAAAGGCTTTATTGAAAACAGAGAAAAACTAGAAACTGTTTTGTGAGGAAAAACTAACCCATGTATAATATGATTAAACACAATTGGATATATAGGATGCAATTTAAGTCAAGTTTTAAAAACCACAGTATTTCTAATGTTTAAATATGATTAAAGAGGATGGAAAGTATCAATCCATTATACAATGTGAAGTGTATACATTCAGCTACATGTCTACAAATGAGACTGTCATTAAGGCCTTGATCCATCAGTCACTTACACAAGCTTAACTTCATACATGTGAGTAGAGTCATTGCATCAATGGGACTCTGCACATGTGTAAAGTTAAGCACATTTGTATGTGTCTTTATTTTTGGGACCTAAGACTATTAACTCTGTTGTTCAAAATCTGACAGTGTAAGGTATCGCTTATAAAATGAACTAATTTCTTTCTTTTTTTTTCTTTTTTGTGTATTCTAATTTCCATTTCCATGTATTATAACAATGTTTATAACAATTTTTAACCTGACTGTAACGCCTTTTCTCCAATGATTTTAATAAAATGTACTAATTATTTTTAATTTGAATAAATCATTTCTATTATCTCATATGTGGCCGGGCTGCATGCATCATAAACACCTTTCATTTCTGCATGTGGTCTCCAATGGGCATTTGATTTAACTGCATGCACTGCTGCTATGGCGTTTTTGTGATAACATTATTGCTAACGGCAGAGGTACCAGAATACTGAAGTAAATTTACTAGATCACAGTGCAGAGATATTCAAAACGCTACACTACCTTAGCAATTTACTGCACAGTATCAAGAACCCCCTCGGCACTCGGGATAACCCAGCACGCATCTGCAGGGATTTGCTTAACTGTGAACGTAAAGTATCAGATGGTAAGTGTCTACTTTCATCAAATCATATATACCATCAGGATTTAGAATATCTTGTTTCCAACTTTTAATTTCTAGAGCAAAACCGTAATGGGTGGCATTTTAATAACTGTATTAATTTTAACTTGTTAATTCCATATAACTACTGAGTACCACACACCTATCCATAATGGACTTACCTGTCATTTTATCCCCAAAGCTGCTTCTGCTCTCTGTGGATGGTGAAAAAATAATTGCTGCTTCTTCTAGGCTATTCCAACCTGCCAATACTCAGTGCTGAATTTCTTGTGAGTGGCAGCATCTTTAAAACAATCTCAAACCTGCATTTTCTCAGTACAGAGGATATAATACTCTGATCATGCTGGTGTAAACCGGGGTAACTCAGCTGAAGTCAATTCATATACACTGATGAAAATCAGGCTTAGAGACTTCTTACTGCCCACACCAAGACTGCTAAGTTTACCTTTTTCATTTGACATTGTGGGTTTGCGTACACTGAAACTGGAAGATTTCAGAGTAGCAGCCGTGTTAGTCTGTATCCGCAAAAAGAAAAGGAGTACTTGTGGCACCTTAGAGACTAACAAATAAGCTTTTGTGAGCTACAGCTCACTTCATCGGATGCACTCAGTGGAAAATACAGTGGGGAGATTTATATACACAGAGAACATGAAACCATGGGTGTTACCATACACACTGTAACGAGAGTGATCAGGTAAGGTGAGCTATTACCAGTAGGAGAGCTTTAACCTTTTGAAGTGATAATCAAGGTGGGCCATTTCCAGCAGTTGACAAGAACGTCTGAGGAACATTGGGGGATGGGGAGAATAAACATGGGGAAATAGTTTTACTTTGTGTAATGACCCGTCCACTCCCAGTCTCTATTCAAGCCTAAGTTAATTGTATCCAGTTTGCAAATTAATTCCAATTCAGCAGTCTCTCGTTGGAGTCTGTTTTTGAAGTTTTTTTGTTGAAGAATTGCCACTTTTAGGTCTGTAATCAAGTGACCAAAGAAACTGAAGTATTCTCCGACTGGTTTTTGAATGTTATCATTCTTGACGTCTGATTTGTGTCCATTTATTCTTTTACGTAGAGACTGTCCAGTTTGGCCAATGTACATGGCAGAGGGGCATTGCTGGCACATGATGGCATATATCACATTGGTAGATGTGCAGGTGAATGAGCCTCTGATAGTGTGGTTGATGTGATTAGGCCCTATGATGGTGTCCCCTGAATAGATATGTGGACACAGTTGGCAACGGGCTTTGTTGCAAGGACAGGTTCCTGGGTTAGTGGTTCTGTTGTGTGGTGTGTGGTTGCTGGTGAGTATTTGCTTCTGGTGGCAATTCTACAACAAAAAGCTTATGCTCAAATAAATTTGTTAGTCTCTAAGGTGCCACAAGTACTCCTTTTCTTTTTTCATTGGAAGTTGAGCATCTAGTACCTTTATGCCCCTTTGAAAAGCCCTGCCTTGATCTAGCTACCATAGTATTTCTGCAGCACCTATCACAATATCTCCATATTGTTTACATGTTTACAGTAGGTTATAGATTTATTTTTCAAAAATAAATTTTGGAGGTAATTGGTACTTAGGTATTTAAAATATTTGCTCTAACACTGGATCACTGGCTCCTAACACCATATTCAAAATTGCTTAAACTTCTACAGAAGTGCTCATGGCCATCACTGCTCAAACTGGCACAAATCTATATGCATTTTGCACTAAGTTGATATGAATGTATTGTATATGTAAGGTATATCTTCTGATGTTAGCATATTTAGTGTTCACTGCTCATACCAACACCCTCAGACTGCAGCTTGATGAAACTGGGCATATTGACATGACTGACTGAAGTGCCCACTCCTGGAAGCTCTTACATGTTTTAATAACTTTATACACGTGAACTAGTCCCATTGAACTACTCACATGTATAAAGTTACTCATGTATGCAAGTATTTGCAGAATCTGAGCCAGTGGCATCATCTGACTCAATGTGCAGAATCTGAGTTCTGTAATTATCACAGTTTCCTGACAGTATGGATTTGATCCTGCTCCCACTGAAGCCAATTGTATCTTCAAAGGGGAAAGGATTGAGCCCAGTCATTACATAGCATAAGAATAGAGTAAATAACAGGCTACTAGACAGTGCTTTGGAATGTCCTGTATTATGTTCAAATATGGTGAAAGCAGGCCATATTGTATAGATATGTATAATTATATTTTTATTTTAACACTAAAGTACTTCAGATATAGAGTAAATAAAAAACATGCTGAAAATCTATTTTTTTCTAATATTTAGTAACATTTTCACATCTTTTAAATCTAGCTTTGTTATAGAAATAATTTCTCAAATATTTGATCCTGCAACGAACTTTGAGTGGATAAAGGTCTATATTGTTATAATAAAAAATGTGTATAATCAGATATAGTGACAACTATTCTATTTGAGGCAACCATTAATCAATAAATCTTGACTGGTCATTGAAATGTGACATCAATAGAAGTATTTCACATACTTCACTGTCTGAGTGTGTTCATTATAAATATCTGCAAATCTTTCCATTAGCATCAGGAATTTCTAAGAGGTAACAATTGTTAAAATAAAAGCAAATATGCAAAAAGGAAATGTATTTAGAGGTAATAGGGACAAAGTACTTATTTTAAAATGTAACCTTATGTAAATTTTAAGGGGAATTATTGTTGTGCCCTCTGATGAGCTAAACAGCATGTAAGAAGCCAGACTTATCAAGTCCCTAAACATTCCTTAAGCTTTTCTGTATTCTTCCTTCACCAGACTTATAGATAGCAACTGTAGGATTTCATTGGCTCTGCAGAAGGTATTTGAGCTTAAATAAATGGGAAATGTAAAAGTATTCAGAACTATTTCTGGTTTCACATTGACAGAGTAACCCGCTCTAAAATACATTCCAGATACTGTTGGAATGTTTTTTGGAGTCTTTACATCCCTGAAGTGTTTAAACAGGAAGGACTAATTTGCTGAAGCATTCTCTGAGCATTCTGTATCAGATATGATACTTCTGGGCCCTACCCAGAAACTAATACAGAAAATTCTTTCCTAGGTATCTGGCTGGTGAATCTTGCCCATATGCTCAGGGTTTAGCTGATCGCCATATCTGGGGTCAGGAAGGAATTTTCCTCCAGGGCAGATTGGAAGAGGCCCTGGAGGTTTTTCGTCTTCCTCTGTAGCATGGGGCACGGGTCACTTGTTGGAGGATTCTCTGCTCCTTGAAGTCTTTAAACCACGATTTGAGGACTTCAATAGCTCAGACATAGGTGAGAGGTTTTTCGCAGGAGTGGGTAGGTGAGGTTCTGTGACCTGCGTTGTGCAGGAGGTCGGACTAGATGATCATAATGGTCCCTTCTGACCTTGGTATCTATGAATCTATTTGCCATCTAAATGGGTAAAATTGTCCAGAGTCAGTGTTTGTCAGAGTCAACTTACTGACTCATACCTGATTGTTATTAGCCAATCATGAGAGAATTTTCTTCCTATATGTAGACTCTTTATTTTCTGTGGGCCAAGTCCTGGCCCTGAGTAACCAGACTGTGCACTGTGGATAGCTGCAGAGGTCAAGAAGGAAGGTATCTCCCTTCTGAAAATTGTGGAGCAGCAATGGAACAACTCTGAGACCACTGCAGACAATAGCTCCTACACCCCCTTTGCACATGAGGGAAGGGGAAACAACTGGTGAATCATCAGCCCTTGCCCCATTTCTGACACTGCCCTGTGCATCAAGGTACAGGGTGTGCAGACAGCAGGAACCTAGCCCTCCACCCCTAACCCTGCAATGGAGCTGTACTTACCTGTGGTGGTAGGGTTTGCCTGTATGTAGCAAAAGTATTCATTTGCACCATAAATGTATGCATTGGCTTTCACATACTGTAATGATTTAAACATGCATAAACATGTTTAGAAAACTCATGTAAAACAAGACTCTTCCAAGGAGCCTAAGGGAGTTAAGTAGCCAAATCCCAAACAGTTGAGGATTAAAATCTCATTGTCTGTGTCAAGGTAGCATGGTAAAAGCAAAGGATAGGAACATCCCTCATGCAGTAAAAAGCCGCAAGAGGCTAAGGGAGAGGAAAATTCAATGAGGTTTCCTAAACAAAACTGTTCCATCATGGGGGTTTGCCCCCTCACCATGCCCTCTGTGGGTTAGACTCCAAACTCCATGGGTCCTCCAGGATCCACATGAAGCCAGAGCTATTCTCTCAGGCTCTAGAACCCAGGTGTCATTTCATCTTGCCTTCTCAGTTCTTGCTAGTGCACTCCCAGTGGAACTGCACAATCAGAGGTCCAATTGCCCCCAGGACCGCCCTTTGAAAGAGAGGTTTCTATTACAGAAGGGGCACCACACAAAAGGTAATAGAGCCCCAGGTTATATTATCTTGTCTACGTAATCTCAGTACTTAAAGCACCAGTAAAGAAAGGATGTGCTCAGCCCTCACTGGAAGCCACCCATTCCCGTTGCACTCTCCTGCATGGATCCCAACCACAAGGAGAACCCACCATATGGTCCTAGGAATGGGGGTGGGGAGAATGCTGCAAGAGTGACTGACATCATCTTCCATGCAGGCTGGGGGAGATTTGCACAAAGGAACCACCATTTGTCGATTCTGGGGCGCCGTCTAGTCCATCTTTAACTGCCGCTTAGGAAACATGGAACTAAATTCTGCTTTATTTTAGACTTGTCACTTGCACTGTTTCTTCTCTCACTGACTTTAGTGGGAGTTGCATCAAGATAACAAACAAATAATTGGCCTTAATGTTCTATCCCAAGTATGAAAGCAAACACTAACCAACATCTTTAAGCACATTACACACACATATTATAGAGAGGGTCACCTGTGATCTTATCAGCAAAAGTGAAATGAAGATAGGGAAAATAAAAGCATTTTGTGCACTCCAGGCCTTATGTGCAAAAAAAACAATTTGTTATTTTATGATCTGGCACTTGTACTAATTTCCTGTTCACAGAAATTGATGAGCGTCTATTACCCTAACTATAGAAAAAGGATTTCCTCTCAGAATTAATTTTGAAACAAATCTCTAGCTACTGTATGTGGAGAAGAGGATTCAGCATTAAGAGCCTAATTTACATCTCCTAGCTGCTGAATAGTCAGTATTATTTATAGAATGAACATTAGTTTCATCAAGGAAATGTGCTCTAGAATCTAGAGTGGATAAGAGTGTACCAGTTCTACGTGTGTAACTGTTAATATAAATGTAAAACTTAAGATATCTTTCTTGTAATTCCAAAGCTTAAATTTTTTTCTTTTCTCTGTTGGCACAGGTCTTTCGGTACATTTTTCAAACTGTATTTTACTTTGAGATTAGTTACAATGTCTGCCATGTATCCAAACCCCCTGTTGTATCCCTCTAGATGGAAAACACACTTAAATAAACTCAAACAATCAAGAGAGAGGGGATTAAACAGAACCCAGGTCATAAATACAGATGAGCCGTGCCGTACATCAAATATAGATTAGCTGTGCTCAGAGGCAGTGATTATGACTTTGTCAGAGTAACAGGGTGGCAGGAGCTATGATCCAGCATAGGAATGCTGGGCTCTTCTGCTGACCACCCTGTTAGAGCCCTGCATAAAGCTGCCCAATAACTTGTCCAATTCATGATGGCAGGTTGTGCTTAATAACTCCATCAAGATGTGAGAGCTGCCAATGAACCGCTGGTCAGAGGAAACTGAGGACAGGGACATGGAGGAACTAGCCAGGCTTGGGATGAGAACTTAGGCTTATGTTCATGTTTTGGTATTATTTGAATAAAGCCAAACCCCAGGAAGAGGAGTATGTGTGACCACCTATAGCATGCATAGATTTTGTTGGGAGCAGACCATCTGCTCACACTCAGTATTTAGTATTGGAAACAAAGGATAGAGTTGAAAATCCCAAACTCGTACAAAAGCCATAGAAAAGGTAAACAGCAGGGAATATAGTTACTGATGACATGACAGTAATGTGGAGGCTTTGTGGATTTTGGGGTTTTTTTTGGCTTTGCTTTAGCTTAACATCAAATATTTGGTGCTAAATTCAGATCTCCTACATTGGGCATAAACCCAGAGTAATTCCAATGAGGCTAGCCTGTTATGTTCTTTAGTGATGCCATAGGAGGTCAAGCTGCAGTAATAATACTTCTAACATTTGCCAAAAATTATGGAAATTTTATTCAGAAAGTTGTTTAACAGCAGTTATATCTTTTTTTACCTTTTATCTGGGATTATAAATTGATAGGAAAATACTGGATTGACCCAAATATTGGATGTCCTTCTGATGCCATTGAG
Organism: Chelonia mydas; assembly: GCF_015237465.2. NCBI lineage: Eukaryota > Metazoa > Chordata > Testudines > Cheloniidae > Chelonia > Chelonia mydas. The sequence goes on from NC_057854.1 coordinate 77,210,062, forward strand.
GTTTTCTGCAACTTCACTGCTGGTGGCCAGACATGTGTGTCACCTGTATCTGTGACAAAGGTATGCATTGCTTCTCATTAGGATATGTTTCTGTGCTTAAACTCCGAATAAGTGAACACTGACCCACCCAATATATGCTGGCATGTCAGATTTCTCAGTGCTAACCAGCTTTATTTCACCATAAATTAGATCTGTGTTCCTCTGTTTCATTTGATTATGTGTTTCTTTTCATGTATGTCTCTATGTGACTACCTTTATGGGTCTCTCTTTAATCTGTCTATAATATTTTAAATGCCCCATACCTGTATTGCGCACTGTAGTCATCATTAAAATGTGAATTGACATCAGGGTCTCTGCTCTTGAACATGTCACCGAAGTACTCAGTACAAACTGGTTTTCTTTTCATTTCACTAAATGCATCCTAACATCTATTTACATTTAGACTGCAAGCCTTTTGGAATGGGGACTTGATTTTCTGTGGAGTTTTACCTATGTACTTTAACTGAACTGTACTGTACCACATCTGTAGGGCTGTGGGCCAGATTGCCCATGGGAGGAAAAAGCCAAGTGTTTCCCCTCATTGGGTTTCTCCCACATTGTTATTCAGGTTGGGCCCTCCCATTCCAATAGAATGAGCCATGGTTCTGCTCCGTACTCCATAGAGCTTCCTGGGATGCTGTCTATGTGGAGCACCTGTGTCCTTTATGCCAACTGTATCTCCAGAACATCCTACTCTCTCTGCCAGTCAGCACAGCTCCACTGGAGGATCCACATGAGCAAGGGCCTCCCCTAGCCATTGCTTCCCCCAGTATCCCTCTTCAAGGGCATTTCCCCCTTATGGAGGACACCACAGAAATGTATTATATTTTCAAGGCTTAGTCCTCACCCAACATGCACCACCTACTAACTGCCCAGTCCCTGCCCTGTCTCTTCTAGGCAGATTCCAATCCTGGGGAGAGTCCTTCACAAGGCCTGGAGGATGGTGCAGCCCAGGCAACTGACACCTCTCTGATTAGGAGAGGTGAGATCTCTGCACAGAGGGTCTCCTGTGTGTCCAGATTTAGGGGGCATAGGTTGGCCCTCTATATATACTACTTCTTGCAAATATGTATTAAGAATAAAGCAAGAAAAATTACATTTTCCATATATAGCTCAATGTATATCGCCTCTCTCTCTGTGTCTTGTAATATCTCAGGTTGTTAATAAAATCTAGGTGTTGAGAGGCAGAGCAATATAGTGGACTGAAAACAAGACCGGGAGCAAAGAACTTCTGAACTCTGATCCAAACTCTCACTTCTTTTAGTGCATATCTTCCTTTGAATCACTTAACCATTCTTTGAATCAGTTTCCTATCTGCAAAATAAGGATATCTACCTACCTACATTTCAGGGGTGTACTGAGAATTAATTAATTTTAAAACAAGCTTTGAAAATGTAAGTTATACAAGTGTATATACTTGTATACAATTGTATTCATTCATTATGATGATTATGGGATTCCACTCTTGTGTATATATATATATACACACCTGACAAGTCTTCTGAAGAAAGCAGGAGACACATGCATTTTGGTTTGTCAACCAAATTAACTGGTACAGTTAATATCCCCTATAAGTACTGTATTTATATTGCCAAAATCTTTCTGATTGTTGGCCATTGAGCATGATACAACTGTTATGTCTAACAACGCATTTTTGTAAACTAGTTGGAGTTTGGAGTTGGAAAAGTGCAGATGAACTTTCTTCATTTACTGAGCTCAGAAGCAGCCCATACCATCACCGTTCACTGTCTGAACACACCAGTGTGGGGAACAAATGAGGCAGATGCTCAGAAAACATCAGTTAGCTTCAAAGGCTGGAATGGTCAAATGTTTGAAGCAAATACACTACTTGAACCAAAGGTGCTTACAGACGAATGCATGGTAAATACATTTTGGCGTTATTAAAACAAATATAAGCTTTGGGCATTTATTTTTCCTTCTATCATTACAAGAGTCATTTAGATTTTCATAACATGAAGCACACTTCTCATATTGTTTAGCAAGTCTCTCCATATGTTGACCATTTTATATTAAATTCAAGATATATCCAAATGCTAACAGCAATTGCAGTTATGCAGGGAATCTGTCTTTGCTCTTAGCATCAGACTCAGTGGACCCTGCTTGTTAATGCTACCAGAACCTGAGAGGTGACAGGACCCTCTCTTCGGAGGCAACTTAGGGTAGTACATGGAGGTTCTTCAGGAAATCCTGGAACAGCCAGGCATGGGGTGAAAGCTTAGGCTGAGCTATATATTCTGATGATGTTATCTGAATAAAACCAAACTGCTGGAAGAGGGCAAGTTCATTACAGGCTAGAAGTTAATCTTTTGATGACTGAATGTCATTAACTTCACTAGTTACAGGGCAATCGTCTACTTATGTAATAAACTGATGATGGACAAACTTTCATTGGCTAAAATAAATTTTTTTGAACTTGGAAAAATCTGAAAAAGCTAATAAAATTCCAATAATTATTAGATCAACTCCATTAACAGGCAAGATGTTGCCTTTACCACTGACTCTTGTAGCAATATATTTTTATTACAGAGAACCTAAAATATCCAATTCTATGCTGTGCTAAAGAGAACAAAGGACTTAGCCTTAACCTATCATCATTCTAGGGGTGGAACTCTTTCAAATTCACTGGGAGATCTGTGTTCAGACAGATGGCATGATGACAGGTGCTTTTCAAACTGGAAACTGTATTAAGTGGGTATAAAATGTTACCAGATCAGAATTTTCAACACACTTAGACCTGTAGCACTTTGCACTGGTATAAATTACTGCAAAAAGTGAAAAGCAGTGAAGAATCAGGCCCTATATTTATAGAAGTACATCAGATTTGGGTTTTTGTTGTGGAAGAAGGTAAGACATGCAGTGATGGCTATTGAAAAGTGTAGTTTTTCTGTGAGATTCTATGAGACATCTCTCTCTCTTCAGGAAACTATGTACTGTACAGATTTCCTGGAGAATCTCACTTATCCCTTCCTGCAGGGATTTCACTTTTCAACTGTCTCCACTGTACCTGCTGCTTTGACTGGTTGGGCAAGAGAGGAGTGACTGCAAACATCAAGACTCCCACATCCCCAAACAGTGTTATACTGTTATTTTATATTTTTATAAGGTAACAGTTTTTATTGAGATTTTCTAAAAATTAAAATAACCAAACAAGTTCATGACAAAAAATGGAGCTGATTTCCCCATAACTCCTAAGAATGCATATTAAATCCAAGCAGAAGCCTAGGCAATATAGAAATGTATTAGTCTCATAGTTCAAGCCCTCATCAAGCTTTATAGCAAGTTAGAATTTTGACAGATGTTTTTTCTTCAATGGATTGGGAGATGGTCCTTGGAAAAAAAAAAAAAAAAAATCACACAAATGTTACATGCATTGACAAGAGAATAGATCTCTCATTTGCTTCTCCGGTTCCTTGAGTTCTAGATTCTCTCTGTGTTTTGAAATGTATAGTTTGATATGTATTTAATACTCTCTCTAATTCCATGAACTGCAGATACAAGATGGCAGCTGGCATAAGACAGAGTTCCTTTTTCACACTCAGGACACTACTGACCTTCCGGTTGTTCAAGTGCATACGTTTCCTCATCTCAAACCAGGACAACAGCAATACATAGAAAGTGGTTCAGTGTGCTTTCTCTAAGCTTCCTGACCTGACTCTGGTTTCTCACAACACCATGGAACTTTTGCACAGAAAAAGCATCTTTTAAAAACAAAAATGAATTAAAGATTAAATCATTATGAAACTGTGGAAGAATTTTAAAGCAAATTGTTGGTTATATCTTAAAGAATCTCAGGAAGAAAAAGACTTCCTCCTAAGAAGGAGAAATGGCATTTTAAAAAAGAGACTATGACGACATTGCTAAAGTATTTAATTTTTTTAAATATTGGTTGGTGCTTTCTTGTATATTTCCCTGGAACTGAGAACTATATATCTAAACATAAAATTCTTCAGGACCTCTAGTATTCTGAATAACCTATTTAACAGCACTGTACAAGATATCCTAAGGAAAGCTGGAGACATACAGTAGTAAGGAGCAATACTGGCTAATGCTCCCAAATGTGCAATAGCTTGTGTATGAGAGTGAATTATGCCACAGTACAATAAGTTGTCTTTTCTTAAACACTAAGTTGTATTATAGTCCTTTTGGACACATACATCTTAACAGATGGTACACTACCTCTTACGTGTTTCCTGTTTGTATTTCTGGTGCTCTTTATAACACAAGGTGCTTGTGGCTTTAGTAGAGATTATTTGATTCCCTTTTTCTCTTGCAGACTGTATGTGCTGGTTACATCAAGATATGTTTCTGTTGTAAAAGTACTTATCTTAAATTGTTTGGATACATACTTCATTACAAGTAAAAACATTATTTATGTGAAATTCTTAATTAAAATGTTTTTGTTTATTCTTGTGGAAGTGATATACCAGACAGCACATTGTATATGGTGCTTACAGGCAGGCCAGCTAATTGTTAGCCATTGTAAAGATTGTTGTAGAAGAGCTACATACAGTAGTTTTGGGGTTTAGTTTCTGGACTGCAGTTAACTATTTTAAACACCCAATAGCATCTAAGATGATGTACTGTGTATATGTTTTGTAACTTGTTGAAAAATTTAATACAGCATATGTTTTGAATGACTAAGTTATAATCATAATTATTTCAGTAACTTAGAAATTCCATTTGTTTGCAATATTACTAGACACTGTTTCACACTTTTATTTTGAGTCTAAAAGTATTTGACCCTCAGCTGTTGAACAAAATACACTTTTATCATTAAGACAAAACATTTACTCTAAAAGGTTTGCAAACTGCTTGCCTATATCTATTGTCAAAGCAGCGTTTGTACAGTAATATAGAGCAAAATTATACCTCATATTTGGGGGGAGGGAGAGTGTTCAAACAGCAATTCATTTAAATCACTTTATCCACAGTAAGTCACGCTTACTGATCTATAATAAAATGTGCTTCAAAAATAACTGTTTATCTTTTATAATTTTGATTCCCTTTCCTTGTATTGTTCATTTTCAGCAACCATGAAAAGGCTGTACAGAGTCTCTTATTTGGTAAATATTTGTATTAGGAAGGGAAACACATGCATATTTGTGGTGTTACAGGATATTGCACAAATGACAGAACATTTCCTTATACAAGACAAATGTGTAGAATCTCCAATTCTAAAGCTGGGGCTGAAGTAGCATTTTTTCCTCAAATTATGGATTTCTTTAAAGTGTGCATATTCTTTGAGTAATCTAAAGAAGCAACTCAAGCTATAGAATGATAAATTAAGGGGAAAAAGAGAAAAGAAGAGTTGGTTCAGAGAAGATTTTTCATTGTCATTTCAGCATTTAAAGGCAATGTTACCTATGATAGTTAACAATTTCACGTGTTCTTATTTTGACTTTCCATTGAGATCATGTTACATCCATTTGTTTTTGTAAGAATGCTAACTTTTTTATCCTTTTATCAACCTTATTCTCATTTTCACTTAATTTTTTAATGTTTAATGCATTTTTAATGCTTGTATCTCATAAGAACAGTGTTGTGTTAAAAACAATCATCTTTAAGTAGTAAGAAGTTACTTAAAAGTAAATGTGTATATTCTTTATATTAGCGTATATATGCATTCCTGAATCTTATAGCTGATGATCTAAAATGGTTATTCTACATCAATAAAATTGGAGGGGGAGAGAGTGGGAAACCCTAATGAGCCACTTTAGTGGCCCATCCTACACAGTTCAATCCAGATAAGAAGGTTAAATCACTACTACTTTTGATTATAATACTTTAAATTGCGCTAGGTAACACAGGATCAGTCCAGCCAAGCAACTAGATGCTCTTGTGAACCCCTCCTCCCCAAACATCATTAAAATAAAGGAATGTGTAATAGTTTTAAGTTTTCATTAAGAAAGAGCGTGTCTTGTGCCAAAAATGTCTTCAATATATTTCTAACAATATAAAAAGTGAGACAGAACCTCTACTTTGTTTTAAGCTTTGCTAAGCAACTTACCAGCTTACGTAAAGTATTGCCTCTCTTGACTAGTCAGCAGTGACTGACTGACCAAATAGATATTTTCTGTATCTAACATCTGTAACCGAATATAACAAATAGAATATGAGAAAAGGTAAACATTTAAAGTGCAGTACTACTCTGAAAAGTAGCTGTGAAAATGGCATTGTGGAGCTCTAGCTGATTTTTGTATCACATTTGTTCATTTACAAAAAATAAGAGGGTTTCTGTCACCTGGGCAAACCCAAACAAGTCTGGTTTTGCACACTCTGCTCTACTGCAGCCTGAATTTTCAAGCTGGATAGTTTCTGATGTGTGTCACACAGATTTTGTAGGCCAACAGCTGCTTTAAGTTACACATACACAACCCGATTGTCCTCAAATTCTGTCCTTAGCTACACCTCTGCAAAGGTAGGAAACAATGAATCAGACCCAAAATAATACCTATTTAATAGGTTTAAATAATGCCTATAACCAAATGACACCTCATGAAGAGAAACACATAGGAGAGGGGGAAAAAAATACAGTGTGTATCTGGGTGAGGGGTGCATGCCACCTCATCAACATGAGAAAGAAATCAGCATAACTATTAGGCAAGGGATTTGTTGCAAATGGAAACCCAACCCTTGCAGATCTCCACCCAGACTTGGAAATCTTTACACAACCACCATCAACCTACTCTACCATGGGAGGAGAGCCTGCTCCCACCGCAGTTGCACAAATAGCCCATGCATTAATGCTGGTCTAAGTGGCAGGGAACTTGAAGAAAACCTGCTCTGATAGGAACTACATTAATCCATTCTGGCATGCTGCCTGCTAGCCTGTAAACCCCTATCAATACAAAGGGTGTTCTCTAGGTTTAGGGGGAGAATGCCATAAAGCAGGGTGGGTTTCCACCCCTTTGCCCACATAAATGGAGGGATACACTAGTCGATATTTAGGAATTTAATCCCAGACCAAGTGAACTAAGTAGGCTGTTTATCATATGATCATTAACATTCTAAGGCCTAGGTGGCCACCTTTGCCATTTAGGCCTCACTAGTGAGACGGGAATCTATGGCCCAACAGACAGAGTGTAACATATGCTCTCCTGGAGTCATTGAGCTTGATGCTGCAATCAGTCAAACCATTTAGCTGCACTAAAATCAATGGGGTTACTCTGGATTTACTGTGTGTAGAATTTGGACCATTATCCCTAAATATCAAACTCCAGCCAGAAAAGTAACAGCTCTTAATTAGGTCTAAGAATTTTCCAAATAGCCAGCAGGGCTTAGATTAGTGCAACAGCACAGCCCACACACAGTGACCAGATTTTTAAAGCAAACAAACAAAAACTCACTGGTTATAGGAAATATTAAAAAGCTAAAGCAATTTAATCCCCAGCGTGCCCATTGTATACCAGGGATATTTCCCAATCAGAGGAAACCACGCCTGCAACAGTGAAATGAACCTCTGTATCCTCTCAGAGAGGTGATCACTCAGAGCCATATTCTACCCTGCCATGACCCATGCAAGTGCCCTGGGCTCCAGGCTTACGACTGCATGAAACTTAATGGCACAACCTGCCCCATCGAGGACCACAACGCCCCCCCCCCGGTGAACTGTTAACCTCCAAGTGCAGCCTCGGGCCCAGCCAGGGATGGGCGGGGCTATGAACGGTTAAACAGCTCTGCGTGGGAATGTGTCAGTGACACCGGCCCCAGCCCCCAACGGGAGGAGGATGGAGAGGCCCCGGCCCACCAATGGGAGCGGCTTGGGCACGAGGGGGCAAAGCCGCCCCCCCGCACTGGAGCAGGCTGGGGGAGATGAGGGGGGTTTCCAGGTCGCCATGGAAACAGCGGAGCTCTCCCAAGCAGCCGCCAGAGGGCGGTCACCCGCCGCCATCCCGCAGCGCAGCCGCAAAGCGCCGCCACTCGTAAGGAACGCGGCCCACGTGGGCCCTGGCGGAGTGTGGGCAGCTGGGACACGGATGGAGGAGGAGGGAGCCGAGGTGGCGAGCGGGCCGGCGGGGAGCCCTGAGGGGCCCGGCACGGAGACTGGGAGCCCGGGGCTGGCCTGCGGCAAGCGGAAGATGGCACTGCACAGGTAGGAGCAGCCCGGGGCCTCGACTCCGCAGACCCACGTTCGCTCGTCGGGCGGGGTGTCCCGTTCCTCCCTTTCCGAGGTCTGGGGGCAGCCGCGGCGCCGCCGGTCTCACCCTCGGGCCGGGGGCAGGCTGCCCTGTGCCTTCTCTCGAGGGGACATGGCGGGAGGGTGTCACCGTTGCCCCGGCCCTCAGCTCTCGCGGGCGGAGCGAGCGTTGCCCTCTCGTCCGTCACTGGTTGGCCTTTTCCTCGGAGGTGGGCTAATGGACGACAGCCAATGAGTGTCCCCCTTTGACTCTGAGTGGCAGTTTGGGCCCGGACCCTCGAAGGTATTTAGACAGTTAGCGCCCATCCATTTGAATGGGAGTTAAGCACCTAAGAGCTCGGTGTTGATTCCTCGCTTCCCTTCGTCTCTAGAAAAATCTGCCCCTGTATTGATCTGTGGCTCACCCTATGAAAATGTTTGGAAACTACTTGCTTTGCTGAGGCATCCATATTTCCTTTCCCTGCCTTCAAGCTTCAGTGATCGTTTCTCAGAATTATGACCCATGCTTGGTTAAATGTAAAGAAAACCTGCCTTTTAAGTACAAATGCATCTGTTCTTTTCCAACACAAATGCACTACTTTAATGAAAATGAAAATCTTTTTTTTCCTTTCAGATGTGAAACCTGTAGTGGAGAGGAAGCAAAGTACAGGTGTCCACGTTGCATGAAATACTCATGCAGGTATATACAATTTGAATTGTCTCTTGTTTGTTTTCTTAAATGCTAGAGACAGGATGCTCATTTTTCTCTTTACTTTCAGTTTGGCATGTGTGAAGAAGCACAAAACTGCACTAAGTTGTAATGGAATCAGAGAAAAGGCAGCATTTGTCTCCATAAATGAGTTTAGTGAATTGAATCTCCTAAGTGGTAAGAATTTCTCTATGTAAACTTCACCCCATCTTCTTTTTTAAACCAGCATTAAACTTTTCTTCCTGTTCCTTGTATATTCAGATTATCGTTTTCTGGAAGACGTAGGAAGGATGACTGATGGTGCTGCTCGAGATGTTTTCTTGCATAGACCAACAACCAATAAATTTGTGAGTTTCAAGTTACTTTTTGGTCAGTTTAAAGTAGAAATGAGGCTGCTCCAAAATCCCGGATTAGAACATCTCCTGACATCCAAGTTAAGGGTATCCAGATCCAAAATTTGGCTGGTTATTTTCCTGTAATGGACTGAGCAAACCTGAGATCTGTGTGCCCCTGAAGGATGTATCTTGTATTAGAAAAATGTCTTTAGTGGAAGTTACAAGGTTTTGAGCTTCACAGGGCTGTTCTTCCATTCTGGGGAAGGAAATCAGTGTTTCTGAGCTAAATACAAATTGAGACAAATTAAGCATAAGGAGTTAACATGTTGTGGGAAACCCCTTAAAATATAGTAGCTAATTAAGGTTTAGCAGGCAGTTGAGTGTGTTGAAAGTTGTTGTAATGAGTCAAAAAACTAGTGTGTCTATTGAGTTCATGGTTTTAGAAGAGCCAAGAAGAGTTACGAAATTAAATTTCCAGGCTCACTTTTTGAAGATATTGTGCAAGTTCCCCTTGAGGACAAATATCAAGAGGTCAAATATGGAGTGATCGTTTTATGAAAAGTGTTTGTCCACAGGTGATACGTTTTTGTCTTTTATGATTTTTCTGTGTGAGTTCATTTGAAAGTGTAGTGATTGTCTGGTTTCACCTACATAGTTCTTGGGGCATTTGATGCACTGGATGAGGTAAACCACATGTTGTGATAGGCATGTGTAGGACCTAGGGATCTTGAAAGGTGTATTGGGGCAGGTATTGATTATTGTAGCAGTGGAAATATGTCTGCATGTTTTGCATCTGTTCAGGCAGGGTCTGATGCTGCTTTGAGTTGGTGTGTCCGGGTCTGTGGGGAGCTTGTTTCTGGTGGGGAGCTTGTCAAGGTTGGAGGGTTGTTCTTAAGGCCAGAAGAGGGGATTAGGAAAGACTTCTATCAGCATGTGGTGCCCATCAAATATGGGTTGTAATTATTTGACGATACCCCATTTGGGCTTTAGTGTAGAGCAGTAGGTGACAAGTAGGGGCTTGCAGTCAGTGAGGGGTGTTTTTTCTGTATAGAAGTCGGTTCTCCTGGGGTGTTCGGGTGATCCTTTCCATGATGCAATCTACTTCTCTGGTGGAGTGTCCTTGTTTAGTGAAGGAGGTTTTAAGTCCGTTAAGGTGTATAGCCTGGATTTTCTCTTTGGAGGTGGTATCTGAATACCTGGCTGAAGGTAGCAGATTTTTTGGTATGTCTGGGATGGTTACTGGATCTGTTGAGGTAAGTGTGGTGATGTGTGGGTTTCATGTGTACAGTAATTTGTAAGGTTTCATTGTTGAAGTTAATCATGGTGTGCAGGAAGCTGATGCTGGTGTGGAAGTGTCCAACAGAGAGTGTAATAGATCGATGGTGGTTGTTGAAGTAGTGGAAGTCTATGAAGGAGTTTAGGTCTTCTGTCCAGAGGATAAAAATATCATTGATGTATCTCAGATATATTGGTATATTGGTTTTGTGGTGCATTTTTCCAGAAATTCTTCCTCAAGGTGGCCCATGAAGAGGTTGGTGTATAGGGGAGCTATCTTAGGACCCATGGCTGTTCCTACAGTTTGGACAAAGTGTCTGTTGTTAAATGTGAAGTTGTCGTGGGTAAGGATGAAATGGATGCATTTGGCAATGTGCATGGGGTGGATTTTCAAACGTACGTTATCTTGTAGGTATTTGAGGCAGGCAGCAATGCTGTTGTGGTGAGGGATGTTGATGTAGAAGGAGGTGATATCCATGGTGGTAAGGATGGTGGTCTGGGGGAGGTTGTTAATGTTGCGGAATTTCTGATGGAAGTCGGTAGTGCCTGGGAGCATAGTTAAGTGTTGTTGTTGTTTTAGCAGGCTTTACCATTACAGAATACTGATGGTGCTTCTGTCATGCCATGTCAACGTTATTACCCCTGTGCATTGCAGAGCGTACTTCTGTGGGTTTTCTCTGCACTGGCCAGTTGATTCATGACTGTGTGGATATACTAATTATTCAGCCTTCATCTCGGGGAAACTGTGTGTGCAGCAACTGCAGTAGTGGAGTGAGTTTGGGGGAAATTTCACCTCTAGACCTCACGGATACAGGCTTTGTACTTGATTTTGTGCACAGAAAGGTGTTTAGGGCCCTTTGGATTTAAAAAATCATAAGAGGTCAGTCACTAATTCTGTAGCTGTGTTGGATTCCAACCCTCTCATACTGTTTGAATTCTACTTATAACATACGTTTTATGTTTCATTGGGACTCCTTGTGCTCACCATGGGAAAACTTTGTTAATCTTTAAGAGTAAGCTTGGAAACTCTTGAAAATATCTAAGTATCTTTTTTTTACTGAGAACTTTTCTTTAAAAAAAGAGAAAAAAGTTTACAACTGTGGACAGTTCTACATTATGCTTCTTCTTAAATGCTTGAAAGGTACTTTGGTTCCAGGACTACTCTTTTGGCCTCAATTTTTAGACTTGCAGGACAGAAGTAATAAATGTTTCCATGTTTGAATATGCTTTGGCTTTTGTTTTCTGTGTTAGATAAATTATTTGAAAAACCGAGCTCGAAAGCACAATATTCACTTGAAAACTTTACCCATTGGGTTTACAAAAAGGAGAGAGAATTCAACCACCTTCAACAAGAAGTAAGTTTCTAATTAGTATGGGGTTTGGGGACAAGTGGGCAAAACCTTAATTTAAGTATTACTGAAAGAATAGCTGGTGAATAGCTCTTGTGTAAGATTTCAAGGCCTGATAGCATTTTTCATGACAGAATCACATTAGGCAGTGAACAAAACTCATGAAATATCTTTGGAAACATATTCAGATGGAAATTTGTACTAAATTCTTCTACAGCCCTCTAGTGCTTAGCTCACTTAATAATTCAGCTTTTTCAGAGAAGATTTATTATACCCCAAATTTCAGTTGGGGTTCTTCTGTTGTGCTTGGGCTGATGTTTCCTATTATCATAAAGTAGTCATAACTGGAAATCCAAGCACTGAAGTCAGCAACGTGGCAACATACTATCCATTGCTGGTGCTAGTCAATTAAATGTTATCTTTACTGAACAATGGTATTCACAAAGAGAGTGAGAGAGATTCTTCCTTCTTCATAAATTAATTTGGGCTTTTACTTGCATGCATGTCTGTGATGGGGGACAAATGGGATTTTTTTAATGCTTTTACCAAAATGATTTTCAATTCATATTTCCTTGCTAAGGACTTTTAACTCTTAGTCCCTAGATGAGTTCTGTATCTGTCATTTTTCCATTAATTGGGATTACCAAAGTAGTTGCTGATCAGATACTCTTGACTTTTTCTTTGATTGGGAGGGTGGGTACATCTGCTTAAAATGAAAAGACTTGCTGAAAATGTCTCATGGCGGGGAAAGGATGTAGATTTAAGTCTGGGTTATTCATGTAGCAAACATTTCCCAATATAAATAAAGTTTATATTCCTTGTATAGTACTGTGTCGTAATACAAAAATGTAGTAACTTGGTGAAGAGTGCTTCTGTGTGAACTACAGGGACAGGTCCAAAGTTAATATGAGGGCTCATTGAAATTTAAATATTTGATTGTGCTGTTGGGGGAAAAAACAGTAAAGACTTCAAGAGCATCAGATAATAGCCACTTGGGGCAGACTTTTTCTTTGATGGCTTCTCTTTGGGCTTTTTTTTTTTTTTCTTCCCCCTGCTTATTATTGGTTTTGGTCACAAGTTCTGCTTCTAGATTTTTTTTTTTCTATTCAGTTAATGCCATTTACCGCTAGTTATCCAGTAACAATGAATGGATGAGAACTTGACAATATTTTAGTGACTAAACCACTAGGTGTCCCTCTTGTAATGGTTTAGCAAGTAAGTTTGCATGCATAAATAAATAAATAAAAACTAGCATAATTTCTTCTGTTTTGAAACTAAACCAGTTTTTCTCATTGGTGGAGAAACCTTATTCTTAGCAGAACATAATGCATAAAAGACTTTCTGAAATGATAGTTTTCTGCTTTACATACGTTAAAGCATAGGGTCTGACTGGCAGGGAAAATCCACAGGAGGGGTTAAAGAAAAGGAAGTGTGAGGTTTTTCCCATTAAAATTTCTCATGAATTCTTACATTGATGAGGATTCTTGGCTTCCTCAGAACAGCCCACAAGGCAGCCCGCAAATACTGTAGATCTCTGCATCAATGGCTAAGAGTTGTGGGGGGCACAACTACAAAAAAGTTCTCCTCACTGGTAAGCCCTGTACACAAGACAGCCACACACTGACAGATAATTGTTGCTGTTATGTAGTGTGGCTTTTAAACTCTTCTGTTCACAAAAGTACTTTCACATATGGAAACACACAGCTGAGCACTGGGAATTAATTTATCTCTGCATTGAATTACATATGTCTATATTTATATATTTATATTTACCTTTATTGAACAGAGGCCCATTTTAAGATCTAGCAGGATTGGTGTGTTATTTTTAGGTAAATAGTTAAGCATGGAACTATTTCAGGAGCAGCCAGAAAGAAATAAGACCATGGCTTTTTTTTTTTTTTTTTTTTTTTTTTGGTAATAGTGGAGAACAATTTTTATTTTGAATTGTTGTTCTTTCATAGACACATTCTGGTGTCATCAAGTGGAACAGCAACATCATTCTTTAGGAAAGTAGACACCTGCTTTCTGCAAATATTTTTCCAGGCACTGAGAATGATACACATTTTGTGGATGAGTATGAGAGGGAGGTATTAAATACAAATTTTACATGGTAAAGTGCAGTTTTGCCTCCACTGTAGGGGAGGGGAAGGGTTGGGGGGGAAGTGTTGCAGATACTGCAAAATGCCTGTCCTAGCTGTATTGGAACAGGTGTCATCACTTATCAAGGCTGAGAAGTCTGCCTTTTCTCTTAAGTTGATCTTTTCTTTTCATTTACCTTTAAAACTAGTTATAGCATATGAGTCAGAAAATACGGTCCAATCAAAGTAGTGACAAAATGATATTTGGGCTGCCTTCTGATGAAGAAAGTTGTGTCTAAGAGATGCTGGGGGAAAACAAGTTGTTACTGGGAGCCACCTGCATCTCTTTGTGTGTCCCGCTGTGGTCCATGTTTTTTTGCAAATCAATGGTAAACCTTGAAATCTGCAGTATCTGTCAAAATGAGACATCCCAATTTTTCAAATAATGTAAAGGCTGAGAGCATCCTCTTTATTTTCATGTATGGAAAAAATGCATGTTCTCATTGACAACTGTTCACAAAAAGTTAAGAGAGATTATATACAAACTCTCATCTCTTTGATTTCATACAAACATTTAGAAAATGGAGCCATAACTTTAGAGCTTGGTGATAGTATTAAATAGGTGATGCTTAGGATATTGGAAATGACTTTGAAGTAGTACTTCTTGCCCCTCATCTGCTGTGTCCAAAAAACAAACAAACCATTTGTAATCAATTAAACTTCAGTTTGGCCTTTGAAATGAGAGAAACAGACATGCACATTCAATGTAGATCAAATATTTACTGGAAATCATGGCTAGAGAAATTGTTATCCACATTTAGGAAATCAGATTTTATAACTCTTATTGTCTAATGCCCCTAATAAGATTATACTAATCTGAGATATACTTCTGGGGAAACTTAAGTACATGAAAATCTCTTCACTTCTTAACTGCTTTAAAATAATGAACAGAAGCCATATCTCAATGCTAAGGTTTAGACTACTCAGAAATGCAAAGATATTTTGAATTAAATCTACCCTATCAGGGCTCAAGTATCAGGGGATAGCCGTGTTAGACTGTATCCACAAAAACAACAAGGAGTCCGGTGGCACCTTAGAGACTAACAGATTTATTTGGGCATAAGCTTTCATGGGTAAAGAACCCACTTCTTCAGATGCAACTAACAGGGCTCTTAAGCCTAAATCTAGAAGTACAAGTTGCATTTTTTTGCTTGCTGTCTGGGATTCATTGCAATCAATGGTGCAGGAAAAATTTTTGTAGTAGGGGTGCTAAAAGTGTAAACCGTGTATTTAGGTTGCTATTACTACTTCAAGCCTGGGGGTGCACCCCCACATCCCTAGTTCCAGTACCTATGATCACAATGTGACACTTTCTCTGCCTACAAGCATGAAGAAGGCCAGGTAGTATTACATGAATGCTGCTCACTAATGATCAGAGAGGCTGATTCCTGTGCATTTCAATAATTTGATAGTCTCATGAAAATGGAGGGATGACATACAAACATGAGGAAAGGCTACATCCCAGCTCAGCTCTTGGCAGGCTGTCTATCCCTGAAGTGTGATAGAAACCTAAATGTGTTAGTTCTCATGCAGGGAAGCTGATGGGCATTTTTGTTTCCTGTCAAAAAATCAAAAGAGAGGACAACACATTTTTAAAGAAGGTTAAATTTTGGACTAGTCAACCTTGGCAAAGTCTTTCGGTTTCCACAGAACCCTTAATTCAAACCCAGTGTGCTTGAATATTACAGCACATATGGTTAGTAAGATCTCCTGCTGTTCTGAGGCCTCCTGGGAGAAGACCATATGTGTTACAAAGGAAATGTTTTTCAATCAGTTTCTTGGTGGATAGTCTTGCTTTACAGTTTACTACAATTGTTTTAAAAAGAAGTAACCCAACTTTATTGTTCGTCCATCACATCTCAGCTGGGAATTAGTTTAGCTGAGCTTCAGCAACGTGTGGGTCCCCTCTGCTGTTTAATGTCACTAGCACAGTAGGTATGGTGGCACTAGCGACAGTGTATTTTCGTGAAAGCTTCAAACTATTATTTATTTTTATTGAGGGGCTTTTGGGTTTCACAAGAGAATCCAGTGACTTAATTGGACTGGATCTGTGTTGCCTAAAGCAGTTTAAGGCAATATTATCAAAAAGAGTAAACATTTAATCCCCTTATACTTAAATTAAACTGCTGCACTGTGGGTGATATGAGCCACTAAAGTAGCAAATCAGGGTGAAAGGACGACTAGTACTTCATTAAACTTCCCCATTTCTTCCCTCTCCCCTTTTTGTTGATACGGTGTAACCTGTGTATAGCAGATGCTATTGTATTTGTGAACATACAGGTGCCCTGATCTAAGGTACTTCCACATATTCTTTCCAATAACTTCATAAGGCATCTGTTATTCAATAGAATAAAATTCCCAATGAGTCATTCTGTCTTTCACAGGGTTTCACTTTAAGTGGAAGTTGCTGTAGTCACAATTGCAATTGGTACATTACAATGCACTGAACAATTTGGGACTTTGTCTACTTTCATATATATATATATATATATATATATATATATATATATATATATATGTGATGTCTTCTGTATCTGAGTTCATTGTAAGCAGATTCCAATGTACATTGTTTGTTTGAGATTTTTGATGATTAAAGTTAGGAGTTTCCTGTTAGCAAATTAGGATGTGAATAATGCTAGCTAGGACAGTTATTAATACAATTACTAATACAACAAGCTGATTCTTGCATTAATCAAGGCTAGCGTCTAGGACTGAGTTTGTATAAAAGGTAAAAGAACAGTCAGATGAAAAATTGTATACATGATATATTTCATAAAAGTACCTTGAGAATTAATGAACTAAGCCCCTCAAGTTTATAATTTTAACTGAGAAACCTGAAGCATAACTATCAAAATACTTTAATATAAACACTTTTAATAATGTTCTCTCCTGTCTCTGAGAAATAATTTCCAGTATCCTTACATCTGACTTGGTTTTTTACGGTTTTGTGGAAAGTAGATGACAAATGTAAACAAATCAGTGTTGCATATACTGTAAACCTAGTACACTAGGCAAAATCTGAGATAAATAAGGAGAAAAGTACAATGCACAGTTCTACTCACTGGGCACGAGGAGCGAGAGCTTAATAAATTTAGCAGCAGGACTTGTAAGTTCTTTGAACTAACAGGTCTGCATCTGACATATCTCTGAAAGGCAAAAAGGGTATTGTGGCTTCCCCCCTCCAGTGAACAGAAAAGTAGCTACAAGAGCGTTATGTAAACTTCTGAAATAGGGTTCACATAGAGGCAAAAAACAAGCATGGAAAATTTCAAACCCCAAAGTTGAATTTGAGAGTTAAGAGTATGTGAAAATAGGGTTAAAACAAACTATTTTGCAACCTTAAATATCACAAAGCCTAACAAGAGCCCATTATAATATTAAACTGATTGTAATAGTGGCTGTATTCGTATATATGTATAAATGCTTCTCTGCTGCTTTGCAGGACTACAAAAGGGGTTTTGTGAATAGGCACATGATAGGAGGTTATGGTGGCCGGTGAAACTCAGAGATGCAGATTCTACACATTTTCATGAAATTCATAGAAATTTGTGTACCATCAAATATATTTTGCTTAGAGGGGAAGCGAAGTCCCAGACACATCTGGGGAGTGGATCAAAGAGCTGAGGTCTTAAAGTGTGTACACTTTCTTAGGTAGTAAGTAGCAGCTCACGCTGCATGTTTGACTTCTGATACTCTGTAGGAGCGTTTCTGATTCTTAAGATGGACTAAATGTGCAAAAAGTCAGTGATCTTAAGTCAGGGTGTGATGATTCTTTATAATTCAATAATTTTAGTTTGGTTCTTTTAGTATGTTGTTCAACCAGCCTTGAAAATAAAATCAATCTTATCTTACAGTATTTACTAATGTTAGAATCTGTAAATACGGTTTGTCTCTCATGCCTCCTCACGTTTATCTAGTTGAAGCTGCTTGATTTAAAGTAATTAAGATAATGTCCAGAATAGGTGGGAGTGGTCTCATGTGACTGCTTTCAAGGAGTGTATCCATAAAGGGATACAGAGCATTGGAATTAGCTTTGGTAAATGTAAATATTAAAGCAAAGGCTAATTTGAGGGCAGGAAAATAGAGTTTAATTTCTTTATTGAAAAGATCTATTGAATTAGGGTCATCCCAGCTTTTGTGAGGTGTTTGAACAATTTCAAGTACTCTAATACTGTGGGCAAGTGGTTTTTGGATTGATCAACAGTAAATGTCTACTTCTTAATTTCAGATAAGCTAGAGATTCTTTAATAGAAAACAAAGCAAGGAAAGAGCAAAGGGCCTGATTCTCTTCTCATCGTTGTAAACCAATTACATTCGTGTAAGACAGGAGAACAAAGCCCAAAACCTTTTGCCCTCCATCCCTTAAATATATACAGTTACTATACTTCTAAATCGCTGAGCTTCCTTTCAGTGCTGCTTCTGCCTCTGCTGCACTTTCACAGTCGGGGTGTGGGGGGGTTGATTCTCTCCTTTAAATCCTGTTAAATCAGCTGAGTGGTGTGGCAGGTCAGCAGAGTGCAAGTGTGATGACTCTGATAAGGGTGAATCTGCTGCCGCTTTCTCCCTGCTTCTGTGGCAATTGGTGAAGGAAAAGGATCACAGAAATGAGGTGTCTGAGGGAAATGCTGTACAGAGTGCTATTTATGACTACCGGGTGCTAGTAGAACCTTGAGGCCAGACTTACTGTGATATTTAAGTACCTAAAGATGCAGATAGGCTACAAATGCCAGAGCACATTAGGCACCTTAAATCTGTGCTTAGGCACTTTTGAAAATACCAGTAGTCACCTATCCTACTTCCTTAGGCACCCAGATACCTATGAAAATCTGTCTCTTGGGGTCTAGAAGCTGCAGTGTCTACAGCACTTGCCTAAATCATGGTACACAGACCCACGCTACTAGGGATTGTTTCAGCAAAAAGATTGGAGACCACAGCAATCCAGACACTCTACAACAGCGTTTCTCAAATGTGGCCACCAGGGGCTTTTTCCTGTGGTGATGGTAGGGGGGAGGGGTGTGCAAGCAGCAGCTTTCCCCTGGGGTTGCCAGGAGGGGTTGGGCCCTGCCCCCCTCTGGAGCAACAAACACCAGAGAAAGCAGGCAGCCAGTGTGAGTTCCCCATCGCCCTTGGCCCCTGCTGCCTCCCCACCTTCCCTTCCAAGGCTTAATTTGTCCTCCGGTTTGCCAGAGCTGAGTAACATCTGCTGTGAAAAGTGATATTTTTGTTTAATATCACTTTTCACTGCCTCCCAGCTAGCTAACAAGTCTGCTGCTGTGAAGTGATATTGACAAACATACAAATATCACTTTTCACAGAAGCAGACTTACTAGCTAGCAAGTTTAAAAAAAAAAAAAAACAACAAACCCCCCCCCACACACACACACAACCAAAAAAGCAAAAGAAACAACAACAAAAACAGCATGCAAAGCATCTTATTTGTTTCTATTCAGTTTAAGTCTAGTAAATAATAGAGACAACTGTACTTTTTTTTTATTATTGAGTCTTCAAAAAAATCCTTACATAAATAAATTACTACATGTATTTGTGCATTTTTATTCATTTTTTCCAAAGTTAATTAACAATTTTAGGAAAAATTGTCACAGCGGCCATCAGCAAGAGTTGGTGGCCACACACTGAGGCCACCAAAAAATTGGTTGTGAGAACCCCTGCTCTGAGGAGGTGATGACTGTGCTGCTCATAGAGCTACCACCATTATCATATGGAAAGAAATGACAGTAACAATCGCTGTGTTCCTTGCCTATAGGAACAGTAGCTTGGTTTGCTTGTGGATTATTTGCTTGTATATTTATGTGGGGAAATTAGGAAAAGCACAGTTGAAGAAATTACTTTATGTTGCAAATTTAAAAGGTTTTTGGCAGGGTAAGGGGGAGCAGATGTTTGTTCAGGAAGAACCAGTAGTTGTTAAAAAGCCTACAAATTTTAGAACCTAATTTGCATAAATATTTTTAAGTTTGATACATCTCATTTAGGAGAAGAGGTGCTTAGATTGCTATCCAATTCAGGTTCTGGGCCACCCTGCACAACAACTGTTACAGGACCCTGCTATCTTCTAAGGCCTTGAGTCTCCCTTCCTGCTCTCCCCTGCCCCCGCAGTGCAGCCCCCTCCTGCGCTGGCGGTGCGGCATGCTGAGACTGCAGGAGAGGGGGGACAGCAGGGGAGGAGCCAGGGGCTCAAGGGCCAGGCAGGATGGTCCCGCAGGCTGTAGTTTGCCCACCTCTGCTCTACACACAGGTACTGGAGGAGGATGATTTCACCTCTGAGACCATTTTGCCCAAACTGAAAGGAAAAGAAAAAGCCAAGCCTCATTCTTAGGCCCTATTTTCAGAGCAAGAAATGAAATATATCTTCTGAACACTACTACGACATACATGTACATCTTATCAGTTGTGACTATCAGTTGTGATCCTGCAACCTGCCTTCCAGTTGACAACACCCCCACCTTTAGTCCCACAGCAAGTTTTAATTAAATACTGGAATAGTGCTTTGCACATGTACATGCCGTGTAAGTGCCCATCACAGACTGGATGACAGGAGATGGATCACATGATAATTGCCCTGTTATGTTCATTCCCTTTGAAGCACCT
Organism: Chelonia mydas; assembly: GCF_015237465.2. Taxonomy (NCBI): domain Eukaryota; kingdom Metazoa; phylum Chordata; order Testudines; family Cheloniidae; genus Chelonia; species Chelonia mydas. Next base: position 77,230,650 of record NC_057854.1, read on the forward strand.
GGCATTGGCCTCTGTAGGAAGATAGGATACTGGGCAAGATGAACCATTTGTCTGACCCAGTATGGCCATTCTTATGTTCGTATATTCTAAGTGCTAAATATTAAAGTACAGCTGAGATGGGGATTGTGAGCTTGTTAATAGTCAGTTGAGTTGAAGCCCTTCTTCATTAGCATTGCAGTTTGCTGTACAATTGTTCAGTGATATTAATGTTGCTTTGAGTTTGCTAGCTCCAGAGGTGCTAAGAATTTTCTGACAGAATTTTTCATATGGCAGATTTAACATTCAAAACATGACTCTTCTTTCAAAATTAATTTTAAATTAATGTTCGAGTTTGGAACTTGTAATAGTAAATACCATACCATTATACCAAACAGCAGGTCTTAAAATGTGAAGACAGGGCACATACTTTCAACTGTACCAACTTCTGATTACAGAAGCCACATAACTAGCTACCCTTTTTGTGTCCTCCTCCAACTCTAGTCTTTGCAGCCTCTTTCCTCTCCCTGAGCTGGTCTGCTGTGACTCAGTCTCTCTTTAGAACACTCATACTTAAAGAAGCCTCTAAATATTAATCCTCCCTTTTAACAAACTTTAACAAGTGGTTCAGAGAAAGAGGATGGAAATGGAGAATTCACAAGACATTCTGTACAACTCCACTCAGTCATTTGCTGCTTGTGTACCCTATCATTCATCTATACGTTTGTTATCTGTTTAGATTCTAAGATTTATGTAAGGTAAGGACCTGGTTTTCCCTCCTCTTAGAAAAGCATCCAACACTGTTTCTGTGCTATGTAAGTAATCTGAAATACAGTATGGACTGTAACCTTCCCCTAGAAATAACTAGGTTAAGAATAATTATTTATTTCAGCAAACAAACTTTGTAAGTCTCTCATCTAAAAGCAATAACATAGTTAATTGTACTTAGCAACCAATTTGTTGTCTACTGTTTTGCTACTGGATGCAAGTACATGCCTCTGTAGCCAGCTGGACCCAACTGTATAGTGTTTCAACTGTCTGATACCCAAATTAACTTCATTACAACAGCAGCACATTATTTTTAATCATAATTTTGTAAACCTTTGTAAACTTGATTGTTAGGAGTCCCAAGTCTTGGATAGCTGAAAAAAGTACCATCAAAAGTTCCTGAATTTCAGGGAATTGTCAGACCTCTGGAACTTTGTAAATGCTGCTTCAGTTTAACCTCACCTTAACTATATGTGCTGTGTGTAAAATTCTAAACTAGAAAGAGCAGCTGCATAATAATACCTAGCTCTTATATAGTGCTGTTCATCAGTAGATCTCAGAGGACTTTACAAAGATGGTCAGTGACTGTCTCCCCACTTTACAGATGAGGAAACTGTGGTGCAGAGAAGTGAAGAGATTTGCCCAAGGTCACCTAGCAGGCTAGTGGTAGAACCAAGAACAGAGCCCAGGTCTCCCAAGTCCCAGCCCAGGGCTGTCGGGAAGGTCTGACTGCCTCCCATAAAGAATGTGTCTCTTTGAACCATGTAGCAGTAGGTAATTTCTGCTTCCAAACACCTAATAAAAATTTGCTCTATAATTAACTATGTTGGCAAGAGAGGAAGGGAAGGGAAGGGGCTTCTGGTTAAGGAACTGGACAGGGACTCAGGAGATCTGGGTTCAGTTCCTGGATGTACCACAGCTTTCCTTTCTGACCTTCCTATAGATTGCTTAATCCCTTGGTGCCTCAATTTCCCATATATTAATATGGGAATAATAATAATAATACTTTTCTCCCACCCTGTGTTTATGTAGATGGTAACCTCTTTGGGGCAGGGACTGTCTCTTACTATTTACAGTACCCCATCTTGGTTGAGGTCTCAAGACCATACCAGTACAAATAATGATGCATATAATACCTCTGAGATATTAGTGTGTGTGTTTTTCTCTCTCTCTTTTTAGGGAGCAAAGGTTCTACTGGCATTTGAAGCTCATATTTCCTCACAGTCATGCTGAATACACAGTAAAAAGGTACCTGAGATTGTAAAAAGCAAACTAGTTTTATAAGACTGTTTGGTTAGTTTCTTAGCCATCTTTTTGTATGTGGTAATAAGACTCAAGATAAAGATTTATTTTGTTTTTTTGGTTGTTACATAGGGGACACTTCAAGTTAATTCACTTTTTTAAAATACTAGTTTTGTTTCTATCACCTTAGAAGCATAACACTGAAGTCTGTTTTCAAATTGAATTTCTCTAATTTAAATACTTGTTTTATTTGATAATCTTTTGTAAATAGAGCAGCCTTGTATATGCCTCTTGATGCTTGCTGTCCACATGCATCAGCATGCTAATATAGAGGAGTTTTGCATACTCCTAATGTTTTCCTTGATCTTCAGAGAAAATCCCACTCCCTGCAGGAAATCCTTTCCCACACCAGAGAGGATGGAAAGGAAGCCATGTTGCCTTTGTAGCAGATGCTACTAACCCGCTCCCTGAAAGGAAAGCAGAAAAACAGCAACTCCTTAACAAACAAAAACTACCTCTTCTCTCCCCATGCCTATTGGGCTAGGAAAGCTCAGAAGTAGCCACTTGCTGTCAGGACTGGAAGTTGCTTTTCCAGCTGCAGGCATGGGGAAGGATAAGAGGCAGAGTCTCTGTTTCCTTCCTGCAGGTGCCAGCTAAGTCCTAATGTTGAATGAGAGTATGTTTGTGCTGCAGTTAGACACCCATGATTGGCCTGCACTAAGCTGACTCAGGTTCACTGGGCTGTTTAATTGTGGTGTAGATGAACAGGCTGGAGCCTGAGCTCTGGGACCCTCCCCACTCAGGGTCCTAGAGCCCAGGGTCCAGCCTGGTCCTAGAGCCCAGGGTCCAGCCTGAGCCCAAATGTCTACACTGCAGTTAAACAGCCCCTTAGCCAGATCCCTGCGAGCCCCAATTGACACAGGACAGCTGCAGGTTTTTAATTGCAGCATAGGCATACCCTGTGTGCTGGGGCTGGTAATATCCATTGCCAGCTTGTGCTATGTTGATGCACATTGCACCCTTTCCAGATGTTACCTGCTGGTGATATATCAATTTAAACATGGAAAGACCATTTCCTTAAAATTGCTTTAATACTTCTTTTTGAATGATACTTAATAAACTGCATTTTTATCTTTTTGGCCAAAGGGTGCCCGATGATAAAACACTAGGTGAAATCCTTAAACCTTACCTTGATCCTGAAGAATCAGATCCTGTTATTCGTCAAAGGTATGTATTAAAAACCATTAGTAATTTTACTTAACTGATTTTAAAATAACAAAACTATTCAAATAAATTCTGTCAAACTGTCAGTTTTCCACTTTTACCATTCAGAATTGGATTCCTAGCTAATAGTGCACTTGCCATCTTTGTGATGAAAGCCACTTCATTAATGCTTATTGACTGAAACTAAATTAAGTAAATTTCATGATTCTAAGGAAAGGAAGGAGAGAGCGAGAGAGCAGCTGAATAAGGACTTCAAAAAGCAGACTCTAAGAAACTCAGAGAAGTGGTAGGTAAGGTCCCCTGGGAAGAAAATCTAAGGGAAAAGGGAGTTCAGGGCAGTGGTGGTTCCTCAAGGAGACAATATTGAAGACACAACTGTAAACTATTCCGATGTAAAGGAAAGATCAGAAGAATGACCTGAAAATTAAAAAGGAATCGTACAAAAACTTGAAACATTGAGAAGGAGGAATACAGAAGAACAGCACGAGTATGTAGTGACAAAATCAGAAAGGCTGAGGCACAAAAAAATGAGTTACATGTGGCAAGGATCATAAAAGACAAAGAAGAGGATCTTTAAATACATTAGGAGCAAGAAAAAGACAAAGGAAAGTGTAGGTCCTTTGTGTATCTGGGAATGAGAGCTAATAACAGATGACATCAAGAAAGCTGAAGTGCTTAATGCCTATTTTGCTTCAGTCTTTACTGAAAAGGTTAATGGTGAGCAGATACTCAACACAATGTTAACAACCAAGGCAAAGAAACATAAGCCAAAATAGGGAAAGAACAAGCTAAAGAACATTTGGATAGATTAGATGTATTCAAGTCAGCAGGGCCTGATGAAATTCATCCTAGGGTACTTAAGGATCTATCTGTAGCAATATTGGAGCCATTAGCAATTATCTTTGAGAACTCCTGGACGACAGGAAAGGTCCCAGAAGAATGGAGAAGGGAAGCATAGTACCTATCTTTTAAAGGGGGAACCAGGAGGACCCAGGGAATTATAAACCAGCCATCCTAACTTCAGTACCTGGAAAAATACTGGTGCAAATTATTAAACAATCTGTTTGTAAGGACCTGAAGGATAAGAAGATTATAAGGAATAGTCAGCATGGATTTGTCAAAAAATAAATAATGACAAACCAACCAAATTTCCTTTCTTGGTATGATTATTGACGTAGTGGATGGGGGGAAGCAGTAGACATGCTATACCTTGATTTTAGTAAGGCTTTTGACACAGTTCCACAGGACATTCTCATAGCAAACTAGCGAAATGTGATCTAGATGAAATTACTCTAAGGTGGATGCACAACTGGCTGAACAACTGTTCTCAGAGTTATCAATAGTTTGCTATGAAATTGTCTAGTAGAGTCCCACAGGGGTCAGTCCTGGGTCTGGTACTAGTCAATATTTTCATTAATGACTTGGATAATGGAGTAGAGAGTATGCTTATAAAATTTGCAGATGACACCAACCCGGGAGGGGTTTCAAGCACTTTGGAGGACAGGTTTAAAATTCAAAATGACGTTGACAAATTGGAGAATTGGTCTGAATTCATTGCGATGAAAGTCAATAAAGACAAGTGCAAATTACTTCACTGAGGAAGGAAAAAATCAAATGCACAACTACAAAATGGGGAATAACTTTCTAGGTGGTAGTACTGCTGAAAAGGATCTGCGGGTTATAGTGGATCACAAACTGTATGAGTCGTCAATGTACTGCAGCTGCAAAAAAGGCTAATATGATTCTGGGGTGAATTAACAGGAGTGTAATATGTAAGACACAGGAGGTAATTGTCCTGTCTACTTGGCACTGGTAAGGCCCCAGCTGGAGTACTGTGTCCAGTTCTGGGCACCACAGTTTAGGAAAGATGTGGACAAATTGGAAAGAGTCCAGAGGAGAGCAAGAAAAGTGATAAAAGGTTTAGAAAAATGACCTATGAGGAAAGCTTAAAGGAGGGCATGTTTTGTCTTGAGAAAGGAAGACTGAGGGGAGACCTGATAAGTCTTCCAGTATGTTAAGGGTTGTTGTAAAGAGGACAGTGATCACTTGTTCTCCATGTCCACTGAAGGTAGGATAAGAAATAATGGGATAATCTGCAGCAAGGGAGATGTAGGTTCGATATAAGGAACAGCTTTCTGACTATAAGGGGTAGTTAAGCTGTGGAATAGGCTTCCAAGGGAGGTCATGGAGTCCCCATCATTGGAAGCTTTTAAAAACAAGTTTGAGAAACGCCTGTCAGGGATAGTCTAGTTTACTTGGTCCCTTCCAGCCCTGCATTTGTATGCTTCTAAAGTCATTGAATTTAAACCAGCAGCACTCAAAGAAATTGCTGATGATACAAATGAAATGGTTAAAAAATCCAAAGAATTAATTTAAATGATGGTAATGTTAATGCCTTATCTGGAGAAAGTAGAGAAACACGTTTGCAATCCAAGCTCTGATTCACAGACCGTCTTAAAATTCTGGCTAGTGGCAAACCTGTATTTACATTGACAGGAAGGCTGTTTTCATAGAGTATCAGGGTTGGAAGGGACCTCAGGAGGTCATCTAGTCCAACCCCCTGCTCAAAGCCTGACCAATCCCCAACTAAATCATCCCAGCCAGGGCTTTGTCAAGCCTAACCTTAAAAATACCTAAGGAAGGAGATTCCACCACCTCCCTAGGTAACGCATTCCAGTGTTTCACCACCCTCCTAGTGAAAAAGTTTTTCCTAATTTCCAACCTAAACCTCCCCCACTGCAACTTGAGACCATTACTCCTTGTTCTGTCATCAGCTACCACTGAGAACAGTCTAGATCCATCCTCTTTGGAACCCCCTTTCAGGTAGTTGAAAGCAGCTATCAAATCCCCCCTCATTCTTGTCTTCTGCAGACTAAACAATCCCAGTTCCCTCAGCCTCTCCTCATAAGTCATGTGTTCCAGTCCCCTAATCATTTTTGTTGCCCTCCGCTGGACTCTCTCCAATTTTTCCACATCCTTCTTGTAGTGTGGGGCCCAAAACTGGACACAGTACTCCAGATGAGGCCTTACCAATGTTGAATAGAAGGGAACGATCACATCCCTCGATCTGCTGGCAATGCCCCTACATATACATCCCAAAATGCCATTGACCTTCTTGGCAACAAGGGCACACTGTTGACTCATATCCAGCTTCTCGTCCTGCAGAAAAGGACCTAGGGCTTACAGTGAACTGCTGCCTAGCCATTCGGTCCCTAATCTGTAGCAGTGCATGAGATTCTTCCGTCCTAAGTGCAGGACTCTGCACTTGTCCTTGTTGAACCTCATCAGATTTCTTTTGGCTCAATCCTCTAATTTGTCTGGGGCCCTCTGTGTCCTATCCCTACCCTCCAGCGTATCTACCTCTCCTCCCAGTCATCTGCAAACTTGCTGAGGGTGCAATCCACACCATCCTCCAGATCATTTATGAAGATATTGAACAAAACTAGCCCGAGGACCGACCCTTGGGGCACTCCACTTGATACCGGCTGCCAACTAGACATGGAGCCATTGATCACTACCCGTTGAGCCCGACAATCTAGCCAACTTTCTATCCACCTTATAGTCCATTCATCCAGCCCATACTTCTTTAACTTGCTGGCAAGAATACTGTGGGAGACCGTGTCAAAAGCTTTGCTAAAGTCAAGGAACAACACATCCACCACTTTCCCCTCATCCACAGCACCAGTTATCTCATCATAGAAGGCAGTTAGATTAGTCAGGCATGACTTGCCCTTGGTGAATCCATGCTGACTGTTCCTGATCACTTTCCTCTCCTCTAAGTGCTTCAGAATTGATTCCTTGAGGACCTGCTCCATGATTTTTCCAGGGACTGAGGTGAGGCTGACTGGGCTGTAGTTCCCAGGATCCTCCTTCTTCCCTTTTTTAAAGATGGGCACTACATTAGCCTTTTTCCAGTGATCCGGGACTTCCCCGGATCGCCATGAGTTTTCAAAGATAATGGCCAATGGCTCTGCAATCACATCCGACAACTCCTTTAGCACCCTCAGATGCAGCGCATCCAGCCCCATGGACTTGTGCTCGTCCAGCTTTTCTAAATAGTCCCGAACCACTTCTTTCTCCACAGAGAGCTGGTCACCTCCTCCCCACGCTGCGCTGCCCAGTGCAGTAATCTGGGAGCTGACCTTGTTCGTGAAGACAGAGAAGAAAAAAAAGCATTGAGTACATTAGCTTTTTCCACATCCTCTGTCACTAGGTTGCCTCCCTCATTCAGTAAGGGGCCCACACTTTTCTTGACTTTCTTCTTGTTGCTAACATACCTGAAGAAACCCTTCTTGTTACTCTTAACATCTCTTGCTAGCTGCAACTCCAGGTGTGATTTGGCCTTCCTGATTTCACTCCTGCGTCCCCGAGCAATATTTTTATACTCATCCCTGGTCATTTGTCCAATCTTCCACTTCTTGTAAGCTTCTTTTTTTGTGTTCAAGATCAGCAAGGATTTCACTGTTAAGCCAAGCTGGTCGCCTGCCATATTTACTATTCTTTCTACACATTGGGATGGTTTGTCCCTGTAACCTCAATAAGGATTCTTAAAATACAGCCAGCTCTCCTGGACTCCTTTCCCCCTCATGTTATTTTCCCAGGGGATCCTGCCAATCAGTTCCCTGAGGGAGTCAAAGTCTGCTTTTCTGAAGTCCAGGGTCCGTATTCTGCTGCTCTCCTTTCTTCCCTGTGTCAGGATCCTGAACTCAACCATCTCATGGTCACTGCCTCCCAGGTTCCCATCCACTTTAGCTTCCCCTACTAATTCTTCCCAGTTTGTGAGCAGCAGGTCAAGAAGAGCTCTGCCCCTAGTTGGTTCCTCCAGCACTTGCACCAGGAAATTGTTCCCTACCCTTTCCAAAAACTTCCTGGATTGTCTGTGCACTGCTGTATTGCTCTCCCAGCAGATATCAGGGTGATTTGAAGTCTCCCATGAGAACCAGGGCCTGCGATCTAGTAACTTCCTTGAGTAGCCGGAAGAAAGCCTCGTCCACCTCATCCCCCTGGTCCGGTGGTCTATAGCAGACTCCGACCAAGACATCACCCTTGTTGCTCACACTTCTAAACTTAATCCAGAGACACTCAGGTTTTTCTGCAGTTTCATACCGGAGCTCTGAGCAGTCATACTGCTCCCTTACATACAGTGCAATTCCCCCACCTTTTCTGCCCTGCCTGTCCTTCCTGAACAGTTTATATCCATCCATGACAGTACTCCAGTCATGTGAGTTATCCCACCAAGTCTCTGTTATTCCAATCACATCATAATTCCTTGACTGTGCCAGGACTTCCAGTTCTCCCTGCTTGTTTCCCAGGCTTCTTGCATTTGTGTTTAGGCACTTGAGATAACTCGCTGATCGTCCCTCTTTCTCAGTATGAGGCAGGACCCCTGCCCTCTCACGCGCTCCTGCTCGTGCTTCCTCCCGGTATCCCACTTCCCCACTTACCTCAGGGCTTTGGTCTCCTTCCCCCGGTGAACCTTGTTTAAAGCCCTCCTCACTAGGTTAGCCAGTCTGCTTGCGAAGATGCTCTTCCCACTCTTCGTTAGATGGAGCCCGTCTCTGCCTAGCACTCCTCCTTCTTGGAACACCATCCCATGGTCAAAGAATCCAAAGCCTTCTCTCCGACAGCACCTGCGTAGCCATTCGTTGACTTCCACAATTCAACGGTCTCTACCCAGGCCTTTTCCTTCCACGGGGAGGATAGACGAGAAGACCACTTGCCCCTCAAACTCCTTTATCCTTCTTCCCAGAGCCACGTAGTCCGCAGTGATCCGCTCAAGGTCATTTTTGGCAGTATCATTGGTGCCCACATGGAGAAGCAGGAAGGGGTAGCGATCCGAGGGCTTGATGAGTCTCGGCAATCTCTCTGTCACATCATGAATCCTAGCTCCTGGCAAGCAGCAGACTTCTCAGTTTTCCCGGTTGGGGCGGCAGATAGATGACTCAGTCCCCCTGAGGAGAGAGTCCCCGACCACCACCCGCCTCCTTCTCTTGGGAGCGGTGGTTGTGGAACCCCCAACCCTAGGACAGTGCATCTCATGCCTTCCAATCGGCAGAGTCTCCTTCTGTTCCCTTCCCTCAGATGTATCATCTAGTCTCCGCATACCACTCTCCGCATTAGTACCTGTGGAGAGAACATGAAAACGGTTACTAACCTGTATCTGCGTTGCTAGTACATGGACGCTCCCCTTTTTTCTTCTGGAGGTCACATGCTGCCAAATTGGTTCACCATCGTCCTGTCCCTGCTGTTTTGGTTGTAGGCATCTAAAAAGTTAGTAAATCTCTTAACGGTAACAAGTGGTTTAGACTTTTTCTTTAATGTGATTTGTCTAGATTTCATGAGTTGTGTTTTTTTTCCAGATTAAAAATATATACAATGTCTCCTCAGTCCGATGTGCAAATTTTAATGAAAATAGAAAACAGGCAACATAATTCTGTCAGGTAAGGGATATATTTTTTCTGTATGTAGGCTGTTTGTGTACTTTTTAGAGAGAAATTACTTGTTGAAGATGTTTCCTAGTCTCTAGTGGTGCTGTGATAAAGATAATGTGTCTGTACTCTCCCAGATTAAATCGCTTCTGTTTAGCAACATGAAATTACAAAAAAGTTGCAGTTAAAATCAAGATAAAGTTTAGTGAGACAACATGTAAGCATCTGTAAAATTAAGCTGAATTTACTGTGCCATATGATGCTTTCTCAACATTACTAGCTGGTCAGATTTCACATTCTGATGTTTTCAGATCAAGATTTAAGCTTCTTGAACCTAAACTTTAATAAAATTTTATTCTTTATTATATTAGCTCTGGACAAAATTTGTTTTATACCATCAAAATAAAAACTGTGCAAATAGCTAAAGAAATAATTCTACACATATCATAAGCACCATTTGGAACACTTCACCCAGCTGCCATTGTTATTGAAAAGGGAACATACTTTTAATACTGTAGTTTATTGTGATTCTTATTGTGATACTGTAGTTTATTGTGATTCTTAGTTAAGATTTCTGAACTGCATTCCTTTCTTCAAATGTAACAAACTTAATGTCATCTAACTTTTTCCCTGAAACATGACATACCATTGTTAAAGAAAAGCATCAATGATATTACGAGAATGTCTGTTGTAAACAGACATTCAATTTCCCTGTCATTTAATTTCATTGTAAACTCTATGCAAGAGTGAGTGTAGAATATACTCTGAACTTGAATGACAGAACGAAACTTTACAAATTCTTAACTTTTCTTCTTCTGATACTTGTTTCTCAGTAACTGTAACATTGGCTACAAGATAGTTGTCCGCTAGCAGTTTTTCTTTTTGCATAAAATGAGCTGATTTCAACGTCAGGATTTAATACATTTAGGAGACTTTGTCAACTTCTACTTTTTTTAAAAAATTGACTAACTTTATAAAATTACCTTTCTGATGGAGCACCATTTAAATAGTATGTACAGTATTTTTTAGAAAAATTCCCCATTTTAAATTATTTTTATTTGGGCTTTTCTGCTCTCCTGCTAATTGGTTGGTGGCGGGGGGGATCAAGAGCTCCAAAAACAAACATGTTGTTGAAATCTTTACTTATTATGATTGCAGCCTATCTTGTTCCCTTCCTCTTTATGCATATATTGCCTGCCACCACTGAACTGAGACTTGCTGCAGAGTTTTTTGTTTTGATTTGGTTTTTTTGTCATGTAGGCATTCCTTCTATGAACTAGTATAATAAATTTGAGGGGAGGATCAGCTTGATAAAGTATGTGACTTCGAATCCGAAAGTATATGTTCTTTTACCTGCTCTATCATGGACAGTTTGTGTGCCTGTCAGCAAGTCACATAATCTCTTCTCAGTTTCTCCTTCTGTAAAATGGTCATTATATTTTTCTTAGTTCACAGAGGTATTGAGCTAAAATTCATTAATGGTTTGTGACGCTCTTTTGGATCTTCAGATAGAAGGTGTAGTGCATTTAAAAGAAATTAAAAATCCTTAAAGGTTGATCTTCATCTTTTATGTCCAGATATTCAGCAAAATGAATGGGATTATTTACATGTTTAATGTTAGTACTTAAGTACCTTGCTGAATCCTGGGTATAGTTATGCATTCCTCTTGTGGAATGTGACTAGAAATTAAAACTTGTTCTGTTCTTGATTAACTTACCATAGCACTAGGCAAAATAGCCTAAACTTACTAACCAAGACCAAAGGTAGACCCGCGCTTTGGTTCCACAGTGGGGTCTAAAAGGCAACATTCTAATGGGAAGCCCTGGGCTTTAAAGGAAAGACTTAAGTTTTGGTTGAAGTTGAGTATTACAGGAGAATTTAAGAACAGTCACCAACATCAGAATTGCTCTTTTGTGTGAAATCTTCACTTTTTATGATTACAAAGAGGACTGTGTGAGAGAGAAAAATCTTCCTTAGATTGACTTCATATATCAGCACATTTTGTGCAGTCAGTTATCTTCTGTTTTTGTGTGGTTCTTACACACAGAAAAAGGAAGCAAAATATTTTTAAAAGGAAAATGTGATTGTAAAACACCAAAAATTTGGTGAGGAACTCAAGCAGGTAACTTTTTTTAAGTGATAGATTTAAAGCTGATGGCATCCCTTTTAAAATATCAACACTTAGCAAATATATCTGTTTCAGTTCTGTTAAAACAGATATGCTTGTTTTTAGTGCAGTTTTGGGTGCAGCAAGGAAGTTGAATGCTGATCTTTGCTATACCTTCCTCCCCCTTTGCATTCCTTCGGACCATTTTTTCCTCCACCACCATGTTGGTGCCCTATATTAATAAGGGTAGTGTTAACAGCTTTTCCTCTATTGTGCAGGCCAGGTTATTCTTTAATAACATGGGCTTGTCTATGGAGATCTAGTGCACAGCAAGGCAGGGTGTAAATCTACAGTGCTCTAGCCTGCTGCCCACTAAATGGCTGTTTGGACCCTGCTGCCATGCACTAAAAGTTCTGTTATACACTTCGATATACTGCTGTTTCACTCTGCAGCATTCCATGCACTACATGTCTGTATAGACAAGCCCATAAGTACAAAGAGTACCCCATAATCCACCAGTGCTCTGCTCTGCTCACATTGTCTAAGATCAGGCAGAGCAATGGCCCAGCTGTGTGAAAGGAACCCTTTTACCACTAAGTAGCGGGTTGGTGGAGGAAAGTACCAGTATACTGCCCCACAGCCTTTTAAGTTTATGTGAATGTTCTATTATCTAGGATTCAAAAATCACCTTATTAAAATGATTAGATAATAGGAGGACTTTAAGACTATACATTGCCAAATTGGGTAGGGTTTTAGTCCAGAGTCTTTGAAGACAGTTATCTTCATAATTGCAATTATGTATCATTAAAGCACTGGTTCTCAGCTTGCAGCTCAATCAGCGCACAGGTGTAGCCCATGTGACATCCTCAGCACCATACAGGTAGTATATATCCGTATGTATGCAACCCACATAACACAGAGAGCCGCATATGCGGCCCACAGTAGTAAATAGGTTGTGAACCACTGCGTTAATGGAATGCAGTGGTGTTTCAGAGAACTAAATAGGATTATTATAGGCTATAAAACATTAGGCTCCTAGTTTTAAGATAAGCATCTTACAGGAGGATTTCAGTATTTCCTGAAAATGTTTATAAAACAGGAATTTGTGGTTTAATTTTGACTGTTTGATTCTATGACTCACAGTGTAACAACCATTTTAATTTGAATGTCATTTACAAAATGCTAGTCTTATCGGATTTTTTTTCAGGAGAATATTTATATTTGCCAGCTACTACATGTTTTTACTTAAATCATGGGAACCCCAGCTTGGGAAGTTAAACAACAGTTAGCTAACACTACTTCTGCACAGATAGACTGGGTAGCTGTTGAACAACATGAAACTTGCTTGCTTTCCATTGACTCCTTTTTATGTTAGATAGTGACATTCTTCTGCAACCTAATTTATCTGAGATAAGCCTCTGTTTTTGTTTCCCTGGTACAGTCTTCTTCCTGTAGTGCACATAATATGGGAGCCTATCTTGGCTGAGGAGGACTTTGCCAGGATTTTTTTCATTGTGTGTTGGTATTACTCCTTAATCATTTGGAATAGCTTTGGTTGAGTGACTCAAAGCACACCCTCTCACCGTTACCTAGAATTTTAGAGTGTGACTACTAGACCCTTGATAGGCCTCTCGATTAACTACAGGTACTTTAAAAGGGATCTTATAGAGGGAGGATTGGTATTACCAGTGTTATATAGACACAGAAGTTCTCCTTTTACTCTGAAGTCTACAGCTCTCTTCTTTTTGGTTTTGGAAAATCTGCTTTTGGATGGGTTGCTAAAAATTAAGTTTTCCATCTGGAGATGTTAACCTCTATCACCTGGTATGCAATATTCAGTTTGTCTAAGTTTTGTTCTGGTGTGAAACTATTCCAGGGGAGGTTTAAGTGCTGCCTGTTGGATGATTTTTGCACTCTTCTACATTCTTTTATAAAATAGCATTTTCTTTCTTCAAAATAAATTAATGTCCTTACTGTGTCTAATCCTTTATTTGGGATGCCTTCAAAGTGACTTCATGTGGTAAGATTATTGCTTTTTCCACTAAGGGAAGGAAAAATGCAACTGCCAAATTATACAGTCTAGTTTGGGAAATACACCTTCTCATTTTCCTGAGAGAGCTGCCAGATTTGCCTTTGTGAAGCAAATAACTTCATGTTCATTGTAACTAAATTGATGGTCAGAATAATTTGATCAGATTAGTAAACAAAGACATGCAGTTTACATGCATTTATACCAATACAAATATTGCCTGATGAGGCTGCTGTTAACAGGAGAATATTATATGAATGATTTAAGTTAATACTGACTATGACAAATTTTGTTTTGCAAGAAATATTTTTTCTAACAGACTGTCTTTTTGAAACTCAACAAGGATCCTTTCATAAGCTAATTTTCTTCCTAGCCTGTTAACTGTTCATGACTCATTATTAATATATTTTTTTCAGAATAACTGTCACGGAATTAATTTTAATATAACATCAGGAGCCAGATTTTAAAAGGTATTTAGGCACCTAAAGATGCAGATAGTTGCATAGTGTGAGTTAAAATCTGGCTTTAAAGGCCTAGAAGCCTTCCATTAACTTCAGTGAGTTTTGGATCAGTTCCTTGAAGTTCCTCAGGAATACTGAGTGAAATCAGTTTTGGATCAGTTCCTCAGGAATACTGAGTAAAATCAGGCTATATCCTACAGGTATTCCTAATGCAAAGCTTCCATTGACTTCAGTGGAATTCACACTTTCAGAGGGCTCCAATGATGGGGTCTGTACATTTTGTACTGGTGCAACTCATATTTCGATGCTTTAAGGAGCCTTAAAACATCAACACACCCCCTCAGATTGCCTCTTGCTAGCTGCAGTGAGTGACATTGGCCAAAGCAAATGGAAACACAGCCATCCTATCTTATTCAATTGTAGTGGATAGTGAGGAAGAAAAATCCATTAAACAAGTATTGCAAGTGCTTCTCTTCTAAATGCCACTTCTTTATGGTGGTGACCACTTATTTTTCTTTAACTGATCCAAAACAGTTGCTTCCCAGAATTCTGGATGTTAGTAATTCTGGAGCACTTTCCTGTCTCAAGATCAACTGGCAGAAGTAGGAGTTATTTGCTTTGGTAAACTCTTATTTCCATGCCCAGAGAGAATTTTCCTCTGTGGCCTAATGTTTTTTTAAATATCTAGGGATTAAAGTCGCTTTAGAGTCTGCTAATATTATGCTCTTTGCTATTAAGATCGCTAAAACCAACTCATTGACAAATTAAAAAGCTTGATGTACATTCCTCTATCACTTAAAGATAGTATAAATCCTGTAATAGTGATTGTGCTGGAATGCACTTTGTTGTAAATGTTGATATTGATTTATTAGTTTTTATATATGTATTTGTGTGCACCCGCCATGCGCTATGATCTGTACAAATATGAAAGAAAGCTCAGTTTGTGTCCAAATAGGATTATTGTCTAAAAAGACAAACTGATAAAAATAGGGAGCCTTTCTTTCTTTAACCTTCCAGTTAAAATAATTGTAGGTGTCACAAATAGAAATGGTAGGTTAAAATAAAAATCAGATGTAAATGGAAGTTGACTGTGTCTCTTAATTATAAAAATCCATTTGCTTTAATTGTGTATTTATTCAAATGTGCCACTTCACCTTCAGAAAATTGTCTTGGAGTTTAAGATATGGTATAAATAGTAATAGTATTCTGATCAAGACCAAGCAAAATAATAACAATTATTAACTACGGCTATTTTATTATCAAAGAAAGGAAAAGAAAACTTTCAACAGAACAAACAAATGACACAATACAAATGATAAACTAGTGACTTCCATTTCAATTTGCTCTATGTATCTTTCTGAAGAGAGCTTTAACAGAGATTCCACCCTTGAGAGTGAACCCCTCTGTGGGCTCTTCTCTCTTGGTAAGTTAAGAACAAAGTAAATTATTTTCCAAAATTATTGTGAATCCATCCCTTACTATGTCCTTAGGCAGCTAAGAATGTTTATAGATGGGCTAAAGAGTTCTGTTTCAAAGCTGGTGAATCTGTTGGTTATTAGTAAATAATTAACCAGTTTATAGTTGGCAAAGTAGGCAGTTTTAGCTAAACCCTGTGAAATCAAGGAAAACATTTAAATTTATTACTTAGACGCAGTATTTAATGAGCCAGTTATGAATATTAAGACTCTTAAGGCCAGTTACATTCCACTGTTTCTCTGGGCATAAGCTTTCATGGACTAGAACCCACTTCATCAGATGCATGGAGTGGAAAATACAGTAGCAGAAATAAATACACAGCACATGAAAAGATGGGAGTTGTCTCGTTAGACCGACTTCCCACTTGGTAAGGCAACTCCCATCTTTTCCGGTAGAGGCTGTGCCGCACAGCCTAAGGGGGAAGGAGTTCTACTCCCGGTACTTCCTCGTCCCCAAGGCCAAAGGGGGCTTTCGCCCCATCCTAGACCTGTGCGGGCTCAACAAATTCCTGGTCAAGGCCCGGTTCCGCATGGTCTCTCTGGGCACCATCATCCCTTCCCTGGATCCGGGGGACTGGGGACGCCGCCCTCAACATGAAGGACACATATTTTCATATCGTCATCCACCCAGCACATCGGCGGTTCCTACGCTTCACCGTGGGCCAAGAATATTACCAGTTTGTGGTTCTGCCATTCGGTCTAGCCGCGGCCCCAAGGGTGTTCACAAAGTGCATGGTGGTGGTGGCGGCCTTCTTACGGAGGCAGAGAATCCCGTACCTCGGCAACTGGCTCCTGGCGGGCTAATACGAGGCAGAATTGCAGGGCCATGTGGAGGTGGCCCTGAGATTGTTCCGTGAGCTGGGGCTCCTGCTCAACGTCCCCAAGTCCACGCTCATATCCATGCAGAGAGTGGAATTCATAGGGACAGTCCTGGACATGGTGCAGGCCAGGGCAAGCCTTCCGGTATCCCGATTCCAGGCTATCCAGCAAGCAGTGACATCCCTACGCCAGTTTCCAACGACAACAGCCCGGTGCTGCCTGCAGCTGCTGGGCCACATGGCAGCATGCACACATGTGGTCAGGCATGCGAGACTGAGGCTCAGGACTCTGCAGGCGTGGCTCGCTCGGGTGTACCACCCAGGCAGGGACCCCCTGGACTTGGTAGTGACAGCCCCAAGGGACGTTCTGGACTCCCTGCTGTGGTGGCAGTCACAGCCTGTGGTTTGCGAAGGCATCCCCTTGCCGCCCCACAACCGGACTTGATGCTGGTGACGGATGCATCAGACCACGGATGGGGGGCTCACCTGGGGAATCTCATGATGCAGGGGTTGTGTTCCAGAGTAGAGCGGTCACTCCATATCAATGTGAAGGAGCTCAGGGCGGTTCGTCTCGCCTGCCAGACCTTTCATGCCACTCTGAGTGGTCACAGCATGACAGTTCTGACAGACATCGCTACAGCCATGTTTTATATAAACAAACAGGGTGGGGCTCGTTCCTCGCCACTCTGTCGCGAGGCTCTCCTCCTCTGGGACTTTTGCATAGCCCACGCAATTCACCTTGAGGCGTCCTATTTCCCAGGGGTATGAAATGAGCTGGCGGACTCCTTCAGCAGGTCGTACTGCATGCACGAGTGGACGCTCAGGGTGGATGTCATGCTTTCGCTCTTCCGCAGGTGGGCATTTCCCCAGGTAGACCTGTTTGCCACCGGGGCCAACGCCCAGTGCCTGCGTTTCTGCTCGTTCCAGGGCCGCAGCCCGGGCTCGCTCTCGGACGCGTTTGTGATCCCGTGGAGGGGGGCTTGATGTATGCCTTCCCCCCGCTCCCCTTGGTGCACAAGGTCATACTCAAGGTGTGCAGGGACAGGGTGGAGGTGATCCTCATCGCCCCAGCCTGGGCCCGCCAGCACTGGTACACGTCGCTCCTAGAGCTGTCGGTGGCAGCCCCAGTAGTCCTGCCCCTACACTGGGACCTCATTACACAGGACGGCGGGCGGCTTCTCCACCCCGACCTACAGTCACTGCACCTGATGGCATCGAGGCTCTGTGGCTAAACACCCTGGAGAGCCAGTGCTCCCTTCCAGTGCAGCAGATTCTGCTTGGCAGTAGGAAGCCCTCTACCAGGGCGGCCTATATGGCCAAGTGGAAAAGGTTCTTGTGTTGATGTGAACCCCGACAGGTGCGGCCATGCCAGGCCCCCGTGCAGGCCATCCTGGAGTATCACCTGCACCTGAAGCAGCAAGGGCTAGCCCCGTCCTCACTCAGAGTGCACCTGGCGGCCATCTCCGCCTTCCGTCCAGGGTTCTCGGGGGGGCGGGGGGTTGGTTGGTGTTCTCCCACCCAATGATGGTACGGTTCCTTAAAGGGTTGGAGAGGGTGTTCCCATACTCCTGCCCACCAGTCCCTCCATGGAACCTTAACCTGGTCCTCTCTAAACTCATGGGACCCCCTTTTGAGTCCCTTGCTTCCTGTTCCCTCTTCCACCTTTCCTGGAAGATGGCATTTGACTCCTGAGGTCCCTTCCAACCCTGATATGCTATGATGTGCGTTGAGCACTGGCGTTCTATTTGGAGCGCACCAAGCCCTTTCGCAAATCCGCGCAGCTGTTTGTAGCTGTAGCAGAGAGGATGAAAGGCCTCCCAGTGTCGGTGCAGTGGATTTCGTCTTGGATTACAAGCTGCATCCGAGCATGCTATGAGCTCGTAGGTGTTCCAGCCCCGGCGGTCACGGCCCCTCGACCAGGGCGCAAGCGACTTCCACGGCATTCCTGGCACAGGTCCCAATCCAGGAGATCTGCAGAGCAGCCACCTGGTCCTCGGTGCAGACCTTCACGACCCACTATGCGGTCAACTAGCAGACCAGAGAGGATGTGGCAGTTGGCAGAGCGGTCCTCAGAGCAGTTGTTCCGTGACCCCTACCCTCCTCCAGAGGTAAGTGTGTGATTCACCTAATGTGGAATGGACGTGAAAAAGCACTCGAAGAAGAAAAAAACGGTTACTTCCTTTCTCATAACTTTTCTTCGAGATGTGTTGTTCACGTCCATTCCACCACCCACCCTCCTACCTCTCTGTTGGAGTCGCTAGCAAGAAGGAACTGGAGGGGGTCGGCCCGGCAGGGGTATATATGCACAGCGCAGTGGCGCCACTCGGGGGCCCCACCAGCCCGAAGGGAGCCGCTAAGAGGAAAAGTTTCCGACGCTCGTGCACGCAGCGTGTGCACACCTAATGTGGAATGGACGTGAAGAACACATCTCGAAGAACAACAGTTACGAGAAAGTAAGTAGCCGTTTTTTCTAACCACTTGGTGATTAACAGGAGAAACTGTTAGTCTTAAATTACAACAGGATTTCAACATTCCATCAAAATCATTACAGTAGTTTTAAATCTCATCCACTGGCAGTGTCTTAGGTAACTTCATCTCACCAATCCAAGTTGAAGTCTTGGAGAGATTTTCCTTGAGTTGATTTCTTCTTGACTCCTCTTTCTTAAATGGTTTTTCTTACTTGTCTGTGGCAGTGTTGTGTTTGAGGTGGCAGTGCTGTGTTTGAGTTGGGTAGTGGTGTGTGTAAGTGAGGAGTGCTCGCTTCAGAGTTTTTATACCCATCCCCTTCCTATGTCCATTAAATTATAGGAAAACACACCTCTTGCAGGGTTGTTTAGATTCAAAGGTCACTGCTTCATGCCTTCGGGGTTAGCTTAGTTGACATTTTCAGCTCCTGAGTATACACTCTGCTTAATGAATATGCAACATTTCTTTAATTGCCTTTGTTTTTGTGACACGAAAGATCCAGATAACTTTTACTTGGTTTTAACTCTTTTTATTCAGTCTAGTTTCAGAGAAGTTCTTTCAGATTTGTTTAGTTTGACAGAAAATGAATGTCTGTTTTCAAAAAGCCCAAACACACCTGTTTATACAAAAGTTTTTAATCTTCAAATATCTTTTAAAATTAAATAACTTTAAAGTCTTTAACTTAAATAATTAAAAGTTGTTAACTTTAGAGAGATGATTCTTATCTTCTGAAGTTAGTTAAGGGTTTTCTTATCCAGGGCCAGTTCTTAATTTCCCATTAATATAAATATTCACTACTTAATGGCTTTTACACTGGTTTAGCAAGGTCATTAGATGCCATGTTGGTACGTGAAGCATTTTACTATTTACATAGCAATGACATTAAGAGCTATATTAGGAGCTTTGCATTTAGCTAACATATTTGCAAGTCTGCATTTCACAAAGGTGTTTGCCATTTCCGCATTTAAAAAATAAACAAGTTTAACAGTTCTCCAGCTACATATTCTTCTCTGAAAGTTTTAAGAATACAAGCAGGTTTTCTTGCAAGAGGGTGGGGGTTGGTAGAGCCCACTCTTCTCAGATTTATTGCTCTGATAACACACCCTGCATTCCTTTTTACAATTAAGGCTCCACTTAAAATATGGGTGTTTTACATGGTCTGTTTTCTTGAGATTTGATTGTCCTTGAAATATAGAAGCAAAAACCTTCTGGAATTTCTTTGATTAGCTTTAACATTTTGTAACAGAACTAGCAAAACATATGTATTGCTTTATTTCCAAGCACTTGACTATAACATTCTTAGAGTTATATCTTAATATTCAGTAAAAGTGCAAACAAGTTTGTAACAACTCAATTTTAAAGTTATAATAATTTTAATATCGCTTCTGCATCAATATTGAAGATTCTCCCCAATAGCTGGATCTAAATGTACTCCTTCCATGCCTCTAATGCTGTGTGTGTTCTTATTTATCTCAAACTTCATTTTTTTATTAAAACTTTCTTTCCTCCTTCAAAAAAAGAAAAGAAGTACTTGTGGCACCTTAGAGACTAACAAATTTATTTGAGCATAAGCTTTCGTGAGCTACAGCTCACCGATGAAGTGAGCTGTAGCTCACGAAAGCTTATGCTCAAATAAATTTGTTAGTCTCTAAGGTGCCACAAGTACTTCTTTTCTTTTTGCGAATACAGACTAACACGGCTGCTACTCTGAAACCTTTCCTCCGTCAGCTTTTCTTATAGCTTGACATATCTTTTAAATCTTCTGATCAGTCCATCTTCAGCCTTAACTGTTGTCAGCAACTCTAACCATTCTGTATCCAACTAAAGTTCTGCTTTCCCTTTCTTCTTGGGAATATCAGTCTGTCTGCTCCTTTTAATAATAGGTTTCAGAGTAGCAGCCGTGTTAGTCTGTATCCACAAAAAGAACAGGAGTACTTGTGGCACCTTAAACTAACAAAATTATTAGAGCATAAGCTTTTGTGGGCTACAGCCCACTTCATCGGATGCATAGAATGGAACATATAGATAGACAGATATACAGAGAAGGTGGAAGTTGCCATACAAACTGTAAGAGGCTAATTAATTAAGCTGAGCTACTATCATCAGGAGAAAAAACTTTTGTAGTGATAGTCAAGATGGCCCATTTCAGACAGTTGACAAGAAAGTGTGAGGATACTTAACATGGGGAAATAGATTCAATATGTGTAATGACCCAGCCACTCCCAGTCTCTGTTCAAACCCAAGTTAATGGTATCTAGTTTGCATATTAATTCAAGCTCAGCAGTTTCTCATTGGAGTCTGTTTTTGAAGCTTTTCTGTTGTTAGCTTGAATTTTTCAACTGATTAAAAACAATAGGGAGCAGCAGTTTCCAGAACTTGTAAGTTTTACTGTAATGATCGTCATTTTCATTCCTATTCACTTAATGTTCTTTACTAAAATCTTGTATTACACAACACAAATGGAAAGCAGCAATATAGTCATTGCTAACGGTAACAAATACGTATGATCTGAATCTTTAGTATGCCAAGTTGAATGTTCATAATCGCTTACTTGACCTTTGAAAAACTTTTATAGATTATTCCAGTCTGCATAGAACATGTCCTTTTTGCTATCTTGAGCAATAAGTTGTTTTCTCAGGAGTAATTGTTTTAAACCTGGAGTATCCTGCTTCCATTTTCACAAAATAGCATTTAGTACCCAATAGTGAATTCCATTGGATTTAATGGACTCTTTTTAATTGTTTGTATTACTGCACCTAAGGATCTCAATCAAGGAGTCAGGGCCTTACTGTGCTAAAACTGCACAAAAGCTACAAACATGGGGAAAAGGAGTGTAAGGGAAGAGATGGAGGATGAGAGAACAATATAATCTATTTAACATTAGTCATGGCTTGCCTCCTGCCTATCTGGTCAGCTTGGAGTGTTCTGTAGGCACCAGGGGGAGACCTGAGGTGCATGTGATGTGGTATATATGGCCAGCATCCGTCAGGATAGTGAAACTGGTAAATGCCTTCAGGGGGGCGCGAAGAGATTCTGCCTTGATTCATAAAGGGTTCATTGGCTGCTAGGTTTGGCCAGAAGAGTCTTCAACGGGGCCATATTAAGATGTTTCCATAAAGCAGGGATGGTTTTGGGCTTCTGGAAGAAAGGAGTTGAGCTTGTTCACAACTGAGCAGAGAACACGCAGGATTGTTCAGTGAATCCAGACTGCTGTGAAAAATGGTCTCTTGGATGTCCCTTCTGTCACAAGGGCAGACTTGAAAAGGGAGCCTTTTATGTTCCTGTCAGAAAGGAGAACCAGAGCTATTTCCTTCTGACCCTGCCAAAGGGGAATCCCTCTGTTTATCTCTTACTGACAAAAGGGAACTAGGACTATTTGTCCCCCACCGAGGAGGGACTTGACTTTCCTACTTGTTTGCCAGGAAAGGAGCTTGTTTATTTTTTTTTATTTATATAAAAGGGTTAGTAACCCCTTATTGGCAAGTGTATGGCAATGAGCCTCTTACACAGATAAGATGTAAAAGCCCAAGACAGATGAGTAACAATACAGAGTCAAGATTTAAGTTTTAGGCAAGATAAGCTGTACCAATCTAAAATAATAGAGGGAGTGAGGAGAACACATGTCAAAAGTAGTGAATGTAAGGAAGTAATAAGTCCTCTCAAGTGAAGCATCATTCTGTCTATAGTACATTAAAGGTCCTGTATTAGTGTTTCCAGATATCTTTTATTCTATGTCACATTTCATTACATTGGATTATCCAATGGCTATAGCATCAGCTTTTTATCTTCCCTACATTCTGTCAGAAAGTAGAGTTTGATGCTAAGGAAACTGCCTTTGCTAGTTGTTTTAACGATACTGTACTATATGTTTACACCCACGTTCTGGAGCTTCGTTTTCGATTGGGATTGGACACTGGTGAAGGGTGGAGTAAGGATTCTGCACTGTCAGGGTTGGATTTATGTGCTCTGGACTGAATTCAGGGTCTGTTAGGGCTGCTCTATGCGGTGCCAGCTATAGTAGTTCCTGTGTAACTGCTGTTCTAATTGGAGATCAGGTAAAATTCTTTGTGCCCTTCTCCTCCACACCGTAGGCCTGCCAGCTGGGTCACATGATGAAAGAAGTACCTACACAAGTAGAAGATACCTAGAGAATTCTTTAGTCTAGCAGACAAAGACATAATGAGATCCAGTGGCTGGAAGTTGAAGTTAGAAAAATATAAACTAGAAAAAAGATGCAACTTCGTAACAGTGAGGGTACTTAATCATTGGTACAGATTACCAAGAGAAGTGGTAAATTTGTCATCATTTTGAGTCTTTTAATTGAGATTGGATATTTTTCTAAAATATAGACTCTAGTTAAATCCAATATTCCCTCTAATTTTTGACAGGCCATGTGCGCAAAAAATTTCTTCTGTGCAAATTGTTGTGCTTGCATGCAGTGTTTCGCCGTGTGCACGGGGTTTAGGATCTGTGTGCACGCGCACAGCTTAGAGGGAACAGTGGTTTAAACCACAAGTTGCTGGGCTTGATAATATTCACGTAAGAAGAATAATTCCCTCCACTTCAGGAATAATTGGGTGAAATTCTATGGCCTGTGTTATGCAGGAAATCAGACTACAGTTGTCCCTTCTGTCCTTAAAGTCTATAAATCTATATCATTCCTTGTGCTAATATTGCCAAAAATATTGCTAGCCAGACACTAGTGCTTATTTTGTAAATAAGAATCCGATAACTAGGAATCTTAAATGACAGAGTCTTTGTGTCTGACCTGCAACTTAAAAGCTGTCTCTACTTCTGAAACAAGTTTTACAACATTACTATCCCATTCACATTCCCATAAAATGCCTATTTGTAAAATCCTTCCCCACTTACAAGGAATAAATCTCTCAGTTTTGTAGCATCTGCAGATTCCATTAATGTGCTGTTTACTTCCATTAATTAAGATATTAAATGACACTTGACCTAACACTTCCTCCTGCTCTGTACGTGACCACTTTTCATTATGCTTTGTTTACAGTCACTTAGGCAGTTTGCAGTCCACATGATCAAACTCTTTCCAGTAAAGTTTTACAAAACCGTACAGAATGTACTAAAATCAAAATACACTGCATCTCCAGCATTCCCTTTTTTCTTCCCATTTTTTGGTAACTAATTGTCCATGACTTTTGCCGGGGGGGGGGGGAGTAATTTAGTAGTATAGAAAATGACAACATCTGAGCTATTTTTGAGATATCAGTTTAATTGACCCTTCTGAAGTATTAGCTGACCTGCTTTCTTCCTCATGCTTTTTCTTTTCGGAGACTTCCCTTTAGCCCCTCTAGCTAGCATTAGCTCATTTTTCTGCCCATATCTTTTCTATGCTAGCTTTAACTGACTCAGAATCTTCTTGTTTGATTACCTCCCCATCTTACCATTTAAAGTACCATTATTTTTTAACAGCAGTTCCTTGTGAGGCCACATGGGTAATTATTTTTATAAGATGTTTCTGTCTTCTACATCTTAATTGTAATGTATTGTGAAACTCCAAGTGCCTTTCATGTGGGTGGTTTTTAATATTTCCTCCCATTATGCCTTACTAAATTGCTTATTTTCCCAACGGGTTTTTTTTTTTTTCCTGAAATTTAATTCCTTTGTACTGCTGCATTCTGTTAACCTGACTGTATTGAATCCAGGCAGCTGGTATTCACTAGTTCCAACCTCATCCCCTTTTCCCCCACTCCCAAGGGTTTTCATGTTTTCTGCCACCCTCCCATAAGTGACAAGTGAATCCAGAATGGTTTGTCCTTTGGTTGGAGACTTTGGATTATGATTATGCATCCCAAACTCCTCTTTTTCACAAGTTACCCCTCACTTTCTGTCAAAGGAATCATTGCAGCAGACAAACTGTCTGCTTTTAATGCTTTGCCATTTTTCTATGCTTCTCTTTAGACAAGTTTTACTCTGCTCAGCTCTGAGCCATTGCCTCATTCTCAAGAAGCGACAAGGACAACCTTTGTCCTTCTGAGGTGGCTTAGTTCCACTCTTATTTTCTTGCATAATGACAGGTTTCAGAGTAGCAGCCATGTTAGTCTGTATCCGCAAAAAGAACAGGAGTACTTGTGGCACCTTAGAGACTAACACATTTATTTGAGCATAAGCTTTCGTGAGCTACAGCATCCGATGAAGTGAGCTGTAGCTCACAAAAGCTTATGCTCAGATCAATGTGTTAGTCTCTAAGGTGCCACAAGTACTCTTTTTCTTCTTATTTTCTTAGTATCTTTTCTTCCCATTCACTGTTACCTAGTATCTGTAGACTAACAATGAAAAGCTTATCTATGTTGAGTATTTAAATATCACTAGTAATTAAGTTAATAAGTAGATTGTAGAGGGTTAGTGGTGGTCCCTCCCTCCCTGGGTCATTGGAAGGCCACTCTGCCTCACTACGTCACTGGGCATCGCCCAAAGTCAGGGAATTAGCAGAGCATTGAACAGCTTATGGCTCTGGCCTGCAGTCTAGGCAGAGCAGCAAATAATCAGGGGCTCTTGCCCATGATCTGGGAAGAGCAGCACAAGTCTGAACCTTGGCCCTCAGTTAGGGCGGGACAGACACGTTCAGTGAGCCCAGACCTTCAGTCAGGGCGGAGCAGTGAATAGTGTGTGACTCTGGCCTGTACTCAGAACAGAGCAGCAAAGGGGTAGGTGTCCTGGCTCCAGTGGATGGCCGACAAACGCAGGCCTCTTGGCCTAGAGTGGGGGTGGGATGGCAGGGGATAGAGGGGCCCAGGCCCACCTGACTCCACTGGGCCCAAGCCCAGGGCCCTAACAGTGGCAGAGTATTCCGCCACTGGGTCAACGGGGAATCCAGCCACAACACACTAACCAGATCTGCGGCAACAGTGCAGCCAGATTGGGGTCAGCAGTCCCTGGGCCACTTCCTACCATTCTCTTGAGGTGTACCTGGATCCGTGGGGGTCCTCCGTTTCCTCAGAGTAGAAGGCCCGTGACTCCTCAGTGCCTGGGTCAGTGGGCAGCTCCAGCAGTTCTGGCCCATCCTCGGTTCAGCAGTACTCCGCTACAGTTTCTCAGGGCGGAGCAGTGAATAGTGTGTGACTCTGGCCTGTACTCAGAACAGAGCAGCAAAGGGGTAGGTGTCCTGGCTCCAGTGGATGGCCGACAAACGCAGGCCTCTTGGCCTAGAGTGGGGGTGGGATGGCAGGGGATAGAGGGGCCCAGGCCCACCTGACTCCACTGGGCCCAAGCCCAGGGCCCTAACAGTGGCAGAGTATTCCGCCACTGGGTCAACGGGGAATCCAGCCACAACACACTAACCAGATCTGCGGCAACAGTGCAGCCAGATTGGGGTCAGCAGTCCCTGGGCCACTTCCTACCATTCTCTTGAGGTGTACCTGGATCCGTGGGGGTCCTCCGTTTCCTCAGAGTAGAAGGCCCGTGACTCCTCAGTGCCTGGGTCAGTGGGCAGCTCCAGCAGTTCTGGCCCATCCTCGGTTCAGCAGTACTCCGCTACAGTTTCCCAGCCCGGGAGTGAGCAAGAGGTGCCTGTCTTCTCTGGCGGCTGCAGTCCAGCTGAGCTCCAGGACCCTCCCTTTATAGTTCCTGTTCCACCTCCTGACTTCCGGTGGGATGGGCAAGCATGGCCTTGCCCAGCCCACCTGGGTTCAGAGTGTGGACCCTCCCTGTCTATCTCAGTGGGAGGCCACTGCACCTCACTACATATCTCTTTTCCACTGGGTCTTGCTTCACTCTTGCCTCAATCATTCCATTTTATTGTAACAGTTGGAATATTATTTTCCTTTTTTTCTATCACTTCTGATTCCAACTGTACTTTGATTTCCATAGTCAAAGGCTTGTTTATATCCCACAAAAGAGAGGAGATATGGCTTGCTGTAACTGTGTCTTCAGCAGGATCTATATTATTTTCTGAAGGTTATCTGTGGCTGAAATGATCACTACAGAGTCTGAATAACTTAATCTGATTTTAAAGAAAAGGTGTGATGCTATTCCTTATGTACACTAGGACTTTTTCCCTGAAATTTCCTATCACTGCTGTAGTGGGAATGCTAGTGTACATGGGGAGCTGGCAACCACCAAGTTGTCTACACCTGTACTTAGGAGGGATAGGTGACATAATGGTTAAAATGCCAGAGCTGGACTACACTCTCAACAGTATTAGCACAGGTAGAACTGTACATGTGTTAACAGCAAGGGGGAAAACTTAGAGAGAGACTAGTGTAGATACAGCTTAAAAACTCTCACAGAGCAAAGGTTCACAGATCTGTAATAAAATAAACTACTGAATTAAAGGTGATGTCAGGATATTTTTAAATATTAGTGTAAACTACATTTTCATTTGTCAACTTAGTTGTCTTGAACTTGCTTTCTCTTTTCAAAAAGTATTGTTCAATTCAAAAACAGTTTTATGTATTTATTGTGTTAAAGTAAAGTTTATGGGGAAGGGGTGTTAATCAAAAGCTAGTTTCATGGTGGGAGTGTTCCTTCTAAAGATTTACTTTTTTCCCAGTTCTTCAAAGTTCAGATCAATATTCTTAAAATTTGCACATTTCAAATTGTGACAGAACTTGTAAACACAAAGCTAAAGAATTTTATGTAGTTTAAAGGAAAAATGTATTCACAATCCAAAAATAAATTTTCCTCTCTCATCTAATTCAGAAGTGTATTTCACTACTTCCATGTTCACCAAATCATAACCACACGAAGGGTTTATTCACCGCTTAGGAATGAAAGTCCATCTGTTAGCTATTATCTTTGCTGTGCTACAGCGCTTCAGAATGAGTGCTTAGGAGAGACCTTGTAAGTGCTCTCTTTGAGGAAAATGTAGGCATCCAGAAAAGTTTAAAACTGCAGTCTTTTGTCAGGAAAATTGCATTTACTTCCTAGAAGTTATTGGGAGTTTGCCTGAGTAAGGATTGTAAGATGGGGTCCAAAATTGATGGCATGAGAAACTTTGTGTCTTAATTACACTAATACCTTTATGTTTCCATTTAGGGAAGCTTGATCTCAACAAAATATTATGGGGGGAGAGGGCTTTGCTTCAGGACTACCATCTTAAAATCTGGGTAATGATCATATGTGATGGTTAGTGCAAGAACATTTTTAAAAGTGTGAACTATTTGCATTCTGTTTATTTTTGTAAATGTTATGATTTATCTGATCAGAGATTGTTTCCTATATGACAGTTTTCTGTCCTACAACTAGAGTTTTATGGGTTCCAGAAATCGCATGAGAATTTAAGTTTTATCTTTAAACTCAGATTGCAACACAAAATCAGAGTTCCTGTGGATGACATAGGGGAAGACCTGATCTTAGCAGGGAATTTCCTGTTGTTTGAACCAGTGCACAGTTATACCATTGAGATGATAGCTGTAGGCTCCAGTAGAGGGGGTCTTATTGCAATAGAAGAAACTAATGTAATGTTACTGTCTATAGAAGGAGGTTTAGGAGATTGGATATTTTTGTCTTCCTGAGAGATGGAAGAGTGGTTGCAGGGTGCAAAACTGCAGATTCTTCTTTGAATGGTAGTCCACTGTGGGTGAGCATGCACTCCATGCAACTGAAACCAGAAATTTTTTTAGTAGAAGTGTCCCCTGGTCTGCTCCTGTGCATCTTCATGTTCTGAACAGAGGGCATCAGAGGAGTGTCGCTGGGTATGCACCCCCATCCCCTTTTGGGGTTGTGATACCACCACGGTTACAGTCTGTCTGACTATCCCTGGGCTGAGAGCAACACAGCCCAATGGCTGGAGTCAGTATGGCTGCCATGGGGATCAGGGCTGTGTGGCCTAATGGCCAAAGTCAGTGTAGCTGCTCTTGTGTTCAGGGCAGCGCAACCTAGTAGCCAGAGTTTATACAGCTGTCCTTGGGGATCAGGACTGTGCAGCTTAATAGCCAGAGTCAGTATGGTTTCCCTGGGGATAAGTGCAGTGTGGCCTAATGGCCAAAGTCAGGGGCCACCACCATGGGGATGATGGCCAGGGTAGGGGGACCCCTCCACTGGGTCCCGGTCCAGGGCCCCGTCAGCAGCGAGTGTGGTCACCATCCAGTCAGAGGGGAACCCTACTGCAACATGCTGATCTTCCTCGGATGGGAGATACCACTCACTCTGCCTCCCTGGGCCACTTCCAACTATGTCTCCTGAAGCTAGGGTCTGTACATCATTGGGGTCTCCAAGCTCCTCGGTGTAGGTAGCGCTCTGGGATTCCGATTCTGGTTGGTTGGCCATAAGCAACAGGTCTCTGGTCTGGTCCTTGGGAGCTCTGGTTCCCGCAGTCAGATACTGGAGCCTTCACCAAGTGTCCTCCCTCCTCTGTGGTCAGCCTAGAATGAGCTTGCCTGCTCCCTTTTATACTGAGGCAGCAGTTGGAGCATACCCAGCATGGTTTGCGAGGTGGGATTCTGCTGCCCAGAGTGTGGGGTTAACCCTTTCTTGCCTAGTATGCAAACCTTGTCACAAGGAGGCACAGACCAACTACCTCTCCAGTTCCTTTCTGCTGTTCAACCCCTCATTGTACATAGCTTCACTAACCTTCCTGCTTCTAATCTAGGAGTGTGCTTTTTCTGTAAATAGTGTACCCTTTATATAGTTACAGTAGTTTTACTAGTAGGTAGATAGTGTTTTGCTGTCTGGGGGTTTTCCCCCTCTTTTACCCCACCACCATTTGGTTCTTAGTATGCCTAAGATTCCAGGGCTTCATATCCTGCATGGCCTGCCCCTGGATCATCCCAGTGAGTGACCCCATTATTTAGGATTATATTGCTTTGGAGAATCCCACATTCCCTCCAAATGCAATGTTTGTTGTTCCTTTCCACCCTGAATCCAGCAATCCCATGAATTCCAGCTCTGAAGACACTTGATGGAGCGGTCTATGAAAGCCCAGTCCAACCCTGGGTCAGCTGATCTTCACACACACCCTGTACGTCAGCTGGAGGTACATGTTAACACCCCTGCTGGCTAGACATGCCCTAGCTTTGGACTGTCAAGAGACCAGGCCCAAGGGCTCTTAATAAGCAATGGCAGGAGGGTAAGGAGAAACACCCTCAGAAGAAGCAGGAGAAATCTTCTCCCAAGGGTTCTAAGATGACGACTGCCTTCCCTGCACCCTCCAAATTGAGTGAGACTCTGCACCCTGGTACGGATGTGTCAGGGGCTCACAGAGAGCGTGGATCTGAACCTCCAAGAGCTGTCCCAAAACTGTTGGTCATGGAAGGGGAAGGACACCAACTCTGGCACCAGCAAGAGAAAGAAGGGAAGGATTACCAGCTGCACCAATGGTACAGGAGGAAATGCTTGGTAGTAGTGACATTCACTTCCCAACCTAATTCAGCACCATCTGCCTGACCAAAAGGCAGAAGCCCTTCCCATTACCCACCCATCAGACCCTGGTTGCTATTCTTGAGTAACTGGCTCCATATTCCAGCCCAGTCACTGATACTGGTGGAACCAGTGGTCTCTAGGTAAATATCCATACCATCGTTGCCCCCATTCTACAGTATTGTCCACCAGCTGAGCTATCACAAGACATACAGTGCCAACAACTATGCCAGTGGAATCTGGATATTCATACTCCTATAATGAGCTAGAGGCTGAGATAGCAGCTCTGAGGCTATCCATTGCTACTCAGCAATTCCTGCCAATTTCAAGACCTCCTGAGGAGCATTGGGGAGTCACTCCAGATTCCCCTGGAGGAAGTCCAGGACTCCACTCACAAGTGTTGGATATCTTCCAGACTACAGTCCCTATCAAGGTAGCACTTCTGATCAATGAAGCTATACTGGAGTCAGTCCAGACAGTCTGGCATACCCCAGCCACTTGTGCCCCCACCCTTAAAAGGTGTACCATCTAAGGGGGTTGAATATTTGTTTTCACACACACCCCAAATCTCAGGTAGTTCAGACTGTCACTGAATGCATCAGACTGAGACAGCCTAATTCTGTTCCTCCCAACAAGGATGCCAAAAGATTAGACCTCTTGGGAAGAAAGTTTCTCCTCCACTAGCCTACAGTTTTGGGTTGCAAATTATCAGGCATTTATTTCTAAATACAACATTATTAATTACAACAAATTGTCTGAGTTTACCAATAAAACTTCCACAGAAACTCAAACCACAATTTCAAGACATCATTGACAAGTATCAGCTGACAGCCAGGTCAGCCTCCAAGCTTCAGTTGATGTCATGAACATAGATCTGTGCTGACTTCAGTTTTCATTATACGGGTTTCATAATTCCAATCCTCTGGGTTTCCCAAAGAGGTTCAAGCTAGTGTGGAGACCTCCCCTTCAAAGGCAACAATCTGTTTAGTGAAAAAATTGATGTCTTTGCACACCATTATGGACTCCCATGCAATCCTCTTCTCCTTGGGTATTTACACTCCAGCACCTTGGAGAAGGTACTCCAAACCAACCCCAAGTAAGCAATGCCCTGTTCCTTAGCCTTTTTACCATCACAGAGCACATGAGCCCCCAGGAAATGCCAGAGTGTGCAGCGCAGCAGAAAGAATGCCATGCTTTCATCCTCTCCCAGTCACAGCTTCCTGCCAAGAGATCATTTTGATGGGACCCTCTGAAAGATGCCAGCCATAAGAATGGCCATACGGGTTCAGACCAGTGGTCCATCTAGCCCAGTAGCCTGTCTTCCGACAGTGGCCAGTGCCAGATGTTTCAAAGAGAATGAGCGGAAAAGGGCAATTATCCCCTGTCGTCCAGTCCCAGCATCTGGCAGTCAGAGGCTTATGGATACCAAGAGAATGGGGTTGCATCCTTGACAATCTTGGCTAATAGCCATTGATGGACTGATCCTCCATGAACTTATCTAATTCTTTTTTGAACCCCATTATAGTTTTCACCTTCACAATATCCCCTACCTACAAGTTCCACAGGTTGACGCTGCATTGTGTGAGGAAGTACTTCCCTTTGTTTGTTTTAAACCTGTTGCCTGTTATCATTGGGTGACCCCTGGTTCTTCTCTTATGTGAAGGGGCAAATAACATTTCTTTATTACTTTCTCCACACCTTTCCTGATTTTATACACCGCAATCTTCTCCACCCTCTGATGTCTCTTTTCCAAGCTGAATAGTCCCAATCTTTTTAAACTCTCTTCATATGGAAGCTGATCACAACCTCTCTCATTTTTGTTGCCTTTCTCTGTACCTTTTCCATTTCTAATATATCTTTTCTTGGAGTGACCAAAACTGCAAAACTATTCAAGGTGTGGGCATACCATGAGTTTATATATTGTCATTATGATATTTACTGCCTTATTATCAATGCCTTTCTTAATGGTTCCTAACGTTCTGTTAGCTGCTTTTTTTTTTTTTTTTTTTTTTTCTGCCACTGTACATTGCACAGATGTTTTCAGAGAACTAGCCACAATGACTCAAGATCTCTCTCTCGAGTGGTAATAGCTAATTTAAACTCCATTTTGTATGGATAGTTGGAATTATGTTTCCAGTGTGCATTACTTTGCATTATCAACACTGAATTTCATCTGCCATTTTGTTGCCCATTCACCGTGTTTAGTGAGATCTCTTTGTAATTCTTCACAGTCAGCTTTGGACATAACTATCTTGAGTAATTTTCTATCATCTGCAAACTTTGCCACCTCACTGTTCACCCCTTTGTCTTGACCATTTATGAATATGTTGAACAGCACTGGTCCCAGTACAGATCCCTGGAGGACCTGCTATTTACCTCTCTCCATTCTGAAACCTGATTATTTATTCCTACCCTTTGTTTCCTGTCTTTATCCAGTTACTGATCCATCAGAGGACTTCCCCTTTTATCCCATGACTGCTGGTACTGAAGTTAATCTTACCAGCCTGTAATTGCCTGAATGACCTCTGGAGCCTTTTTAAAAAAACTGGCATCACATTAGCTATCCTCCAGTCCTCTGATACAGAAGCTGATTTAAATGATAAGTTACATACCACAATTAGTAGGAACCCAGATATGAAATTGAAGAACTTCAGAACTCTTGGACATCCAAAACCACCTCAACTGACACATCAGTCTGGAATGGTTCCTCAGATTTGTCACCTAAAAAGAATGGCTGAAGTGTGGGAATCTCTCTCTCATCCTGTGTAGTGAAGACTGCTGCAAAGAATTCATTTAGCTTCTCCGCAATAGCCTTGTCTTCCTTGAGTATTTCCTACCGTGACAACTCACTGCTCATGAATTGGTTACTTGGAGAGGTACACTCAACAGTCCTCTCCCTACTCAGCCTCCTTCAATCCTTAGGACTTGAAGTAAACCTAGAAAAGTCCTATTCAAATTCTAGAGTTCATTTGGAGCAACTCTGGACTTGATTTCAGCCAGAGCATACTTACTTGAGGACAGATTCCACACGAGGAGGGACCTCCTTGCTCAGTTTCAGCTGAACCCTCAGATGACAATTTGATCCTGCCTGCTCCTCTGAGGCCACATAACCTGCACCTATGTGACCTCCTTTGCAAGGCTTCATCTCTGGTGCCTTCAAGTGTGGTTATAGACTGTCTGTGCTCTGAGCAAGTCTGGATGAACAAATCTCAATTCCTTCACAGTGTCCTGACATCGTTCACCTGGTGGGGGACAAAGAAGCTAGGTGTGTAGAGGGTCCCTTCATTTTCTCCCACCAAAGAGACTGTTTTCAGCTGCCTTCCTACTGAGCTGGGGCGCTCACCCAGGCAATCATGTGGCTCAAGGTTCATGATCCCAACAAGAGTCCAGATTGCACCTCACTCTCCTCAAATTGTGAACAGTACGTGATGATACCTGTAAAATACTCCTTCCTTCTGTCCAACCCCAGCACATTCGGGTCCTGTTGGACAGTAGGACCACAGTTTATTACATAAGCAAGCTGGGAGACTCATTAGAGGAGACACTGGTAGTGAAAAACTTTCCAATATCAGGCACATGGAGCACATGTGTACACCCAGTGAAATACCTATAGGGACCACACATCTTGAAGAATTCCAGTCACTTTAGGGTAAGTGTCACAGTTCTCAACAGTGGTGACAGACATTATTAAGAAATATAAGACCACAAAAATACATGTCACTCCTGTGACACATTTCCTGTCCTAAAAAGGTGACACACACAAGGCTAGGACTTGAATAACAAATTCAGGTGAAGGATAATATGGGGCCTCATGCACTGTTCCCATATCTTGTGACATTTTTCCAAGTTGTTTTAGGTTGGTTTTAAAGCTGCTGATTTGTGATTTTTTATTTTTTTTTTTATTTTGGTTGGTTGGCTGGTTTTTTGCCCTTACCAAAATGGCTACTATCTACCATTGTCCCAGCAGAGCTGAAACTACAAGCATCCCCCGCCAAGTTGGCAGCCATCTGCCTACATCCTTTACCAGGTGTTAGTGAAGCTGTACTTAGTGGGACAGAATCCAAGCTTCCCTCAGCTTATTCACCATGTGAAATCTGGGCAGAAGATGGGAGGGACAATGCAATGTGCGGGGCAAAGAATGACCCAGGGTGCAGAGTCGTCATCTTAGCATATGCGCAACGTGCCTCAGGTGGCATGTGACCAGGAATTATTACCAGATTTGGTCTGCTGGTTGGATCATTAGCTTCCCTGGCCCAGGCCAGGTGCTGACAGGGAGTACGACATGAACGCTGAACCATGCCCCACAGGGTGGGGAATAAGGGCAGGGAATCGGAGAGGTGTGTAGGAGAAGTCGGGAATATACGGTAGTGAATGCAATGGGTGGCCAGGACAATGAAAGGAGAGCTGGTAGAGAATGTAGGATGGAATTGGGGGTGCCTGTGGGGACAGGGGAACGTGATGAGATAGGCATGGAGATTGAATACAGTGCCAGATAATGAAGCCTTGTTTACAACAGCAGGCTTTAACCTGAAACAGTACTGAACATTGTTTGTTCCTGTCTACACATGCAGTTCAGCAGTGTTCCATACCAGTTCAGACGCACCCATTGCTGACATTTGTTGTCAGTAGGGCTGTCAAGCGATTAAAAAAAATTAAACATGATTAATCGCACCGTTAAACAACAGAATACCATTTATTTAAATATTTTTGGATGTTTTCTACATTTTCAAATATATTGATTTCAGTTACAACACTGAATACAAAGTGTACAGTGCTCACTTTATATTTATTTTTTATTACAAGTATTTGCACTGTAAAAAATCAAAAGAAATAATATTTTTCAGTTCACCTAATACAAGTACAGTAGTGCAATGTCTTTATCATGAAAGTTGAACTTACAAATATAGAATTATGTACAAAAAAAACTAAATTCAAAAACAAAACAATGTAAAATTTTAGAGCCTGCAAGTCCACTCAGTCTTACTTCTTGTTCAGCCCATCACTCAGACAAACAAGTTTGTTTACATTTGCAGGAGATAATGCTGCTCACTTCTTGTTTACAATGCCACCTTAAAGTGAGAATGGCACTGTTGTAGCTGGCATCACAAGATATTTAAGTGCCAGATACGCTGAAGATTCATATGTCCCTTTGCGCTTCAACAACCATTCCAGAGGACATGCATCCATGTTGGTGACGGGTTCTACTCGATAACAATCCAAAGCAGTGCGGACCAACGCATGTTCATTTTCATCTTCTGAGTCAGAGCCACCAACAGAAGATTGATTTTTCTTTTTTGGTGGTTCGGGTTCTGTAGTTTCCGCATCGGATTGTTGCTCTTTTAAAACTTCTGAAAGCATGCTCCACACCTTGTCCCGCTCAGATTTTGGAAGGCACTTCAAATTCTTAAACCTTGGGTTGAGTGCTTATAGCTATCTTTAGAAATCTCACATTAGTACCTTCTTTGTGTTTTGTGAAATCTGCTGTGAAAGTGTTCTTAAAATGAACAACATGTGCTGGGTCATCATCCGAGACTGCTGTAACATGAAATATATGGCAGAATGCGGGTAAAACAATTCTCCCCCAAGGAGTTCAGTCACAAATTTAATTAATGCATTTTTTTTTTTTAACGAGCGTCATCAGCATGGAAACGTCCTCTGGAATGGTGGCTGAAGCGTGAAAGGGCATACGAATGTTTAGCATATCTGGCACATAAATACCGTATATACTCGTTCATAAGCCTAATTTTTTAGTAAAAAAGGGAAGCATCAGAGAAGGGGCTCGGCTTATGAATGGGTATAGAGAGGGAGAGGTAGGATGCAGCCCCTCCCCCCAATAGAGGGAGCAAGGAGAGGCAGCACAGCCAGCAGAGCCAGAAGGGAAGAGGCAGGGCCAGAGTCTCTCTGCTTCTGGCCACGCTGCTCTCCCCCCAGCCTCTGAAGCCGCTGCAGCTCCGGGGCTGGCAGGCTGCGGCTGCCCCGCCCGCCGGAGCATGCTACGGCCGCGCCGCCCAGGCTTCCGGAGCAGCTACGGCCTGGCCAGAGACATGCTCCCCTGTCCCTCCCCAGCTAAGGTGGGAAGGGATGGGATGGGGAGAGTGTGGGGGTCCCAGGCTAGGGGTGGGGGGTGGTCACAGGGGTTATTCCCCTGACCTCCAGCTTCTCTCCCCCCAAAAAAATTTCCCCACCAGTTGCTGTCCTGGCCCGTCAGGGTAAGCAGCTGGCGCGCCGGGACACTTTGTTTACTTAAGTTTACCTCTGTGCCTGCGGACGCTCGAGGTAAACAAACCATCTTGGCCCTCCAGCGGCTTATCCTGATGGCCCAGGAGCCAAAGTTTGCCGATCCCTGAATTATAGGGTCGGCTTCTGAATTTTCCATTTTTACTTATCCATCTTGGGGGGGGTTGGCTTATAAATTAACCGGTTTATGATCAAGTATATATGGTACCTTGCAATGCCAGCTACAAAAGTGCCATGCAAATACTTTAAAAAAATCAAACTGTGGTTCAGTGATCTAACACTTTAATAATTTACTATCATAAAATAGTTTAAAGTACAAAGGTTTTATGCTATGCCAAACTGGACGCTAAAACTGTTTTGTCTAAAACATGAGAGAATGGAAAGTGTATTGTGGCATGTGAATTACTTTAGCCTCTTTGAGGTAAATGTTTGCTTAACCAGAAAAGAATGTGTTGAGGTCCTTGCCAAAGGAAAGGTATTGCTGTACTTTAAATGCAAAGTACTGTAAGTAAACCAGTAAATGTTTTTCTGTTCGTGTGTTTTAATCCACAAGTTATGAATGCATTCATTGAATAAGAAATTTAATATATTGTTATCCTTTTTAAAGAGTTTAAGTAAGAACAGGTCATAATTACTTTGGGTCAAGAGAAACATGAAACCAAATACTGTATTTTCATGATGGTTGAAGTTGAATATATATGAGAAAGAGAAAAAAATCTATTGCTTACATGAAGTTTCCTTCAAAGCCAGAAAACTCAATTCCTAGCTTACCTTCAGTATTTCTTTTGTCTGGTGGTTTCTGTGATGTACTGTTCTTAATCACACATTACTGTAAATAGTAAAGTGTGTCAGTAACTCCTCTCATCCATGCCATGTGGTTATTGGCAAAGAACAGCTACACAGCATGTAAAAAAAAAAAAAAAAAAACACTGCGTGAAGAGCAACTTAAGGGAAATGTCCCCCTTGTACATAAAATTTATTTTTGTATCTAAACTTTATTTGCCTTTAACTGATTCAGTATCTTAGTAGTAATTTAATAATCCTAATTTCAGTTTCAAAACAGGAGTCAGGTCACTCAGATCACATTGTAATAATATCTGAGCATCTGTTAAATGTTGCAGTTATGTCAAGTATTAGAAACAGGGTTTGCATTGTAGAAGACTTTTGAAAATTCTTTCCCCTCAACACCACCATCCAGCTTTTTTTGGTTTTGAGGTTTATAAAGACCGGAGAGGATATGGTAGTTTTCGGATGTAATTGTAGGGAATATGCTCAGTTTACTTTTTATTACTGTGGCATAACTTGTGTTACGTAAAGCTGATGTCAGTACTGGCTCCAAGTATATCCTTCGTAGAGGGTGAAAAGGCTTCCTTATATGGAAAAGGCCTGCTGATCCAAGTCATGTGACCCTGCAGAACACACAAATAAGTGGAGTTTTCTGCTGGGAGCTGTGTTTGCAGCTGATGCTGTGAGGAGAGGTTTTGGCTGAGGGGTAAATGGAAAGATTATGCCATTTTTTAAAATATGATTCACATAATGGGGATCATACATTGTCTAAATTGTTTCCAAGCAATTTTACCTCTACAAGATAGCTGTAAATGCCTCCAATATAAATTTGTTCTAACAGTTTCAGCCTATATGATCTTTTTTCTACCTGTCTAATAAGCTATTGACAATTTAAAAGCAAGTATGTTAAACTAATATTCAATATTAAGCATGTAAATTAAACTTTTTAATATTAGAACCTTAAAGCATGAAAAATTATGATTACATCTGTTTATTTACTTAGCATACTATAATGGCAACTGGTTCAGGAAAACAAATTGAGCACTGAGTTATTTTTATTTAATTCAAAATCAGTTTTTGGTCCTCTTAGTTCAGTCTTCAGAGAAACTTACATTTCACTCATTCCTATATTTTTAGGATAAAGTGTTAAGCTTTAAAATGTTTGTTTGATTTAGATGAATAGTAACATTGGCTTGTAATTAAAATGGTTTCCAGTTGAAAATTAGTCTTACCCAGATGATTTACAACTAATGATTATGTTCATTTCTAGAAATTAAGAAAATGCATATTACATCCTTGATGCTATAAAAGTTGAAATAAACTTTGCAATTATTTTTTTAAGCTATGATGAACTGCATACCAGTAAAAGCCTTCTAGACAATTTGAAAGACAAGGTAGTAATTGAGTACCCAACATTACTTGTGGTACTGAAAAAACTCAAGAATGATATGAGAGTTCTTGGCCAAGGTAAGCATAAATTTATTTCCTGTTATGCTACACTTAGATATTTTAGCTGAATAAACAATAATTAAGGATACATCCTTTATTAGTCTCAGGAATGTATAGTATGTTTTCTATTTGCCTCTAAATTTAAAATATTGCTAAAAAAAATCTTTTACAGATTTTGTGAATGCTCTGCTTTAATTCTATTAAGTAGGTGGCTTAAATTTTATGCTTACTCAGTTTACTAGTTTTTAGTATATCTTATGTAGCGTAACCACAGCAATAAAATAATCTTTTTGGACTTTTTTGTAGTCTTATTTATTACATTTCATGGGTAGCAAAGCTGTGCAACACTTGTTGGTGTTAAGGACACAATTATGCATAATTTCCCAGTGTAATTTTTGCTCACATTGGACAATTAATTGACATTACAAGTTCAAATGGCTATCATTTAATTCAGAAGATGGAGTTTCAGTGGGCTTAAAAGAGTTACTTTATCTTTCCAAAAGTAAAGGAAATTTTCATTTTTATTTTTTAATTTTCACTGCAAAATTGTTGTTCTACTCCACTCCAAACGGCCACATCTTAACTAGTCACCCTTCTTGCAAAAGGTGCTCATCACCTCATTTTCAGTCATGCTGATGACAAGTGAGGCACAGGCATTTTGTCTTCTGCTCTACAAGAAACACAGGAAAGTGTTGTCTAAAGATGCCAGTACAGAAACTTGGGATGCCTGTTTGAATGCTAGAAGGTTGAAGTTGCCATCTGGTTGAGAGGAACTTGCTCCCTCTTTATACTGCTGCTTTAGAAATAAGTTACTGTACAACAAAGGAAAAGTATAAAATGGATCCAGAAAGACCGCAAACGCACAAAAAACATAGAGAACAATGAAGGTGCTGGTATTGGGGATCTAACTAGAAGAAACACAATGGGTAACAATAACATGTGCTTCCTAACTGGTGCATCAACTCAAACAGCTGGGCTCTAGAGTAAGCAGCAATATAAGAACATAATGACAGGTTTCAGAGTATCAGCCGTGTTAGTCTGTATCCGTAAAAAGAAAAGGAGTACTTGTGGCACCTTAGAGACTAAAAATTTATTAGAGCATAAGCTTTCGTGAGCTATAGCTCACTTCATCGGATGCATACATTCCCCTCCTACTGTTCTTGTAAAGTGCTGAAAATGGCCCACCTTGATTATCACTACAAAATGTCCTGTCCCCCACCGCGTCCCCCGCTCTCCTGCTGGTAATAGCTCACCTTACCTGATCACTCTTGTTACAGTATGTATGGTAACACCCATTGTTTCGTGTTCTCTGTGTATATAAATCTTCCCATGATATTTTCCACTGTATGCATCCGATAAAGTGAGCTGTAGCTCACGAAAGCTCATGCTCTAATAAATTTGTTAGTCTCTAAGGTGCCACAAGTACTCCTTTTCTTTTTACGAATATAAGAGCATGTAGGTGATCTGGAAGATCAGGAATGTCAGCATTAGGAATTGAGTATTCAAATGCTGCACCAACAATCCAGTCTGTAATATTGACAAAGCTCTGTGGAGAAACACCCAAATAGGTTTGCAGCAGATCTTTCCTGGCAAAGACTTAATCATGGCTCTGCATCAGGGGTGGGCAAACTATGGCCCAAGGGCTGCATCCAGCCCTTCAGACATTTTAATCTGGCCCTCTGTCTCCTACCGGGGAGCACGCTCCAGGGCTTCCTCCACTCCAGCCAGGGAGCGGGGTCGGGGGCTTGCCCCACTCTGTGCGTGCCGTGGCTCCACGCAGTTCCCAGAAGCAGCGGCATGTTCCCCCTCAGGCTCTTACATGTAAGAGCAGCCAGGGAGCTCCACACGCTGCCCCCGCCCCAAGAGCCGCCCCCACAACTTCCATTGGCTGGGAGCTGCAGGGGTGGTACCTGCACAGAGCCGCCTGGCCACACTCCACATAGGAGCCAGAGGGGGGGCCATGCTGCTGCTTGCAGGTGCTGTTTGAGGTAAGTGCCACCTGGAGCCTGCACTTCTGATCCCCTCCTGCACCCCAACCCCCTGCCCCAGCCCTGATCCCCCTCCCGCCCTCCGAAACCCTCAGTCCCAGCCTGGAGCACCCTCCTGGACCCCAAACCCCATCACCAGCCCCACCCCAGAGCCCGTACCCCCAACCGGAGCCCTCACCCCCCTGCACCCAAACACCCAATTTTGTTAGCATTCACGGCCCGCCATACAATTTCCATATCCAGATGTGGCCCTCGGACCAAAAAGTTTGCCCACCACTACTCTATCTAGATTCAGAATTGGACTGGAGAAAACACTGACTTGTATGCCATAGGAAACAGTCCTGCAGTAGCTGTGGAGAATGGTATAGCCTTATTGATGGATTGGTGATTGATTAATATTGATTGATTATTGATTAATCTCTTAGACCACAGTGATCAATAAAGGTTTGGTCTCTTGAGGGATACAGCTTCAGGAATATTACTATCCGTATCTTTAGAATAAGGGACCCTAGAAGCACATGAGAAGCAATTTTCAAGTTATCACAAGTCCCTTTGTTAACAAATCCACTAAGCAGATAAACAGTCCCGCAAATGTTGAAATATAATAGTGGATAGAATGTGCAAAGTGCTTAACCGTAAGAGTGGTGTCACTCACATCTCAGCTCCTGCTGGGGGACCTTGGAGTATCCGTCTTTATCTTGCCCTGCATCGTTATTGTCACCTGTGGTTCTCATCCTGACATCGCCCTCTGCATACCCTTTCCCCCTACTCCCCAGCACACAGGCTGGACAACACCTTTTTTTCCTGAGTCATGCTTATACCTTCTAAGGCTCATATATAAGGGTTCCAGCCCCTTTTTCTTCAGTGGGGTGTGAAAGTATAGATAATTTAGGGATTACCCTCACTTAAAGAAAGGAGTGGGATCCTTTCCAGCCGACCTTGAGAGCTTCTGGTAAACAACAGAAAATCTAACTTCTCCTGAGAAGTAAGGCACCACATCAGAGGGTGAGACTGAAGTCTTTGTCTTGCAACTACATTCACTCCAGGAGGAAAAGCAGACACATTACACTTACTGGAACATTTCCGTTCAACGATAAACTTTTGTCTTCATCTTATCCAGTTTGGCTTGAGCTGAGCCCTTCCCTGTTGAACAGGACCACCATATTATAATAACTGATATGAGAGAATTTGTTTTAAAATTGATTGGAAAACCAAGTCTGAATAGGGTTGATGTCATTAAACATATTATTTCCTGATGAGCTATTATGGCAACTGCCTTTGAGCTTATTATCCAAATAAAGTATTGAATGAATTTCTAACCTTTGTAGTGCTACTGCTTCTCTGACTAGTTGGTTCCATAAGAACTCCGAGCAGAGGATGGACCAAAGGGAAGAGAAAAC
Source organism: Chelonia mydas (assembly GCF_015237465.2). Lineage (NCBI taxonomy): Eukaryota > Metazoa > Chordata > Testudines > Cheloniidae > Chelonia > Chelonia mydas. Next base: position 77,272,829 of record NC_057854.1, read on the forward strand.
TGATGTTGGCCAGAAACCTGAGGAAATGTTGAGGAATGTGTTAGAGATGTGCAAATAAATGTCTTCAAGACAGTGACCATCTATTGCAGGCTTTGTTCAAAAAGCGGCTCTCTTAAAAAGCTTATATTCAGTGAATGTAGACACCCATTTCCGGTTTAGTAAACCATGAATTTGCTTAATCTTTTTATGGCTGTTAATATAGCGCCACGGGTTTCCATAAAAATTCAAGAATGCAGTCCCCCTACCGTGAGGAGCTTACAAACATGATTAGACATAGCATAGCAAAAGATTTTATACAGGGTAAAGGAAGATGCTGTTTTTACCTTTGCACATCTTATTAGTTAACATGTCTTTTTCATTTTGTTTTTTAATAGTGAACTTAAGCCATGTGCTCAGTTTGGGCAGTATGGCCTGCAGGGCCTACTCTGTGCATACTAAAGGACTTATCCCCTTATATCCAAGCCCCTCCTCACCTGGTGGGTAGAAGGGGGAGGTTTGGAAAAATACCACCCTAGCACTTGTTCTAATTTAAATGTAAAAAAATCAGTGTTTGATTCAAATAGTCACATTTTTAAAAGGAATATATATAATTTTGGTGTTTTGAAGAATCCTGAAACTGCCCAGAAAGTGGAGTTATACTTGAAGGAAATTATCATAACTTTTGAAGCCAACTACATTGTTCAATTATTAAGACTTTTTAAAAGCATAGTTCACTGCTTAAGATATCCAGGTGCAACCTTTTTTGTAATGGACTGGAAATCTATTGAAGGTACAAAATAAGATGGAAGAAAAGGTATAAAATAAACTGACGAGTGATCACATAAACAGCTGAGACTCTTCAGGTTGTTTATCTATCTATAGAAACCTAAAGAATTAATGTTCCCAAATATCCACAATAAGGAGCAATCCATTCAAAGATTGTTAACCGAAAGTCTCTTTAGTTCCTGTTCATTATCACCAGTACCGTAACAATCATAGCCTTCATTAAACAGAGTCTTATAATGGGAAGTGTTGGGTAACCTTAATAGGTAATGCTACCAACCCCACCCTTAATAAACAATATACTATTTTTAACTGAGTGAAAACAATGTACACTGTCCATTGAAGTAGTAGTACTTGTAACAAAGTAGAAATAAACTACTATTCAAACGTTAAGCCCATTGAACATCTTTGAGTCAGAAGTTTCTCTGACTATTTTCTATAAAGTTGTGATGCTTGACTTGCTTAAAGAAAAAATACAGGTACTCTTCTGTCAACACACGAGGTCAGTCATGGGTCAAGTTCATAAGGAATTACAGACGTTTTGTCAAGACTTAGAGGCAAAAACAGTCCTCACTTTGTGCATTAACTCAGTACATAGCTGGCATATAAATCTTAATTGATTATACACTAGATTTAATGTAGACAAAATGTGACCTCTAATGTTTCTGGGTGAAATCCTTCTGTTTTCTTGACCAAATTCCATTGAAAATGTACAGGTGCACACTATGTTCCATGTATTATCTGTGCTTGCCAGCTGCAGAACTTATCTTGACAACATAATAATGATGCTCCATTAGCTCCCTCTTGTAATATTTCATTATTAAAGAGCAGCTGACACCATATGTCCAGAAAACCTATTTGAATTCATCACTGATCAGACACTGAAAATACCAATGCGGGAAGGGGAGGTTGGTGTGTGTCTGTATCATAGCCTTACTTTGCTCTAGCTGTACTTTATATTTAGGTTTGGCAGAATTTGATTTTTTTTTTTTTATTCATTTTGCTGGATAATATTTTTAAGCGTTTTCATTTTGTATTAATTTTAAATGTTCACAGCTGTGAGAAATTATTGGGGATCAGGCAATAGTAGTGGGTCAGATATCTATTTAATGACAATAGATGCTGAGACTCAAAAAGTTAAATCTTTATAACAGGTAAAACATCACGTCAAAATATACAAAGTAAATATCCTTAAGCTCTAATAATGTCAAGCATTTTTCTTACTTTGCCTATTTAACTTTTGATTATTATGGAGGAAAATACTGTTCTTTTTGTGCACCATGATATAGAAGTTTGACAATAAAAGCGAATCCTTCCAAGACTATTTATATTGCTTATATGGTGGTGCTGCAAACTGCTGGTATCTGGTGACCTCATCTTGGGATGGTAGAAGCATAGGTACTGGAACTAGGAGAACTGGGGGTGCTGCCACACGTCCGGGCTTGAATTGGTTTCCATCATATACAGGGTTTACAGTTTCATTCAATGGCTCTCCATACCCCGACTATAAAAATTGTTCCAGCATCCCAGAGTAGGAGTCAGTACCTGCTGAGTCAGGAAATAAATATGAGGGTAAAGGCCAGATTGGAAAATGTGTGCTGCATAATGTGATGTCATTAAGACAGTATAAGTCTGTCCTAAAGCTCTGGGCATTCTGAACCCATAACATCATCTTCTTTGGCTCTGAGGATTCTGCAGCCTTGCCACATCTTTAGGATTGAAACGTATAAACATAACACATTACGTGCATCATGTCTTAATTTTCCAACAGGAAACTAGCATGTCTCAAGAGTTCCCTCTCTTAATCAAAACACAAACAAAACTGCAAATAATTGATACTGCATTTCTTTTGGGTTATAAGTATGTGGCAACCAAGAAAGTAGTATTTCAAAACAAATCAGCTGAGGGAAAAAGCCAAACTTCAGTGGATGGAGAAGAAAAGTCACCTGGATGCAAATGCACTGTGCCTTTATTGCTAAAGGTAAAGAAATCCATAAGCACTCTTGCTCTGTCCCGCAATAGTGAGATTCATCTTGATGCCACCAGTTTGTGTTCATAACCTCACTGTGAAATGGCCATTCTCAAGAAAATAATCACTGTTATTGGAAGGCAGAAATATAACGTGTTCTTTCTAGAACACCCATTCTCTACCATGAGCAAATAGATGACAAACAAATAGTGCTGTAACTAATGGTCTCCTCTTTTTTTTTATGCCCCCCTCAGATGCTAGTGAATCTACTGAGGACCTGGACAGTGACAGTTCATCCCTCTCATCTGAGGAAGAAGGGGAAATACGGGACAGTTCCTGAAAAATCTGTTTTGACAGAAGAGGGTGTGGTTAGCTTTTTTTTTTTTTTCCCCCCTTCATTAAATTTATTGTGACAGTTTTATTTTAAGGGCAACATTTTCAAAAATGGATGCCTAACTTTAGGGTAAATCCTAGCCATACATTTTCCATAAATCAGCGTAATAATACATATTTCAAAGGTACATTCAGCTTGTTCAGTAATCTCGGGCATCTAGCTTTTATCTTCACAACCCAGCTCCATATTTCTCAAACAGAGCTTAAAATCTGGCCATTTACTTAGGTGCCTAACTTTAGCCTCCTGTTATTTTTAATAAAATCTTGAGCTAAATGTTTTTCTAGTTGAATTTACTTTTTACAGTATTTCTTTGCCGTGCTGAGCCTCTATAGACAGGGTCATAATTTCTTGTTGACTTTAATGTTCATTTCATAACAATGTGTGTGTTTAGTGCAGTAAATTTAGCTTTTCATATTTAGGTGCATTGTGCAGGATCCAGTGAGAACATTTTTTTCTGGCTCGAGTAGTAGTGAACTTTTGAATTGTTAGTATGGTGTTGTTTTAAATCAGCATAAGCTCGAAAATCAGTAGAACTGAATAAATTCATTAACTGCAGGTAATGCTACTACATTTATGACTTATAAATATTTCTTATTTTGTGTACCTTTGCATTGTGATTTCATCTGTTGAAATCAGACATTGTAAATATTTCCTAGTTTTAATGGAATATCTTCTCAGATTTATCTCGAATTTAAAATAAATACATGAATCTCTATGCAGCATCTTTCAACACATCATCTGCTGGCAAAGAACATTTGCTGTAAAACTCTAGAGTAGACTTTGATTATCCCATAGTACACATCCATGTCATGAGTCACTTCATACCTGCCAGCCTGTTTTTGGGTTAGATCCCATGTCTATGGTATTTGCTATAGTGGGACTGCACACACAGCCTGGGGCAGTAAAGCTCCAATACACCTACCTGGCACTATTAGTCTCAAATCATTGAGGTCCAACATAGCATTGGGGATCTGCACATGCAGGGCTGCTTACAAACAAGTCCTGATCTTGCAATATACTTTTCATGTAAGGTAAGTTCTCAACTCAGCATGGTTAAATCCCTTACCCACCTTCTAGTTTAAGATGACCCAAGTGATAGGAACTTGGAAAGCCAGTCCTTGACTATTAGCACATAGTGGCCCCAATTCAGATTGAGCTCTCCTGTCAGGCACTCCCAAACACACACAGAAAAACAGTTCCTGCAGAGGGCATACAGTCCAACTAGACAGGAAAACAGCAGCACAGAGAAGTGAAAGGACTTGTCCAAGATCACATAGTGGTTCCATGGCACAGCCAAGAAGAGAACTCAGGTCTACTGACTCCCACTCCCTGACCCATTGTGGTAGTCCCACTAGCTCCTTACCCATCATGCTTCTCTCAGAAGACTTTGGTAGCTCTGTCTGTGCAAGATGGTCACGGTTAACCTGTGCCTGATATCCCTCGAACCCTGATCAATTTTTCCACCAGTTTTCGTGGGTCTACAGTATGCTTTCATCACCTCCTAGGAATCAAATATTCATCAAATGCACCATTCATTGGGCCATCCAGTTAATCAAGTGTTGGCGAAAGAGTTGATGCCTTGTTAGCACTGGACAGTTGTAGAATACATGCCATTGTTTCTCATAATAACACCACATCTCCTTTCCCCAGCCGCCCTTCCACTCAATATACCAACCCCCATCACCCTGGCTCCCTAACCACTTTTGATGGGTGGCAGGGAATCCAAACTGCAGTATCCAAAGAAGTTGGAGTTAGGAAAGAAACCACAGCAAGTCACATCTCTAACTCTTTTCTGTGCCCTGGGTTCTTGGTAAATTCAAACAACCAAACTTCTCCCTGTCTGGTGACAGCATCCTGTGCCCTACTTTATTTTTACAATTCATAGTAATAGAGAAAAATAACACAAGAAGACCAGCTAATCTTTTACCCACTTTTACAAGGACTTTTGTCCATGGTTATAGATACTTTCATGTTACTTTCACTTCAAATGAAATACTAGGTCTTTCATAATCTCTGATTGCTGCATTCAGGCTCAGTAGCCACAAGTTACTGGAAACAAGTCTTGCACTTGTTCACATAAATATGCATTAGCAATAAACCTCTCATTTTAACGAAACAATGTAACTGCCAAAGCATATTTGATAGAAAATTAGTTTCATCTGTAGAAAATAGTGGGATTCTTGTTCTTAAGATTCATGGGATACAGTGGAAATTAGAATACTACAGATATTAACAAACCGGGCACTTCATCTGTGTATGATTAATATTTGGCTGAGGCACATGGTTTTGTAGTAGATACAATTTGCATTACTCTTCTAAATGCTTGCTGTTTTTCATTAATTGTACAGAAATGGCTCGCCCTTATTTTTACACCAGTCCAGTTTAAGCTCTTTTGTCACAGGCGAACACAACCCTGATTTGTTTTTAAATGTAAACGCTGTTAAATCTGCCTTTCAGATTGAAAGTATTCATTGCTTTAAAATGATAAAATAAACATAACTGGGCATAATTCTTTTGGTTGTAGTTAGAAATAAAATTCATCAGAGCAAAGCTGCAAACCATCACCCAGGCTTTTGCCATATAGATAGAATTAAATCTTAATTTTTAACAGATGCATTTAGCATTGTTTTCCAGATTGCCTTCAATCGCTTTCACCTGTATTGGCAAAATGGTGCTACCAATTTGAACAATGGGGATGACTCCGAATTTCTTCCATGACTAGTTCAAACACAGTTTTTTAATTTCACCAGTATTTGATAAATGTTTATTTTAAGGCAAATGCTTAACACAGTGAAAGAGTGGGTTACTGATGATGCCTGAGTAGCTCAGTTTTATACCCATCGTGGTCAAGGACAAAGATATAACAAGCTCTTCCTAGGAGGCAGTGAAGCTAAGTGATGGGATTGGGTCTGCCCTATTAAAGAACTGTGTTCTACTCCCAGCTTGTGTGACCTGTATTTGGGATAAGAGGCTTTGCTTAATAATGAGAGTTATAAAGAGTACAGACTCGTCAGCATAAAAAGTGAGTCTAGAATTCATGTTGTCTTGATTCCCAGTTATTGTCATTTGTATTTCTCTGCTCCAGGAGTTATCCCATTCCCAGACAGTGTGAAGAGGGGAGGCTGCTGCCCATGTGCTGCCACCAAAGGGGTAGATGAGGTTCTGAGGCCATGTGCTGGGTCTGTGGGGATTGTTGCAGGGGAGTGCAAACCAGTCTCTCCTAATACAGTACTGTAGTATGTTTGTACTAGAGAATTCTTAATATGATCGAGTGATGTGACTTTTATCAAACATACTCTAGGACTTCGGAAAGCATAAAAAAATTAAAAAGCCTGATCATGTATCAAATGGTCTGTATGCACTGTAGGTGAAATTCATCTCTGTGCAGAGGGCCAGCACAAATCCTATGCAACACTTAGGCCTGGGCTACACTGCGGGGGGGTTCGAACTAAGATACGCAACTTCTGCTACGCTAGTCGCGTAGCGGAAGTCGAAGTATCTTAGTTCGAGTTACCTGTCTGTCCTCACAGTGGCGAGTCAACTGCGGCAGCTCCCCTGTTGACTCCTCTTACTCCTCTTGCCGAGGTGGAGTACAGGCATCGATTCGGGGATCGATTTATCGCTCCTAGATGAGATCCGATAGATCAATCACTACCCGCCGAGCCGGTGGGTAGTGAAGATGTACCCTTAGTCCTTTAGGTGGGACTTAAGCTGTGCATAGTCCTGCGCTGGCTCTATATTTTTACGTGGAGGTATTTATCATCAAGGGCCTGATCTTTAAGGATGCTGCCTTTCCGCCACTGAAGTCTGTAGGCGTTGAGTATGCTCAGCACCTTGCAACATGGGGCCCCCAAAGAGTAAATGTACAACTGTGACAGTGTTACTCAGTTCAAGCTGTTTGCTCACAAACATTGCATTCTGTCTTTAAATTCCAAACAATTTCCCTGAAAACACTTACCAAACAAAAAAAAAAACCACCATACACCATGAATTTGTGTTTGTGTCGTTGCTATGGAATTTTAGTTCAACTGGATGCAGATGCAGATTCTGTTAATAAGGAAAAAAATGAACTGTGTGCTCCAGTGAACAAAGATTACCCTATGTTTGTATTAGAATGTTGCTATGGTAGTGCATATGGTTTTGTTTGATAGAAATTTGCCATGAAATGGAAGGAAATCATGTATGCAGGTCAAACAAAAAAGAAATTGCAGCAAAGAAAGTTCAGTATAAATACTGAAAGTGAAAGGGCTGTCATAGATGATATATTAAATCCAGGAAAACATCACATAGATAATGTAGACTTTTTCCTGCCAGCTTTTTTATAATTTGGTAATAGAACTGCACTCCCACTGTGTCACAGGCCTGTATGACTGATGGACAATGGAATAGTTTCTAATGATGTTTTTCTTGTTATAGCTCATTTCCCATAATAACTCTATTGATCATAATAGTTTTTGTTATGGAAGCAAAGCTCCGTTGGCTAAACTTACTTTTACCACTCTATTAATTAAACCTGCTGAAAAGCCCATTACATTAGGATAGACTGGAAGGACTTTTCACCAGGCTTAATTAACATGGTGATAAAAAGATCAGAAGCCACTGCAGCCTTTCCTATACCAGGGCTCCCATTGGTTTAGTGAGATTAGATATATAACTTTTGGTAAACTACTCTAGTGGAGGCACAGCCCAAGTGATGTTATCCCCTCACTCCTCAATGTATTACTTTCAGGTCAGGATGGATGCATGTTGGCTGGTGGTGTGGGATAGCTTGCACTGAGATTTCATGTACTGTATCTGTACTGTGAATAAAATTAGTTGTCAGCCAGGTTTGTCAATCCAGCTTCTCTAACACTTGGTGTTTCCTTTTTCACCATCTAAGAGAAGAAAAGTTCCTCCACAACATATATCTCACACTTCGCTCTGCACAGTATTCCCAATGATCTCACAATGAGATGATATTGATACAGACATGTGCACAGTGTGTGAGGGAGAGAGTGTAAATGGAGTTTTTAATTAATAGTGGTGTCTGCAGCTGGTTGCACTCACCCCGCACTGGACAGGGAAGAGTTAACTCTATATTGTGGGCTGGGGAAGCCAGGCCCCTTCCTCCCTACTAGGCATGCTCCAAGTACAGCAGTAGTATAAAAGGGAGCTACGCAGCTCAGTCTGGGCTGACAGCCGAGGAGGAAGAACGCTCGCCGCAGGCTCCCACCTGGGAAGTGCCAAAGGCTCCAACATCAGGAACAAGGAATGCTGAAGTCCAGGCAGAGACTCAGATGCTGGTGGAGGTTCAGGAGAACCCAGGGCTGCCCAGAGCCATCCGCAACAAAGTGTTTGGAAACCACAGAGGCACCCGAAGTATGACTATAAGAGATACAGTCGGAAGTAGTCCGGGGGGCCCTCAGCTGCCCGGCCGAGAATAGTCAGCGTGTTGCGGTCAGGATCCCCGTCACTGGCAGGGCCCTGAGTTGGGACCCAATGGCGTAGGGAGGACCCGGGTTCTCCTTCCCTGACCATCACCCTCCACTAGGTGGCGGCCAGAGTTCCTGACTCCGGCCATTGGGCCTTACAGCCCTGAGAGTGAGGGCAACTCCACAGACTCTGACTACTAGGTCTCGAGGCCCTGAGGCCAAGAGCAGTCCGACAGACTTATTCATGGGACAGGGTCCCCCCACCCGTCACAGTGTCACTGAGTCGCATGCAGGCAGCAAGTGTTCTCCCATGGCACATCAATCACACCAGTGTCTGACTGACTGTAAAGCTGTTTCCAGCTTGCTTTTTGTATCTTTAGTTAAATGAAGATTTTTGCCACAAAGCTGTATTCCAAATAGTTAAACCACTTCTAGAGCAGGATGGAATATGGCTTCTTATTTGTTGACATTAACAGTATCCATGTAGAAGCTCAAAAGATGGCGACACTACAGTACTAGATCACCTGCCTTCTGAATAATCCAGAAAAAGGTATTTGCTGCCAGCTACTGTTGACTGTAGGAATTTTTTCTGGGATGTAGATGCTTTTTCTGAGATCTTTTCACGTTTTCCTGTTTAAAGTGCTCATTCTGCTCAAACTTCCATTCTCCATATAAAAGTTAATGGGCTTTACATGGAGGATCTAGGCATAATGGTCTCTTCACCCCACCAGGACAAAGAGCAGATCCTCCTGCAGCTTCCTGGCTACAGTTGTGGCTCCTGCCTGATACGGCCCCTCTTAAAGGGGGTGTTGGATAGTGGATTTGGCAGACTCACTGTTAGCACCTTGGCAGCTATCCAAACTCGCCTCTGCACTAGTGCAAAAATTCCATGTAATAATGCTCTGTGGTGTGCGGGGATGTAAAATTCCCCCTCCTGGGTTCTGTGACCTTGTATGTACTCTTTGCAGAAGCATGTTAGTTCTACTGCTTTCAGGCCACATGATTCCATGCAAAGAGGAAACAGAATTTGCCCCTGGTTGGGCACTTAGTTTTTTCAGATTATTTGCTTGAATTTTTTGTACCATTGCATGTTACACAAAAATGGAATTTTTATTGATCTTCTGAAACTTCAACGCAATGGGCTTTCTCGGTATTCACAATCTTGTTACATGTATCCACATTTGCACATGCCTCTTGCCTCCAAAATTCATCTTGTGCTGCCCTGTTATCTCACCTTGGTAAGATTTTTATTCCAAAAGAAAAGGAAATTAATGTAGTGGAAAGAGAAATAACTTTGTATTCAGTTAACTTGTTGAATCCAAGCAGAGTCTATTTCTCAAGATTATTTTGCTCTTTCTAAACTTCCATTACTTATTTGATACTTTTAGTGGCCTTTTCCTCCTTTATTACATATAACTACTAATTCTGCCTGTTAAGTGTTAGAAGGTGTTTTCCAGTATATGTTTATTTTCCTTTCCATTGGAATGCTGAGGGCTCTTCCAGCATCAAAGTTAATATTGATTTGCACCCTTGTTAGCAGTCTTAACCGCTTTCAGGGAGTCAGTAGACTGAATGATCCCTGTGCTCAATCAGAAGAGGGGCTTCTGCTGGTCTGGGCATCTGGGACTGCTCCATAAGTGGTATGGAGGATTGCAATAGTAGCTGCTGCATGGTCATCTCATTTTGTGCCATCTGTATAGCAGAATGGTTTGGAGTTGTGAAGCAAACTTTTATTCCAGTCTCTCACTGAAAAGATTCAGCCTTGTGAGCTGCACTTATAAGTAGGATAAGCAGATGGCTGTGCTAATGAGAACCTAATGGGGAGGCTTTCTGTGAAGATGAATTCACATGTGTTCTCATAGGGAGCAATATGGAACAGAGTGTAAGTTAGACCAACCCTGAAGCTGCACTAATTCTCACCGGTGCTGGGCAGGTCCCTGCACAGTCCCAGAATATGTGGCTTGCAAAGGTGTCCTTACAACTGTATGTTCCACTCCCTGCCCTCCCTCTATCCCTGACTCTCACACAGGAATAGAATGACTGAGCATCAGGCCTAATGTGTTTCCACCCATCAATTTAAAATGGACCCTGTACTCATACCCAGGCTATGTCTGCACAATACACCACTTTTGGTGGCATATAGAGTAGATGTAGCTACACACCTCAGTGAAAAGCAATCTGCATCCACAGTCTGGTGTATAGCTACACATATATCGCTGAATGGCTGTGGCAGGGGGTTGGTAGCGGGGAAAGGCTTCAGCAACTCCCTGCTGCTAGAGCCTTTCACTACAGTGAGGAGCTTTTGCTCCCTCTCTCTCCCCCACCACCCAGCAGAAACCTTTCCCCACTATCGAAGTCTTTACCTGCAATGCTGAAGATGAGAAGTAAGAAGATGGTGGAGACTTTACCTGCTGCCTCCCCACTGCTGGAGTCCTTACCTGCAATGGTGAAAGGCTACAGCAATGGGAGCTGCCAGAGTCTTTCCCTCCAGTGGTGAAAAGCTACAGCAGAAAAGAGCTGACAGCGTCCCAGCTGACAGCTCCTTTTCCCTGCGGTGGGGAAAGGCTCCGGCAGCAGGGCAGTACTTGACTAAAAATAGCAGTGTAGAAGGGAAGGCACAGCTTGGGTGAGTAAAGTCATGTAAGGTATGTACTTGGGAACATACCCACACCCTCTACTCACCTAAGTTGTGCCTTACCGTCTACATTGCTACTGAACCCCTTGCTAGTGGGGCTACCTGAGTACATGCTCTACACTCTGCTGAACGAAGCATCCAGTGTTGACATAGCCCCAGACTCCTATTACAGGCCAGGAACTTACCCACTCTCCCCAGATGGCCCATATTGTATGTGCTGTGCACAAACTGGGGCAGAATTAAAGCTGGTGTGCGTGATGGAGAGATGGCTGTGTGGGATGGTGTTAGAAACTTCACTGAGAGTCTCCTGACATTTTATGTTTAAATTTTAATCTGTATCTTCTTAATAAGCTTCACGCTAATTTCTGCTCCCAACTACACCCATGCATCCCTGTTGGCTTTCATGGGATTGCTCCAGTACACCTGAGAGCAGAAGTGGGCAGGCAAGGGCAGAGTTGTAGAAGAAATAGTTTTTCTATCTTAAATTCTCATTAACAAATGTCTTGGTTTTCCAGCCAGACCATCTCAAACTGCGATTCTGTCATCTTTCATAAGCTAAATGGGTCACACTTAGTCAGTACTTGGAGTGTTAGATCTCCAAGGAAATCACAGGTGTTGGAGCAAGCGATTTCTCTGACTCAGTAGGTTTCATGGTTTGCTTCTAATCTTGTACTGAGGCAGTGTCCCCAACATAGTGCTAGAAGGAACTGCTGGTGTTTTGAGATGAGATTAAAAATGGAATACCTGTGCACGTGTTATTAAAAATCCCATTGTGCTGTTTACAAAAAGATAAGTTAACATTTATCACCTAGCCATATTCCATTCTGGGTAATTACATGTGGCTACCTTAAAAAATTCCCTTATAATGTGAATTAGAGAAACTGTCCTTCATCTCCACCTTAAAAACATTTCAGAGTAGCAGCCGTGTTAGTCTGTATTCGCAAAAAGAAAAGGAGTACTTGTGGCACCTTAGAGACTAACCAATTTATTTGAGCATAAGCTTTCGTGAGCTACAGCTCACTTCGTCGGATGCATTCAGTGGAAAATACAGTGGGGAGATTTATATACACAGAGAACATGAAACAATGGGTGTTACCATACACACTGTAAAGAGAGTGATCACTTAAGGTGAGCTATTACCAGCAGGAGAGCGGGGGGGGGGGGACACCTTTTGTAGTGATAATCAAGGTGGGCCATTTCCAGCAGTTGACAAGAATGTCTGAGGAACAGTGGGGGGGTTGAGGGGGGAATAAACATGGGGAAATAGTTTTACTTTGTGTAATGACCCATCCACTCCCATTCTCTATTCAAGCCTAAGTTAATTGTATCCAGTTTGCAAATTAATTCCAATTCAGCAGTCTCTCATTGGAGTCTGTTTTTGAAGTTTTTTTGTTGAAGAATTGCCACTTTTAGGTCTGTAATCAAGTGACCAAAAGAGATTGAAGTGTTCTCCAACATTGCGCATTTCAGTTGTGGATGAAGTTACATACATACATGTATGTGTATATATATATATATTGAAGTTGTTCATATAAAAGGCTCATCTCTTCAGTTATAGTAATCTCAGTTCATCATCATAGTCCAGACATTAGCTATCCCTTTTTTAGCATTTGCTTTTTTATGGTCTTTGTGGATGTAACTGGATGTTTAATTCTTTCAATAATTTATCAGGTAGAGGCTTAACCCAGAACCAGCGCCTCTTGAGATTAATATATTATAGATACCAACCTGTCATTACAGCTCCACTTGCTTCCTCTGTTCATGATTTCCACACCTGTGGCAATGTTCTTGGCGGTGTGTTCAAAGTTAGCCATGTGTTGTTTCCCTCCTGATCTCTTTACATTTCATCCTTTTATGTGAACATTTAATAAGTGAAAACATGAATAAAGGTGAAGAGCTGTGACATGCCAGTATTAAATGCAGATGTGAGGCAGACCAAACAGTAGCTCCACCCAAAGGGCTTTATCCTGCAAGGTGCTGAGCATTTAAGCATATACTTAACTTCAGGCACACACATACACCCTTTTAAATCAGTGGGACGACTCATGCTTAAATGTACACATGGTCTTAAGTGCTCTGCTGGATTATGGCCAGTGGGTTCAGCACAGGGGGGGACATGTCAAACCCAAATACACCCCAGCTAACACACTCTCAGCTGTTTTGTCTAGGCAGGGATCTCAAACTCCCAGCCTACAGGCCGTAGCTGGCCCTCTCAATATCCAGCTCCTATGACACATTTAAATTGTCAAGTTTTCATTTACAGAGACAAGTTTTCAGCTTTGGTGGCTGCACCGTGAACTCTCCAAATGTGAGCCAAGATAGGATTTGTGTTTTCCTTGGGAAACTATTTCACCTCTGTACTAACTAGTAGCTAAACATTTTCGATTAATACACGCTTAATTCTGCGCCCGAGGGGAAGAAAGGATTGGAACGGGATCCACCATTCTGAGGAGAGTGCTCTACCCACTGGACTATGCAGTAATTCTCAGGCGCTCTCTTTCTCTGACCCAATGACTATTTAAGTGTTTTATCTACAATGGAACAGTCATTGGGTCAGAGAGGAATGACTCTACAGTCCAGTAGTTAGGGCACCCCTGAGAGGTGGGAGACCCTGGGTCCAGTTCCCCTGCTCCAATGACTTTATCCACAATAGAACAGCATCAACAGGAGAGACTGAGGGAGCCCCTCCCATCAGAATATCCTGTAGCCCAGTGGTCAGAGCACTCTCCTGAGATGTGGAGACCCCCCTGTTGCAATCCTTTCTCCCCCTCCTGCAGAGAGGGGTAATTAAACCTGGTTTCCCACATTCCAGGCAAGTGCCCTAACTACTGGGCTAACAGCTCTGAAGTTGACAGCAGCAGCACCAGCTTCTCCAGATATTTTATGTGGTGCAATGCAGGCATCTAATTAATTCCTGCAAGAAATACTTAAGTGCCTAAGCCTCCTGACTACAAGCAGCAGATTCCTATTCATGGATAGCTAGTGCAGCTAGGTGCTTTTCTGTAGCTGGCCTTAGTTGCCCATCTCAATGAAAGGGGTGGGGCTTAAGACACACCCTTGTCATCAGAGTCTCCCATTGGCTAGTTTAGGCAGCTCCCTGCTTAGCATGCTGGCTTTCGTAGATTGCATTCGTAGGCACCTAGCTCTCCCCATTAATTGTATAGGGAGCCTAATTTAGGTTTGTGAATTGCAGTGTTCCTGTGATTTTCTAGGTTGGAATGCCTAAGTCCCTTTGTGGGTATAGGCCTGAGAAATCTTAGGTTCCATTTCAGGCTCTTCAGAGGAGTGTGCTTCAATGGCTACAGACTCCTATGTTTCAACCCAACCCAACCCTGTCTCTTCCCCACTTCTGGTTCCTCGTCCCATTCTCCTTACCTAGGCTGTCCCAGTCTCTACTTCTCAGGCTTTTCATCTTTGTTCCAGTTTCCTTGCCCACCAAGTCCAAGGCTCACCTCTCAAAACTCCCCATCCCAATACCACTGTGTCCCCCCACTCCCTCTCCTAGTCTCCTGGCCCAGGCAGTCCCAGTCACTACCCCCACCCGAACTCCCAATCTCCGGTTCTGTATCATCCCCATTCTCTTTGGCCCAATCTACTCTCCCACCCTCCAACAGGTTTGATTCTTGCTACCTCTATATTTGACTGAAGCAGCTTCCTCCTCCACTCTACCTGGGCCCAGCAGGAAGGTCATTGAGAACACAGGAGAGAGAGAGAGGCTCCCTGCTCTTAGTTCAGGATCCAGAACAACTTGCAGCAGCCCAGAGCTGTAATTACAGGTAAAGTCCTGCTCAGCCCCAGGCTGAAGCATGCCCTGTGTGAACAAAATATTTGGGGAATTTGGCTGCTAAAATCTTAAGTCTCTGTGCACATATGCACACTGCAATTTTTTAAATGCATATAACTTCACCTAATGTGGGCAGAATTTCACAGGGACAGCAAAAGACACATCCTTGTCCCAAATGTCAAGTTCCTTCTCTAAGGTACGGGTTTGCTTATAGATTATCAAAGAAGGCCACTAGAATTTTTTTTTTAACATGGGTAAAACAATGTATTTTTCCATAGTCATGTTTTCAGAAATGGATTATGTGTTTTCGCTAAAATTCCCACACACACACAACCCTCACACCACCACCACCCCTCCAAAAAAAACAAAAAATAACGCTGAAACAGACACCCAGCATGGAAAATTTCAGCCCCAACATTTAAAGTTTAGCAAAGTTATAAGCAACTGAAAGCAGGGTCTTATAATGGGGAGTGCCAGACAACCGTAGTAACAAGTGCTGTTAGGGCCACTGACCCACCACTGTGGGATTGCATTGCTATGGTCCTGTTTCTGAAGCTGCTCCATGGAAATAAAGGTGATCAGGGAATTGGTCTGTGTTTGCAGGAGGTTAATGATTGACGTGAACATCTACATACATCTGCTCCCTATCAGGTAGTCTGTGATAGAATTTTAGAGGCATTCCACCAGAGATGGTTGACTATAATTCTTGAATTCAACTTCCTGGCTGGTGTTGCTTGTTCTCTCTCTGCTCCCTCCCGGAATCAGGCATCAAATAAGGGAACTTGAATACCTTCCTTAATTTTGTTGCTCAGGGTCGGTGGGGGTATTAAAATACAGCCCAGATACTTACAAGCACATAGAATACAACAATAGCTAGAATATTGGATTCCTTCAATCTTTTGGCTGCATAGTGGTGCTCATTATGGTAATAAGTTCTTTCCAGGTGAATAGATTGGCATATCAGAGTCTTTACTGGTGTTCATGGAATCTGGCCCTGGTTATAGGAAGCTCTGCTTTGTATAGGATGGTTTGGTTTTGTATTGTTTGGGGTGGGGAGGGGTGAAATATTTAATGTCCTGTTTTTCAGAAGTGTTGAGCACCCACAGCTCCCTTTGGCATGGATGGTGCAGGGTCCCCAGTACCTATAAAAAGCAGGCCATAGATCTGCTTTAGTATCCCTCTCTCAGGAAAGGAATAATATATCTTGAAGGGGGATTCAGTGCTTTCTTTTGCTCAATAAATAAAATTATAATAATGCATACAGAATTTAGTTGTAACCCCTGCCATTTACATCATGAGTATACTGTTTCCCGTTTTTATGTACAATGTGCATGGTTTTCTGTTGAGGTAATTGAGGGGATGGAGAGTTTCGTAGAAGCTGCAGATGAAAAATAAGTGGGAGGTGAAATTTACAGTATCAAACTTCGTGGGGTTTAGTATTTTTATTTCTCTGCTATTTCCATTTCACAGCTGTGTAGAATATAGTTAATTCCGTTATTACTGATCCCTGTTCTACACACACACACTCTGTATGAAATTTTGACTTTGGGAGATTTGCCTTTGACTTCAGTGGGGCCAGAATTTTCTTTTTAACAGGATAATTCCATTTAGTATATCTTGCTTCCCATTCTGTTTCTGCAACCCTTACTCCTTGACTTCAGGTAGACTGCTCTTAGTAAGGCTTACAGGATTAGGCCCATAACTTGTAAAGTGTTAAAGGCCAAAAGCATGTCATTCTTGCTGGGGCATGACTACTACCCTGCTTTATGAGAGTTGGAAGTGCCATTATGTGTGTTTTTTAAAAGGGCACTAATTCACTCTGATTAACTTTTAATATTGAATGTATTGAATAAAATACAATAAACTAAAGGTACAGTCACAAACTAAAAGTAGGGGTGGCTAGGAATGAAAATACAGCTACTGTGTACGTGTCTGTGGAGGACATGCCCTTTTCATTCCCTCTATCCAATAAACCAGCACATACAAATGGTGAACTCTCAGCAAGAGTTAGTTTGTTGGCAATACCCCAGGCATGAGCTATGTACAGTCTACATCCTGATGTATACACTCTTTGTTGCTAGATTAAATGGGAGCCCGACAAAAGTGCCTCACTGAATTCCATACTTTTTCTGTCAGCAAATATTATACAGACAAGTTTAGGTATAGGTAAGACTGGGGGCCAGGTGGTAAATTCCAATACAAGCTAAAGTTTTAATGCCTTGAGGGGGAAAACCTGACTGAGCAGAAAATACCAAGTTATAATTTTTCAGGTGAGGCATTCGCTGCCAAACAGTGAAGTTCTGAGATCTTTGGCCATTTATTTGGTGGTAGTATTTATGTCTAACCTTAATGGAAGTTACCTTAAGCCTAAACTATAACACCAGACTACTGATGCGTGTCTTTTCTGGTGGCACTCACAGTGACTGTATTCTATGACTATGGAAACAAACACCCACATCTGCTTGTTGAAAATAATTTACTTTAAGAATATAGTGAAATATTTTGCTAGAGGGCCGTATTGATGACAAGAGGGTAGAAATGACAGAGAAATCTACGCTATCATAGTTTTATTGTCAGTCCTGTCTATAGTGCAGCTTGTAGTAGCCAGCATTAGTACAAACATTGATGCAGACTTCCTCAGCTTCTTATAGCCTTAGTAAAAAAAAGTGTTTTTCTTCACATATCCTAGTCATCTACCCTTTGACCACACTGATAATCAAACTTAATTCACATCTACAAAATATAATTATATTTAAAAAGAGGGAGGAAGGGAAAGGGAGAGAAGCTGGCCTTAACTATTGGAAAAGTACTTGAAATTCTTCACATTCTTCTCCTGTTAACAGCATGTTTACTTTTAATCACTGGGTTATTAGGATTAACACAAGTCATTGCTTCAAGCTCATTTTAGTGAAAGCAAACTACCTCCTACAGATTCAAGGAAACATTCTTTTTCCACATAAATGTATTAATTTTCAAGAAGCAACTATACACAGTAACATGTGAGCCCTGGCTAACTCTTCCAACCCACCATTCAACACTGTGGTGCATGTATACATTCTAATTAAACACACTCTGTTGCAAATTTCAGGATAATTTGAATATTTTGACAATGTAATGAACAAAGCAAAGCAATCTCTATTTTAGAGATTTGATCTTAAATCTACTAAGTAGTTTTCATCTGTTTTAGTGAATAGGGGACTGCACTTTGTGTACAGCAATTTTTTTCCCCCAAACTAATAATTTTAAAGTCTATCAGTCATCATTAGTTCCAAGGTAGAGCTTGTTTTAGGTTTCAGAGGAACTAAGTTTGCAGAAGTTCAAGCTTCTGCTACAGAAAGCTTCCACGTTTAGCCAAATTGTCTATTACCTGTCAAAATTTTCTACTAAGAGTAAACTTAGGTAAATATTTCTTTATTAAATGATTAAATCCATAAATAAATTCTTTTAATTCATTGAATATAAAATTAAAACCATTTACAACTTATTCCAGTATTACGGGGGGAAGGGGGTTTCAAAAAAAAGAGAGCTACATTTTGATAAATAAAATACTCAGCTTTAAAACAACTGATTTCTGTTTGCAATTAAACTATAGTTGGTACATAATAGCTGCCACCAGTGAGCTCTCTAAAGTGCCCACCTCAGGAAGGAATGTATCTTCCAACGCATGTTTGGAAAAAAATAAAAAAAAGCATAATGTTAAAACTGAACAGTTTTTAAAGTTTTCATAACCAGAACAAACATTTATCTGATCAGTTACAAACAGAAAACAGCACATGATTAAGGTAAGGTGCTCCAAAAAGAAGCAATAAAGTTGCTCCAATACTATGAAGCTTTAAGTATGCTTAAATCTCTGTTGCATTAGTGTCCAGTTGCACAGGGTGCTCTTGTAGTAGTATCTCAATGTTGCCCTCAAATGGCACCATTTCCACAGAGTTCTTTTCTCCATCGCTTGTTACTTCAGAATTCTGATAAATCCCCACCCCCATCACAATTTAGTCCCTAAATTTGTGAATGTCATTGAACAGTCTGTAATAGGGGTAAGCTTCATTTGCATGTGGACAGTTGTAGTTGCATTTGCAAGACTGGATCATCATTACATTCTTAGTGAAAGTTTCTCCATCATCACAACGGAACCTGATCTTGACGGTCCTGGTCTGATGGGGGGTACAGCATCTTCCATCCACACAGGAGCCACAGTATTTGGGGCGATATTTCTTCACACTGGAACATCCAGCATAAGTAAACTTCACTGGGGCTTGTGACTTCTTGGTCTTGGTGCATTTCTTTCCCTTCTGTATGGAAGAGGTAATATTATTAGCAAAAGATTTCTTTGTAACATCCACCTTCCACCCAGACCCATCTGGGGGGGGAAAAAGGGGGCTATCACAGAGATCTGTATTTACCTTTAGGGAACCATAACTGGGCTGTTCACATGGCCGCACTTCACATATCCTGGTCTCTTTGACTAGTCTACAATCAGGATTATCATTGGTGATCCTGGTAGAGATACCAGTTCCACAAGTCTTTGAACACTGGGACCATGAAGTTGTCTGCACAATGCATTTGAGACTCTCAAAAGATCGGCTGTATGGCTCAGATCCAAAGACTAGAAGGGAGGAGAAGAAGAAGAACTTTGCATAAAGTTTCTCATATATCTTGGTACCTCTTCTCAATGAGGAGTACAGCAAAACACTATACTCCTTGTATTAAAGTATCCCCTCCCAATACAGAATATGCCCAATAGCCTTACTCACCAGGTAGCATTTTCAGTCCTCCTTTCACAACGGCAATCAGCTCATTGTTCCTGGTTAATTCACCTTCTGAAGCATCCAGACCAAATTCTTTGTTGAAGAAACCTTCCAACTCCTCAGGAGCATCTTTGGTCTCATCACAGACCCATTCTTCACAGCACTGGCCAGGGACTTTAACCAGCCTTGGGTTGGCACAGCCCAGGTTAGGGAGAGAGAGTTCTTGTGGGCAGAGCGGGATGCAGCCCACAGCTCCATCTATGCATGTGCACTGGTGTTTACAGTTGGGCTGGAAACTTTCACCATTCTGGTAGATTTTTGAGTTATATTCACATGGTCTCCCCTCGGATTGTGCTGCAGAGATTCATAAAGAGAGAAAGAAGGGAGTTAGAGGTGAGACCCGCTCTTTTAAACGCATGCATATTTGCTGCTCTGCTAGATTCGAGTTATGGTAAAGTTCCCTACAATCCCCTAGAGACTCTAGGCTAGAACAATAAGTTAGTCAGGAATCACTTTTCCTTATGCGCGTTTAGCGGAGCCCAGACATACTGAATTGCATTCCAGACTGCTGAAGTCATATGCCTTTCTGCCAAGCTACCAACAACAAAGCATAACCATACATGGACTCAAAATTACTAAACTTGGGCACTACGGGGACTATTATTATTTTTAAAGGAGCCAAACCACATGCCTCTTACCTCTGCAGATCCCCTTCTGAGCCGTGGTACTGGCGCCGAAATTGCATTCCAGCCCCTTGGTGTGATCACAAGGCTGGGTCTTACTGCAGTCCTCGTTGAGTTGTTTAGCGCAGACTTTACAGCAGCCGCAGCCGTCCAGAACCAGACCGACTCCCGGGGCACATTTGGGCACCTCCAGAGGGCACTGGCAGGCGGCTGGGCAGGCGGAAAGCGCCTAAGGAACGAAGCACATTAAAAGCCGATGAGTGTATGTGCTAAATGGCCCATGCCCAGAGAGACAAACCCGAGACTTACAACAGCCCCATGGTATGGACAGCAGCGCTGGTCCGCACCTAGGAGTTAGCGACGCTCCCAGTTTATGCCTTCACAACACATACACCCAGGCGGTCGACTTTCCGCGGGTATATTTCACGGCAGGAAAGTGACCAAAAAATGGCAAACAGCTTTAAAAAAAAAAAAAAAATCCCTCGAAGCCCTACGATCCCAAACAAAGTTACATGCAAACGCAAACTTACCAGCCGGAATAAGTGGAGGAAGGCAACAGCCAGAAAGAAATAATTGGTGGTTTGGTAGTTCATTGTTAGCGAAGGAACTGTTTTCCTAGTACAGCTAAAATAAACTAGAGTAGAGAGGGAGCCTAAAACTTTCCCTGCGGCTTTCAAGACTACAGGCTGAGTGGATCTCTTCTTGTGCCTGTAGAGAGAGGAGTCTAAATCCTAAAGGGCTGTGAAAGCGTGTGCTGCTACGTTTTCTTCTTTTCTGAGAAGAGCAGGAGAGATAACAGGCTGCTGCCTGGATCCTCCGCTTCTCCGGGGTCCCTTTGCAGTCTGAGGAGGCAGTGAGGGAGCCACTCCTTATATACAGTGCTGATGCCGCCGCGTGTTGCAGCTGCACTGACGTTGAGCGTTCCAGAATGCTAAAGCATCCAGAATTCCAAAGCATCTCAGGAATGTTTCTTGGCGCGGTTTGCGTCCAAGCTCCTCCCTGTCTAAATTGCACCTTTTTTTTTTTTTTTTTGGTCTCAATAAAGTAGTTCTACACCCTTCTTCCCCCCCAATCCCCACACTTGAAACGATCATTTAAATAATCCTCCCTTTAAGGATCTTTTATGATCATGTGGGAAATGCATTTTAGGAAGTTCTTTTTTTAAAAAAAAAAAAGTAAGTTCCGAGTTTTCAGGCTGGGAAACGCTGTATATAGATACTCCCTGTGTGTTTATTAAGTAAGTTCTGTACGACTGAATTTCACTCTGAAATATTTGGGGGTGGGGGGTCAGGAAAAGCAGCACAGATCTGTTGCTGAAATTATGCACGTTCCTATCAAGGCTAAAAAACTTTGATCCAGTGTGTGAGTGAGGGTGTGTATTTCAAACTAATGCCCTGATGGCTTACTTTTAAATATTTATGAATGGGAAAGAAACACAATAAATGGCTCCCTAGTATCTGGCAAAGTTCCATTAAAAGGTCTTCCCCTAGCTTTTTGCTTTGAGAGGTTCCCACTTTTGTTATAATCATGGAAGGTGGAGGTTCTCAAGTGCAGTGACTTTGAAGAATCACAGTTAAAAAGCTGGCTACTTCTTTACAGACCAAGTACATATATAATCAACTAACCTTGCTCGGCCCTCACCCCCAGGTGGTGTACTGTTTTTTTAAAGATCAGAATTTGGAAATGCTAATAACTCTGCTACATGTTCTTATCCTAAGCCTTGCCCTAGGAAGGGTAAATCAGACAACTCTTTTATATATACTATTCCTTGGAAAAATGAAGAAACTGCTGCACTGAGCTCTCTCTAATTTGTAATCTTTAAAGTTGAAGTCGCTGCAAGAAAGTCGCTCCTTGGTTTAGAATTATTTTAAAATCTGGATTTTGAAAATGATTAAAAGGAACCTTTTAAATTATTATATTGAGTTTACTAGCCTCGTTGCTATTTTATTCTGCCTAAATACTTTAGGAGGGCAGAATAACAAACCTTAAGTTTCTATGGAATATTGACCTCTCTATGACCTTCACTGCAGCATACAGTGATAAGCAATTAAAATAAACATCTGCCTAAACTATAGGTTAACCCTGGAGGAGTGAACATTCAAAGATTTACCATGTTGCTTTTGTATAGGAATACTCATACATAGATGTTTTTAAAGCTTTTAATATATTCTCTACATATCAAGTTTACATTAATCCAGTCATTTGTTATTGGGGTTGTTATTTCAGAGATAAACCCTTGAGTGCTTTAGGTGTCTAGTGTTTAGGCCAGGAACAAGTTAGGAGAAAATCCCGGGCCCTGCAGCACATACATCCCTCTGCAGTCGTGTTTATCACAAAAGTTTTTGGTAATCCTCAGTAAGGTTAGACTCACTTAGGGATTCCTCCATTAAGCGAAAAATTTGGGGTTGGGGCGGGGGGGGAGGGAAGAGTTCCTAGCTTATGTTGTGGCGTTTTTTCGGTTTCATGGCTGTAAGTATTTCCAGATGGTGATTCAGACACCAGACGTAACAATATTTCCATATTTGGTATAGCAGTAGCCTGCATTTTTCACATTTTTCTACTCTGTTATCCAACCACAAAGCATTCTTGACAGCTTCAAATGGTGTTAAATATAGACTTAACTTCTGTTCCCAGGGCAGGAAATTCTTTGGGATTCCTGTTTTTCACGCAATCTGTCTATCATGATTTAGTAGAAATTACAGTGGAGGAGCCAACTGTAGCTTGCTCGTTTATTGAAAAAAGCAAAGTAGTTTAGTCTGCTACCCAACAGCATTTCAATAAATCCCCATTCCAAGGATTTTTTTCTTTGCAAACAGATTACGGTTCCTAAATTTGTTTTTTTGTTGCCTTCAACGACTGAAGGTGGAAGAGCAGACCCACAGCAGAGGAGAAACTTGACAAAAACCTCCAATGCCCTTGGAAACCAGAAGTGGTGGGGAAGAAGTGGAGAGGGATGGGATGGGCAGAGGAGGGGGGATCTGATTAACCTGTCTGCCTAGCATTTCCAAACAGTATGTGTCTCTGTGTGCTGCTCCTAAAGGATGGGCAGTTAGGGAGGGAAAGCAGCACCAGCCCTGCTGCTAGAAGGAGAGAAGCCCAGACGTCTTGTCGCCTGCTCCTTTCCACCACTGCAAGGGTTACAGAGAGGATCATTTCATGGTGACTGGTTGAGGGACTGTGCACATGTTTCAGGGTAAGTGTTGCTCCCAGTGCTAAATCTGTTTAGGGGGCTGGGGGATGTGTGTGTGTGTGTGTGTGTGTGTGTGTGTGTTTGGGGTTTTTTAAATACAGCAGGAATAATAGGCAGCTTTGTTGTACCTTGCTGGAGCCACAGAAAAGGGGGTTTGTTGTTGTCTTGGGAGTGCCTGCTCCTGGACTTGGCTTTAGATTGAGCGGTGTGGTGGGGGGGACTCTGCTGCCCGGGAGGTGAAGGCGACACAAGAAAGGGGCCAATATAATAGGGCCACTGTCTTCAGCAGAGGCTTGGAGCGGCAGCCTGAACCCTACAGTGCAGTTTCCAAAACATATGTGGTTTTGTTTTACTTCTCAAGCATGTATCTTTTCTAACTGGCTCCAGCCACCCCTCCCCCCTCCTGCCCCCCAAGGAATAGACCAGGGGCTGATGAATAAAGTCCATCTTTGTTGATTCTCCTGGAGACCATTCTCCCTCCTCCCCATCAACACCCCACCACCATCACCCTGGATAAATAAAGTAACATGAGGAAACCATCTGTTGACCCAAAATGGTGGCATAAGGGACCAATTTAAGCATAAAATAATTCTCCCCCACCCAACCCCCTCTGAAAGTGCCTTTACAATTATAAGAGAGACAAGGTGGGTGAGGTAATATCTTTTATTGGACCAACTTCTCTTGGTGGAAGAGACAAGCTTTCCAGCTCAATGGAAGTATTTTACTGGGAGAATTTCTGCTTTAAAGGCTCTTTCATGGTCTCCCCGTTTCAGTTATGTTTCATATGGTGCCAGGGTGGGAATGTGGAGAGTATGGATGTGGAGACAGAAACAGGCGTTTGTGTGGCTGTCATTGCACTGAAGCTAGTCTCAGCAGCAGCAGCCCCCAGAGCTGTCACTGCTGTGGAGGTGTTGCTGCCCCATGCTGGAAGGGAACGGGCTGCACTGGCCCCTGGCCTTGCTGAGGCTCTGCAATGAGGGAGAGAGAGTCTGTTGCCAGAGTCTTACTTCAGCACAAACTTAGGATGTTTCCAGCTCAGTTCCATATTTGGTGAAAGTCTTGTGAGCTTCGTCATCCATCCGATGATGGGGATGATGCAGCAGCAGCAGCAGCCACCAAGCTCCTTTTAGAAAGAGGAAATCAGGGGTCCTTGACCTGCATACCAAAAATACAGGTCACTGGAGAATCTGTGGGCATGTTTTCAATCCTTCCCTTCTGAGCCTGGGGGAGGGGTTTGGGGGGTTTCCTCCGCTGGAGAGTTTATTGATGACCATTGTGTCTCAAGAATGAATATCATCAGTTCACCCTGGCATGTTAACCACATTAAGTTAGGGATAGGACTGAACAGCTGCGTTTGTTTTACATTATTTTAGAGATGGACCCAAACCATGAAGTTCACATTTGGATCTGACAGTCCTCAGAGTTTGGGTGGGATGGGGGATTTGGATGATGATTTTGTTTTGACCCATTATAGAGATAGGGACCAGTGCAAAGTTTGGATCTGGGGCCAAATTTCCCCAATGCCCTCAAGGGATTTTGGTTCTGGGCCAATGTTTTGCTGTGATTTGGTTAGAATAACAGAATCACAACTTTATGTATTTGTTTTTGTTTTCATCTGTGAAGTCATTTTGTTCAGGTTTCCATAAGGGAAAGGAAAAGGGTAGCTAATCCTGTAATCGGTCAGTGCCTGGAGGAGTTTAGGAGAGCTGGGAAGAGAAGGCAGGTGTGCAGTCTAAAAGAACAGATTATTCTCTCTCTTTCTTAAGGATTTACATTTCCTTGTGTGCCAGTGCATGTGCCTGATACATTGCTGGGGGCAAAAAGCAGGTGAGCAGCTGTCCCAGATGTGTGCTTTAGTGATGTTGATAGATTAGATTAGCAGCACCAAATACTTTGAAGTGCTCTCATTTATAAGAGTATAGTATACGCGTTCTGCCATGGCTCAGAGCCTGCAGCTGAATGTAGCCACAAAGGGGTTAATGTGGTGTTTCACCCTTTTAATCTTGCCCCCATTTTCTTTTCATTCTAATCTAAATCTCCCTTGCTGCAATTTCATTCAAGTGACATAAATTTGTTTTTGTTTTTCCTATGGTGTTTGTGTGGCTCATGAAAAGTGATGCGTTGGCTGCCAGGCCTTCTCTTCACAGATTAGATATTACCTGAGCATGAGTGGTGGCAGGCAATGCTTCCCTTCTCTTCTCTGCCCTTACCCATCAATTGCCTCAAAACTTGACCTAAAAACACCAGGGTTGCAAGGGTAATTAATTCTTTATTCCCATGCATCTCATTGACTGTCTCCCAATATTGACAATAGGTCACCAATTAGTGCTATTTGTGATTATAGGCATTCTTATGTGCATAACTACCCATTAATAATTGGCCTGAGATCACCGACTAATTCACATGAGCCACCAATAACCGTTAGGTGGTTCCATTAACCATTTCTATCCCTACTGACTTGGCAAAATTGCAGTTGGTGACCTGCAGGTGAAAGGTTTCTTATCCTGTTTCCAACTCTCTGAGCTATCCAGTATTCCAGGTTTTCCTTTTTTGCGGGTGTATGATTTTCCTCAGATGTTTTAATGTGAAGATCTGTAATTCCTTTTGAACCTGTGACTGGCTGAATCTGTGACTGATACAATTTTATCCAGGATAAATCATAGAATCATAGAAATGTAGGACGGGAAGGGACCTCAGTAGATCATCTTGTCCAGTCCGCTGCATTGAGGCAGTACTAAATATTATCTGGACCATCCCTGACAGGTATTTGTCTAACCTGTTCCTAAAAACCTCCAATGATGGAGAAGAGAAGACTGAGGGGGGACATGATAACAGTTTTCAAGTACATAAAAGGTTGTTACAAGGAAGAGGATGGAAAATTATTCTTCTTAGCCTCTGAAAATAGGACAAGAAGCAATGGGCTTATTGCAGCAATGGAGGTTTAGTTTGGACATTAGGAAAAAATTTCTAACTGTCAGGATAGTTAAGCACTTGAACAAATTGCCTAGGGAGGTTGTGGAATCTCCATTATTGGTGGGTTTTTAAGAACAGGTTAGACAAACATCTGTCAGGATGTTATTACTTAGTTATTACTTAGTCCTGTGCTGAGTGCAGGGGGTCTGGACTAGATGACCTATAGTCATCCCATTCAGTCCTACGCTTATATGGTTCTACAGCCTCCTTAGTCCAAAGTAAGCATTTAGAACAACTGATTATACTCACGGTTATATATATTTACTGGGTATATATAACATTAATTTCACAGGCCACCTGTCTTTGCATTTCCCTAGGACCCGTGCTTTAGGAGCCTAGATTCTAAACTTTCATTTCTTCAGGGAAAAGGGTTCCAATGAAACTGTGATGGGTTGGACCCCTTGGGGAGCCACCTGATGTGCTGAAATACCACTGAGTCTACCTGTTCGGTCAGCATGGGCCCCCTTTAACCTGTCTTGCTGAGCCAGGCCTTAAAACCTCCTCTAACACACACACAGGCAGGGCCACACCCAGCTGCAGATCAGCTCAGGGAAGACTCATTTTAAGGGACTTTCCACGGCACCCAGATGTCCACCCCCCTTTGGAGTACAAGCCCAAAATAATATGAAATTTGCCTCTTCCCTCAATGTGGAGGAGGGTATGCACAATTTCTCGTTCCCCCTCCCCCAGTTAGAAATCATATAAACTGGGTTATATTGTAAACCAGAAATGAATTTATTAACTATAACAGGTGTATTTTAAGTAGTTAAGGAGGTAGCAGACAGAACAAGGCAAATTACTAAGAAAATAAAACAGCACGCAAACTAAGCTTAATACACTAAAGAAACTGGTTACATGTAAGTTCTCACCCTAAATGTGGTTCTAATAATCTTCACAGGCCAGACACCCTTCCAGCCTAGGTCCAGTTCTTCCCTCCAGTCCAGTCTTAGTTGTTTCCAGCAGTCATCTTGGGTGAGGTAGCAGGGGAGAACTGAGGACTTGGATTACCTCACTCCCTGCCCTTAAATAGGATTTGCATAAGGCAGGAGTCCTTTGTTTCCCTAGTTTTACCTCCCTTCCCTTACAGTGGAAAGTTACAAGAAGTCCCAGGTAATGTTTTAGTATCAGGTGACAAGACCACCTGACTCTGTAGGATTATAGCATCCATGAGTCAGGGGCAGTATAGAGCGTCCACAGGAAGGCCAAGCTTTTCACAGTCCATTGTCCTTGCTGATGGGCCATCAGCCCCGTCTGGCTTTTCCATTGTACCTGAAGTGTTAGCAGTGGGCATCAACCAAAGTTACATTGTTGAAATACGGATACATAGTCAATATTCCTAAATTCAGATACAGAAACGATACAGGCATACAAATTGGATAATCACATTCACTAAATCAAAACCTTTCCAATGATGTCTCACATGAGCCATCTGACATAAAGTATAGCTCAGTTATGTCATATTCATATCAGAAACATATTTTCATAAATAATATGGAAAGACACATCACAGGAACCTTACCAAAAAGGAAATTAATGGAGGGGTATATCTCCCTACCTAAAGATTTCAGTCTTTTAAGACTATTTTCAGGGATTTTGGGGCTATGAACAGATATTCCCCTAGGTGTTGCTGGTCCCATTGAAAGTACCTACCCAAAATTGGAAAGGAGAACATCAAAAGGCTGTAGTTATGTGAACTTTTGGGAAGGTTCTGATTAAAACCAGAACCCAATTCTTTTTGTACTGTTTTTAATTTCCTCTTTCCCATTCTCATCTTCCTTTACCCATCCCCTCCTATGTGTTCCCTCTTCTTTGGTTTCCTTTGCCCTGTTTCAGTTCTCTCTCCCCCTAGCCTTTCCTTTTTTAATGTTTACTTACAAAGATTGGGCCTCTTCTGCTGCTCCTGCCAGGCTGCTGGTTCCTGCTGCACAAAAGCAGCTCTTCCAGGGTCAATGGTTCATCTCAGTGACTCACAGGAGGTGCTAATCCAGTGGGGCAAATTAAGCACAGCAACATACAGGCAGAGCAGCGGAGTAGCAGGAAGGCCTCAACATCTAAAATGTAAGTGGGTTCAGATTTTACTCTCTGGATTGGCGCAATTAATTCAGAATTTCTGGGTGCAGGGTTTCCTATCTGTACTTTCCCCTCCCTCACTATCAACTTATTGTTTCTTTTAGCTGGGCTCAAGCCTGTCAGCTCTCCTGTAGTCTGTGCCTGTATTTTCTGATATATTGGGTATCTATGTGCTCCATGCTGCCCTCCACATCTGCAGGGGGAGTTTGGCTTTTAGATACACTGCTAGAATAGCCATGGGTAACAATTTCTTGATATGACAGCTTTCCACTGACTCCTTTCCAGGATATCATGGGCTTCCAGTTCTATGGAACTGGAGGGGGAGCTAATTTCCTCCTTCTAACCCCACAATAAAAACTGGGAGACTAAGACAGTTGCAGTCAATATTAAATTGTGCAGCTTTCCCTTCTAAACTGTGTAGCCCACACCTCACACAGACAGTAGATCATGGAAGCATGGTCCCTGTGGGGTATGACAACAGATTGGAAGCAAGAGCCATCCACATGGATGCCCCTTTGCTTTTTGTTGATTTCCGGAGACATGGGTTAAAAGGGTGGGTTTCTGGCTTCTCCTTGGATGGGGAAGCCATAGTCTCTCTCCCAGATGGAGAATTCATCAGAAACTGCACAAGTTGAAACTCACCGTTCTTCAAACATATCTGTGTGGATCCCACTCAAGCTGTGCGGCCTATATCATGGTATTGCTACCCTTACTTCTCTGCTGCTGCTGCTGGCAGCGGCGTTGCCGTCAGAGCTGGGCGCCTGGCCAGCAACTGCCGCTCTCCCACCCCTCAGCTTCAGGCAGCACCACCAGTAGCAGCACAGAAGTAAGGGTGGCAATACCATGACCCCCTACAATGGACTTGCAACCTCCTTTTGGATCAGGGCCCCCAGTCTGAAAAATGCTGCAGAGAAATCACACATTTTTTGTGGATTGGTCATGGCATGTAGCAAATTTCATGGATCTGTAACACAGCCGTGAAATTTGATATTTATGCCATGACCAACCCATGTAAAATGTGTGATTTCTCCATGATTTAAGTAGACCCCTACTCATAACAGGGAGGACGGGAGCAAGGGAAGAACTGCTGACGTCTCTCAGCCCAGGGAGGAAAGGGACTGAGTTACAAAGGAGGCCAGCTGGGGAGAAGCTGGTGTAAGGCTGCAGTGAGCCTGAATGAATTCAGACTCCGAGCAGGGCTGTGTGATTCCTCAGCCCAGGAGTGGAAGCTGGCTTGAACCAACACAGATCCCAAGGAGGGCTGTCAGACTCCGGAATGAATGGCAGGGCTTAGGGCTAAAAAAGTCTGTGTTTTGGAAATGACTGAATAAAATGAGACCTCACAAAGCGGGGATCTTGTTTAAGTGTTCTGGTCTGAGACTAAGTCATTGCAAGGAACGAAGAGGGAATGAGGGCAGATGCCTGCAGGGCTACCTCACGCCACAAGGAGGCACTCAGGGATGGCACCTGTCCATAGGCAGGTACAGCTCTCTCTCCAAATATTAAAGCTCATTTGACTAGAGTGCATGTTCCATCCTCTGAGTGTTTCAGGAACATCCCCAGATCTGAAATTTGCAAGGCAGTTACATGGAATAATCCCTTACTTTGGTTAAACACTATGCCATTGACCTGGCTGCAAGACCAGGGGCAAAATTTTGTCTGGCAGTGTTACAGACTGTTTAGTTAGTGGCAGTTGGTACTCCTTGGTCCCACTTGCCACATCAGCATTGCTTATCAGTCACCTAGAATGGGATCCACACAGACACATACTCAAAGAAAAAAAGAATGGTTATTTACCTCATAGCAACTGTGGTTCTTTGAGATGTTGACCATATAGACCCCATGACTCATCCTCCATCTCTTCTTTTTCAGAATCCTTCTTATCTGGAATTCTGAATTCGTGTGGAACGGAGGACAGTTGCAGCGCTTATGTCCTCAGGTGGGGTGCAGGGAGGGTGTCACAGTGACATGCACAACACAGGCGTGGCCCTGATGACACTGCTATTCAAAACAGTACAGTCTCATACACATGAGGTGCATGCAGACCTGGAGTGGGACAACAACATCTTGAAGAACCACAATTACTGTAACATAATTAACTGTTGTATTTGGCTTCCATATGCAGGTTATTCAGACGTAGAGGAGAATGGATCCCTATTTAATTATTGCACCTTTCTCAATGGATGAAAAATCCAATGCTGGGGAAGGAAGCTATAAAAAGGATTGACAGCAAAATCATAAGAATCCACAGCATTTCAGGGGCCCAGGGAGAGAGGTGAGAGGAAGATTTTCCAGATTAAAACTCTGAGGCAGATCTTCCAGATTTTACTCTTAAACTGAGAGGCAGATTTTCCAGATTAGCGGCGATTTGTTGAATTTTGCACTGCAAGGTTTGGTAGGAGAGTTTCAGCTATGTCTCTGATTCTGTCACCTGTAACTCTTTATTTGGCAAACTAACCAGACATAACCTTAGATTTGTCTCTGAGTAGCCTCAGAGCAGGAGGAGTTTGCATTTTCAGGATGTACCTATCAGATTTTTACTAGTACATTGTCAAGATAAAAATCCTAGATTAAAATGCCCCTTGTTTGTGTTACTAAAACACTTTTAGATTATTCACGCTGAAAATGGGGAATGTTTAATGTACAAATCTACCTTTACTCATTTATGCTGTGACTTCATTCCGCTTGACAGGGAAGCTAGACTGATCTGTTCATAGTCAGTTCTGTGCACTAGCACAAGGCCGCAGTGTTTGGCTTGCGAGCACCACAGAGGAATGTTTAAAAAAATAAAAGTGTTCCACTGACATTTAAAAAAATCATGGAAGTGTTTCTATTAATATTTGCTGGTGTAAAAGCTTCCTTTAGAAACCCAAATCCTACATTTGAGGCCTGAAATATTTTCAAAATAAGGAGCTAGATTGTGGCTAGCGGGGTTAGGGAAGGAAGGAAGAAGTCTTCCCTATCTTGCATGGCCTGTGTCAGGGACATTCAGAATAAAGCCCCTGTGCTTGGGGGAGCACAGAGCTGCTGCTGAGCTGCTCGTCCTGAAGAGCTCGCGCTCTGAAGCTGGAAGGAAAGGATGGGGAATATCAGCCACCACCTCTGGTCCTCCACACTGCCCCTTACTACAGGTTAAATGCTGTCAGCCCAGTCTCCAAAGTTGGGTAGTTAGAATATTATCAGCATTTTCTTAAAAACTCTGAGTCAACATCGTTAAAGCTCTTGCCAGTTTAGAAAAAGAGCACTAGAATGAATGTGTATGCAAGAGCAAATGTGGTGGATGTGACTGAGTGGGTAGGTCTCTCAGCATTTGACAGGAGAACACTCTCAAGTCAAAAGCATGCAGGGCAAACCTCTGTCATCTGCATAAACAATACTGGGGATATGTATAGGCAACTGGCAGTGTTGCTCAGAAAGCCAGGAACATCCAAGGGGATTTGTAAGGATTGGTATTGAACCTTAATCAAGATCTTAACTGGGGGCCAGGTTCTCATTTCAGTTATACGGGCATATTCTTAGTTACCCAGTTGAAATCAATGGAATTGCTTCCAATTTACATCCATGTAAATGGGATTTGGAATCTGTGTGTGGATTTTCTAGAGAGCTCTTGAAGAATGGGTGCGTGGAATGCCATTCCTTCCTCTGTCCCTAGTCCTGTCCTACCCCTTCTTCTCTGCAGTTTCCCTGGGCTGAGGGACAGCCACTGGGCCTCCTTGCTGATCTAATTAATCAGAGCAGGGGATTTGTTAAGCTTAGTTACCCAGGCTCATTAAGGTAATGCATAAAAGCAGTCTCTGAGGCTGAGCTGCCTGACTGACCTAGCTGGAGAGGCTCCTGATGATGGAAAATGAATTCTGGAAATAAGAGTCTGTTAGAGCCTGGATATTGGTAAGATGTATGCGGTCAAATATAGCCAGTTATTCTGGATTGTGATATTTTTAATTTAACTGTCAGCACAGCACAAGAGTAAAGCCAGGAGTCTCCACCAGATTATTTTTTTCTTACCTGATAGGACTCCAGGGGAGTGTGTCTGTCCAACTGCAGTGGCATAAAGGGGCCAAAACAGTTTCCTGGGAGTACCCTAGTTCAGGGCTGTTGTAAGCCTGCTATAGGTAGCCCTACGCCGCCCTTCTGCACAGCCCCCAACACAGGGCATGCTATCAGCAAATTGAGGACAGGAAAAGGAGTGGCAGGAGTGCTTTGCACTGCAGCTATTCTGAGCTTTAGAGCAGTGCATAGGCAGCTGTGCCAGCCTGTCATGTGTTCCTGGATCAGCCCAGAATGAGGGAGGTGCAAACATGTCATAAAGCCACCCTTAACCCCAACCCCTGGACTGCACCTTCTGTGGAGCACCTCCTGAAAAACAGTGCAGAATCTGGCTCCCAGGGTTTGTCCCTGTTCTTGGATGCAACCCCACCCTTGACTAATACAATTAGCTTTTGCTGTAGGCTTTGTAACAAGTATGCTGGGTTCTTTAAAAGCTGATGCCACCATATGAGACAAGCTTGTGGCTTGGTCTGGGAGAGCTATCTCCAGGTCAATCCAAGGTGTGGGTGTTAGAGGCCTGGGAACAGAGACTGTAAAGAGCTGAGCCTTAAGAGGCCTGGAGAAGGTCTAGGAAGGAGCAGTGGGAGACTGCCTAGGAAGGGGCCAGAGTGAAGGCCTAAAAGGCAAGCCAGTCACTGTGGTAAGTAGCCCTGGTAATAAGTGAAACAAACATAGAGGCCGAAGCAGACAGCTGCTTCACTTATTATGTTCTTAGAGGTGGAGTCTGGGATGATGAGAGGGACTGGATTTCCCTGCACCCCGATAGTGTCAGCTAGAGAATTGGTACAGAAATCTCTTGCTTGAGAAGGAGAAAGGACTATTCAGCTCAGAAAGGCTGAAGGAAGCTGTGTCCTGGGGAAGAGATGATGAAATACTCTGAGTCCAAAGAAGGGCTGTTAAAGGATTACTGAGGCAGGGAAGGATTGATGGATTGTTATCCCTGGGAAGTGAAGGGTTTGCATAGAAATTTGGTTAAAGGGCATAACCTGGGATTATGCAACTACAAGCCACCTCAGAGCACCAGAAGAACTGAAGAATGCAGAGGATTGCATTGTGAAAGCATGGTGCCAGCAGAGGGAAACTGAGGCAGACACCATGTCTCCATGCTGAGGAGAGGTACACTGGTGTTACAGGCCGCCGACTTAATCTTACTACTAGAGATATGCTGTTTAGGAATAGAACTGGTAGAAGAATAGAAAAACTTGGTTGCAAAACTAAATTAGAAACCAAGTTTAAATTCAGGCCATTAAGACCCTTTTAGTATTAGTTGTTTGTGAATAGCGAGTCAAACAAAAATTCAGCCATATGAACATTTACAAACAGCAGTCGTCAGGCCCACACTGAAATTCGTTGATTCCAGAAAGAGAATTTCCCTGGGGCACCTCTGGTCCTGTAGATATTCCCCAGTGAGTGTGCCATTCTCTGCCTTTATGACCCATTTGTGCTGCTAGAGAGGCATGTAGAGTCTGCAGTGAATCAGAGAAACTGGCCCATGGACTCCAGAGGTTGAAATGCTAGTGTAGTGGCCTGGCAGGGACTTTTGATTCTCTCTTGATTTTATGGCAAGAGATTTTCTCTTGCCTGAATATCACACACTTTGAAGGCAGCACAGTTGGTACATAGTCCGTTCCTCAGGGACAGCTGGCATAATGACAAGAGACTTAACAAATGAATGTACTGTCAGCCTCAATCTGCATGTCACCATCGTTTCGATGCTAATGAGCTTTCTCCTCAGCCAGCTCTTGTCTGACTGTAGGGCACTGAAGCATCCCAATATTTATGGGATTTTACTAGATTTTCAGTTACAAATCTATAAAGCAAAGAAAGAGACAGTTCATGCAGTAGCGTGTGTGGTGGTAGAGGTTTTAATAATGCCACCTCAGATAAAATGCTATGGGGGCTGAGTAACCATAAATAACTTTGCCTATGAAATGGTTTCTTATGTGAACTTGGGATCAGGGCCAAGAGAATGTCTATGTCTTAGGGAAATTTATTAGCCCAGGTCAAGAGTATTTCTAGGACTCAGAAGATGGGCTGGCTAAGAATTTGCTTGCTGAAGTCTGCTCTTCCTTAATTCCCTGTCCTCTTTGTGACAGGAATTTTACTTGTAAAACTCTCAAGATGATGCCATTTGCATTTTGAATGTTCTGGTTCCTGAATTACTGCCAAATAATAATAGCTCTACACAAAAATGATTAGGGGTATGGAACAGCTTCCATATGAGGAGAGATTAATCAGACTGGGACTTTTCATCTTGGAAAAGAGACTACTAAGGGGAGATATGACAGATGTCTATAAAATCACAACTGGTGTGGAGAAAGTGAATAAGGAAGTGTTATTTACTCCTTCTCATAACACAAAAACCAGGAGTCACCAAATGAAATTAATAGGCAGCAGATTTAAAACAAACAAAAAGAAGTATTTCTTCACACAACACACAATCAACCTGTGGAACTCTTTGCCAGAGGATGTTCTGAAGGCCAAGACTAAAACAGGGTTCAAAAAAGAACTAGATAAGTTCATGGAGGATAGATCCATCAATGGCTATTAGCCAGGATGGGCAAGAATGTAAAACCATGCTCTGAAGTGTCTCTAGCCTCTGTTTGCCAGAAGCTGGGAATGGCCAACAGAGGATGGATAACTTGATACCTGTTCTGTTCATTCTCTCTGAAGCACCTGGCATTGGCCACTGTCAGAAGACAGGATACTGAGCTAGATGGACCATTGGTTTGACCCAGTATGGCCGTTCTTATGTTCACACCGAATGCATGTGCAGTATATTGTGTTCCTGGGGAGCTACCCCTGCGAAGCAATCCCTCACTTGGAATGGCATAGCTTTTCTAAAGGAGCAATTCTCCCATTTAAACCCTATCATTTCATCTGGTTGGACAAGTTGCTGGGCCTGGGCCTCTTACTGCAGATTCTGTCACTTCATAATGCCTACCACTGTGAATGTCTGCCACATTGAGTTTATTCTGACACTGGTTATGCATTCATTTTTAAAAAGGGAAAATATACAGCAGTACAATAGAGCTGTGAGTTTCTCCCACCATTACCTTTCTCATCTCTTCATATTTCTTAATCCCACCATTCTTACCATTCTTGCACTCCATTCCTCCTCCATTTAGTCTGTCCTTACCTGCTTTCTCTTTCTCTCTCTCTCCCTTCCTTCTCTTTTCTCTCCCCCCTCCCCCTCTGCCCGCAAACCATTGTTTCTGTTTGGATTTCTCTTATCCATGTCCCCTCATCTTTTTGCCTGTTTGCTCATCTATTCTTTTGTGGGTTTTGTCCCCAACCTGCCTCCCCATCCCTACAATCTGTCTGGTTTTTGTTTGGCTGGTTTTCATTCTCTTCATCTCTGTGGAATTCTTCCTCCTAAATATTTCTTTTTGGGCTATCTCAAATTCCAGGGACCTTTCAGTAATTGCTATCTGTGCCCTATTCTGCCTCATTATGTCACTCTACTGATGTGGAAAGATTTAAGCATAGGAGCAATGCAAAGAACTTGGGAAAAATCCATGAGTTCCTTCCATTTTAGGGTGTGGGTTAGGTTTAGGATTACCTGTTTTTTTTCTGTAAAATTCCTAAGAGGGATGGAGTTAACTCCCCGCTCTCATGTTGATACCTATGTTTCCTAGACAGGTTATCTCATAGCCCCCTTTAAAACTGTATGTTCATTGGTCCTTGTGGTACTCACACACACACCAGTTTAAATACCTCTGCTACAGATATCTTATGATAAATGCCTTAGGGATAGATACATTATATCATGCCATGTACAATGATGCTTTCTTGTGATCACATAAAGTACATCAGTGGCCTGTTGGTAATGCACTTAACTGGAGTGTGGGAAAACTCTCTGACTTGAGCTTAGTTTTGTATCTTTATGCCACATGAACCTCTTTGAATGTTTGTTATTCCCGTCACGTGGCTGTTGCCGGCTCCTGTACTGTAATTATTGTACTAACATATGCGAAATCTATTGTGCTCCTTTTTAACGGGCTATTTACAGTATAAATACAAAAGCAGACCATGCTACCAAACAGAAATAAAAGTGCAGTTGTGGAATTTTCATTTTGTGCAGCTAGTGCCAGGACTATTAATCCATCATACAGGAATCTCAAGTGTTGTATGTAATATAAGATTAATACTCATATATTTACTATCAAAATCTCCATGCTGTGACTTGCCAAGCACCTCATCACTCATTGGCTTCAATGAGAGGTGAGGGTGCTAACGTTCTCACAGGATGAGTCCTAAGGAAATGGTCTTCAAAAACCAATATATGCCAAATCATGCACCTAACTTGCACACACACTTACTGCTATTACACATGCAAATCAGGTACTGGCATGTGTGACTACCCCTTTTGCATGTTCGACAACATGTGAATTAGGGCTGTGTGCTTGGAAGCCATGTCCTGAAGTGTGTGGTAGTGCATTATTCCTTCACTGGGGTGACATGAACATTTATTTATTGACAAAACTGTTGTTTTCCCTGCCCGAGGCTGAGGCATTTGTCCCATTTGAGTGAAAACCAAGGAGTATTCTATTTTTTTAATTGCATTTGTACATAATTGGATTAAAAATAATCAGTGTCTGCTCCCTGGCAGCTCTGATAGAGTGCTATATATTTTCTAAAAGAATATGAAAAGGGGCTGAAGGCCCAGAAATTCTCTTGGCAGCCCTGCTGTCTGGTTAGAAAAGGAAGTGAGCTACAAAATTTGAACATTCTGTTCTGAGACTTGAAAGATTTCTGGATTTTATTACTGACTCAATAGGGTTTTCATTATGTATGTGGCCAAGAAGAGAGGTTTACACAAGCAAGAGGAACATATTGTAATTGAACTTGTTTGTAATTTTACACATTGTTAAATAATTGAGATAACTAAATATCTTCTAAATGTACAAAAAATGAAGTGTTAGCAACACTGATTGTGGCACAAATAAACAAATACAACATGATGGCTTGCATGCTATCTTTAATCTACCTCCTTGTCAGAAGGGGCCTGAGCCTGAACCATTGAAATCTAATGGGAGTTTTGCGATTCACTTCAGTGGGAGCAGGATCAAATTTGATGTTTGTTTCACTGAGTGTGTATATAAAACTTTTGCTGTTTGGCAGCCCCTCAGGTGCCTACGGGTATGTCAGCCTTAACTTTGACTTTTTTGCTCTATAGTATCTCAATACCTCTGCTATTTAAACAGTTCTTTTGTGCTAAGTTTCTTCTGTTTTCATTTTCATGTTTGGTTTTAGAAAGAAAAATACTTTCAGAAGCAAGTTTTCACCTAGATCATGAGGGAGAGGATTTGACACATAAGCTATGCTCTCAGTACAAACTGAGAGTTTAAATTGCTGTCCTCTTGCTGCTAAATTACTCAACCTCAGTATAGGATGTGCTGTGTCAGATCACACCATTGTTCTATTTAGCCTGGCATTCTACCAATATGGGTGCTTAGGAGGCATGTCAGTCTCTCCTCCCACAAACAACACGTTTCTAGCCAATTGGGAACTTTTATATTTGATGGATTGCTTCCTGACCACCACAACTAACTTATTCCCTGAAGCATCTATCTATCTTAGGTACTTATATGGCCCCATCACCACAGTATCTGAATACCTAGCAATATTTAGTGTATACTTCTTCACAACATCTCTGTGGGGTGGGGAAAAACTATTATTCCCATTTTACAGATAGGAAAATGAGGCACATGAAGATTCAGTGACTTGCCTGCAGGAAGACCATGGTGGAGCAGGGAATTAAACCTGTATCTCTTTGGGGTATGTGTACACTAACAGAGTTACAGCACCAGGAGTTACAGCACCGCTCAGAGAGAGTTGAAGGGAAACCGCTGTTCTGTGTTCACACTGTCAGCTGCCCGCGCAATAGCGTGTTCATATTTGCGGCACTTGCAGCGGTATTTGGAGTGGTGCACTCTGGGCAGCTATCCCACAGAGCACTCTTCCTCTTCTGCCGCTAAGAGTTGTGGGAAGGCGGAGGGGGTTGCGGGGCATCCTGGGTCGCATCCCAGCAATCCCTGTGCTTCCATCCGCATTTGCCATCATCTTTCAACGGTTTGTGTACTGTGCTCCCTGCCTCTTCGGGCTGCAGGAAAGGATCCCGAACTGTTGCCCAGTATGCTGCTCGCTCTGAGCAACGCATCACAAGTGGCAGTGGAGTTATTCCTTAAACTACAAAGGCAAGCGGGGTGCGACATTGATCTCGCCACGCGTGGTAGCTACAACATGAGATTGCTTGTGGCATTCACGGAGGTGCTGACCACCATGGAACGCCGCTTTTGGGCTCGGGAAACAAGCACTGAGTGGTGGGATCACGTCGTGATGCACGTCTGTGATGACGAGTAGTGACTGCAGAACTTTCGGATGAGGAAAGCCACATTCATGGGACTGTGTGATGAGCAAACCCCAGCCCTGTGGCGCAAGGACACAAGAATGAGAGCTGCCCTGCTATTGGAGAAGCACGTGGCGATTGGACAGTGGAAGCTGGCTACTCCAGACTGCTACCGATCAGTCACTAACCAATTCAGAGTGGGAACGTCTACCATTGGACTCGTATTGATGGAAGTCTGCAGGGCCATTAATCGCATCCTCTCCGAAAGACCGTGACTCTGGGCAACGTGCATGACATTGTAGATGGCTTTGCACAAATGGGCTTCCCTAACTGCAGAGGGGCAATAGATGGCACGCATATTCCAATTCAGTGGTTCTCCAGGCGCTTGTGAAGCACTGTGGGCATTTCACAGACATTAACGCAGGCTGGTCTGGAAAGGTGTATGCTGCACGCATGTACGAGACTGCGGAAGACTTTGTTACAGCCTAGCTAGGGAACTTCCGCTTTCTCGGAGCCGACTGGTCACTGTAGGACATGGAAATCCGGCTATAACCAGCTTTAGGCCGGTTTTGTCTGCCCTGCATGGCCCTTTGCCAGGTAGCGGGAAAACCCC
Organism: Chelonia mydas; assembly: GCF_015237465.2. NCBI lineage: Eukaryota > Metazoa > Chordata > Testudines > Cheloniidae > Chelonia > Chelonia mydas. The sequence continues at coordinate 77,312,460 of NC_057854.1, forward strand.
TTTAGGAAAGTACCTAATTCTGTGTACTGCTTATTATGGCTCGCTGTTTGCCCCTTCGTCGGACTCCGTCCCAGGCAGAGCTCTGGTGCGCTGGGTTCCCCGCTTCCGTGACAGCAACGCTTGGAGTCCCCGTTGTGGGTGTGTCACTTACCTTCATTAAAGCCAATAACTCGCTGCTTTGCTGCATGTAGGCCTCGTTCTTTCGGAGCACTCCTGATAGGCCTGGGGCCTAGCACAGAACAACGCATCTTTTGGAACACTGGCCTGTTCAGGAAGCTGCAAGCAGGGACTTTCTTCCCAGACAAGAAGATCACTGTACGGGAAGTCGAAATGCCCCTTGTGATCCTGGGAGACCCCACCTACCCCTTAATGCCATGGCTTATGAAGCCATACACGGGGCAACTTGACAGCAGCAAGGAGTGGTTCAACAACAGGCTGAGCAAGTGCAGAGTGTATGTTGAGTGTGCTTTTGGCCATTTAAAGGCCCACTGGTGCTGCCTCTGAGGGAAGATGGATCTGGCTGATGATAATATTCCTATGCTTATAGCCACATGCTGTACCCTCCATAATATTTGTGAAGGGAAGGGTGAAAGCTTCACTCAGGGCTGGACCGCTGAGGCTCAGCGCCTGAGGCTGAGTTTGAACAGCCAGAGACCGGGGCTATTAGAGGGCCACAGTGCGGGGCCATAAGGATCAGGGATGCCCTGAGGCAGTGATTTGAAGCTAAAAGCCACTAATATTTGTTGCTGTGCTCAGGAGTGCAGTGCTCGTCATGCTAGGAGGTGATTGGTGCAGACAATGCAATATGTAGGTTTAACATTACTTTGCAGTGCTCTTTTTGCTTTCAATTAATACAATAAAGATTGCTTTCAAACCAACAAAATTCTTTTATTAAAAAACAACAACTGGAGGAGAGAATCAAACCAAAAAAAATCAGCAGTGAGGGGGATGGGGGAAGGGAGGGTCCCAGGAGGAGGAGAGGTCCCGGGATGGCTAAAGATTTGTGTGTGTCCCAGGACATATCCAATCTTCTCCTTTGGACTACAGTGCAGCGGGTACTGTACTTCAGCAGGACCAAAATGCAGAGGCATGGGTGTTGAGTGCAATGGGTAGTGGGAGTCCGCAGTGCTGGACTGTGAGGGGGGAGGAATGCCGTGGGTATAGCCTGGAGCCAGGAGGTTGATAAGAGTGTGTTGGCGGTGTCTGGGGGGAGCATGGGAAGGAGTTTTGTGATAGCAGCTGCAGGGGAGGGCGGACACGGAGCTGCTCAATTTGCAGTGCTAGAATCGCCTGGAGCATGTCCGCTTGGCGCTCCATAACATTTAAGAGCCGCTCCATGGCTTTATTCTGGTATGTCGCATTCTCCTTTTGGTACCTCTTCTCGCTGTCCCGCCACTCCTTCAATTCCTGTTTCTTGGCCGCAGAGTGCATCATGACATCATGCAGAAAGTCCTCTTTAGTTCTTCTTGGCCACTTTCTAATTCTGCACAGCCGTTCAGCCGCCAATAACAAAGAAGGAGGCTGGGCTCCCAAGGTCATCTCTGTGAAGTTTAAATGCAACATTTTACAGAAGCAGTATTGTTTGCAACACAGAGAACACTTAGGCAGTGATTTAAAACACAGCCAGTATTCTCACACCTGTCATTAACTGGCTGACCCCAGGCAAGAACACCATGAGCCATAAGACCCCCAAAATGGTGAGTAGTCACAGGGGCAGGATAAATCACTCTTCCCAAACTGTGCTGTACACTGGGCATGTGGCTCTTGGGGAGAGCCAGCACTGCGCCGGGGGGGGTGGGCTGATGATCATCCCCACACTTTCCACAGGATGTGATCATTATGGAAGATGTCTTGCTGCTTCTCAAAGACTGCAGCTTCTGCCCTGGCCCCTATGCAGCTCACCTGTGTGCAGCAATGGTCCCCATCACAGCACAGAGGTGTGGGAAAGTTACTGTTAATGGGGCAAGAAACAGGAGATGGCCTCCTCTCCTGTTTGCACTTCGCCAACATCTGACAGCTGTGACTGGCTAGCCTCCTCCGGGGTAGAAAAGAGCTCTTGGGTGCTTGCATCTCTGACCTCCGAGTCATCCTCTGCCATTGGGTTCCCCTCCCCCTCATATCCTTGTCCAAGATTTCCTCCTCCTGGCTCCGTCCACTTTCGACTGGCATGCGAGCCACTGAAGTATCCACAGTGGCCTTCGCAGTAGAGATCGGGTCACCGCTGAGTATCGTGTCCAAGTCTTTGTAGAACTGGCAGCTCGTGGATGCAGCACCGGAGCAGTGGTTTGCCTCCTGCACCTTGTGGTAGTCGTTCTGCAGCTCCTTCACTTTGAGCCTGCACCGCAGTGTGTCCTGGTCATGGCCCCTTTATATCATGCATCGTGAAATCTGTCTGTAGGTATCATAATTCCTAAGGCTGAAGCACAACTGGGACTGGACAGCCTCCTCTCCCCAAATGCTGATGAGGTCCAGCAGCTGAGCATTGCTCCACATCAGGGATCGCCTGGTGCATGGAGCAGGCATGGCTACCTGGCAAGATGCGTTGAGACCACTGCACGCATCACCGAGCGAACAGGAAGGGGACTTTCAAAATTCCCAAGGAATTTATGGGGTGGAGATGACGGCTGATCACCTGAGGGCAGGGCAGGACAGTAGAGGTCAAACCGATGACCAGAGAGGCGAGAACAGGCATTGTGGGACACCTCCCAGAGGCCAATCACAGTGCTGTAATCAACCACAGTGTCTACACTGGCACCTTCTCTATTCAGGAGATTGATTGCCCATATTGTCTTAACTTGCATAGCACAAGTGGTGTTAGTGCTTATTAAATTATCTAGCCACTGTGTTTTGATTCTATGACTTCCTGTGCAGTGAGTTCCACAGATTAACTATAAAATAAATTCCTTTGTTCTAAAATTACTGCCTTTAATTTCAGCAAGTGTACACTTGTTGTTTTATGGGACAGGATACAAAGGTGAGAGGCTGATTAGTTTTCAGTGATCAGTTTTCAGTCTTTCCTCATTCTGAATGCATAACTTCCTCTTCTCCTTTCCAGGCTATTTAATGTTAGTCTATTTGTTAGTCCATCTTTGTAAATTCAGACACACATCTAGTCATTTTAGTTGCCCTTCTTCAGATTTCTTCAGTCTGTCCTATATCTCAATGAGGCCACCAGAATTGGTAATGCTATTTCAGATGATGGGGGTACTATTTTTGTCATCCCTTTATTAATGCACCGGTGCTCTATTTGCTTTAACTGCTGATGCCCAGGGTGCAGATGTCTTCACTGAGTAGCTACAATGACTCCTGACTTTCTGTCCCTTTTGAGGGTCTGGAAAGTTTGAAGCCCATAGGGGTAAGTATAGAAGTTAAAATAATTGTATCAGTATGCCTTACCATACACTCATCCAAGTTGGATTCCATCTGACATGCTGTCCAATCTCCACTATGTCTAAATCCATCAGGAGTTTCTCACAGTCCTTTAGTTTTTACTAACCAGAAAAATGTAGCACTATCAGGAGACCTCACCAGCTTGTTGTTCACATCCTTCTCCAAATCATAAAGGTGTCAATTGTGTCTTTAAGGCATAATCTGTTGTAAGGGTGGACGCCAGAGGAGCATCTGGATGCCTCTTTGAACTCTTCAGTTGTACTGGATGAGAACAATTTGCTATATCCCTTTGAGAGGTGTAAAATATTGCCCTCCCCGACCACACACATGGAGAGAGGGAACCCACATTCATACCATTCAGATCTCTTACATACCCACCAAGTGCAAGGGCTGTGATTCTGGGCTGTCCTTTTTTCAGGCAGCAAAAGTGGGGGGTGGAGGAGGCTCCTTACTTTCTCACACTCCACTTAGTGGCTACGTAGGCGCTAACCATAATCTAGTCCAGAGATAATTGTGGTATTAAAACTTCGGAACTTGTAGTCATATAGAAAAAAATGTACCATCAATAGCAGCCAACCAGAATCCAAGATCAATGTATGTGGTGTAGCTACATACAAAATAAAAAAGAAATGGACACTGCTATGTGTTCAGATTGGAGATTGGGTATTTTTGGTTTCCTTTCATGAAGTTATTCAGCTGGTTCTGTGATAGGATCCTTACAGTTGACACACACTAATATGTTTATCTTACACAGTGAAATGTAATTGCAAATGTAGCTATTTGCAGTTCATTAAATAGAAGAGGCTTTCATACACAACATGTAACTTTCAAGAAAAAATTACCCATTTGAGACCATTATTGGGAAAAGGTTTGTGATTACTTGAACAGCAGCTGTTAAAAGTGTGGTAAAGCTTTTATTATGGTGATTATTAACATGTATGTTAATGGGAGTTTAGGACTTTGTGAAGTCAAAACTACTGCCAAGACTTAGTTTATGGCCTCTGCATTGTTGAATACACACATCCCCACCCACTCCTCGTATTCTCCACCAAATAAAATATTACCTATGCAACAAACATCCACCAATGTGATATATGCCATCATGTGCCAGCAATGCCCCTCTGCCATGTACATTGGTCAAACTGGACAGTCTCTACGTAAAAGAATAAATGGACACAAATCAGATGTCAAGAATTATAACATTCATAAACCCAGTCGGAGAACACTTCAATCTCTCTGGTCACGCGATTAAAGACATGAAAGTTGCGATATTACAACAGAAAAACTTCAAATCCAGACTCCAGCGAGAGACTGCTGAATTGGAATTCATTTGCAAATTGGATACAATTAACTTAGGCTTGAATAGAGACTGGGAGTGGCTAAGTCATTATGCAAGGTAACCTATTGCCCCTTGTTTTCCTAACCCCCTCCCCAGCCCCACCCCCTTCCTCAGACGTTCTTGTTAAACCCTGGATTTGTGCTGGAAATGGCCCACCTTGATTATCATACACATTGTAAGGAGAGTGATCACTTTACATAAGCTATTACCAGCAGGAGAGTGGGGTCGGGGGAGAGAAAACCTTTTGTAGTGATAAACACCCATTTTTTCATGATTTGTGTGTATGAAAACAAACATCTTCTGTATTTTCCACAGTATGCATCCGATGAAGTGAGCTGTAGCTCACGAAAGCTTATGCTCAAATAAATTGGTTAGTCTCTAAGGTGCCACAAGTACTCCTTTTCTTCTTGCCCACATATTTTCTAAAACTACGTCAAACATTTCAAAGGTGAAATGAAGCTGTTCACTTTACCTGTAACCCTAATTGAATATGCCCCAGTATTACTGAACACAGCAACACTGTTGCACGTTACTCTTCACTAGCTACACCTCCTTACTTAGCAACTCTCTTGGCTAGAAACTTTCCAGCCACAATAAACATAGCATCCCTCAAAAGATGTGTTACAGCATCTAGGAGCCTGTGGAAACACTGTCTATGCCCATCACATAGCTGACTGAGCAATCTTCTTTCACTGGACAGAGAGCCTTACCAGCAACCACTCTATGTGGCCTCTCATTTTAAACAGTTTGCCAAACTAAAACTTGAAGCCTGCAATTTGGTTACCAGCTACAGCCCAGAAGGCGTTACATATGGCAGGGGCGTTTGGGTGTGTTTAAAAATTCTGGACTGTTGCAGGTTTAGTTACTCTTAAACATTTGGATAATTTAAGGAGTAAGACCCTTCTCTATGTGAGTAGGGGGAGCAGAATCAGACTTTCACAGGACAAAGCTGACTTGACTTCACAGAACTGTTTAAATGAAGTGCTGTCTAAATTCCCAGTCATCCCCCCAAATATTCTTATTAAACTGGAGATAAAGGGACACCTGCGCTTGAAATCTAGTCCTTTTAAAAATACAAAAAGTAGTTTCACCTACTTCTGAATCCCTTTGTCAATTTTTTGTGGCTTACCAGCACATTTTCCTATTTGTTTTCAATGTTTTTCTCTCCTCTGTTGCTGTGCAAAAGACCCACACAAACACAGGAAAGTGACAGTATGTACGAAAAAGTGAAATTGAATCTGTCAAATGCACTAAATAAACTGTGAAAAAATGAGAAATATTTTTTCCTTAATTTCTTTCAGGTTTAGTAATTGTAGATGTTATTTATAACTACAATTTGTTTAAAACAAAAAATCAGTTCAGACAAGTGTGATTTCTAAGCTGACGGTCTTTTTAGGGCAGTATATACATCAATATCTTAAGAGAAAACACATGAAAAGAAAGTTGTAATTTTAAAATAATGAATAAACACACTTTGGAAAGTATAGAAATGTGTCATTCAAAAACCTCAAACAACTTTAACTTCTCTAACTCCACCTCTGTGCCACCGGGTGTTCTTTCCATCTGTGTGACAAGTCTCTGAGCTGTTTGACATACTAAATCCTGTATTTCTTGGCAGTCTGACCATGAACCCAGGGGGCTAGGAACATCTGAAACCCTATATAGTTTGTTAGTTCATACAAGGACTCTAAGGGCTTGATCCTTTTCTTGCTTACACTGGTGCAAATCAGGACTGATTCCACTGAAGCCAATGAAATTACAAGAGTACAACAGTGGTATGAGATCAGAATCAGGCCCTAGGCTTGGATATTAGTTGCTACATAGCTGAAGTTGGGGATAAGATATCCTCTGCTGCAGTATGATCACTGGCGATAACCAAGAGCTAAAATGAAAACATGCTTATGTCTCTTAGAGCACTTTCTGTCCATTGATCTCAAAATGTTTTACCAAGAAGGAAAGTATCATTATCCAAAAGTTACAGATGGAGAAACTGAATTGCAAACAGGGAATGTGGTGTGACCAAGGTCAAGTTGCAGAGCCAGGAGCAGAGGCCAGATTTCCTGAGTCTCAGGCCTGTGCTCAAGCCACTAGACTATGCTGCTGCCAAAATTATTATAAAACATCCAGTGCCTGGAGTGAGACAGCTATATAGGGAAGGTGGCATGGGGGTGGGATAGGTATACGGTGTGTATATAACATAAGTGGTGAACTTGTCTTGTCAGTGAAGAGTGAATAGGAAGATAGGCTGTGACCACAGCCGTTCCAGCACCCTGACCTCCTGTACTGTGTCATCCAGAACTCCTGGACCTTCTCTCCTCTGTGCTGACTGGCTGTTTGCTCCAGCCCCACTCTTGCTCCCTCCCTCCCAGGGTATGTCTACACTGTGATTGGGGTGTGTGACTGCAGCATGTGTAGACAAACCTGAGCTAATCTAGTTAGTGTGGCTACCAAAGCAGTGAAACTGTGGCAGCCTGGACTTCAGCATGGGCTATACCAGCCCATCCAGGAGCCAGGATACTTCCTGAGGTGAACCATGTACCGTGGCTTCACTGGTATTGGTCCCCAAGCTAGCTAGATTAAAGCTATACTTGTATGGTAACCTCTGCCCCCATAACCTCTCGTTTCCTTGTGTATTTAACTTATAAGCTTTTTGGGACAGGGACTGTCTATTATTCTGTTTATCTAGTGCTAGGCACAATGGAATCCCAATCTTGGCAGGCCTCTAGGCACTCATAATATAAATTAATAATAATAATAAATAGCAGTTCTGTGCAGCGCTGACATATTTAACAAGCTCTGTTTGGGGACATTAGTGTCCATATGTAATAACTAATAGGTAATAACAATAAGAGATAGGGACTGTGGGTTGGAGAGGATTGTATGGCAGGTGTAGAGGAGTCTCTAGTGGAAGGTATATTGTGCGATGTAATGAATGTTCTGTTAAATGGGTAGCCAATGCTGGAGGATGAATACCCTCCAAAGACTTGTTGTTGTAATGTTCTTTGTTAAAAAAATAAATCGAATTTTGTTTTTAAAACAAATGCACTGAGGGAGTGATAAGTTCAATAATAATTGAAATAGATAATGAGATCTCGTGTACCTGTCTGAGGATCCCAAAAACCAGATCAAATAACAAAAGCTGACCACCCAATCTTCTCAGAAATACTAGCGCACCAGCTGTCAGTAAGGACAGAAGAAATCAAATTTGACAATTCTAGGCCAACTCCAGTTTGATACACAGTGTTTCAGGACAGAAATTAAAACAATTTTACACAAGGAAAAATCAGCTGAGACTTCAGTCACATCTCATAAACTTCCTGAGCTCAATTCTCAGGTGATGCAGGAGCTCAGAGGGGAGACAAAAGTGGCTTTATACCACCTTTCAATCCCCTAACACTGAGGCAGAAAATGGGATGATTCAACCCCTGGCACAACTGTGAACAGCTTCAAGGCTGCTCTAAATTGTGTAGACTATTAACAGGCCCAAGGGTTGTTACGCTGTATGGAGACTGCTGAAGTACAGAGTGTTCTGGCCACAACCTTTCTTTGTCCGGGGTGCGGTATAGAACCTGCCATGGTGAAGCAGAACAAAGGGAATCTTGCTTGGGCCAGGATCTTCCTCCTTCCCGCATTCAGATTACCTCCAAAAGAAAGCACAGCCAAGAGAAGACACCTGTCCCTTTTGGGGCAGATCTGTTTCATTTTGGGATAGCAGAGAGTTCAAAATGTGGTTTGTAACAGAATGCTAGCAACACCCTTAACAAATGGGGAGAGGCTGTCATCTCGTAATGAAAGCATTTGCTGCAAGAGAAACTTTCAACTACAATACTGAAGAAATCCATTTGAAAGCCTGAATTCACATATAGTGCACTAGAGAAGGAATAAACACTAGTTATTTACCTCCCTGGTAAAATACATCATCTGATGTCAGTGAGAAATTTTGAACTTGGTTTCCATAAGATTCTAAAAATGCATCTTTTTGGTCATACACATTGTGTGATATAAAGGTCTTTTTAAAGGTACGTCTGCACTGCACACTCTTTATGTCAGTAAAAAGAAAAGGAGTACTTGTGGCTCCTTAGAGACTAACCAATTTATTTGAGCATAAGCTTTCGTGAGCTACAGCTCACTTCATCGGAGTGAGCTGTAGCTCATGAAAGCTTATGCTCAAATAAATTGGTTAGTCTCTAAGGTGCCACAAGTACTCCTTTTCTTTTTGCGAATACAGACTAACATGGCTGCTACTCTGAAACCTGTCTTTATGTCAGTGTGTAAAGTATCTACACTGCACAGCAGTCTAGGACAGGCATAAATACCAGTGTAGAGGGTGAGGCATTGCTTAGGTGAGTAAAGACATCCCTGAACCCTGTGAGTATGTACATGGCTCTCTACGCGCCCAAGCAGCACTTCCCACATCTACGCTGCCTTTTTAGCAGTGTACTGTCCCACTGCCTCTCCAGCAGCAGGGAAAGGCTCTGGACCAGCAGCTTCCTGCTGTGGAACCTTTCCCCACAGCAAGGAAATGCTTTGGCAGGGGAGAGGCAGTGGGGAAAGGAACCTTTTTCCCACTGCTTACCTTCTGTTGCAGCCTTTCTCTGCACTATGTAGCTACGCATACCCTACACACCGCTGCCAGTCATGTGCAATGTAGATGTAGCCTAAGCCTGAGAGAAGATGATGCAAATGATTCAGAATGCCATTTGCAAAACAGTGGGCCACAAAAAAAAAAAAAAAAAAGAAGAAGAAGAAGCAGGTCTGGCATATGCTGAATCCATTCCTTTCTGTGGAGGAAGAAGTAAAAAATTCTTTCACATACAACTGAGGTCTTTCACAAGCTGCACTGCTCACAGAGTAACTGCAGTCAACAGCAAGGATGTTAGTTTGTCTGGAATCTCCCCCCTCCCACACCCCACACACCTCCTACCATCACCTCACATTCCATGAAATATAGAGCCAAGAACAGCATCTGCCTCAGCAACAGGAGACCTTGATGCAAGGTCTTGACTAGAATTCTCACTATACCACTTGTACCTCCTGGCTAGGTCCCTAGGTCAAGCACAGCAAGCTGCAAGAATAAAGCCTGGTTGAGACTGCTCTGACCTGCTATCACACACTTCTCTAAATTACCTGTAAGATACCAGTCCTGAATGACTTAAGTGTGATTTTGCTTTGAGATGTGACTATGACTAGAGTGTAGCTCATTGTCATGGCATATGCCACCCTGAGCAGCTTACATAGAAGTGTCCTAGAGTGGCCAACCCTCCAGGAGTGTCCTGGAGTCTCCAGGAATTAAAGATTAATCTTTACTTAAAGATTCTGTCGTGATGAAACCTCCAGGAATACATCCAACCAATACTGGCAATCTGATAGTGTCCCCTAGGAAACTTTTCAGGATCTGAATGTGTGCAATGTACTGGATATAGAAAGCAAGTGACCAACTCTGACTGATGAGACATCTTTCTCCTAAAGCAACTTAGATCTTTGAAAATATCACACAGTTCTGTAAGAATTGATAAGAAAGTCAAATGGAATGCCTCTAGATTTTGAAAGGCTCTGAGAATGTTAGAATGGGTCTGACGCAGAACTAGTAAAATCTGGCTACAAAGCTAATTATTTCGTCCAGGCCAACTGTACTGAGAGTTATCCTAAAGACACCAAACATATTTTTTCAGTTTCAGGTCAGATATGGCCTACTCATCATAATGATATTTAGGAAGAAGGCTGACTATAGCATGCTTACAAAGACCCCACAGCTGACTAAAATTAGCTTGTTCTACAGCATTACCAATTACTAACTTTAGATGGTGATACAAACAGTGCTAAGTTTGGATCTCATCTTTCTGGCTCATCTTGGCTGGCAAATTATAATCTTAAAATAGCAATTATCTAATGAGGAAAATCCTGCAAGTTCTAGATATCTGGGTTCTAAAAATAGCCATCGTTGTTTGTAAGACTTGCAAAATCACTGTGAGCCACATTCTGGTTAAGCCTTGTGGAAATGTACCTGTTATCAGAAATGTGATGCACCAAAAGATGCCTGCAGTTACATCAAAATCTGCTTGGCATCAGACCAAACATCTACCTATTTGCCAGTCCGGGAAGGTGTAATGATAAACACCAGGTGATAACCACATAAGCAGGAAAGCCTGCTCACGAACTGGCATTTTTCTGTGTCAGAGGAGTAGTTTAATTGGGTGCTATGCACATGGCAATACTCAAAATATTGTACTCTTCTTTCTTCTTTATCCTCCCACACACTCAGGTCCACCAGCTTCTGCCCTTTATTTTTGGTCTTGTGCTGGTCTGTTCAAACTTCTGACTGTTATGTGGATGGATGTGTCTTCTTTCTCTATTGTTCTGCATAATGTTTCTCTAGGACCCCCTTCATGTTCTCTTTTCAGCTGGTATTCAGATTATCACTTGCCATGGAAATCATGTTGTTGGCATCCTTAAAGTGTGTCCTAAATATGTCCATTGTTGTCTTACCATATTTGATGCTTTAGAGTGATTTGCTCTACTTGGACACTTAAAGTTAGGTTTGAAAAGCCATATTTAGGCACATGATTGAAATGGATTGATTTTTTTTTTCAAAGGTGCTGAGCACCCCATTGTCCATGGGAGCTGTGGGTGCTCAGCACTCTGGCTTCTGCAGTGAGATATGCAGAGATTCACCCTTACTCCCACATGTCTTTAATTACAGAAACACGGCCTGAATATGGATTTAGAAGACTAATTTTAGGCACCAAGGTTTGAAAAAAATTGTTCTAGCTGGTTGTATAGGTGAATTATGCTCTGCCTGGATTAATGATACTAGGAATCAAAACAGGTTCTTTTAAGCACTTTTACAGCTGAAGTGTAGGAAATACTATTTCTCAATCTGTCGGCTATTTGTTGAATGAGATAATCGTTTCTTTTCAGAACTACAACTAGGCACTGCTTTGACAGTTGATTTTATGCCATCTTTGGTACCCATTCTGTCTTCCCTATAACTCATTATTAGATATAAAATCTTTAACATATGGCAAAGTGATTTTGTCTCTGAAGAATTAAGTGCATATATCATTACAGACTTCATCCCAAAGAGGTGTCCACGGACGGAGATGACCATTTTCCATCTGTTTGTTTTATTCTCTGGCTTATTTGTCACCATTAAATGCTTCCGTCAGTGACAGAACTCCCAAAGTATGCATTAGTGAATTTCTATTTCAACTGGTGAGCAAGATGATATTGGAATGTGCAATATCAAGGGAAGAAAAATGAGGACAACCTACGGGGTTTGGTTTTGATATTTATGCATGATCATTTTTAAATAATCTTTTAAGGCTCTGTAATGAATCCTACACTGTCATAGGCCCAATCCTAATACCTCTGAAGTGAGTGACAAAACTATTGACGTAAATAGGAACAGGAGGAGGAGCCCAAGTAGGATATTTTTCTTGATTATTTTTACATTTACCATCTACGGCCCCACTCCTGCAACTGACAGCATGTGAGTGCACTGGGGAGCCTAGGTGGAGTCCTAATGAATTAATTGAGGCTAGACAAAGATGAGGCAATCCTCCTGTAAACTAGCAACTGCAGTATCAAGGGCCAAGGGTTGACTCTGGAAGGGCTCAAACTATGCCCCTAATTTCCATTTACTTTAATGGGAGTTAAGAGTGCTCCCAGGACCAGACTCTAAAAATGCGCAGTGCATCTGCTTTATCCAAAAAGGCAGCCCTTGTGAAGTAGTTGAAGTTTTCAGAGTTCACCTTACACTAGGGGAATCAGACAGTTCAGGGAGTTAGTAATGCCGCAGCCTTTTGCTTTTAGGGCCCTGGTTTGAATTCCATTCTGGATGGCAATGATTGAATGTGTTTCCCAGTTGACAGCTGTTTGGCCTATGTGAAACATGGTAGTGGTCTCAGGACATTTCCTGGTGGACAGGAGTTCCACATCTCAGACTGTCACCATAATTGGCAGTGGTACTTTTGTTGGAAATCTGGAGCCGAGAAGCTAAGAGCTAATGATGAACTCTCCTTTCATCCTTATAGATAGTTCCTGGGATCAGGGCTGAGCAACATGGATGGGGCAATGTGGGGGAATCATACACTGCTGATGCTTGTTCTATATATTTGGTGGGTACATTGAGGAGATCTGTTTTCAGAGCACCTTTCATAAAGGTATGTCTACACTGCAAAGACACCCATGGCTGGCCCGTGCCTGCTGACTAAGGCTAAGGGGACTGTTTAATTGTAGTGTCAACATTTGGGCTCTGGCTGCAGGCTGAGCTCTGGGACACTCCCACCTTGCAGGGTCCTAGCGCCCCACAGCCCAGGTGTCTAGCCCGGGTGGCAGGGGATGGATCACTTGATGATTACCTGTTCTGTTCATTCCTTCTGAAGCACCTGGCATTGACCACTGTCGGAAGACAGGATACTGACCCAGAGGGCCTTTCTTATGTTCTTATTAATAGAACAGCACCCACAATTAAAGGGCATAGGCAGTTTGATGTGTGCATAGCACAGTAAGGGCAGAAAATGAGGAACTTGTGTGAGAAACAAGCAGTGGGAGAAAATCAATTTTGAAATGTGTTTCAGAGTTTGCACATAACAGGGATCCCATCCTATGCACCTAGAAATCTGAGAGGCAAAGTATTTTTTAGGGGGCGGGCAGGAAGGTATCAGAAAAAGATCTGATGGTTGGAAAATATATTTCCAACCATTTAAAAATAAACTGATTCTGTTTTATGTTGTGGGGTTGTTGAATAAGTTGTGTATATGACACATTAAGTGGTGGGGTGTTATGGTAATTATTAATGGCCCTTGATTACTTGGTTAACCATTGTATATAAACCCACATACAATAGCCTTTCCAGGAAGAATTTAGATCAACGCTTTGGGCAGGAATAACTGTTAGTCTCTTGTTTCAGCAACTTTTCAATTATTTGATTTCAAAACTAGGAGTTTTCCATTTTGGAAAACAGCATGTCCTTTTGACATCTGACTTTTAGAAAAAATGTTTCATGTCCCTTTCTAGTAATGAACTGTGAGGTTATCACTTGTGCACATGGGAGAAGGGTTAGGAAAAGTCTTTCAGAATTCTGAAGCCACATGTTCTACTGCAAAAATTGATGGTATTATTCCCTCCACTCCCTAAATTCAGTGAAACACACACACACACAAGGCACAAGGCACAAGTGACATTGAACTTTTCAGGTCAGATCCATGCAGCAATATTAATATGAAAAATGTTACACTCCTATCTAATTCTCCTCCTCACACCCTGCTCTATAGGCATTTAAGAAATACCATTCTGCCCCCACATTCTTCCTTCTACTTTATGCTTTTCTTCCTTGCTCTTTATGCCAAGTCGGCTTTGATTTATACCAAGTGAGCATGGTAGTGGGTTGTGTGGAATATGGGCAGAATTTTGTCCACTTTCTCTGAGTTTCATTCCTTCTCTGTGAGGAATTCTATTTCCTTGTAGTCCTTGCTTGGAAATATTTTAAAAATTGCCAAGCTTTATAAGACTTCTAGCCCATCTAGTTGGTATCCCTCATTCGTCAGTGGCTGATGTTCAGAGAAAGATTAATCCTTCCAACTAGTGTCTCTAGACAAATGGGCATTGCTATTCATGGGGCAGGGGAAAACTCCTTCCAGCCTCTGGTTCCCTATTCAGGAAAACATTATAGCATATGGGACTTAACTTTAAAGTCCCATTAACTTCAACTGACTTTAGCCATGTGCTTAAAGTACACATGTGCTTAAGTGCTCTCCTGAATCAGTCTCTCACACAAGAGAACTTTATAATCTAAAGAAACACAAAAGCATCACTGTGCTTTCAACAAATGTTCCTATCCTGGGTCAGACTTTTCTGTGTAGGTTCTATAAATGCTATCAGTTTGCTTCTCCCTCTCCTTTACAGCAAGCTTTTAAGCAGAATCTTAATAGTCTCCGTTTGTTGCAATCCATTTTCCACTTCATCTTTTTCTGATTCAGTTGTTTGTTTGGTGCTTCAGTATCATGGTGATAAGCGCCTTACAATCAGGGGTGAAAGTAAGTTAGAGGACTTACTGGTACGCCGGAGTCCTGAGGAGGGGGCTTGGCCTCAACTGGAAGAGGCGTGGCCTCAACTGGAAGAGGCAGGGCCTTAAATCCCCGGGCCCTTTAAATCTTGATTTAAAGGGCCAGGGCTCCAGCTGCAGTAGTGGCGGCTGGGACCCGGGGCCCTTTAAATCACCCCTGAGCTACCAGCTGCAGAGGCGGTGGGAGCCCCGGAGCTCGGGGGCGATTTAAAGGGCCCAGGGCTCCAGCTGCTGCTACCGCAGCGGAGCCCCGGGCCCTTTAAATCAGTGAGGAGCCCTGGGGGCTCCCGGCTGCCACCACTACCACGGGGCTCTGGGCTCTGGCAGAGCTTTAAAGGGCTTGGGGCTCTGCTGTGGTAGCAGCTGCCGGAGCCCCGAGCCCTTTAAATCCCTGCCTGAGCCCTGCTGCCCGAGCCCTGGGGTAGCAGTGGCCGGGCTCCATCAGGGATTTAAAGGGCCCCGGGGCTCCAGCCGCCGCTACCTCCCCGGCCCTTTAAATGCCCGCCAGAGCCCCACCGCCGCTACCCCAGGGCTTTGGCAGCAGGGCTCCGGCGGGGATTTAACAGGCCGGGGCAGTAGGGGTGGCTGGAGCTCTGGGGCTCTTTAAATCCCCACCAGAGGGCCCCCCCCCCACCCCTACCCCAGGGCTTCGGCAGCAGGGCTCAGGCGGGGATTTAAAGGGCCAGGGCAGTAGGGGTGGCTGGAGCTCCGGCGTCCTTTAAATCCCCGCCAGAGCCCCACCGCTGCTACCCCAGGGCTCGGGCAGCAGGGCTCAGGCGGGGATTTAAAGGGCCCCGGGGCAGTAGCAGCAGCTGGAGCTCCGGGGCCCTTTAAATCCCCGCCGCAACTCCGCCGTCGCTACCCCAGGGCTTTAAATTGGCTTCTCTGAAAGCCGGGCCTGGTACGGCGCACCGGCTCTTAACGGTACGCCGTACCGGGGCGTACCGGCTTACTTTCACCTCTGCTTACAATTACCTTAGATAGATGAGTTAGATTTGATTTGTAACATGGCCTGTGTACCCTTTAACACACGTTTCTCTAGGACATCTTAGCTCACACTCATGCGGCTTGACACTTTTCCCCTTCCTTGATTCTCATTTTTATCAGAGTTTGACTCATATCACTTGTGCGTTCATGTGTCATGGGCTTAGTACTTCCCTTATGCTCAGATTTATTAACAGAATACAAACAATATAATTAAAATCTTTGACACACTTTCTTCTTCTTCTTCTTTTTTCTTCTTTTCAAAAAAGTCAAACCACAAATAAAATAATACAAATTATAGTTACTTTCACACATAAATTCTATAAGCAACATAAAATAAGACCGTACCTCATCAGAGAACAGTTAGAAGCTTAGGAAAATGCCAGCTCTTGCACGCTGGTGTTTAAAACAAGTCTGAATTTAGTTTCCAAAAATTACTCAGTACAAATTAAGTACCTATTTCACTAGCAACAACCTTTTTATGGAAACTGCAGAGGTTACAAGAGCACATTTGATCAAGGCTTCAAATGTAGCAGCCATGACAGTGTGTCCTGGTGCCCTTTCAGAAGCAGAAATGGAATGATTATATGAATGAACGTCCCTCCCATTGGGCATTTTAATATTTAATATTTTAATCTGACTGCAAACATTTAATGATTTTATCATTTGTTGTTTCATCTTCAACTCCCATAATTATGATGGTTACTCAGCTGCAGCTCCAGTCCTAGACTCAATAACTCTTCAGAAATGGGCCCAGGAGTCATTGAACTAAAATGGTATACTAAGCATCCTGTCTTGTACAGTAAACTCCAAAGTAAAATTAGTGCATAGGAAACCTGTAGT
The DNA here is from genome assembly GCF_015237465.2 of Chelonia mydas. Classification (NCBI taxonomy): domain Eukaryota; kingdom Metazoa; phylum Chordata; order Testudines; family Cheloniidae; genus Chelonia; species Chelonia mydas. The sequence continues at coordinate 77,329,082 of NC_057854.1, forward strand.
TTTAAATTAAATTACTAAACCGAAATCAAATGTTATAAACAATTATTGCTAAATACATTACTTTTTCACTCTAGTATCATAGTAAGTTAGAAATGTCAAAGACCTTAAATTACTTTTGTCCATCTTCTTTCCAGTTACTGTTAGTTTGATAGTGTCTAGAAATTTGCTACGTACTTTACAAAAGCTTTTTTTAAGGCAAAGTTCCTGGCCAGAGATGCAATGAGAAGGTTTCAAACAGAAGTGGGAGGTAGGAAGGGAGCGGGGAGGACTAGGTTATAGTTATAGTTATTTCACAGTGTGATTTTGTTTTGCCAGGAGCACTTCTTGAGAATGCATTGCAAATAATTAAAGTTTGGTTGTGTTCATTTGTTCTCAGTTAACTCACTTCTTGTAGACAACATGGCAGAAGTGAGTTTTAAAGAGGGATTTAAAGGAGAAGTGATGGATTGGAGCAGAGAGGGTCCATAGTAGGAGATAAGGTTGGCTGGGGCAGAACTGTGCCTGGCCTTCAAATGACGAACAAGGGGGCAGATCTGCAGCTGATGTAAATTGTCATAGCTCCATTGAAGTCAGTGGGAGCTAGGACTGTTTACATTTGAACTTATTGGGGCAGATCCTCAGCAAACTTGAAGCAAGACAATGAGGAGCCGGTGCAGGGGTTCAAAGAGGAGGTGGTCATCTGAGTGATCAGCAAGGAAGATGATTTTAGCAGCATTTTGGATGGACTGTAGGGGTGGCTAGCGTGGGTATCAAGTTGACTAGAGAAGACACAATTATTGTCAAGGCAGGAGATGACTAAAGTGTGGACAAGCTGCTGATGCTGATGGGCCAGGTTGGATTTTCATTTATGACGTGGAGGAAGAAATGACAGGAATTGGACACATCCTGGATAGAAGGGGATGAGGAAATGAAGAAGTCAGAGGTGTCCCTACTTTGTATGTGATGGTGGTGTTGACACTAATGGAGAAGGGAAAAAGGATTTAAGAGGAAAATGGGGATTCAGTCTATCACACTGGTAAGGGCTCGGTCCAGTCTTGCTTTAAGTAAATTGCACTGCTCTCTATTTTAATGGTCTCAGTCCAGGACACACAAATCACCATCAGAATTGGCACTAATCTGTTCCTTCATAGTTGCAGCAGACGGTCAAGGACGTTATTAAGGGCATGGAGACTAAGATGCCCTAGGGATAGTCCCCTGCAGCTCATGGTTGAAGAACATAATGGTAGGGCAGTGGGGGAAACATCCTTTTCCACTGCTTGTATTGTACTTGGTCTGGGAATTACTAAAGGACTTCAGTCTCTGTAAATAGTAAATGCTAGGATTCAGTCATAGATGTGAGGAAATTAACCACCTATAAACTGAGTTACCCAATCCTATCACCCTGGTGTGTGGGGGTGTGTGTCTCAGTCACACCTTTTTTTGAAGAAATGTCCGTGCTAATCATCAATAGGTTAGCATATCTTCAAACATACACCCAAATAGCATAAAAGCACCCTCTTGGTGGACTTACAGTACACTAAACATCCTGGACACTCAAAGGTTACAATTACTCAGGATAATTAATGCCAAAATTCCTAAGTATTTCTCCGTTCTGGAATGGCTGAAGTAAACCTATTTACATTTAAACCCCTGAAAGAGTTTGAATTTTCTATTCTTGTCTGAAAACAGCTTTTACTTTCTTCTGCAGCTCTAACCTCATTCTTTTATTTAGAAGACTCTGCAGTTAGTTTTTGTCCTTTCCTGTGCTCGGTTCTCATTCATCAGCTGATTCGCTCTGTTACCCTCTGTTAGATATTACCTCCTCTTCTTTCCTAGGCTGTTCTTCTGTTTCAGAGGTTTTCACTTTCTCATGTTCAGCTGTGTCAGGCTTTTCATTTGATTACCTCACACGGCTGAATGTGAAAAACATTCTAGTTTCTAGTCAGGAACTTTTCACATCTATCATCTTGTTCTTATTTCAATATTGTATATTGTACCATAGCTTACATTGTATTATATTGTACAACACTGTGTGTGTGTGTTTATGTGTATGTAATGAGATTTTCTACTGGACCATCTTTGTTTCAACCCTTTTGTTCATTTTAGCGGCTCATTTCCCTGAATGCTGCATGTGTTATGGAACTGTTAATTAAAGCCAATGTTCAGGTTTGCAAAGAAACTTCTGTGTAACACATTTGAGTATTAAAAAAGAGCAGACCTTTAAAATTCAAATGCTTATGAATGACTTACAGTAGTGCTGAAGCTTACAGTATGCAAACAAATGATGAAACACACCTTTGCCATGCAACTTTTGAGAAATCAGTATTTACCTAAGGCAATCACAGAAGGAGATTTCCCTTGTGTGTGAAATGAAAAGGGAGCAGAATATAATAGAAGGCATTTTTGGTCACAGCATACAAAGAACAATGATCCAAGAATCAAAATAGTAGAGAAATTTTGGCGCAATTTACTGCACAAATATGCTAGGACATCTTCAGGCTTTTCCAAGGTATGATGCAGTCTCCTCATCCTTCTTAAATTCTTTCCAAGACAATATGAATTAAGTAGTTGCTAATCTTTAATCATCCTCCCAATTTCCTTGAGATCCTGGTTAGAAGACGGCCTCACAATGTGATCATAACGCAACCTTGTTGTGTTATGATTCCTAAACAATAAAACCTACTGTATCACAACACATCCCCACCACATGGCTATCCACTGCTTTTGTGCTATAATTGTTGTCTGCATGTTTGTCATCTTAAATTATAAGCTCCTTGCAGCAGGTTCCTTGCCTCCTCTTTGTCCTGGATAGTACTGAGCACACAATCGGTGGTCAGTAAGTAATAATGGGAACAGATCTGACCTTTTAGGAACTGAAACGACTTCTGACTTGCCTTTATACCTCCACCACTGATAGCCTCCTCATTGGCCTTTGTTCTAAACATCTTCTGTCTGACAGTATGACCATTACCCCTGTGATTTTTTTCAAAGACTTCAACATGTCCTTCACCTTTGTTTTGTTTCTTTCCCCATATTCTTGTTCTGTCTCTCCATGTGATTATGATAATTTCACATCTCTCTAGGTTTCACTGTCCAGCTTTTAGCTTCCCTTCAACTTGATGGCCTGTGTTTCTGCCTCATGTATCATGATTGGCTGGCCAAACCCTCAGAGGTGCTGGAACTAAGGGTGTGGAGGAGAGGGGGTGCTATCGCACCCCCTGGCTTGAACTGGTTTCCATTACATTCAGGGTTTACAGTTTGGTTCAACGGCTCTCAGCACCCCTATTATAAAAACTGTTCAAGCACCCCTGCAATCCCTTGTTTCTAGGGCTAGTTCGGACAGTGCTGTCATATCTGTTCTGCAGCTTCAGGTTGGCCCTATTTCAGGGGTCCTACCAAAGCAAGTGGACACACACAAGATAGAGCATAAGCTGCTTCATGTTGACTGAGAGATCTGTGATGCTTAACAATCTGAGATCTCTGGGTAATCATATGTGTCCTTATCTCAGCCTGACTAGAGCACCCTGCATAGTTCTCTCTTTCTCCTGATCAACAGGAATCCTTCATCCTTTAATCCCCTAACTCCCCCACCCAACCATACAGAGAGTAAATTATCTGGACTTACATTGATGGATTGGTGCAGAATTTGGCATTATCTAGTCTCCACCCCTGCAACCTCCTGCTGGCCTGGCATAGGAGTCAGGGTAAGGAACTCACAGACTCTGGCCTCACAGTACTTTATTATTATTTGATGGAGTTGTTAAGATTTGATTTTACAACTAAGTGAACGTTAATTTACCTGGACTGTTATTGATACCTAAACTAGAAACAGTTTTTTCATTTTAAAATGATTAGTAATGAGAACATTCCATTAAATAAGTTTTCAGGGCACTTTGTGACCTTATTGATAGTTCTCCATCCTTATCTTAACACATGCCTCATTTTTCCGAAACAATAGTAGAGTCTCGGTGGCAACTCTGAATTTCCTTCGTAAGAAAGACAGTGGATACGAGTCAGGTCATTTGAGGCTGTGGAAAGAAATGGGTGGAAGCTGTAAATGTTCTTAATTTACATTTGATTGGTGCAAGAGGAAGCCTGAAAGAAAACGTAAATTCTAAAAATTACATCGGCATGTTTTTACCTCTATAGCCATTTCAGCCTCTTTAATAAATATGTATTTATATGGATTTAAAAAACCCATGTTTTTGTATGACTGTAATGAAGGTCTGCTTACATTGCACAGTGCCTGCATTTTCCCAGTGCGTATTGTGCAATAATTTGGGTTTTTGTGGGCATACAAATTGTGCATGCAAAAATGTGGGTGGAAATTTAGGCCTCAGTTCAGCAAAGCACTTAAGCACATACTTAACTTTAAGTACATGCTTAAATGCTTTGCTCAAGCAGGACCTGAGAGACTGGGTTCTGACCCCTTCAACAGTGATGCCTCTAAGGTAGTTCTGGCTCTGAATATCTGATAAATACTACTTGTAACTATTAAAATGCATGATGGATAGCTGAAAAATATCAGTGTTCTGATATGCTATATGGTGATTACTTGAATAAATATTCAACATACTTGTTTTAAAGTAGAAGAAAAAAATATACTTGAACACGCAGCAGAGGGGAAGAGATTCTTTCTCTTAGCAGTATTAGCGTTGCAGGCCTAATCTATTTTAAACTTATTTCTGCACTGAACTCTGCAAATGTGACTGAATACACCCAGGGAAAGTGATCTGATGAGTAAGAAGGTGCCATTTTCACAAAACTGCTTTTCAGATTAGAACTGCACATTTAAGAATAAAGAAAAGGAGTACTTGTGGCACCTTAGAGACTAACCAATTTATTTGAGCATGAGCTTTCGTGAGCTACAGCTCACTTCATCGGATGCATCCGATGAAGTGAGCTGTAGCTCATGAAAGCTCATGCTCAAATAAATTGGTTAGTCTCTAAGGTGCCACAAGTACTCCTTTTCTTTTTGCGAATACAGACTAACACGGCTGTTACTCTGAAACCTGACATTTAAGAATGTGTTTGTAAGCCTTTGAAAACAGGAGGAGAGAAATGGTGGGACTGACATGTACTGACCTAATAACAGAGCTACACAGGTATTGCCAATCCCAGGCATTCAAAAAGCATGAGATGGTCTTTAAAATAATGAGATTAGAAAGAAAACATTTGCGGTTTTTCTGTTGTTGTGGTTTTGTTCTAGTTTCTGATTTCTGAGCCTTTAGGGTGCACTCACTTCACGTTTCCAAGCTTTCCCTCTGCAATCACAAGGGCTAGAAACTTCCTTTTTAAATTGAAGGCTGAGATTCTCATGGAATCAATTGATTCCAGCAGCTGGGGATTTATGAAGAACACTAATCCTGTATCATGAGTAAGGCTAAGATTTTGTCACGAATATTTTTAGTAAAAGTCACAGACAGGTCACAGGCTTCTGTGAATTTTTCTTTATTGCCTGTGACCTGTCTCTGACTTCTATTAAAAATATCCATGACAAAAATGGGGAGCTACAGAATCCTCACACACCCACCGCGGCAGCTAGGCAGCTGTGGGGGCGTCGGCTCGGAGCTCTAGAGGCCCCCACCACCCATGAGGGGTCTGAGCTCCAGGGTCCCCTGCCACCCATAGGCTTGTAGCTGTGGGATCCTCCTGCCATCTGCGGAGGCTCTGTGTGGCAGGGTCCCCCCACAACCCATGGCTTGGAGCTCTGGGGACACCCACTGCCTGCAACAGCGGGGAGCTACGGGGGGGGGCTGCCGCTGCTGCCAGGTGGGAGCTGTGGGGTCCCCTCATGGCAGTTCGGAGCTCTGCAGGGCCCCCACCACCCGTGGTGGCCAGGAGCTGCTGGGCTCGGAGCCCCCACCACCCTTGATGTCTGAGAACTCCCAAGTCCCGCCGCCACCCGGGGCAGCCCAGAGCTCCCGGGTCCCCCACTGTGGGCTGAAGTCATGGAGGTCTCTGGAAGTCATGTGACTTCCGCGACCTCGATGACCAAATCGTAGCCTTACTCATGCGACAACATAATACTGTGTATGGTAGCCACCTTGGATTAGGGAGAAAAGCAGATACATTTGCAGGCTGATAGGAACTTTCATTGAGCAGAAAGATACAGTGTCTTGGAGACCTTCCCTTTTCTGTCTGTCTTTTCCTATAGCCAGCTGTCAAATTAAAAACAATAAGAAAAATCTCAGCACCCTTTTTTTTCTGTACTTTTTAAATGTATTTTTCAAATGTTTATATGCTCATATTTTTCTTCCTAGACAAGCCCCTCTTGCATCTTCTTTCGATTTTTAAAAAACAGGTAAGCTTTTTTTGCAACACCCTCCCAGTCAGATGGGTGTTGGTACTTTATTCTTCTAGCATTCTTTTTTAATTACCCATTTTAAATGTTTCAGAAAATGGCTTTTACTCTCCTCTCTCCCATCCCCAGTGGAAGCCCTTAGGCTCTAGACAGTGCCCAGCCAAGAATTTCCACTAGCAGGTCAGTGTAAAACGTTAATAAATTTTAGTCCTATCAGTATTATTACACAACATCTGTTCAGCACTGTAAATTACACAGCCCTTCTCCAACATAGGGGAATGCATGTTGCATAGACCAGTCATCTTAACTTCTGTAGCTGGAAAGATAATAATTCAGCGATCAATTTGCAAACATCTAGAACAGTGGTTCCCAGACTTGTTCTGCCGCTTGTTCAGCGAAAGCCCCTGGTGGGCTGGGCCGGTTTGTTCACCTGCAGCGTCCGCAGGTTTGGCCGATCACGGCTTCCAGTGGCCGCGGTTCGCTGCTCCAGGCCAATGGGAGCTGTGGGAAGCAGCGGCCACAACATCCCTCGTCCTGCGCCGCTTCCAGCAAACTTGAGAAATGGTCTGAAGTAAATAGGATGAAATTCAATAAGGACAAATGCAAAGTACTCCACTTCGGAAGGAACAATCAGTTGCACACATACAAAATGGGAAATGACTGCCTAGGAAGAAGTACTGCAGAAAAGGATCTGGGGGTCATAGTGGACCACAAGCTAAATATGAGTCAACAGTGTAGTGCTGTTGCAAAAAAAGCGAATATCCTTCGGAGATGTATTAGCAGGAGTGTTGTAAGCAAGAGACAGGAAGTCCTTCTTCCACTCTAATCTGTGCTCATTAGGCCTCAACTGGAGTATTGTGTCCAGTTCTGGGTGCCACATATCAGGAAATTGTAGAGGGTCCAGAAAAGAGCAACAAAAATAATTAAAGGTCTAGAAAACATGACCTATGAGGGAAGATTGAAAAAAATTGGGTTTGTTTAGTCTGGAAAAGAGAAGACTGAGGGGGGACATGATAACAGTTTTCAAGTACATAAAAGGTGTTACAAGGAGGAGGGATAAAAATTGTTTTTCTTAACCTCTGAGGCTAGGACAAGAAGCAACGGGTTTAAATTGCAGCAAGGGAGATTTAGGTTGGACATTTGGAAAAACTTCCTACTGTCAGAGTGGTTAAGCACTGGAATAAATTACCTAGGGAGGTTGCGGAATCTCCATCATTGGGCTCTCAGGAAGGGTCTAGATTATACTTAGTCCAGCCATGAGGTAGGGCACTGGCCTAGATGACCCCTCAAGGTCCCGTCCTATGTTTCTATGATATTGTGAAAGATCATCTCTCACCATTAAGTTGGATAAGTGGCATTTAAAAAAAAAAAAGTTAAGACATCCCTTTTGTGTCTTGCTGGTGTAGAACTGATGGCATTTTTGTCCTTAGAGGTGGGTTCCCAGCAGGTTTAATTTTAAAGTAATTTGTGTGTATGTGAATTTCCTTGATGATTTTTGTTATAGGAGGATTAGTGTAGTATTTTATGCAGATACTAAAATGTGTAAGCAAGGGGAAGTAAATTTTTCAAACTCTTTTGAAATTGAAAATAGTCCTGAATAGTAAATATGTTTGTTTCCTTTTTGGTAATGGGAATGATTCTCATTTGCCCTAAGCCCGTTTTGTGTCTCTCCAGCACATAAATCCATTTACACTCACATCAGAGGCATCTCTGCACTTCCAGAGTGAAGGGGGTCAAGGTAAGTGAGAATCAGAATGATATTAGACAAATTGATTCTAGAGATAGACAGAGACAGTGAGCACCATCAACTCACCTTAGTGGTCTTAGCTGGCCCCTTTCTCAGGAGTTCACAGACAATTTGGCATGGCTATGAATGGCTCAGGAAGAAAGGATCACAGGAAGTCAGTCATTCTTCTCTCTCTTTTATTTATTCCACAGCCTGTTCATCTCTACTGGTGCTAAATAGACTGAACTCTTGTCCAGCTACCCTTACCCTTAATTAAAATAGATCATCCCATTTTGCAAATTCAAAGTTATACGTACAGTGTCAAGGTTCCTCCCCCACTCTGAACTCTAGGGTACAGATGTGGGGACCTGCATGAAAAACCTCCTAAGCTTATCTTTACCAGCTTAGGTCAAAACTTCCCCAGGGTACAAAATATTCCACCCTTTTGTCCTTGGATTGGCCGCTACCACCACCAAACAAATACTGGTTACTGGGGAAGAGCTGTTTGGACACGTCTTTCCCCCCAAAATACTTCCCAAAACCTTGCACCCCACTTCTTGGACAAGGTTTGGTAAAAAGCCTCACCAATTTGCCTAGGTGACTACAGACCCAGACCCTTGGATCTTAAGAACGATGAACAATCCTCCCAACACTTGCACCCCCCCTTTCCAGGGAAATGTTGGATAAAAAGCCTCACCAATTTGCATAGGTGACCACAGACCCAAACCCTTGGATCTGAGAACAATGAAAAAGCATTCAGTTTTCTTACAAAAAGACTTTTAATAGAAATAGAAGTAAACAGAAATAAAAAAAAAAATCCCCCCTGTAAAATCAGGATGGTAAATACCTTACAGGGTAATTAAATTCAAAACATAGAGAACCCCTCTAGGCAAAAACCTTAAGTTACAAAAAAGATACACAGACAGAAATAGTTATTCTATTCAGCACAATTCTTTTCTCAGCCATTTAAAGAAATCATAATCTAACACGTACCTAGCTAGATTACTTACTAAAAGTTCTAAGCCTTCATTCCTGGTCTATCCCCGGCCAAGACAGAATATAGACAGACACACAGACCCTTTGTTTCTCTCCCTCCTCCCAGCTTTTGAAAGTATCTTGTCTCCTCATTGGTCATTTTGGTCAGGTGCCAGCGAGGTTACCTTTAGCTTCTTAACCCTTTACAGGTGACAGGAAATTTCCTCTGGCCAGGAGGGATTTTAAAGGGGTTTACCCTTCCCTTTATATTTATGACATACAGCATAATATTTTGGGCAGTGTGGTCTTGAGGTGTCCGGCTAATCCCTCAAGTGGAGTGCTTCTTCACCTCTGCCTTTATGGTTGTGTTAATCACCAGATAACCTATGGCTCTAGTGTCCTTGGGAACTTGATGGCTGTCCTCACTTAGCTTTAATAATAAAGTAATAATAATGATAAAACAATAATTCTCAGCTCTTAGTGGTTTTCATCTTCAAAGTGCTTCGCACACATTCATTAATTAACTGGATTCAGGCCTGAGTAATTTAAGGCTATTAAAAACCACATATCCTTGGTCAAAGACATTGTGGAGCTGTTACTGGAAACCATTCATACTATCTGAGTCAGACTGTCCATTATATGCTATTATTTATACAGCACCTAAAATATGCCGGGCATATAAAATATAGCATATAAAAGATCAATCAGAAACCATTGCTAAACCTATTTTTCTCCCTTGAGGATAGTAAAATCCACCCTTTTCACTCAGACTCCAAAGATTCTTAGTGTTTAGCTCCCAAAGGAAATATAAATAAGTAATGAAAAGGTAAGGCTAAATTTTCCAAAGATTCTCCAAGAGACCAACATATGCAGGTATAAAATAGTTGTGCATTCACTTTTGAGCAGTCTTATTTGTGCCAGCAGATGATAAAATTCATTCATACAAAACCCATTACCTGAGTACAAGTGAGAGTGCTCAAAAGATGCACATGCAGGTTTTGCAGGCACAAAGCTGCACGTGCACAAATGGAGGCCTCACTTTAAAAATGTAGCCTGTCATGTCTCAGTACTGGTCTGGGCCACCTTTCATTCTGCTGTCCGTAACTGCTTCATTCAGAATGTGACCCAGAATTCAGAGCACAAGGTGTGGCAGCAACTGTTGCCAAGGATTCTGGAGTGCTTATTGGAATTAAGAGCGGCAAGGCGCAAGTGGATGAGCAGGCAAAAACTACTTTTGATGGGAACTGCCATGGGTGGGAAAATAAGCGGGCTGCAAAATACAGTGGGGGGCAAAAACCAATGGTGACATATGGGAAGAAAGCAGAGTGGTAGGGAAGAAAGACACTGACACAAAAGGTCCTGTATCAGACCTGCAAGATTGTTGGCTTACCGCAGCTACACTTCACACTACACAAAGGAGACTGTTATTGGTTTGTGCATAGTGTTTAATATCCTCAGGAGTTCAAGGAAATCATTCAGTCAAGGAGCCATGCACAATCAGGAACATGCTGCTGTCTCTTAAGGAAGTATGTCAGCAGCAGCAGCAAGCATGACTTTAAAGAGCTGAATGAATGTGGCAGGAGGGATGTTTCAGGTATATGGAGAGATGTGGGATTTCTTGTGTGAAATTAGGACACTTGGCAGCTGGTAGGCTTTTAATTGCTATCCAAAGCAACTGATGGTGCCAAAGAGCGAACAAAGCTATCGATTTCCATCTGGGCACAAAATTTACTTCTCAGTACTCGTCATCTTGATGTATATCTTCATTCTGTGTGTTTGTTATGCATGAGCTGAGACCCCTTTAGTCTTCAAATTTTAGTTCTGGTTTAAATGGAGTACGTGGGTAGACTTTTAAAAAATCAGCTATTCTCCCCCTCCCTCCTTCCCAAATGCACAATGTGCTTTCAGTTTTGGAGACTCTGTTCATCTCTAGGTTCTTATACAGTCTCTGTCACTCTAGTGTCTGAGTGCCTCTCAGAAATTAAGTGTAGACATAGAGATTGTTCTCTCTCCAGTCAGCAGGGACACTGGACTATGTTTATGTTCAATGAGGCATGTTTGTTTTTAAATGCAGTGTTTTCGAGGAGTCGAGATCAAAGAAGTGGATTTTGTGCATTTCACTTTGAAGGCACTGAGGTTCATCGCAAAGCTGACCTCTTCAGGGAGTGGCTTCCAAATTCATGGGCTAGTTGCTAAGAAAGTTCTGTCTCCTGCACACACACATTTCAGTTTGTAGTTGCCAGTTTTGTTCTAGTACAGTGGTTATCAAATTTATTTGATCAGGCCTCCCCTTCTTTGTAGTTGTTTAGGCCTCTCCCCACCACCCAGCTCTGAAGGCACAGCAGAGAGCAACGGGCCGCTGGCTGGGTGCCCAGCTCTGAAGGCAGCGCCATGCCAGCAGCAGCACAGAAGTAAGGGAGGCAAAGAGAAAAGTGATATTTGTCAATATCACTTTTCACAGCAGGCTTAGCGCCCCATTGCCACCCTTACTTCTGCACTGCTGCTGCCACCCTGGGGCTGACAGCCAGAGCCCTGACAAATGACGGACTGGGGGAGAGAGAAGGCGTGCCTGAGCCCGTGCTGTCTCCCGGTGAGACGGGGGAGAGCCCGAGCCTGGGTGGTCAGGCTCCAGCTGTCAGCTCTGGGGTCTCCAGTGGTCCCCTTTATCCCTGCCTCCCAGGTGTGTACAGCCCTTCTGCATGAGTCCCAGCCATCCAGGGCTGACAACCAGAGCTCTTTTTTAAAAAAAAAATCACACAACTCGGGCCTCCCTTGACATATTCCCATGCCTCCCTTAGGAGGCGCACCCAATAGTTTGAGAACCGCCGTTCTTGTGGAATGTAGGTATTGTGGAAGATCAAGATCTTGAAGCAGAGGCGCAAATGAAGAAAATCATATGGAAACTCTGTAAAAATTTAATAAACAAGCTCTAACGGACACTCAACAAAAAATGAAGGCACCTAAAATCACTAATCACCTTTCAAAATATTGATCTTCGCCTTTTTCTTTAAAGAATGCTTTGCCTCTAATTAATAATAAAAAAAGTTTGTTTCAAAAGACTTTCTAATTGAAAGGCTTGTACAAGTACCGAACCTCCATCACTGTTGTTAATATATCTGCTAAAGTGAACAAATAATTACTTTTCAGTTTTATAAATCTTGCAAAACCGATACCGTAATCATTAAATAATTATTCTGTTCTTAGATGCAAAATAAAAGGCAAACTTCTTACATTTCCACTTTGTCTGTATTGCTGATTAATATGTGGTGTTTTTAGATGATATTGAGTGAAATAGGAATATAACAGTTTTTAGGAGAGGAGGGTGTGAGTAAGGCGCAAAGTTGGCAGACTGTGTGGAGCACATTTCTGCTGATGATCTGCTGTTTCTTTCAGAGACGTTGGTGGGAAGGCTACCTGCTTTCCGTGCTGACTTTCTCCTTTTCAGTTACCTTGGGAAAAGTATAACAACGCCTGTACATTAATCTCACCTGTCCTCAAACACAGGTAAACTAATAAGGCCACCAAACTTAACAGCAGAGATAGCCTGCATATATTACTCAATTTCTCTCTAACTTCATGGTAAAACCAACATTCATTGCATTCATATAAGGCAACTAACAATGCCAAATATCTGTTGTCTGTACATAATACGAGGGTGGTTGAAATTGTCACATAATGCAAAAACTGGCATCAAACAGAGAAATACAGAAATTTTAAAATGTCAACAGGTCTGCAAGGCACATTAGCTGTAGGCTAGCTAAGCAAGGAGGAGGCAGAACATTCCCAGCGCACAGCTAAAGTATCTTACATACTGTTGTTTAAACTGATGGATATTCAATATGAAAGTCCTAAAAGAATAAATTTTAACAGCTGATATCCTTTCAAGATTTCCTATGGTATTGCTGCCCATATTAATTACATTTTGATCATGCTTTCGATGGAATTATCTGCATTTTTTTTTCAAATCTGAGCAGTCTAAAGAACATCTTGCATTGAAGAAAGAAGAACCTTTCCCATCCTTTTCTGTCCTAGATAATAGCAAAGATAATTGCATTAAACCCAGAGGGTTGATTTTGAAGCTAACCTTCCATATTCTTTCTGCTTATACAATCTCTTAACCATCACTGTCAACAGAGTATATTATTAAATTTAGTAATAAGAACCCTGGAAATGTTCACTTTTTTTTTTAGTTTAATTTGTGATGTATTAATCTGGCTGGCTGGCTCCAGTCCCAGCTTGCAAAATAACCTTCTCTTGGCCTAGGTGGGAACAAAAAGAAATCCACAAAATTGCTTATTATATATTATGCATCCGATGAAGTGAGCTGTAGCTCATGAAAGCTTATGCTCAAATAAATTTGTTAGTCTCAAGGTGCCACAAGTCCTCCTTTTCTTTTTGCGGATACAGATTAACACGGCTGCTACTTTGAAACGTGTCTAATATTTGTTGCATTTGTCTAGGAAATACATCCATCATTGAACCAAATATTACCTTCCCCACTCTTTTCTGTAAGGAAAATTCTAGCGCTTTCATTTTCACCTGGAGACCCTTTCATCCATGGTAATGTGAATTTGTGGTGCACCACAGCTTTGATCTTCCACACTCCTAAATGACAGATTTCATTTACTGAAAGCGAATTTGAGAAGTGTGTGAGCTATGGCAAAGAAGATGAGATATTATCAATAAATCTATAGAAAAGAATTCTACAGGAGTTATGCAGTTAAGGTCCAAAAGGTCTGTTTGCCCAACTGAGTAAATCCAAAGTTCATCTTAGCTGTACTAGTGCATCTCATTGTAACAAAAGAAGTAGGACGATCGTAGATGCTAAGCATGCACGACTCCTCTGAGTTTTGTCTGTGCTTCTTGGTGCCATACATATTGGCAAGACTGCTGTCAAAGCTGGTTTCTAAAGGATAATCTTTGACAGCTTTTTTTCCCAACTGCTTAGCTGTCAGTTTATGGAAATTGCTATTTGTCTTATGTAAAGTGCCAGCTGACAAAGTGCCTAGTTTATTATACCACAGTAGATTAAACAAATACTGTGTTTCTGCTGAACCAGCTACGTATAGAACAAATTCTGCAGTCAGGATATGGATCTGTAACCTTTTGTTCAGATAATTTACCTCTAGTTCCCCTAGGCTCAGGTAGGGGAGAAATCAGGAAAACACTGTACCTCCAGAAGGTTCTGCCAGATGCTGACAGGTACATGGTTTAACATCTGGAAGCGATCACTGTTTCCTCCAAAGAAGTCTCTGCTATATAAACACTGAACAGTTCACAGCTATTTTCAGCTTGCATTAGCTTCTTTTTCTACCATTATAATAAAAAGAGGATAAACTTGAGTATTAAATAGTTATATTTGTACAGCCCTTTGAAAATATAAAGACTGGCACAAGCTTAGTAAGGTGTCTTAGTGTTTGTGCATACGTTGCCTGAATGCAATCAGTTAATGTTTTTTAACTCCCCTGACTTCACCCAGATTATTGAGTTGATATCCTGATAACATGATTTTTAGTAAGAATATAATTTGTCTAAATGACTGAGCTATTCTGTGTAAAAGTGGGCTGGACTGAAAGTCAGGAAATTCTGTATGCTAATCTTAGCTCTGATGCTGGCTTGTTGTGTGACCTTGGAAAATCAGGGCTTGTCTATATTGTGAAGTAAATTTGGCTTAAGGTAGGGTGTGACTAGAAAGTGGAATAGCTATTCCTGATTAACTCCACATCCAAAATGGATTAAGATCATTCAGAATAAAGAATTCTTATTCCAGAATAAGAGAATCCACTCAGGAATTTGAGTGGGAATAGTTTAATGCAAAATAGCTATTCCAGAATAATTTTTCCTGTGTAGACAAGCCCTCATTTAACAGTTTTGCCTCAGTATCCCTATCTGTAAATGTGGATAAATAATACTTACCTCCCTCACAGGAGTGTCAGTCAGGACCAAATCATGTACCCTTGCTCAGACCAAACTCCAATTGATACTAATGGAATTTTTGCCCAAGTAAGGAGTGTAGGATCATACATCTCATGTTTGGGCAGCAGTCGGATTATGTTATAAGAAACTTGAAAATTTTACCCAATGGCTTCTAACTATATTTCTGGTACAGTGGACTTATCCACATGGCAGAGAGTTGCTGGTAGAATGTCTAACATGCCTTTTTTGTTCTGGTCTTTCAAGCTCCTTAATTTTGTGCAACACTTAGTTAAAACAGTGACACACACTATATAAAAACTTTAGAGAGAGAGAGAGAGTGGTGTTAAGGACTGCTAGCATCTGCAAGTGCTGGAAAGTATGTTCAGACTTGGCATCCTAGAAGGCTTCAAAAAATTGCCCAGGCTGCTTGATATGCTTTTACACTTGGCATTGATCCAAATTCCACAGTTTGTTACTGTCATGCAAATTGTTCAATAGCAGTGAACAACTGTGGTCTTCAATTACATAGTGCAGTACACAGGCATTGCCTGATTTTTGGCATAAATTCTGAGTCCTCATTGACTCACAAAGATGACGTAACATGCCAAAGAAATATTTGTGATAAAACATGCTTTATTTACGCTACATGACTCATCCCAGAAATAAGTTTCAGAATCTCTAGTATGTAATCATCTTCTGCCAAAATTATCGGTTCTTTTCTGAATGTAATGCCATGGCTCAAAAATCTGGCTAATACGCCAAGTGATTTTGTCAAAGTGATCGATTTTTACTTTGTTTCTTGTTGATTTTTTCTCTTCTGACAAATCTTTAAAATAATATATCTTTTTTCAAAGCTACTGCTTTCTTTTGAAAGTGACTGACCTATTCACACATGCTTTCACAAATACATTCCTGTAATTCAACTTTCTTCTGTCCCTCTTCTGACTTTCTCATTGGCACTGTCAGATAAGTCACTGTGGTGTCAATTTTCAGAGTAGCAGCCGTGTTAGTCTGTATTCGCAAAAAGAAAAGGAGTACTTGTGGCACCTTAGAGACTAACCAATTTATTAGAGCATAAGCTTTCATGAGCTACAGCTCACTTAATCAGATGCATTGTGGTTTCAATGAATATGTATACTCTTCTATGTGAACATACAGTGTGTTTCCCCTATTTTCTCTTTCTAGCTACCAATTTTCATGTTGTTTAAGTTTTGTGCATAGTACCTTCTAAACTGGTCCCTGTTAGAATGGTGGTGTTTTTTGGTTTTGTTTTTATTTGTTGCTGAATTCATTTAGGATACTTTCCTTGTGACATCTCTTTCTTTTCTGGCTAGCAGATGGCATCTCTACTGACTTCCACTAGCACCTGTTTGAACTCACTATATTTGGAAAACGCAAAGTATCTGTAATAATGTAATCCATAAAGCGATGAAATAAATATACTCCATGAATCTGGAAAGAATGAAGATGATTATAGTTGACCCTGTAGCTTTTTGATTACTGCATATGCTATTATGATGAATTTTAACATTACACTAATCAGACTGTGTAATTTCTGTGTGTACTGTTAATTTACATGTAAACTAAATAATTTTTGCTACCCTTACCATAAATATGCACAGTTTTGCTCCTACTGCATCTGTTCATAGACACTGTTAATGACATGTCATGGTTACAAAAATATTAACCTCAAAAAGCTAGTTTTGATTTACATTTAAACTGCACCTGTACCTTTAAATAGCTACATGTAGCATTTTGGTTTATAGCATATTCAATACTTTGTTTCTATAACTTTGTGTCCGTATATAATATTTTGTATGTTCAAAGCAGTGGTGTAGTGGTAAAAAAAGAAGTGGGTAAACTAACCTAAACTAAACTCCACAGTCCCCAAATGAGAAGTGGATAAACTCCATTTGCCTGTGTTTATCCACAGTGCTACTGGTTCAAAGTGCATTGTATTGTTTGCATAAGGACCTCTGTCCATAAACAGCCTCCCTCCTCCTTAGAAACAGAATGGCATACAAAAGCTGTTAGAAACAATTTATATATATTTAGTCCTTCCATACAGCACTATCATAAGGTTATGATATGTAGACCTATCAATTCTATTGTCCATCTGAGGTCATCCCATGTCAGTGATAATTACTACAGGAAAACCACATTATTCTATCATATAATAAGTGCACATGATGGCAGCATCACCTAATATCCCATATTCCTGCAATTTTTAGTAAGGGTTTAAAAAAAAAGTAACAGTTCATAAATAAATTACATATTTTGAATGTTTGAAAATCTAAAATGATTAGAACTACTCTATTCAGTGATTGAGACCACTATTTTCAACACATGCTATTTCTTATTATGGAACCTATATTTATCCTAATTATTGACTAATCTTACCATTTCTTCTGGCTAAAATCATGCACACACACCCCCCCCCCCAAAGTGTGTGTCATTGGCCAAAACTATGATTTATAATGATAAAAATAAAAAATGATGCTTTGATAAATGTAGAATCATCAAATTTTATGTGTGTGTTGAACCACCACTTCCAATGCTATCTTCAAGATCCTCAATAGTTTGTCATTCTCCTAAATAACAGAGATTATTTGCCTGTTTGTATACTGAAAATACATTTAATACCCATATTTATGTAGCTATTCAAATATTACATACATGTGGTCATTGCAATGACCAGGGAAGGAACCTGGGAAGTACTTCGCTGATGATGCTGGATAAGGCCTAGGAGGAGACATTCCAAAGCAAAAAAATGGCTGAGGGAAAAGTGAAGTAGGGTGGGTCTTTCTTTGAGTGGACAGTTGCTTCATAGTTTAGGTCCTTGGGCTGGAGACTGGAGTAGAGGGAGGGACTGGACTCCCACTTGCTGCTACCTCATGGAAGTGGAAATCCCTGCAATGAAGAGAAAAGATGCTGTAGTGCAGAAGGGGGAGAAGTCAGACAGGCCCTCAAGGGAGGACAGTGACCCAGTAAAAAGACTTGGAGATTTGATAGTTTGTTTTAAATTTCCTTTGGACTTTTATTTGGAGCTCATGCTGCCCTGGAGTACCTCAGTTGTCCAAGCAAACTACCCAACCAACAGAGGGAGACTATGGCCTAGTGTGGGGAAACTGTCAGAGCTGTGCATCTTGCCAGAGAGAGGTAAGGCACCTTTCTACAATACCCAAATTAGATGTTCGTTAACATGAAGCCAAAGACTTGCAGGTACAGTTATATGAATGATTTGGCTATCTAAGTGCCCTTGTGGTTATTTGAATAATTGTAAATTAAAATATAGATATGCAGTTATGGAAATGATCAGATATCCAAGTAAGTACTCCTGAATTTATTGGAAATAAAGTTGAAGTCAATTCAAAGTTTTGCCACAGATTTCCA
Source organism: Chelonia mydas (assembly GCF_015237465.2). NCBI lineage: Eukaryota > Metazoa > Chordata > Testudines > Cheloniidae > Chelonia > Chelonia mydas. Next base: position 77,347,375 of record NC_057854.1, read on the forward strand.
TGGAGCCAGGATTTCACGTTTGCTGTTTATCTCAATGTACTAAGATTACTTGGCATCTGATCCTGGAATTAGCTCCATTGCCCCTTTGGCCTTAAGCCTTATTATGTCCCTGCTCCCACTGAAATCAATGGCAAAACTCCCATTGGTTTCATGGTACAGAGTCTGGCCCCATTCTGGTAAATAATTGGTAGACAGTGACTATACATGTATAGTATATGATTTTCAAATGAATATACCATTGTTTCTAATACCAGTGTATTAAAATGCTAAACCAATGTGAAAACCTCAAGTTTTGCTTTGATTTTAAAAATTTCAAAAATGGCCTTATTTTGCATTTTAAAAAACCCATCCATACAACAAAACCTAACTCAAAAACTGAATGTTTACAGGATATTTCTCTGAAACAGGACCATATATGGGCAAGAGTATCACATTTCTGAAAAGTGTGAAACTTCTTTCAGTTGAAAGTAAATTTTCCTTGAGTACATGCAAAACTGGGTTTTTTCATGTTTTTATATGAAACAGGGCAGGCCATTTCATGGAAGTTTTGAGAGAGGAAAAATGTCAAGAACTAAATGTGTGTGTGTGTGTGAGAGAGAGAGTGTGTGTGTGAGACAGAGATGCTTTGTCACTTTTGTACAACTATTTTGAATGAATGTATTATACAAGTTGAAGGTTCCACACTTCACCTGTCCTCATTTTGTTTTCAAACACAACTTCCTTTAACAAAATACAGTGCTGGGATGGGCAGGACTATACTTAAAAAACTGCAGCTGTGCCACTATAGTGCTTTAGTGCGGATGCTACTATGCCAACCGTAGAGCTCCTGTCGGCATAGTTAATCCACCTCTAAAAGAGGCAGTAGCTATGTTGAGAGGAGAAGCCCTCCTGTTGACACAGGGCTGTCTACATCAGGCTTAGGTTGGTATAACTGTGTCACTCGATGGTGTGGATTTTTCACACCCCTGAGCAAGCTAGTTATACAGATGTAAGTTTATAGTGTAGGCCTGGCCTAAGAAACTGCTCTTGGAAAGTTATTCGCAACACAAAATTCGAGATGGCCCTAAATATCCTCCCTCCTCAGCTCCAGGGAAAGTTTGGATTTGCATCTGGAACGAAATTCTGTTGAGTGGCCACCTCACTACCAAAAAGAGGTTTAGAGCTGAAGAGCCCTCTCCCATCCCTGCACATTGAGGATGCAGTACATACACCTGGTCCTTACATAGGTGCACGATGGGGAAGGGAGGAAGGGCATAAAGAACCTCCTCCTCCTCCTCTCCCTGCCACCCTCACTTGCAGGGGAGCCATCCAGTAGGCACTGGCACACAGGTTCAGAAGGTGGCCTATGTGCTTTCAGAAGAATCCAAATACAGCGAAGTCCCAGTGAATGAGGGGCTGGGCACCTGGCCCATCCTCCTCCCTCCACACAGTCTGCAGCCAGCGAGCTCCAAGCTGTGCAGCGGCTGAGCACTTGCAAGGGCAGCCCGCGGAGCGCTCTCCTCCAGTTCCCCCCACCCTTCCAGGAACAGGTCCTAGGGCTCCTCCCCCACCCAACCTTGCAACCCAGAAAACAGGTACAGGGTTCTGCCAAAACGACCAATCAGGTGCTTCGATCCAAGCAGCCAGCCAATGGGAACTCCCTTGGAACCGCACCAATGGTGGGCTGCCTATTCAGGCAGAGCGGCGTGAGCCCTACCCCACGGGGACAGAGACGGGCGCGGGGCCCGGTTGCTGTGCAGTGAGCGCGCGGCGGTGCCTGCTACTCGCCTCCCAGCATGGCCGGGCTGAGCAGCAGCAGCGGCGGCGGTGGCGGCGGCGGCTCGAGCCTGGGGCTGTGCAGCCACGTCGTGGTGCGGGGCCTGCCCGAGTCGCTGAGCCAGCACGCGCTGCGGATAGAGAAGGGCCCGGAGGTGGACTTCGCCCGGGCCGAGCGGGAGCACCAGCTCTACGTCGCGGTGCTCAAGAACAAGCTGGGGCTGCAGGTGCTGGAGCTGCCGGCCGACGAGAGCCTGCCCGACTGCGTCTTCGTGGAGGACGTGGCCGTGGTGTGCGAGGAGACCGCCCTGATCACCCGGCCGGGGGCCCCCAGCAGGCGAAAGGAGGTACCAGCTGCAGGGGGAGCGGGGGAGGGAGGCTCGCTGAGCACGGGGGGGGATCCAGACCGTGTGCCCTACCTGCTGCTTCCTTCCCCCAAGTCCCCACGCGGGTCTCTGCTAAGGTCTCTGTAACTTCCCGGGCGGGGGTAGAGCCCATTGCCCGCAGAAACCCAGGCTGGGTCATTTTCTGGCCGGACTTGCTCTGTGACGTTTTATTTTAACTTCATGCAGACAGAGCCGGTGAAAATGCAAATGCACGGAGTTAAACCGAAGATCTCCGTGGGAAATGTTTGCAAGGAACAGCTGTTCCGGGAAGGCAGCAGTGTATACAGAGTGCGGTGCTGTAAGGCGTGGCAGGTTGGTGGCATGATGGGAGAAGAGAGTCAGAAGATGCTCAGTGCACTTGCAGTCTCCCTTTCCCACAATGAACTCCAACCTGAGCCCTTACGGAGAAGCTTTCCTATTCTTAGCACAATAGCCACAGCTTGGGAAGGACACCTCTGACCTAATTCTCAGTCGTGCAGTGAATCACCTACAATTTGTATCAGAAAATAAATCCAGATGTATGTTCTTCTTGTCCTGGCAATGCTGTAATGGTGACTTCAAATTGATTAGTCTGAAAAACGGTTCTAGTCCTTTTTCTTTTGCAACTACAGTAGTTGTGCTTAAGAAACAGGTCTGGTTGTCTGTCATTTTGTTGCACGAAATATATCACTCTGGTGTGTTTTAAGACACACTGAAGTCCTTTATAGTAAATCACAGCAGTTCTTTGTAAGTTTAAACACAATCCAGGGAGATGGTACAACAATGTTAAAACCAGTTAACAACTCCCGATATATGTGCAACACTGCACAAGGCTCAGTGTGAGTCTAATACATGTGTAGATGTAGAAAAATCTAAATTCACTCTTACGTTAGAGAAGCTGGATCGAAACAACATTGAATTTATTCCGTTTCACTGACATTTCTATTGAATGTGCATTACTCCTTTAAAACACTGAAAGATGGTGTGTGTGGATTTGTGTGTTTTTCACATAGGAACAAACAAAAATGCACACCTACATAATTTAGTGTGACATATGTCCCTATAACAGATTAATCTATCAATATAGTATATTAAAGTGTTCATCTTATTAACTCAGCAGGTTGTATAAGCACTATATTGCAGTTTTGAGTGCAGATATTTAATATCTTTCCTGGGTGTAGACCTTGTGATGGTCAGTGCCTGTGTAGACTAGCGTTAAGTACACTTTTAAAATGTGCAGTCAGTTTAGTTTCTCAAATACCTTTAAATATAAATTGACTAAAAAGCCATTGCCACAGTCAGAGAGTATTTGAACTTACTGTGCAACGCTTTTTAAAATAGTATGCCTCTAGGGATTCTAGGTATCTTGGATGCTTGGGATTCAATAATTTAAGTGGGCTTCGGTGTTTTCTTCTTCATTATCTGCAATAGCACCCCTCCGACATCTTCATATGTGTTTCTGACCGTTCTAAGTCACATCTTCACTTGGAGTCCTTCAACAATGTATTAATTTAATAGTATTTCTCCCCTTTTTATGTAAGAGGATATCTACTAACGCTCCTCCCAATTTCAGGTTACTAATGTACCCTATGCCCAGGGCAGAAGTGGCTCATGCCAGGAAGCACCTTTGCATTCAGTTCAGACAAGCAGGGAAAGATCAGCCAACCAGAAAATGAAATAAAAGCAGTCAGCAGAGGATGAGCTGGGAAAAGTCTGAAGCAGATTAGCAGCTAAGAGAAATCAGGCAGTTAGATAATACAATAACAAAGATCTGTCATGGAAGAATAATTCACTGTTACAAATAATTAATACTTTGTCTTAGTAGAAGTGTTTTAAACAGCACACTGTGTAAATCTGCACAACGTTTTTGTTGCTTGCTCTTGCCGTTCCTCAGTAAAAACGTCATAGAATGTAGGGAGGTTGCATGTTAAGAGTTTTTATTATTTTTGCATCATATTTACTAGTGTGTTTTGAATAGTTATCAATAACTGACACTACTACAATGTAAACTTAGACTCATTGTTTCTCTTTTCAGTTTTAATTTGTAGTATTTATTAACCTGCAGAGTTCAGTAATTCATAATGGGTCTTCAGTTATTGGTGCAAATTAGTAATAGTTCTGATATATTCAGAATAAAATTCTTTTGATAAAGCATTAAGTGTATCTTAATCTCTCACATGTCAGGACATTCAGAACAAAAATGCACATGGTCACCTTTCCCCAGCCCTTTGTGTGCATATGAGTTATTTGTGTCAATACATATAATTTTAACATGAATGCCTTAAACCCAGTTGTGCATTCATGGTGCACCTATGATTTCTGTGTGGTAGAAATCAGTGGAAAATCTTGGGCAAAAGGAATGCAGACTCTGGCATTTAACAAATAGGTGCAAGTGGCTGAGTTACTGCTATAGGAACCTTTGCTCTGAAATTCCGGTCTTTATGTTTGGTTTCAGAGTAACAGCCGTGTTAGTCTGTATTCGCAAAAAGAAAAGGAGTACTTGTGGCACCTTAGAGACTAACCAATTTATTTGAGCATAAGCTTTTGTGAGCTGTAGCTCACGAAAGCTTATGCTCAAATAAATTGATTAGTCTTTATGTTTGACACTTCAAACCTGTTCATCAAACCAACTCCCTCTCTGCATTCAAATGCATCTTAAACACATTTCTGTCATCTTACCTCTAGTAAGTCAGACGGAGGTAGGGAATAAAATGTACCCACCATCCCCCAAGTTACAGAAGCGCGAAGCTGGGAATTACTGTGTATTCACATAATCTTTATTGTAATACTTATCTTCCTCATTCCAATTCCCCTCCCTTTTTCTCTGTTTGTTTACCCTCACTGCTCTTTTCACAATCCATATTCACAGATGAGCTGTGGGGTAGGGCTGGGTTTTTACTTGTTTCTTTGAAGCTGCTAGCGTACTTTTGGGCCCTCAGGAAATAACTAAATGTGCCATTTACCTAGGTTCTTTACATTTAGTTTTCTCTTTTAAAAAAAAATGAATTAAAAGGTTGTTTTCAATGTGTCTTGTCAAATAGTGCAACTGTCTGAGAGATTGCACAAATCTCTCATTCAAGAACATGCACGGGCATGTATTTGGAAGAGTGCAGCCAGATATGTGCTTAAAAAGGTAATGACATCAAAGTAGTATGTGGGTGCAGTATGTTACTTTCAAATGCAGCTGTTTCTCAACCAGACTTCAAGAGTTTTTTCACTGAACCTATACCATTATCTGCTGGCATGATTGATTATGCCCGTGTAGAGTCCTGGCAACTTCAGTGGAGCTCGATGTCAGTGGGTCTCAACCTTTTCAGACTACCGTACCCGTTTCAGGAGACTGATTTATTTTACGTACCCACAAGTTTCACCTCACTTAAAAAGTACTTGCTTACAAAATTAGACATAAAAAACCAGAAGTGTTGCAGCACACTATTACTGACAAAGTGCTTACGTCCTCATTTTTACCATATCATTGTAAAATAAATCAATTGAAGTATAAATATTGTACTTACATTTGTATATAGAGCAGTATCAACAAGTCATTGTATGAAATTTTAGTTTGTACTGACTTCACTAGTGCTTTTTATGTAGCCTGTTGTAAGAGTAGGCAAATGTCTAGATGAGTTAATGTACCCCCGGAAGCCCTCTGCGTACCCCCAGAGCTACGCATACCCTGAGCTGAAAACCACTGCTCTGTGTGAATGTAAGGGACCATGCTAACCTTCGAATAGAGGTGTCATCTCTCCCTCAGCTATAGAATTGCCAACACTATGTTATGAGTTGTAATAAATGGACAGATTAAGCCTGGATCCAGGTCTGTGCTCAGAAGGAGCCCAGAAGCTTGTAATATAAAGATTCAACAAGGGGGCCAATGCAAAATGCGTCAGCAGCTTGTGGGAGACAGGCAGGAGGTAGAAGGCTCCTGCTACACAACTGATTGCTACTGATGGCACTGGCAGGAGGTGGGGCTCACTCAGCTCAAGAGAAGGCTGTAGGCAGATCTGGGGCAAGGAATGAGTGTCTGGCCCACCCTTGGGTCCCATCTTATGCTGATGCAGAGGGATCTGACAGGGATAGGATGTAGCAGTATAACCAAATGGGGGTATTTATGGATTTTTTTCTACACTTTATGTGGTCCATAGAGCAAGGACTAAGGAGCAGGTAAAGAGCATGGACTCAGCTATAAAATGAGAAGAGAGGAGGTGGTTTTTAAATAAATTTGTTTCCGGACACTAATTGGGCTGGGACTTTAAAGGCGGGTGGATGAGCTGGACAGCCCGAGGCTGAGGAGGCAGTGAAAGAGAGGCTCATGTGGAGGGGATCTGGGAAAGAAGACAGGGTGGTCTGTATTGGGAGGAAATGTTTATGTGGGGAGTTGGAGCAAAATCTGGGCAGATCTGGGCCCTTGATACCTTTTTTCTGCTCCTGGTAATGCAAGCAGTGAACTAACAGGGTGAAATTAATTATATGTTGGCTATTACAAATGCCAGCCAGGTGATAAAATATTTAACTTTCCCATTAACCAAAAACCTCAAGAATGCATAACCCCAACTGGGACAAGCATGCTCAAAAATTAAAAAGGACTATTCTGGAGGGGCTGCATATGCTAACAAATTATCCTTCAGTTAGATAAATTGTCTGCTTTGTAGTAATATAAAATCCAGCTGTATTTATGTACAGTTTCCTTGTTGAAACCATGCTCAAACAGAGCACCATTAAATTTCACTATATTTGGAAAGATAGAGTCAAACTCATCAGTATTTGTTCAAACGGATTTTTGAAAGCTCTAAATTAAACTATGAAATGATAAATAGAAAGGAAATCCATACCCAATCCCATTCATATCACAACCCTACTTACAGAGACATTTTTCTCTAATGGAGAATTGTATGTAGGAGAGACTCAGAAAGGGGTGAAGCTCAGGTATATTTATACTGAAAAAATTATTTAATGATGTCTACTGTGTCTAAAATCAGTTTTGATTATTCTAATGCAGGTTGACACAGTTAATTCCTAAGAAACCAGTTCTCAAATAAATCATGAATATGTTAAGATCTACTTTGCAACAATTCAGCAGGTACAGATTTACTTAAGTTCATCAAGTGAATGGTCCATAGGTGCTTATAAATAAAAAAACAAGAGAAGGAAAACCCCATATTCTACACTTATTGGCTCTAATGACTGGAACATCCACTGTGAATTACTTAATTTTGTGTATTTGAAAAATAAGTAAACATAAAAAAATCCACGGTATTGCATCATGAAGTATATGTTGTTTGTCTTACTGGTGTAGTTCTTAATTACTTAAGACAGTACTTCATACTGGGGATGAGTACTCACAGCAGCACTCTTCTATGAAATCTGTGTTGAGGGGTGAGTTGAGACCACCGTTTCTCTGTTTATGGGCACCATTTCTTATTTATTTCAGTCTTTTCCTGGTACTTCCCAATGTCAGCATCACAGGGCTAGCTGCACCTCTGTCCTCTTCCTGATCTCTCTGAGTGCATTCCTTCAGGGGTCAGGTTGCCTTTACCTTTCCTTGGGTGGAATTTAGCAATTCTCCCACTGTTAGACTATGCCATGGCATACAGTACCATGTGTATAGTCTCTGGGCTTGCTCGTCAAATCCAACTAGGTTTGGTACCTGTGGCTCTTTGGCAGTGTGAGACGAGTAGTGGTTGTATTGACCAACAGACTTCTTAAAAGCAAAGTATTGTTTATTTTACCAGTAGGAAGAAAGCATTTAGAGAAAAAGGGTTTTAAAACGACAATAAATCTGCATGCATGTCTAGCTTACCTGAAGACCTTCCATTCTGTAATGGTGGCCTGGGCAGGACTCGCTTCTTCAGACGCCCCAGCAGATGCCTGTCAGTCTGGTTTTTCCAAACAGCTTCTCAACATTACCTCCCCAAGAGAGAGGGGAGCTTTTAATGCAACCAGAGATGCTTTGTTCTTGTCAGCTCCCGTGCTTTGGCCTTCCTGGACAAAGCCAGTCTGGTAGGCTCAACAGGAGGTTGAGCCACACTCCTCAAAGTCAGTGCCTCTGCCCCGTACTCTGTAACATCACCCTTAAGCGTTTGCAGAAGGCCAAAGGGTGGCTTATCTTGAATTATCCTGCATCCCTTCCTGCTTGTTTTTCCTTGCAGCCTGCTATTAAAATAAACCAACATATTCATATAATAAACATCCCTATAAATAGGTCAACATATAATAGTAATAAATTATTACAGAGCAGCGCCATGTTTATCATACCCATGTTCAACAAGTTGTTTAAAACAATATTTAAAGCAAAATTTTAAAATTGCAGTATAATCCATTCACTTTTATTAGACTCTCCATAATAGGAAAACTAGCCCTCCATATCCCAACCTCTACTTTAACAGAAAAGTTTTTCTTGCCCCCATAAAAAGACCGATTGGAGGATGGGCATATTTATTTGGGAACTTTGTTTACTGATCAGTCTCATAAATAAGATATGGGATAACATTTTCAAGAATGCCTAAGTCATTTAGGGCTTGTCTTCACTGCGAAGTTAACTTGAGTTATAACTTGAGTGTTGCCTCTAACTCACACTCTGTACACACATACAGTCCCTTGAGCTTTCCTTAGCAATGAATGGAGCAATACTTTCTGTTAGCATTGCATGTTGGGATGGAGTCTGTTTTAAGTGACCAAAAGGCAACTCATTGGGGTGAAGGTCAGGGTAAGGTTTGGCTATCAGGAAAAAGGTGAAGGTCTTTGCGGGGTGGGTGGGTGTGTAAAAGAGAAAAATTTCAAGATAATACTGTATTTTTAGAGGTTTTTAAAAATGGATTTAATTATAATGACAGCAAAAAGAAAGTGCCAGGGAGTATGGCAAAAAGATGGATATTGCCATTACTGCAACTTTTAAGTTCAGTTAGGCTGCTTAAAATGAAAGACAGGGCCGACTTTCTCCCAGAGGAAGGTGGGATGGAGGGCAATGAAAGAGCAAAGTGAACACATGGTGGAGTCAGTCACCTGTCATGTTAGTTTCACATTTATTTATTTATTTCCCTCAGTCTTGCAATTCTGACTTCCTTTGATTAACACGTCCCAGAGTGGGGTAGTGCTGGCAGTATTAAGCTTGGAAGTTAACTAGTATGATTACTGCCCACTTCCATTTTATTTTTAAATGCTGTTTTAATTTTCCATTCACCAGTCCAAACCAGGAGTAAATTCACTGAATTCAATGAAATCACACTGGTGTGAGGAGAGAATGGGGAACCAAATGTGTTAATTCATAAGGACTGCTGTAGTTATATGCATTCAACTGAAGTAAATTACAATAGCACTGTATGTACCAGTCAAATCCATAGAATAAAATCCAGTACAGAATGACCTCTCGGGCTTTGCAGATATAATTGTTTGTTATATTAAAACCATTGAGACCACCAAGCACTTTTAGATACTTCAGTTGATGGCTCAATGTTCTAGACAGAAGCCAGTTTCTGAGAATGTACCATTTTGGGGACTATACCATTTTTGGTCAAAGCTTTTGCAAACCAGGGAGAATAGAGGCTAAATCAGTTTGTCAATAAAATGGATAAATTCCAGAATTAATTTTAGCAAACTAGAAAAATAATCAAGTAAATCACAGGTTTAATAGCTTGATGGAAAAATAAGAACTTTTGATGTCAAGGAGTTAAGTTTATTGTCAGCCTCAGAATTTTTGTTATCAGATCCGTATGTCTTGTTGAATAATTCTATCATTCTCCAAGTAAAAATTTCTAAAAGCAAACCTTAGTTAATTTCCTGATGCCGATAAGTTGATTTGTCTTTCTTTGAGGCCACATGCAAACATTGATACATGCAGTGTTCAAGTCATGATGATTGAAATAATGCTGTGGCCACTGAATTATTAGCAGTTCAAAAACCTTTCTTTGTACCCGTGTGTTTTGACTCAGTTAGCCCTCTAGGGCAAGCTCTTCAGGTCACATTCTAAACACCTTGGGGTCTGTTGTTCTGAAGAAGTTTGATCCATGTCTCTCTCTCACTGCCTAAATTGTTGTTGTGTGACTGGGATAGTGCAAAGCAGCACTACCGCCGTCCTTTAACCCTGGCAGATGGAAATCCAAGTGCTTAGCAACAGTACCCATAGCCAGTAGTCCTCTTCTTGCCTCTGCTGCCTGGAAAGAGAGAAGGGTTGCTGCAGAGGAGAGTGATGCAGGAAACCTCTTCAATAATGGAAAGTCCCTTGTGCTTCCTTGCTTGGTGGTTTAAAGGCTGAATTGTCTTGCAAGCAGGAGGGAAACTGTAACCCCTGTCTCAGCAGTCCAGAAGGGAATGAAAGGCAGGCCTGCCTTCCAGTATCCAGAGGTGGTACGGGAGAGTGTATTGCCACCAACCCCCCAACAACGGGTGAGAAATTCGATGGGACTGGCAGTGATTGGGACAGCCCCAGTAGAAGCCGAGAGGAGAGCAAGGACTATGGTACCTCATGGAGAGCCCCCTCCTCCTCCAGAGGCTTTATCCACCCATTGGTCAGCTGGAGGAGGAGGGGAACCAATTGGTCCCTTGCTCGTCCCTTTCATTAATTTAAATCCTAGACATGCTCAGCTTATGGGAGTTGTTCTATTCTTACATGAGATCAAGAAATAAATGGAAACTTTCTTTAAAAAAACATGGACACAGTTTTAACCTTCCTGTAGTCAATAACAGAACTGCAGTCTCCTAACAAATGGGATGAAAGTCCAGCGGGAAGGCTAGTTGCTTAGTGGGAAGTCACATAAAGCAGTGCAAACATGTCAACCAGAATGATACTTCACACTTATTCAGTGTCTTTCACCTCAGAGTGCTTCATAGACTGGATATGGAGCACCATTGAAGAGCAGCCAACTTAGGCATGCAGATGGCAACCAGTGCCTTGTGCATCACATCACATAACGTGACCAAGGGGCAGGGAGGTGAATTTTTGGCAAGCCCATTACGTCCAGCTTCTGTTACTACAGAAAATGCTCTGGATTCTTCAGTGCTCATGAACAGCAGACAAGACACATGATCTTTTTAAAAAGATCTTGTTTGGAAAAAGTCTCTCTCCCAAAATTGCACAGAACCCAGTTTATCTAATTCAGAAGAATGAAAGGTGGAATTAACTATACCAGCACTGGAGCCTATGGTGCTACAGGTTTTAGAGCTTAGAAGTATAAACCATGAGGCTTTACCCTTTGTCAGGGTAGATCAGTCCCAAATGCAAGTTTCTCCTTTTTGATCAAGAGTTACGTTGTGCAATCAATCAGGTGATGCCTCTGAGGAGGTGGAAGGTTGTGCCACAACCAAAGGCATACAAGGAGAAAAATAAACGCACACATGAGTGCGTGCTACTGTAGAAGGCTGAGATAAACTGTATAGTGATCAGCAATACCACTGGCATCCTTAGCTCTCGTGGACCTTCGTAATTCTGCTAGACTGTAGGGTGGCTGGGAAAAAGAGTGAAAAAACTAGAGAACGGCTATCAAGTAACAAAACAGCACAACTCCAAAAGAAGGATGGACAGTGATGATTTTCCTAAGCATAGCTAAGAGAAATGTTGGCTATGGTAGCTCCCTAAAGTTAATTAGGATAAGTGATTTTTTTTTTTTTTTTTAACAGTGTCATGTTGGTGCCAACAGAACCTCCATTTGCTGACTGATCACTTTAGCAGAATCTTTTAGCACAGCTGGCAACGATCATCCTGCCATTTCCCCAAAGGATGGCGATGAAACTGAGAGGGGCAAAAGAGAGAAAATTTCTAACAATTAGTTTAATTCAGATTGTCTCAGTGGTTTAGAGCACTAGTCCTATGAATCTTGTAGATGCCCACTTGTCCTTTTGCTTTACCTCCTTGTACCAAGGCCCTTGGTGTTATCTGTGAGCTTTAGCATCCTGTCTTGACACCTGCCCACTTTTTGCTGCCTTATAATGGGTTGATGCTTAAAATGACAGTTGGGTAAACTCCATCACTTTAAAGCATTACATATTGACAAAAAATTAGGAATAGGTCCTTCTGCTCCTTATCTTTCTTGAATATTTCCCCCCATTTCTGTCTTAGAAACTTGTCCAGATGAGTCTTAAGTGTATTTGTATTTGCTATCTTGTACTGCAATGAAAACGAATGCACAGTCTCTTCAGGGTCCCAACTTTTCATTGGCCTAAAGTCTTGTTTATTTAAAAAAAAAAAAAATTCAGTTAGGTTGGAAGGAATGGATCTTCAGCCCTAGCCAGACAATATTCTTTCTTGGGTTTTGCCCAGGTTTCTGCAGAGAGACTATACTGATGATGTTGAATGAGGAACAGACTGGTTTCAAGGTACACCCTTTATTATGAACACAAACTACTAAGAGAAATGAGGTTATAAACTTTCTACTCTGTGCAGCTGCAGCCTCTCGCTGCCCCATTCTGGGCTTCTTTGTTTCTGCTCCAGCAGGCAGCCTGTCCCAGGAAGCCAAAGACTGCATCTGGAATGTACAGGAAGTTTAACCATCTCTTCACTTCCTGGAGGACTTACGCTGTTGCTTAGTTTCCTTTTTTTAGATCCCCTTTTTAAACATGTTCTGACTTAACTAAAACACTATCAAGATATTACAATTACCATAACTAACATAACTCTTTTAGGTTGCCTGAATACAACCTAATATGTCTCGAGCAGTCTCTTAAGGCATTTGAGCAATCTTCACGATATGCTTCATTACAAACCCTCTTTAGTCAAATCCTTCTCTGTAACAAGCTGTTCAGTCTCAAGGCTTGTCTACATGACATGGCAAAGCGTGCCATGGGGTAAAGCGCATTCTAATGTGTTGTGCTCTAACTCCTCTGTGTAGACCCTGCTGGCATGCTCTAAAAGGTACGCAGTTCATGTTAATGTAGTCCTATTTGAAACAGGACTGTTTCAATGCAAACTAGGTATCTTTAGAGCATGCTAGCAGAGTTTACACAGGACAGTTAGAGCATAACACATTAGAATGTGCTTTTAAAACCACACCGCTCTAGTGAGCTTTGCTGATGCCATATAGACAAGCCCACAGGGTCAACTTGTGAATTGTTGTCAACTTGTATGTCTGCTCTCACTTCATTTGTCTTGGCCAAGTTATCCCCCTCCTTTTTTACCTACAAATACTAAGGGGTGAACCCAATCTGTAGATTCTTCTATTCTCTAAATCAGTGGTTCCCAAACTTGTTCCACCGCTTGTGCAGGGAAAGCCCGTGGCGGGCCGGACCGGTTTGTTTACCTGCCGCGTCCACAGGTTCGGCCGATCGCAGCTCCCAGTGGCTGCGGTTCGCTGCTCCAGGCCATTGGGAGCTGCTGGAAGTGGCTTTCCCCGCACAAGCGGCGGAACAAGTTTGGGAACCGCTGCTCTAAATACCAGTTGCTGTCATGTTTTGCAACTTAAGGCTTGTGGAACTTTTCATGTAGCATGTACCATGGGTTCTGCATCTCCTCTTTACCATATCTTGTACATTACTGGGAGACACCCATTTTTTGTGAATACATCTTCATATGATGCTACTGATATTTACATATCTGGATTTGTGTTGGCTTTCTATCCTCTTAACTAGACCAAGCACTTTACATATGGGCAGACCCAAGGTTGGTGGTTGGCCTCTGTACCACCATGAATTCTTGTTGTATAATTTTTCCTTTTGTATTTAAGCATTGGCGTGCACTTGCCCTTCCACTTGCATGTTCTCCTTACAGCTCTCTCTTTCCGTTCCTGTTATTATATTTACTTGTGCTCCAATGTCTATCTTGGATGTCACTTAAGTGCCATTTGTGCATAGTTTCATTAGCCAATCTTTCCTGCCTTCTCTGCACATTTTAGCATAATGGTTGGGCTTATTACAGTTTCTACATATTTGACTGAATGTTATGCATTTCCTATACACGTGGTTGCCACATTGTCGGCATTGTTTTCTGTTTTCCATGTTTTTGTCCTTGGCCAGTTCAATTTCTGTAAACATTTGCCTTGCTGGTTTAGCTGTCTTACTCTGTGTCCTGTTCTGCTGCTTGGCATATACACTTTGCCCTTTCTAGTATCAGATCCATCTCTCCTTAGTTATCGGTCACAGACTTTTTTTATTGTTACACACAGGGTAGTCTGGTCTCTGAGTGTTTTTTATTCCATATTCACAGGATTGACTTTTTAGTTTTGATTCTGTAGCTTAACTCCTCTATAGTTTCCCCTTTATCCTGTGTGGGATCATATAGTATCTTACTGACGAGCAGAGTGGCGTCAAGATAGATTCTGTTCAGAGTAAAGGTTTTGTGTACAGAAATGAGGTAACTGACTTATTACTAACCTGTGTAGCTGTAGCCTGTGAGTGCACTGTACTCTGCACGAGAGAGAAGAGTAGATACAGTTTGATTTCCTGTGTCAGTTTTTATAGGAGGTGTGGCATCTCTACACTTCCTGGAAGGCTTGCTCTATAGCACAGAAAGTATGTAGTCAGCACAGCAGTAGGTAGTATAATTCTTTGATAAAGTGTGTGTCATTTGGAGGCACATGCTTCAGCACTTGTGAAGGGAAAGCAGTTCTGTCCATGGATAAATAGGAGTTGAAGACGAGGTATGAAACTTGATAAGAAAGTCAATCGCTGCAACAGTTGCTGGTGTGTGCTTGCTGACCCAAATCTCCTCCTCCAGAAAATTGGCTCTTTGTACCAGGCTCTACGTTAAAACATCACCAGTCTTTCTTTATTTGTAACTTTTTTATTAATTTTCATTTTCAGGGTTGTTTGGGGGATTTGCTTGTCTCAGACACAGTTTTAAACTCACCAGAATTTGGAAGGGTGGAGAGAATGTCTTTCCCTCTACGACCACATATCAGGCAAAATTAGAATATACCTGCATAAAAAGGTACCATCAGGCTGACAATTGGTTTCGCTGGGCTTGGGGTAAGAATGAGTCAGTCTTTAAACAATCGATCCTAAAAGTGAAACTCAATAAGAAAGTTTAGTTGGTATGCACCTTAGGACTGTGGTATAAATTTGGGTACTTTTTCCTGATTCTGGTGGATCCTCCTTTGGCTTCAGAAAAGTTAGTTCTGTGACCAGGTAGATGCCTATATCATGCAATTTCTAACAAAGGGCTATTCTCAAGTGAAGAATCTTAGACCAGTAAATGATCCATATCACAGATGTATTTGGTCTCTATGAACAGGAGTATAAAACACGACCTCTTAGCAATGTCCTAGTAGTTTTTCAAAAGGGTCTAGGTAGGGGACTTGAAAGGAGCAATTTGAACATTCACGTGACTTCCAATAAGATTTAGGCCTGGTTGCTGGGCTTTTATATTGAAATTCTTGAGAATATCTGAGTTTCTGGAGTTGAGAATAAAAAAAATCAAACTTTTTTCTCCTGTAGAAGCTGAATATCACTGTGCAGGCTTAGAGTCAGCCTTCGTCACTAACTTTTTTTATTCAATATCGCTGCACTGCTAGCCATTAGAAATAGCCTCTTATGAGGATCATGACTCACTGTCAAGGATAAATGATTAATGGGCTCTATCTATTTTAAAATCTTTCCTAGAAATATAAAAAGAGTTTATTCTGCTGACCTGACCCATACGCTTAATTTGGAGTTCCATATTTTTCCCCAAGAGATTGGCCTACACTTCTAAATTGAGTCTGAATCTTCCAGAGGATTTTTTTCACTGGTTAGATGGTCAATTAGAGTTTTATTTAGAAAGAACCAGAGCTCAGGGAATCTTGACTTTTTATTTTATTTTATTTTATTTTTTGGTTGTTTGGTACTTCGAAGACTGGATTTGCAGCATCCATTGCGTGCTGTATCTTAACTTGCACTCAGCCTCCACAAGTGACTGTACAGTTCACTGACTGTAATCCTAGCATGTTCTTGCAGAATCTTGGGCTTTCGAGAAGAGGTCTCAAGCTGTGGGTAAGGAGACAAGGGGGTGAGGTAATATCTTTTATTGGACCAGTGTCTGTTGGTGAGTGAGATTAGATTTCGCGCTTACACAGAGCTGTACTTCCGTGAGTAGTCTCATTTACTTCAATTTCTGCATTTTTGACTTCTAATTCTCTGTTTTAGAAACTAGTTTAGATGTAACTCAGTTGTTAACACATCCAATATGTCTGTTACCTTCATCAGTACTTTACAACAGTGGGCAGTTCACATGAACAAGGCAAGCAAGGTTTGGCTCTAAGCCCTGGACAACAGAAAATGAAAAGGTGCGTGTATTCATTGGTTTTCTAGTAGACGTTGAGTTTCTGTCTGTCTTACTGCACCTGTCCATGTAACATTAATGGTTTCTAGTGAGATCATATTAGAATTTACTCCAAAAATATTTTTTTTTTCTGTTTTTTGTTATATTTATTTCTGTGGAAGCTAAGCTTAAAAGAGAAGTGGTTCAAAATGGTTTGATAGAAGGTTTCAATTCTGCCTGTCTTCATGTACTTTGTTTTTAAAATTTTATTAATTTGCCTTACCACCAAACCCTTTACATTAAATAATTTAGACGTTTTGTAGTTCATAAAACATGAATGTGAGCTGCTCAGATTCTAGGTCCTCTTCTGCTTTCTGTTGAGATGAAGCCTCTTTCATCATGTGGCACTGTGCAATCTTTGTTTTGAGAAAAGATGCATACAACTCATCTCAAGAGCCTTTAATCCACATTCTAGTACATCCTCTAGAAACACGCATGTAACTAGAATTGTGTCCTGTATGTTGGTGTGATATAAAAATCCTCTTCTGTCTTGTCCTTAATCCCATTAAACCGATCTGTTTTATTCTCTCATCCTCTTTACCCTTCCAGGGCTTAATCTGTCCTCTGCTTCATCAGTCTCTTCTGCTATGTTGCTTTCTGAAGCAAGTGTTTTTCGGATTCTAGCAATAAAATTATTTTGTGCTCATTTGTTTCCGAGTACTTCTGTAGTACTTCCTCTTCCCTCACTCATGCTAATCCCTTGATTCTTGTTGTTCTACATGAAACTTCTTTGTTTTATATATAAACTAGTGTAATTCTTCGACACTTGTTCAAAAAATGTATACAAGCCCCTGCTCTGGCAGCAGACAGGCTGGCTCACTTTAAAATACGCTCACTCTCCACTGCCCTTTCAGAGCCAATATGGGGTGGGGGGGAAAGAACCTCCAGACTATTAGACAATCACAGTATTTGGAGGAATAGCACAGATTCCAGGTACATTCTGAACAAATTCACAAGCTCCAGACCTTCCCTCTCAGCAAGCCAAATGGTGCACCAAGTGCTTAGGCAGAGATGAGTGCTCAAAACACTGACTTCTTTATTAAAAATAAACATGCACAAACTGTAATTTATCCCAATACCATTTTTTTCCCTTGCCGATTTCTCAGACTAACACTGAAGCAGGCATTCAGACGCGACTGCAGACACAGCATGACTCCACTGAGAATATTACAGGAAATGACCACATCGGAAGCTTTAATCTACATTACTCCCTTCACTTTCAAAGTGTTCCATGGGTTTTGGTGGCACAACAAATCCAGGGAGACAGTGTCAATGGTTCTGTATTATTCTATTTGTTTAGGCTTCCTTTCCTCTGTCATAAGTTTGCTTTGTAAATAGTGTGTAACTGCTCAGAATGTTAAATGACCTGGGCATGAGTCACTCAAATAGAGTAGAGCCTTGATTATCCAGAGGTCACTGTAGTGCATGTAGAAAGCCATGCAGAAGTCTTGCTGAGCTTGCTGCCTTGGGGAAGCTGCCCATGCTCCCTGCCAGTTCTTATGAGATAGTTAAAGATGCTTTTTTAAAAAGGAACACATCTCTGTTCAAACTGAGAAGAATGGGAGGCAAAATCTCACCTGGATATCACCTGGCTTTGGAGAACGGTAGGCATTGGCCGGTCAAGATTCTATTATAATTACATTACGATGCTCCAGTAGCAAAAACAGGTGCAAGTATTTTAAATTAACTTTCCTACCTGCATCTTTTGTAGCAATACATTTGAGGACGGGGGAGAGGAAGAAGATGGCTACATATATGACTCTATTTGTATAATTAAGTCATGCCAGAACTAAACAAGTTTGTGTAGAAGAGCTTGGTCAAAACTAACTTAAGGTAGTTCTGTGTATCATGAATATTTTTGAGATGGTAACAATCAAAATATGTACATAAACTACATCTTGCATTCTACCACTACGTTGTATTAACACAAGGCAACTGATCACTTTTTTTATTTTTTGGTTATTTTGATTCACAACTGTAGTGAAACCCAAGATAAAAATTAAATATAGCTCTCTGGAGACTAATGAACAACTCCCAGGTGAGTTCTATAGAGTCTGTTTTTATACATTGCAGAAGATATCCAGTATGTAGCATTCTTTTACAAAAAGACTCTATGTATTCTGGTTTTAGGAGGCTGTGTGGGTTAAGGATTAATAGTTAATAAAGAAGTGACCATCCAACTGTGTGTCTGTTTAACACCAACCTGAGTTCTTTGGCAAAATTCAGTTCCGTCTCGGCTCGGTCCCAGCTGGCCAGTGTTGAATATTGTGAAACAAATATTTATAATTTGACACTGTTAGAAGTGTCTTGGTGATTTTTTTTTTATTATTATTTATTATTATTTTTCTGGAGAGCTCAGAACAAGGACTGTCATGGAAACTGAATGATATGTCACTTCTCCTCCACCCCCATAAAATGGGTGGTCTTTCCAGACAAGTATTGAGGTTAGGTGTGTGTTTGTAACTTTTTTTTATTATGGTATGTATTCTCCTTTCTGAGTCACAGACTAGTACTGTGGAAAATGTTATTTCCATGAGCGCACAAGTTTCCATCTAACTGGAGAGGTAAAAGTGTTCAGGAAGGAAATCTTACCTTTTATCCTAAGTTTAGAAAAAGCAAAGTGTAACTTTTTTATTTACTTTAAACGTTGGCAGGAAACTCTAGTCTGTGACCTTTATTAAAATGATAGACGTGTCTAGCCAATAGTATAATGATACTTTTCTCAGAGTAGCAGCCGTGTTAGTCTGTATTCGCAAAAAGAATAGGAGGACTTGTGGCACCTTAGAGACTAACAAATTTATTTGAGCATAAGCTTTCGTGAGCTACAGCTCACTTCATCGGATGTAGCTCACAAATCTTATGCTCAAATAAATTTGTTAGTCTCTAAGGTGCCACAAGTACTCCTGTTCTTGATACTTTTCTGTTGATTTCAGAAGAATCTTATGGGGATTTGCCTTACTGGATATCCAGATACCTGGCTGAATGTTTCTGACCTCATGGTTGTTCTAGAAGGCAGTAAAGATGCTAGATCTTAAGAGTATCTTGTTCTGCCAATATTGCCCAGCACAGAAGAGCACTGTGTACTGCTTGTCTGTTTGTGTTGGCATAGTTGCTGTGGTCAGCAGCCTTTGTATCCGCACTGATTTATGCTCTTGCCATCTACTAGCTAGAGTGCTAATTATCATCTCCTTTTTCCAGTGCCAAGGTTGGGTAGGGCAGAGTAGCCAGAGTAGCCAAGCTCTACGATACAACCGCATTTGCTCCAACCCCTCAGACAGAGGCAAACACCTACAAGATCTCTATCAAGCATTCTTACAACTACAATACCCACCTGCTGAAGTGAAGAAACAAATTGACAGAGCCAGGAGAGTACCCAGAAGTCACCTACTTCAGGACAGGCCCAACAAAGATAATAACAGAACGCCACTAGCCATCACCTTCAGCCCCCAACTAAAACCTCTCCAACGCATCATCAAGGATCTACAACCTATCCTGAAGGACGACCCATCACTCTCACAAATCTTGGGAGACAGGCCAGTCTTTGCCTACAGACAGCCCCGCAACCTGAAGCAAATACTCACCAGCAACCACACACCACACAACAGAACCACTAACCCAGGAACCTGTCCTTGCAACAAAGCCCGTTGCCAACTGTGTCCACATATCTATTCAGGGGACATCATCATAGGGCCTAATCACATCGGCCACACTATCAGAGGCTCATTCACCTGCATATCTACCAACGTGATATATGCCATCATGTGCCAGCAATGCCCCTCTGCCATGTACATTGGTCACACTGGACAGTCTCTACGTAAAAGAATAAATGGACACAAATCAGATGTCAAGAATGATAACATTCATAAACCAGTTGGAGAACACTTCAATCTCTCTGGTCACTCGATATCAGACCTAAAGGTCGCAATATTAAAACAAAAAGACTTCAAAAACTGACTCCAATGAGAGACTGCTGAATTGGAATTAATTTGCAAACTGGATACAATTAACTTAGGCTTGAATAAAGACTGGGAGTGGATGGGTCATTAGACAAAGTAAAACTATTTCCCCATGTTTATTCCCCCCGCGCTCCTTGGACGTTCCTGTTAACTGCTAGAAATGGCCTACCTTGATTTTCACTACAAAAGGTTCCCCCCCCCCCCCCCCCCCCCCGCTCTCCTGCTGGTAATAGCTCATCTTAAGTGATCACTCTCCTTACAGTGTGTATGATAACACCCATTTTTTCTTGTTCTGTGTGTATATAAATCTCCTCACTGTATTTTCCACTGAATGCATCTGATGAAGTGAGCTGTAGCTCACGAAAGCTTATGCTCAAATAAATTGGTTAGTCTCTAAGGTGCCACTAGTACTCCTTCTCTTTTTGCGAATACAGACTAACACGGCTGCTACTCAGAAAAAGAAAAGCGAGAGAAGATAGAATTAATATTAAAGTGAGAATATGCAGTCCAACCTCTGATACAAAGAGCCTCATTCCAAATGAATATATCTTACTGCTGGGAAAAGGCTGACTCTCAAGCTCCATTAACTGCAAATGGTAGCGAGTCTGAGCTAGTGCTGTCCTTCCTGAGCTTGCTTTTTCCATGTGTGGCCTTTCCATTTTCCCAGCCGGGCTTTATCTTCTTCAGGGCTCTGTACCTGGGAGGCTTCTTGGTGTAGATGTGAGGTGCCACCAGAAAATGCAGAAAGGCTTTTGTGTTTTTTGAACTGTAATCCATTCACACTCCATTTTAAGGAGTAATGGCACCGCTTGTAATTCTACACTAAGTTTTCAGATTTTAACCTACTTTCCACTGCGCATAGTTTCCTGAAACACTCTACAGGAGTTACTGCACACAACTCAAGCACCTTTGCCAGATATGCTTTAATGTGGTTTTTAAATGTGCTGCTGACGTTTCTAAAACTAAGCAATGTTCCTATTGAAGCTTTTAAAACCATCAAATTATATTGCTAGGTGAATATAGGATTTTTTAAAATTTTATTTTGTAAAACAGTAATTTTATATAAACTGTGTATAATGTCGTATCCAGACTTGTATTTATACAAGACTGTATTTTTAGGTAACTATTTGGCATCACATGCCAAAAGTGGATTCATCACATCCCTACTGAATTTCATGCAAAGAAATATTGATCTGGTAAAGGGTTGACTTGTAGTTAGGCCTCACAAACAGTAGGAAAGAAAAGGAGAAACAAATCCTTAAGCCTCAGTGATTTTTTTTTTTTAAATGCATGCGTCTGATCATTTTAAATTAAAGAAAAAACTTTGTCATAATCAATGGAATAAAATCTCAGTGCTAGAAGCAGTGGGTTGAATGTGGGATATAGCCTACAGTTATCCATCAAAGAAATATGAACGCTGGCAAGACATTTTGAGAAGTCGCTGGGGCTTAGAGCAGCTACAAGTGCAGGCAGTCAATATGAGCTGCTAAAGAAAAATGTGTAATTAGGTACAAGATTTAGTTCATGCTAGGGACCTGGAGTGAAATGAAAGATCAGAATGCTAGAGAAAGATGGACAATGGGGGTGATGTAATGTTTGGATCCTAGAGGCAGAACTTGTTTTTAAAAAATACTTTTATCCTTTTTAAGGAAAAGGATGACTAAGAAGTGAAATCATGTCGGTCTGCCTCAGATATGGCAAACGAGTAAATAGGGGTCACTCCTGCAAGGTGCTGAGCACTTGGATCTGCAGAAAACTACTTAAGCATGTGCTTTACTCTAAATACTTGAGCAGTCCCCTTAACTTCAGTGGACTGCTAGTGTTTAAAGCCACAGTATTTGCCACCTATCCATAATACCTAAGTTAACAATGTTGTTCGGTATGCTGCGGTCTGGCCTTACATATAGTATTAACTTGACAAATATTTTTGAGATTTAGTGATTTTTACTTTCATACGTTGATTAGGCGACTTATATAATCGTGGCATTTAAACAAGTGCTTGGTCAATTATACTGTTGAATGTGTAGAGCCCTGCCCTGATATAAAATTTATATCTGCAAATATAAATCAAATATCCGTGGAACTGCAGGCTCTCCTGGGAACTGCAGCGGTGAAAGCAGCGGTATGTCGGGCCACCGCTCGCAGGAGCCAGCGCCCTGCCTGGGCAGATCTTCTGGTGTGGCTCTACCGCCACCAGCCCCACCCACTGGGGCGGCCATCAGGCTCTTCGGCAGTTGTCCCTGGTAGCACTCGTGCGTGCAAGCAGCTCGCCCGCCCCCGAACAGGAGTGCCTTCCGTGCAGCAGTCTGCGTGTCTTGTCCCGGGCTGTGCCGGTCTGCAGTCCCTGTGTGAGCAGAAATCAGTTGAAGTTAGAAGTGCAGCTCTATTACAAGGTTGTACTGTGTTTGTAAAATCAGTAGTTTAACCACCACTTTTTAAAAGCATCTTTTATAAATCTTCAAGCAGCAATCATATTTTTAAAAAGATTTTCAATGTTTGGGTTTTTTGGCTAGTGAATTAGTCTCACTGATAACAAAAGCTGTATTTGTTAGGTAAATTATTCCTCTACAAGACTAATACTGGGGCTACAAGTATTTTTAATTGAATTCCATTTGGTCCTGTGGGGAAGACAGTTGTTTTCTTGTCTTACTAACAGACTCCATGCTTAATGACTTTCCTCACCAAGCCTGTTTTAGTTACACGTGTAACACTCTGTATAATATGACAATGCAAATGAGGCCCTGATCCTATAATCCAATCCATATGGATGAGCCCACGTACCCGATCAGCGTCCCAGTTAAGTCAGTGCGGCTCTACAACAGTGCATGAGTTTGTCCCTATGGATCCTATTGCAAAGTCAGTGCCTAAATGGCAGAATATCTTCATGTGCAGTAGTAGTTCTTTAACTGCTATAAAATCCCAGTCCTTAAATCTCTACCCTTTAGGAAACTACTTATGCTCTCAAAGTCTCTTATAATAACATGTTAAGTTGTATGCTGTCCTGTCAAACACAGTTTAAAAAAAAAAAAAAATTGTGAAGAGAGTGTCTGTGTCTGTGTGTAATATATACACACACACACAAACAAAATAAAGAACATAATGAGTTACCTTTTGTAGGTGGCAGTAAGACCAGGACTAAATAAACTTTCCTTGCAAGATCTACAGTCAAATTTTTGTGACCTTAAGTTTTACGTTTTTTAAAAACTTGATTACAAAACGGAATGATGATTTATATTTAATAAAAATTGGTAAGAAGAAAACCGGAAGTGAAACTCCAATTGTATTCAAGCTGCAGGGGTTATATCTTTATCATCGTAGTGTTGCCTGTTTCAAGGAGGTGTTAAATATAGTGTGGTCTCAGTGAGCAACTGTGAAAGTACCCCATAAAATCTAATATCACAATAATTGGTGACAGTCTGCAATTTAAGTACTGCTATCTGATCTGTAGTGCACCCACCATACGTGGTACGTGAGTGCCACTAGAACTGTGCAAACAGATGACTGTGGTGTAACTCCAGCTTGCACTGGTTGGTTGGCTTTTGGTTTGGCGCAAGAGAGGACTGAGGTGTTAGGTGCTGTGGCGTTTACTTTGTTTTCTTTGGTTTTGGTTTAGTTTTAAAGTTTATAGTAGAAAAGCTGATGTGAAAAAGGTGGTATTTCAATCTGAAGATTAAAAAAAAAACCTTTGACAAACCTCTGAGAGACTCAGGGCTGAATTACCAGCATCTCAGTTACCTATCTGAAGTGATTATTGATTTTTGTTCTCTTTGATCAACAGAAGAAGAGTATAAAGAACAAAAAGAAAACAACACATACCCCAGTATGTCTTTAATACAAAATTCTTAATTTCAACAAGAGAGCATGTAGAAGCCTGCACCTTCTTCATGGAAAAGGCTTCTTAAAGGAAGGAAAGTTTGTGTGGCTTTCATAACCAGGTCTCAGGGAATGTTTTATTTTGTTCATATTTTACCTTATCCCTGTTGGCTGCTTGTGAGATCTGATCGAAAATTCCATGAGCAGGTCACATACCAGAAGGAAACTTAAAACTCTACCTTTTGGTTTTGCTGGCCTTGCCTGACTTTCCTCATAAGGACCCTGTTTGTTCTTTTTTAATGCAAGTAGGATCCTCTTGGACACAGAATCATAAAACAGTGAGTACAGGTTCTTCCACGGTACAAGTTCTTCATGACTGTCCTTGTTCACTCAGATTCTAAGAATTCAGACATTTTTGAACACACTGGATTCTTTACCAGTTCCAGCCATTGATCTACTGCCAGTTTTCACTTCTCCAGCTCTGCTAAGAAAGCCAACTGTTCTGAGGTTCTGCCATCAAGAATCTGTACCTTGGCATCCAAACTGTGTTGTGTATTGTGCTCCAAAGCAATCAATTTAGTGGTCTAAGTAGAGCATTGGGAGCCAGGAATTCCAACATTCCAGTCTCCACTCTCAGAAGTTCTCTCTCTTGCCTTGGCCAAATTACTTAGACAGAGAGGTTCATTTTCCCCCATAGCTACTGCAGAAAAGTAACCTACATCAGACATGTAGTGAGGATTAAATAATGTTGTTAAAATACTTGAAAGATATTGTATATGTGCCAAGCATTTATTGACATGGCTTCAGATTTCAGCTGCAATTGAGAAGAATAAGCGTAAATCAAATCTTTAAGCTCTGTAATTTGAGTTTTTCACTGATGGAGGTCCCCATCAGATCTTACCTCTTTTTAAAAAGGCATTCGCCTTTCTTTCAGGGTAGTCCTGTTTCTAAGTTTGTATAGGAGCTTTTTAGTCTATAAGGGACCATTAAATTCTCTAATCTGACTTCCTGTAGAACACAAGCCATAAAACTTCACCATTACCCTGTATGGAGCCCAATAACTTGTTTTTGACAACACTCACAAGCCTTAAAACTTCTGCAGTCCTTATGTAAGCAAAATCCCTAGGGGATAATGTGGGGTGATGATATGAACTCGAATCTCCTTTTCCCTACTATATTTGATTCTAGATTCTTTTTGCACTGTTTCTGCAACTTGAAGCAATGTATTGTCTTGGAATAAGCATCTCTTTGCGGACTGTTCTTGGCTTAGTGCACAGGGTTTTATGCATGTAAATCATCCGCATAATATACTGTGATCAAAATAAATAATCAGAAATCCAAGTGTGTTTTCTTTTCCTGTTGGAGCCAAAGGGCCGTATCAGTTTTTCTGCACCAAACTTTCATTGCTAGGTTTGGCATGTGGGGAGTTCCACAGCGACAGCAGGAGAGGGATTCTTTCCCCAACTTTATCTCAAAGTTGTTCTGCCAATACTGGCCCTCGGCCAGGGGGCAGTGGCCAATGAATCTGTGTAGGGATGGATCAGGCCCCTGCATGCTCTAGCACAGGGAAACCCTTGTATAGCACAGCTCATGAGCACATGGAGGAGTGTCCCAAACAAAGCAAAATAGTCTCTTTACCCTCATGGAAAAGTCATGTTGCATTTTATACATAGACAAACCTAATAATACTCTTTAGAAATGACTGACTAATGATCTATAGCAGTGGTTCTCAAACTTTAGCAACCCGAGGACCCCCATTTTGATTTAAAATTTTTCATGGACCCCCAAGGCCATCTGCTCAACCCCAGACCCCATCCCCACTCCGTGCCTTCCCACCCCTGCCCCTCCTCTACCCCACCTCTTTCCACCCACTCCCCTGAGCATGCCCCATCCCTGCTCTCTTCTCCTCCCCCAATCCCTCCCCCCCACGCCTCCTGCATGTCGGGGAAAAGCTGTTCCACAGGGTGCAGGAGGCACTGGGAGGGAGAGGGAGAAGTTGATCAGTGGGGCCCGCGGACCCCAGTTTGAGAAATGCTGATCTGTAGTGTTTAATAGTAAGATCCTTTCTATGGGGTTTTTTTAAATGATTCTGCATACGGGTTATAATTCTCTGTAATATTATGCAGAAAGGACCTGATTCTCTGAATTCTGTAGGCCTTCCTTTTAAGGGTTGGCATGCTAATTGAAATGCTGCAGCATTGCTCATTGAATAGAGGTGAGCTGTACTCTTCATTCATTAGAAGCCTAACACTGCTAGTGAGAGCTTCTGTGGTGATTGTGATTGGGGGGGATTTAAACTTGTTGCTTCCTTATATTTATACACATATGCACCCATGAAAATCTGAGCTACAGTGAGCTCGAAGGAATGTATCTGAAAGTCCAGATCCCATCGCAGCAAATGCTTTGGGAGAGGTGTAGCCTCTTTGAAATCAGTGGAACAAAATTGCACCAGCTGAGGATCTTGCCCAAATACCCCAATGGACCAATGTGCAGTAGCAAACCTCAGACCAGTAGTGTTTTGAAGGATCAAGCCTTTAGCTCATAACGGAGCAAATAGAGCTTCTGTCATTCAGGTGCAGGACAGGCAGTAAAGCGAAGTGGTGCCATCAGCCTTTCTCTTTGGAAACCCAAGGGTTGGGTCACACAGGATGACAATGAGTTTGGTCTCATTGTACCCCCTGCTCCGTGCACAACGTGAAACAACTGCCCTTTCTGGCACAGTTGGCAATCCGGGTTTCACATGCCTGGGCTTGGAATAGCAGGTTGTCGCCAGTCAGGCCCTGGTGAGGAAGTTAGATATCAGGTTCTGCTTTTCGTGAGCAGTAAAATTAACTTGCAAAAGAAGAAGGAGGAAACATGAAAATAAAAGATTAATAATACTGGCTCAGGCCAGTAAAGGTAAGTAATGTGACAGGGTTGGGCCAGATGGCTACAGGAGAGCGATCCTATTAGGATCCGGGAAGTGGGTGGGCAAAGTCCGCCCACTGCTAAAGGATTCCCCCCCCAGCCTAAGAGGGGGATCCACAGGACCTGGCCACCAAATAAATACGGGGGACAACTAATGAAATAACAGGGACAGGAGTGCGGTCAAAGGGTCAAATGAAGGGAACCAGACGGGGACACTGAGCAGAGAACCCCGGACAGCGCCCACTGCTCCTCAAAGGCGTCAAGGGAGTCTGTGGATACTGCCCAGAGGAACTCTGCCCGGATACGTGAACAGATAGAGGATTGGAAATAGGCCCTGCAGTCACAGGAGACTCCATCGGCCAACCTCCTCACCCTGGTTTTATAGATGGCCATTTTAGCCAGGGCCAGGAGGAGGTTGACCAGGAGGTCCCATGACTTTGTGGGGCTACGGATAGGGAGTGCATAAATAAGAAGGTGAGGGGAAAAGTGCAACCAAAAGTGTAACAAAATATTACTGAGGAGCCGGAATAGGGGCTGCAGCCTGGCACACTCCAAGTATATGTGTGCCAGGGTTTCCCTCACGCCGCAAAAGGGGCAGGTGTGTAGGATGGGGTGAACCGTGCCAAGTACGCGCCTGTACTCACAGCTCTATGAAGGAGCCACCAACTGATATCCCCAGCGGGCCTCAGGACCAAGGTGGAGTATAAGTTGGCCCACCGGGGCTCCTCACCCTCCAGAGGTGGCAGGAGGTCCCGCCATTTTGTATCAAGGCTGAACACGAGGGTGAGGACATGAAGGGTGTGGAGCATGAGCGTGTATAGATGTTTTCTTGGCGTGGTTTGGAAGCAGACCGGCTGCAGCTTGTACAGCTGGCTCACGGAGAAGGGGCGGGGGGTTGATTGGTTGCACAGGGCAGGGGCCCGATGAAAAGGTCCCACTACAGGAGAGTGATAGAAGGCAGATATATTAGCCCCAAGTTGAGTAGGTCCCTTTTTCCTGGGTAAGGCAACAGGGAAGGTTCCAGAACAATCAGGAACTTTCTGGAAACAAGACAGGCTGATTAGAACACCTGCAGCCAATCAAGAAGCTGCTATAATCAATTAAGGCAGGCTAATCAGGGCACCTGAGTTTAAAAAGGACCTCATTTCAGTTTGTGGCGTGTGTGTGAGGATCTGGGAGCAAGAAGCACTAGGAGCTGAGAAGTGAGAACATGTACTGTTGGAGGACTGAGGAGTACAAGCATTTTCAGACCCCAGGAAGAAGGTCCTATGGTGAGGATAAAGAAGGTGTTTGGAGGAGGCCATCGGGAAGTAGCCCAGGGAGTTGTGGCTGTCACACAGCTGTTCCAGGAGGCACTCTAGACAGCTGCATTCCACAGGGCCCTGGGCTGGAACCCGGAGTAGAGGGCAGGCCCGGGTTCCCCCCAAATCCTCCCAACTCCTGGTCAGACACAGGAGGAGTTGACCTGGACTGTGAGTTCACGAAAACAGCCAAACTGAGGGCTGCCGTGAAGCTCCAAGGCGAGCAAATCCACCAATAAGTGCAAGACCCACCAAGGTAGAGGAGGAACTTTGTCACATTAGTTACAGCGACGTGGAGCATCTTGTTCTATTCTATACCTCCGTTCTAATCTAATCCTGAGTTTTTCTGAAGTGAAGACGTGCCTATGGTGGTGGATTCAAAATCACAATGAATAATGCCACTGTTTCATTTAATATTAAATATGATGTGATTTTGTGAATTTACTCATGAATGTTTGCAAAACACTCTCAAGCCTTAGGATAAAAGATAAGGTGCTATGAACATTTAAAGTTCATTGTTAGTGAGTCACAACTATAGCTTTCAGAGTGGTGGCCGTGTTAGTCTGTATCAGCAGAAAGAACGAGGAGTATTTGTGGCACCTTAGAGACTAACAAATTTATTTGCGCATAAGCTTTTGTGGGCTAAAGCCCACTTCATCAGATGCATGCACTGGAAAATACAGTAGGAAGGGGGGTGTGTGTGTGTGTGTGTGTGTGTGTATATATATACACAGAGAGAGAGAGAACATGAAAAAATGGGGGTTGCCATACCAACTCTTAATGAGACCAGTTGATTAAGATGGGCTATTATCAGAGGGGAATCACTTTTGTAGTGATAATCAGGATGGCCCATTTCAAGCAGTTGACAAGAAGGTGTGAGTAACAGTAGAGGGAAAATTAGCACGGGGAAATAGTTTTTAGTTCGTGTAATGACTCATCCACTCCCAGTCTTTATTTAAGCCTAATTTAATGGTGTCTAGTTTGAAGATTAATTCCAGTTCTGCTGTTTCTTGTTGGAGTCTGTTTTTGAAGTGTTTTTTGTTGAATAGTTGCGACTTTTAGGTCTGTAATTGAGTGTCCAGGGAGGTTGAAGTGTTCTCCGACTGGTTTTTGAACGTTATAATTATTGACGTCTGATTTGTCCATTTATTCTTTTGTGTAGAAACTGTCCGGTTTGGCCAGTGTACATGGCAGAGGGGCATTGCTGGCACATGGTGACATATATCACATTGGTAGATGTGCAGGTGAACGAGCCTCTGATCGTGTGGCTGATGTGCAGGTGAACGAGCCTCTGATCGTGTGGCTGATGTGATTAGGTCCTATGATGGTGTCTTTTGAATAGATATGTGGACAGAGTTGGCAATGGGCTTTGTTGCAAGGATAGGTTGGTTCACCTGCAAATCTATCAATGTGATATGTCACCATGTGCCTGCCATGTACATTTTTTATTGAATAATTGTGACTTTTAGGTCTGTAGTATATATAATACACACCCACACACACCCCCCTTCCTACTGTATTTTCCACTGCATGCATCTGATGAAGTGGGCTTTAGCTCCCGAAAGCTTATGCTCAAATAAACTGGTTAGTCTCTAAGGTGCCACAAGTACTCCTTGTTGTTTCTACAACTATAGCTGTTCATTATTACCGTTGTGAAATGTGACAGATCTCCACTGGGAACTAGGTTGAGATGACCAAGAATATTTTTATATGTGATCCAAATTCAAGATTTGGTTTGGATCTCCAGAGGTAGAAAGACGAATGTACTAAATTACAGCACTAATTTATTCCTTTTTTGTAGTACGTTTGTTTTTCTCTCATCAGGAGAGATTGCGGAAAAAGGAAGGGTAGACTTCTGTGGAGCTGGATTTTTTTTTCCCCCTCTCTGTAGCACTTCCCCCCTGTTCTTAAGTTAAATGGGAAAATACAGAGGGTGCAACATTCCTGTTGTAGGGCTAAGTGTGGATGGACATTAAGATATATATTAAACAGCTGAAGAAATTTATGGAACTGAAATAAAAATAGACAAAAACCAGAAAATAAAAATGGCTCTTTATCTCCCCTATTCCATACTTTACTTCAAGGAAAATATTTCATCTTTATACAAATGGTCCTGTTTTATTTAGTGAGGGACAAGGAAGTGCTGTACTGCAACAGCGACTGTGGGGGGGAAAATGTTCTGTACTATGTTGGTCTTAGACTTCTGTAAAATATTTTTGGTCCAGATGTTAAAATGTTATATTTTTTCAGAAGCCTTGTTAAGTTGCCAGAACATTAGATTTTTTTGAAGGATTTTCCAAACCCCAGCTGATTATCACAACATACAAGAATCTGAACTGAGTTTTGGCTCAGAAGCATCTCACAGCAAAAAATGTGTGAAGGCACAGGTTAACAGAACTATCAGGCAATGTCCTTGTAAGGTAAAACAGTAAGTAAGTGAATTCTCTTTGCTGGCTGATATCACACTGGGATTCATGTGAGCCACTGAGTAACATGTACTGAATTTAATTAACTGTGTAAAACTGAAATATAGCTTTGGTATGTTCTGTGGCTTAAATGGTAGTGATGCTTAGAAAACAACTGAGATATACCAGTTCTTGCTAACTAAAAACCTGAAGGCAAAAAATTTACATTTGGAAGGTAAATTAATGGTGAAAAAACAGGTTAAGGACTATTTAGAAAAGCTGGACATGCACAAGTCCATGGGGCTGGATATAATGCTTCCGAAGGTGCTGAGGGAGTTGGCTGATGTGATTGCAGAGCCATTGGCCATAGCTTTGAAAACTTGTGGCGATTGGGGGAGGTCCTGGACGATTGGAAAAAGGCTAATGTAGTGCCCATATTTAAAAAAGGGAAGAAGGAGAATCTGGGGACCTACAGACCGGTCAGCGTCACCTCAGTCCCTGAAAAAATCATGGAGCAGGCCCGCAAGGAATCGATTTTGAAGCACTTGGAGGAGAGGAAGGTGATCAGGAACAGTCAACATGGGTTCACCAAGGGCAAGTCATGCCTGACCAACCTGATTGCCTTCTATGATGAGATAACTCTGTGGATGTGGGGAAAGTGGTGGACGTGATATACCTTGACTTTAGCAAAACTTTTGATATCGTCTCCCACAGTATGGATTGGATGAATGGACTATAAGGTGGATAGAAAGCTGGCAGGGTCTTAGGGCTCAACAGATAGTGATCAATGGCTCGATGTCTAGTTGGCAGCTGGTATCAAGCAGAGTGCCCCAGGGGTCGGTCCTGGGACCGGTTTTGTTCAACATCTTCATTAATGATCTGGATGATGATATGGATTCCACCCTCAGCAAGTTCACGGATGACACAAAGCTATGGGGAGATGTAGATATGCTGGAGGGTAGGGATAGTGTCCAGAGTGACCTAGACAACTTGTACGATTGGGCCAAAAGATACCTGATCAGACTCAACAAGGACAAGTGCAGAGTCCTGCACTTAGGACGGAAGAATCCCATACACTGCTACAGGCTGGGGACCGACTAGCTAAGTGGAAGTTCTGCAGAAAAGAACCTGGGGATTACAGTGGACGAGAAGCTGGATATGAGTCAACAGTATTCCCTTGTTGCCAAGAAGGCTAATGGCATATTGGGCTGCATTAGTAGGAGCATTGCCAGCAGATCGAGGGAAGTGATTTCCCCCCCCCCCTATATTTGGCACTGGTGAGGTCACATCTGGAGTATTGCATCCAGTTTTGAGCTCCCCGCTACAGAAGGGGTGTGGACAAATTGGAGAGAGTCCAGCGGAGGGCAACAAAAATAACTAGGAGTCTGGGGCACATGATTTATGAGGAGAGGCTGAGGGAGCTGGGGTTATTTAGTCTGCAGAAGAGAAGAGTGAGGGGATTTGATAGCAGCTTTCAACTACCTGAAGGGGGGTTCCAAAGAGGATGGAGCTCGGCTGTTCTCAGTGGTGGCAGATGACAGAACAAGAAGCAATGGTCTCAAGTTGCAGTGGGGGGAGGTCTAGGTTGAATATTAGGAAAAATGACTTCACTAGGAGGGTGGTGAAGCACTGGAATGGGTTACCTAGGGAGCTGGTGGAATCTCCTTCCTTTAGAGGTTTTTAAGACCCAGCTTGACAAAGCCCTGGCTGGGATGATTTAGTTGGGATTGGTCCGGCTTTGAGCAGGGGGTTTGACTAGATGACCTCCTGAGGTCTCTTCCAACCCTAATCTTCTATGATTCTAATCTTTAGAGTCTTTCTTAATCTCAACAAAGGAGAGCCAATTCAAAAGTTAAGACTGAAATTCAGACCCTCACATGTGTTACAGCACATGGTTTTGTTTAGATCATGCAATGGAGTGGAGACTGCAGTACCCTACCAAAGATCACACATTACTGCTAGGTTTAAAATAATCATAGAATGTAGTGGGATTTTTTTTTTGGTCATTGTAGTTCCCTTTTTCAAAGAAGTTTTTGCTCTCCAACTCCAGTACAGTGTGTTACTACTTCCACTGACATGCCTTCAGTCCTTTGATCTAATCCTTATGGATATCTGTGGGAAAAATCCAGTACGCTATGGTTTCTCCATCGGGATTCGATCAGTTCCATCTCAGTAATAGTCTTTTTGGGAAACTTCTCTACAAAAGCAATAAATATGTAAGCACTGCCTTCTCACCATTTTTTCTTTTCTTGCTTGTTTTCTGTTTGTTTGTTTGTTTTTGGACAAAGTATAAAACTTATTGTAGCTGTGACTCTCTGCAATTCTTTGATTTGCGGAGCTTCTTCCCAGCCTTGTTCATTTTGCTGTTGTCATCCTGCACAATCAGAAGCCTATGGCTATTCTACCATTAAAGAAAGCACCGGGCACAATGCGTTAAAATTCCTCTTCCCAACCAGAGCCCTCTTCTTAGGTAGAAGCAAAATATGCCAGCCAAGTGGAATGCTTCACTCCCTTGCCACAATGAAATCCACTGTTACAGAACATAAGAATGGCCATACTGGGTCAGACCAAAGGTCCATCCAGCCCAGTGCCTCGGAGGGAGTGAACCTAACAGCTAATGGTCAAGTGATCTCTCTCCTGCCATCCATCTCCACCCTCTGACAAACAGAGGCTAGGGACACCATTCCTTACCCGTCCTGGTTAATAGCCATTCATTGACTCAACCTCCATGAATTTATCTAGTTCTCTTTTAAACCCTGTTATAGTCTTCTGCTGAGGAGGTTGTGAAAGCTAGGAGTTCCACAGGTTGACTATGCACTGTGTGAAGAAGAACTTCCTTTTATTTGTTTTAAACCTGCTGCCCGTTAATTTCATTTGGTGGCCCCTAGTTCTTATATTATGGGAACAAGTAAATAACTTTTCCTTATTCACTTTCTCGACATCACTCATGATTTTATAGACCTCTATCGTATCCCTCCTTAGTCTCCTCTTTTCCAAGCTGAAAAGTCCTAGCCTCTTTAATCTCTCCTCATATGGGACCCGTTCCAAACCCCTAGTCATTTTAGTTGCCCTTCTCTGAACCTTTTCTAATGCCAGTATATCTCTTTTGAGATGAGACCACATCTGTACGCAGTATTCAAGATGTGGGTGTACCATGGATTTATATAAGGGCAATAAGATATTCTCCGTCTTATTCTCTATCCCTTTTTTAATGATTCCTAACATCCCATTGATGCTTTTTTGACTGCCGCTGCACGCTGTGTGGACATCTTCAGAGAACTATCCACTATGACTCCAAGATCTTTCTTCTGATTAGTTGTAGCTAAATTAGCCCCCATCATATTGTATGTATAGTTGGGGTTATTTTTTCCAATGTGCATTACTTTACATTTATCCACCTGAAATTTCATTTGCCATGTTGTTGCCCAATCACTTAGTTTTGTGAGATCTTTTTGAAGTTCTTCACAGTCTGCTTTGGTCTTAACTATCTTGAGCAGTTTACCATCATCTGCAATCTTTGCCACCTCACTGCTTACCCCTTTCTCCAGATCATTTATGAATAAGTTGAATAGGATTGGTCCTAGGACTGACCCTTAGGGAACACCACTAGTTACCCCTCTCCATTCTGAAAATTTACCATTTATTCCTACCCTTTGTTCCCTGTCTTTTAACCAGTTCTCAGTCCATGAAAGGATCTTCCCTCTTATCCCATAGCCAAGCCCATCTGCTCCATTACCTAGAATAAAGCTGCTCCAAACCATCCCAGTAATCCTTTCCTTGTGGAATGTGGGTGATCCCAGAATTACTAATGTTTGAAGCAATGCTAGGCTTGCAGAGTACTTTTTAGATATGATCAGATGCTGATATGCTATAGCTTATGTCTAATACTAATTACTTTATCCCAGTTAGTAATAAGAGCTATTCTGCTCTTTCCAGGGGCTGGAGTAGGAGTGAAAACATTACTTATCATTTGTTTAAGCACATGGACATAGTTCACAAAAATAAAAACAACTGTTTTATTGTTACTGGAATAGTCATCTGTCTACATTATGTAGTTACATGGTCCCCATTTCCATCTGATCTGAGCACATCACAATCTTTTATGTATTCATTCTCATAACACCCCTGTGAGATAAGGAAAGACTGTTATCCCATTTTCTATAGATGGGGAGCTGAGGCTAGAGATGCTAAGTGACTTGCCCAGGGTCACACAGGACGTCTTTGGATGAGAAAGGAGACCTGATTTCAAGTTCCAAGTCATAGGCTAGTACCCTAACCATTAGACCATCCTTCCTCCTTTTGTTTGTTGTGTAAGAGATACATTGAGGACAAGAAGGACTGGGGAAAACAGAAAGGAGGAAGACTAAGTGATAATTGGGAGCGGTTTTTCTTTTGTTTTAAATGGGAATGATGTTTTCTTGTGGCCCTTGGGGAAGAAGTGGATTCTTAAAAGGACATGAATTTATGA
Organism: Chelonia mydas; assembly: GCF_015237465.2. Lineage (NCBI taxonomy): Eukaryota > Metazoa > Chordata > Testudines > Cheloniidae > Chelonia > Chelonia mydas. Next base: position 77,382,566 of record NC_057854.1, read on the forward strand.
AAGCGTTGTGGCTTGGGAAGCTGGGGTAGGGAGGTTGTTTCACACACAAGGGACAACCTAGTAAAATGCACAGACACAAGAGTGGGATGAGGAAACAAACAGGGACATCAAGTTGAGCTTCTTTAGAGAGATAGATGTCTCAAGTGGAGGGAGTGGCATAGGGCAGCCCTTGAGCTGGTTCCACTGCTCTCTCGGGAACTCTTATTGCTCCCTCCTGCCCCTGCCTCCCCTCCCTGAAGCTCTCAACCCAGATCTATTCTTTTGAGCTCTCTTTACTCTCAAGACTCTGAACCCTTTCCCCTTTACTGGACTCTGGGTTCTGAACTCGCCCTCTCAGGATTTTGGACTCAGCTCCCTCCAGGTTCTGAAAGCTGTCCCTCTGGACCCTGGGTTTGAACTTTCCGTTGCTTATGGGACATACCCTGACTCCATTCTCAGCCCCACTGGATAAAAACTTAGGGGCTTTGACTGCCTTTTTAAAGGAACCTGGTCAGACCCAGGAGCTGGAGAGGGCTTCATGCAAGGAGGAGCTGGGTAACGGGGCTGTGACTGAGGTCCCAGTGGAGGCCAGCTGAGGTCACTCAATAAGGGTGAACTGCAAAGAATGGGGCAGACAAACCCCGAAGCTAGTGGATAATTCAGTACTTAAATTTACCAAGCCAGCATAAAACAGTTTCTTTATTACCTCATTGGTTGTTCAAAAACGAACAACACAGTTCCCTTAAAGTGACCCAGCCTCAGGCCTCCATCCAGGTACCCAAGTCAAATATGATGATTTCTGAAAATCATATTTCATCATATAAAAGAAAAGGTTCTACCAATCCTAAAGGATCAGACACATTACCTCCCAGGTTATTGAATATTTCAGATCTTTCCCATATACATGCATGCAGCCAATTCTTATTAACTAAACTAAAATTTATTAAAAAACAAAAGAGAGAGAATGGTTATAAGATCAATATGCATACAGACCAATTCTTAAGGTTCAGTTTCATAGCAGAGATGGTGAGCTTTGTAGTTGCAAAGAGTTCTTTCAGAAATAGTTCATAGGTTATGGTCCAGTGTCCAATATCATTGCAGGGTTTTCCATCTTAGGACTGGGATCTCAGTCCTTCTCGCTTAAGCTTCCCTTGTATGAAGCCTCAAGCAGATCTGAGATAAAAAATATCAGGTCCCAAGGATCTTTTATACAATTTCAGGTTGTCTTTGAGAAGTTGGAGTCCCTCAGGAACAACAGGCCTTATTTCCTAAGCATCACAGTTAATTATTCACACAGATTAACAAAAGGCAATTTATCCATCAGGCAGTCTATCATCAGTACTTAGCCATTCACTGATTATTTGCTATACATTTCAGAGAGATGAATACAGAAACATCTCTTGTTTACACTTCATTTAAATGCTAGGATGTTCCTTTGATCTCTGAATTAACAGACTACAGCATAGACAGGGACTGTTGATTACATTGTTGACCACTACCCATATACATGTAAATACACAAAAACACAAACATTATCTCCCCACTTCTTTGTCTCAATTTCAACCCTTATTCATCCTGCGGGATGTTTAACCCTTTCTGGACATGCATCACAGGGGCTGAGGGCACTGAGATGGAAATTTACTACAGCAGCAGTTCTCAAACTGTGGGTTGGAGACCCCAAAGTGGGTCGAGACGCTGTTTTAATGGGGTTGCCAGGGCTGGCTTAGAGTTGCTGAAGCTGAAGCTCCACTGTCTGGACTGAAGCCTTGGGCGGCGTGGATCAGGTTACAGGCCCCTTGCCTGGGGCTGAAGCCTTTGGGCTTCAGTTTTGGGCCCCCCTGCCCAGGGCGGTGGGGCTCGGGCTTTGGCCCCCACACCTGGGACGGCAGGGCTTGAGCGGGCTCAGGATTCCAACTCCTGGGATAGTGTAGTAATTTTTGTTGTCAGAAGGGGGTCGCAGAGCAATGATGTTTTGAGAACCCTTTTACTACAGGGTTCTGGAGAGCCATGGAAGTGTTGGCAACAAGTTTGGTGTCAAAAGTTTTCATTAAACTGCAGGCCAGATCAGGGGTTTCTGCCTCCAATCAGATGGTTGGATAAAAGCCCAACTCGAAGAATTAAAGTGGAAATGCTCCCAGGCAGTGGAAGGGCTTACCACATAGTGTGAATGAACAGAGCAGGTGGAAGCAGACCTGGAAAGGGTGAGGCAGGCCTGGGAGAGTGACTGTTTTTAGCAGGCCAATGAAGCTAAATCACTTCTAGCAAAGGAAACGTTTTGCACATGTAGAAATGAGCAACAGAATGGCCACTCAGTTTGGATGGCAGCTCAGGAAGGCCAAACCATGTGGAGAGCAGGTTTCTCACACTAGCGGAGTCTGTGGCGCAGCTGGGCGCCCAACCACAGATGATACAATAGGTGTGACAAGAAGACACATGCCAGAAACAGATGGAGCAGGGAGAGGCTGAGAAGAACCAGCTGAAAATCCAACCAAAGATGAAGAGCAATTCAGAGACGGACAGAAAGCTGAAGGGCCCAAAGACAGATATGATGGCCCCACAGAAAGAACTGGAAGGATGCTGGGAAGAGAGAATGAGGCTACTTCAGAAAGAATTAGCGGGGCACCAGGGTCGGTCAGCTAAGGACTAGGGTGGTGCGACTGTGGTTGTAGAAGTAGAAAGTGAAGAAGGGAAGACGACAAAAGCCCCCTCATAGGCCAGAAAGCTGGAAATTACTATGCCAAGCCCCAGCTAGGCCACAGTGGAGATGAAGAGATGCACCTCAAAGAGAGGGGAAGATTGAGGTGATCCTACCATGCTGAATGGCATTCACAAAATACTGATATTGCTGAGTAGAATGCTAAAAGGTGTAGGCAAAACATTGCAATCTTTGATTTTTTTTGGAAACTCTGAAAGGGATCTGAACCTGGATAGAGATATTTAAAATGTTAGCACAAGAACAAATGGGTGTAAAACTGGCCATAAACAAATTCAGGCTGGAAACTAGAAGGTGGTTTGTAACAGTCAGAGTCCGGTTCTGGAACCGCCTCCCAGTAGGAGTTGAGGGCTAGACAAATTTTTGAGTGCGATTGCATGACAGGGGTTGCTTGTGATGGTGAGGGGCTAGGGTCGGAGGCAGGGCTCAGCAGCCCTGGGGTCCCTTCTGTGTATGTTCTTCAAGCTCATGCTTCAGGGCCTCAGCTGGTTACTTATAGGAGTCAGAAAAGGATTTCCCTCCATCCCAATATATTCTGAATTTTTTTTGGTCTCCGTCCTCTGAAGCATCAAAGATAGCCCTGGCTGGAGATGGGACACTGGACTGGGTGGGCCAGTGCTCTGAAGTGGCACCAAGCTTTCTCTCTGTCAGATGCTTGGCTGGCTGGTTCTTACTCACAGGTTCAGGGAATAACTGGTGGCCTATATCGGGTCGGGAAGACATTTTTCCCCAGGTCAGATTGACAGTGAGGTGGTTTTTTTTGTTTGTTTGTTTGTTTGTTTTTCCCCCTTCCTCTGCAGCATGGAGTATGGGTCACTTGCCAGGATTATCTGGGTATATCTCACTTAATTCCCTGCCATTGCAGGGGCCTCAGGTATTGGTGCACCTTGGTTCCTCCTGTTCTCTGCCTGTGCACATAATAGTTTCATCTCCTGTGGGTGGTAATTCTTCGGCATAATTCCAGTTATGTGCAGTGTGTGGGTGCTGGGTGGTGTTTGTAGCCTGTGATATACAAGAGTTTAGACTGGTGGTTCCTCCTGGCCTTAAGCTCTATGACTCTGTTAACTTCAGTCGACCGTATCTCTTGGATTTAGGTTGGCCCTGGGTGGGAAGTTGCGTGACAGCGGTGTTTTGTTCCTTTCCAGATTAGTAGGGCCTAAGGGTCCTTTTAAGGTTTGGTATCCAAAGGTTTAGGAAAATTACAAAGGTAGATATGGGGAGAGAGGAAACCATCCCAGGAGAATAGTCTGTGTTTGAGGTAAACCTGTGCTGCTTTTCCTTTAAAAGCCTGGGACCAGGAGCCTTGTGGAGAGGGTTTGGCATGACTTTCCTTTTTCCAAGAACTGTCTCTGGTTGGATGCGGGAGAGAGAGATCGATATAATCTGCCTCTTCCTTTGGAACAGAGTGAGAATGAAAGAGGGTACCTCAGCAAGCAGGAGTGATCTAATAAATGGAATAATGGTTTTGACAACAAAGTTAGTATGCCTGGGCATGAACATAGTATTTCAGCATGGATTCCAGCACATGCTGCAATACTTGGCAATGCAATGGCAGATAAGGAAGCAAAAAAAAAAAAAAAAAGAAAGCTTTAAAATGAAGTTTATGTAAAAATTCCTTTGAGTAAACAGGAATTTAAAAGTTTAATTTAAAAAGGACTTTAAAAGGGATGGTAAGAAATGTGGACCAAGGAGAAAAGAGAGAGAAGATTCTATGAAGTATGCTGCAAAATAGAGCTTAATGTGATACTGATTCTGTCATAACCTTGGAGTAAGTGCTCTAATGTAGAATGTTAACTGGCCACTTGGGTTCGAAGAATAATTAATATTTGTGGAATAGACCCCAAGATGGGTTGTGTAGTACATGTCATGTTAAAGAAACAGTTGATCACGTGCTGTTGACTGCAAGGAGTGTTCCCAGGAAAAATGATCTTGATGAAGAACTTAGATGCTTTAAGGTGACCAGCTGCACAGTGAGGGGGTTTCATGAGTATATCAGGGAAAGTGGGGTAGCATTAAAAAATAATAATAATAAAAAAATTCTACTGTCTTCTTAAAAATATAGGGCAGGGTCAAAGAGTAGTAGCATGAATGTACGTGGAATGTAGTAGATGGTGGATATAGACTTGGTCGATGAGTTTGCTTCATCTTAAAACATAAGGAGAAGAACAAAATGAGAATTAGAAGGAAAAAGCTGCCTGCTGAACCCCTGAGCCTGGGGACTAATTGGAAATAGGACCAGCTGAAGGAGACGCTGATTGAAAGCCCCATCTGGCCTGAACCGATGAGTGTAGCCCAACAAGGGGAGCTGTGGGCTTTCTGTGCCAAGGAGGGAGAAGTCTGACAGAAACTCCTGTCCCCAAGGAGGAGGTCTGGAAGATTCCCAAACCTGGGGGGAAAATCTATGGTCCAGGAAGGCCAGGACTAAAACCCCCACACTCCTAAGTGGGAGGGCTATTAAGACCTCCACACTTAAAGGAGAGCTCTCTTGGGAAACCTGCATGAACTAAATAAAGTAGACCACAGAAGAAGGGGAATATTGGTCAAAGGCTCTGGAGGGGAGTGATTTATTTCTGAACCCCAATAGAGGGTGCTGAGGGAAGTGTGTCATCAGGGTCTCACTTAGCCAGGAGCAGGTAGGTACTGTCCCAGATAGGATACCCATTATCCAATGGGAAAGAAGGGCTAAGATGTAGGGGAGGAGAAGAATCTCTGTAAGTTCAGCTGAGTGAAATGTTTCTGAACTTAGACTTTTAAACTCAAAGTTTGCAGTAGAGACCCCGAGAAAACCTTAACTGTAATTTCATTAAAATGAGGCTGTAACGCTGGGAGGCATTATAGAAAATTCTTGAAAATAGATCTTTTACTGACTGTCCAGATATTTTATTTTGGTCTCTAGTGGGTTAGAGGAAAAGCCCTAATTCTGATTGATGATTTCTGTAGCAAAAGGGGAAAGGCCAGTGATTTATCTTCAGTCATTTTGTTCTGTCTTCATATTGGATTAATCCCTACCTTGTTTTCCTGTTTGTTTATTTTCTGTGGTTCACTAATTTTGTTCTGGTCTCTTGGCATGTGGTATATCCACAAAGAATGAATAGACCACAAAGGAAGTCATCTTAAGGTCAAAATCTGCAGCTCCTAGTGAAATCAGTCATGTGTGTGAAAGCAGAAATTTGTCCACAGAATACAGATTTATTATTTCTACTTTATAGATGCCCCAGTCAGGATGTGGGCCCTGTTGTTTTGGGTACTGTGTAAACACTCAGGAGTGATCACTGTACTTTTCCTTTTGTGTTACTGTTATTTTAGTTGGTAGATTAGAGAGACTTGTAAAGATTTAAGATGTGCAAGAGGACATTAGAACCCGGTGTAACTCCACAGTGTATTTACAATTAATCATATTGTACATGAGAGGAGACTTGGGCCCAGTCTTTTTATTGAAATTAGATGGTCTTCAGGTGACTGTCCAGTCAGTATCACTGGTGATAATTAAGGACTGTTGTGGAGGTAGTTTTGTGTTTTGAAAAACCTCCTTTTACATTTCAAACCAGAAAAAAGGTGTTTGTCCCTAGTTTCATAGACTCTCTGATAGGCTTTTGCTATTTTCTTTTAGAAGATCATTATTCTATGTGAAAATAACCACAAAGTATATCAATCCTCAAAAAATCAAGATGTTATAGTTCAATTGTATTTCCAGACTCTACTGAATTGTTGGAATGCATGGAGTTTAACTTTCCTCTATGATATAATAGTTTAAAAGAGATCAGGGTACATTTTACCATAGTGTCTAGCAATGTGAGTTTATTCAGACCTTTTGGCAGACAGTTCTGCACACTCTAGCTAAAACCGTGAATCATCCATTGTTGGCTGATTCCACTCTAGTTGCTAAGAGATCTGTCAAGGGCATACTGAGGTTTAATTCTACATTTGCTCTAAGAAGGGCTAAATGTATTAAATTGGAAGATGTCACATCCTTCCTAAACAACTAATTAAGGCACTGCTGTGAGCCTGTCTGTTGGGGAAGGGAGGGGCCTGTAAGCAGCTGGAAAACTTAACTCTGGTTACGGCTGGAGTCCTCCGTCTGTCTGGGAACACTGGACTTAATTTAATGTTGGATTTTCACAACTGGATGCATAGCGGAAAGGGGAGGAGGAAGGAGACATAAAATCTTACTTTGTGAAATGACTTGTTTTGCAGTGTCCTTACATAAACCCACTTCAAATGATGTAGGGCTACTTCAAGGAATGTAATTTTAGTCATGGAAAGACAATACATAATTCATATCCAGTGTGGTTTTATTTAATATTGTACCAGTTTAATGTTCTCATTCTCTAAACACATCAGTAGAAGCAGCAGGTCAGTTTCTTGTGGTACCATTTAGTATACACGGTAATTTATCTTTAACCACAAGGGTGTCTTAAAGTCACTATAAGCATTAATCAGATATGTCTGCTGCTACCCACTAACAGAAGATAATTATCCATTCTCTAATCCTACCAACAGTAGACGCAGCGCAACTTCCACGGCTTTTCGTGTGTGCGGGGACTTTGGTGAAATCCTCGTTAAAACGTGTTTTAACGGTTTCTGAAAATGTGCTGCTCTGGCTTGTCGGTATTGTGCAGTCTGGAAAAGGGGCACCAGATCGTCCCATTAGGCTCATTGTCTCCTTTCCTCCCTTAGATTCAGTGAGGAAGAAAAACCTTTGGACCCATGGCTTGGTAGCCTCTCTTTAGTAAGTTACTGGGTTTAGTCCTCCTCCCGTTGACCAATTCCAAAACTTACATAGGCTCAGGAAAGAGTGGATTGGGCCCATTGATGTTTACAGTGCAAGAGCTATAGTAGGTGACTCAATACATAAATTGAGTATAAGGCCAGAAGGGACCATTGTGAACATCATTGGTAGGGCTTCCTGGAATGAGTTCCTGTTTGAACTAGTGCATATCTTTTAGAAAAATCATCCAATCTTGATTAAAGCAGGTCCAGTGATGGAAAATCCACCACAACCATTGGTAAGTTAATTGCTCCCACTCTTTAAAAATGTGTGCCTTATTTCCAGTCTAAATTTATCTAGCTTCAACGTAGTCTACAAGTATCTACACGGGGAACAGATTTTCATAGAGGGCTTTCAATCAAGCAGGCAAAGCTATAACAAGATCCAGTGGCTGTACTGTGATCAAGTCACTCCTTAACCTTCTCTTTGATAAACTAAACATATTGAGCTCCTTGTATCTTTCACTATTAAGACACGCTTTCCAATCCTCTAATCATGCTTATGGCTCTTCTCTGAACCCTCTCCAATTTATCAACATCCTTCTTGAATTGTGGTTGCCAGAACTAGACACAGTATTCCAGCAGCAGTCACAACAATGCCAAATGCAGAGATAATAATACCTTCCTACTCAAAATTGCCCCATTTGTATGTCAAAACGTTGCATTAGACTTTTGACAGCAGGGTCTCACCAGGAGTTCAAGGACTGCTGATTATCCACCATGACCCCCCAATTCTTTTTCAGAGTCTGCTTCCCAGGATAGTCTCCCATCCTCTTTGTTCCTGGATGAATGACATTGTATTTGAACCCATAATGTTTGTTTGAGCCTAATTTACCAAGCAGTCCAGATTATTTTACTTTAATTACTTACCACTCCTCCAGTCTTTGTGTTATCTGCAAACCTTTTAATTTTGTTTTCTTCCAGGCACTGATAAAAATGTGAAATAGTGTAGGGCCAAGAACTGATCTCTACTAGACTCCACTTGAAACACACCCACTTGATGAGTTATGTTTTGAGATTTATCTATTCTCCACTTTATAATCTATGTAATGTGTGCCATTTTGGTTTTGTATTGTTCTGGTTTCTTAATCAACATGTCGTTTGGTACCAAATCAAATGCTTTACAAAAGTCTAAGTATAGTGCATCAACACTATGACTTTTATCAATTAAATTTTGAATCTCTTTTGATGAGATTGTAAATTTGATCAAATCTATTCTCCATAAACCAATGTTGATTGGCATTAATCCTGAAAAGCACGCAACAATACACCATCTTACAGGGGAAGTTTTAAAAACAGTGCACTAACATCTTAAAGCATGTGGCAGTAAATATTCTTCAAGTTTCCAGCACCACTTCCTAAGATGAGCACTTTTCTAGTGTAGACCTACAGACCTTCTGGGGTTTGGTCTGGTTTTGGTAGTTGTACCAGTTGCTATAGGTGTCCTTCGAATAGCATGTTCAATATGCTAAGGAGGTACAAAATCCATTGTGTAATACACTGTCTTCAGCAGGCTGGGAACAGGTATGGGGGAAATGAAATTGATTTGTCTAGATAAAGAATGAATAACAAGGCTTAAGGGTGTGGGGCTTTCAGGGTGGGGGTTTGTGGAAAATGCACTTATTGCTTAAGAGCCATCCCACTGGCCTATGGAATGTGATCTGAACTGCCATGCTGGAGAGCCTGGGGCACACTGGAATATACCTCCACACTGGAGATTCTCTCCCAGGTGCTTCATTCCAATGGGACTACTCACACGCTTAAAGCTAAGCATATAGTGAAGTCCTTGGGTGTATAGGGGCTAGACAGTTCAACCCTTTGCAAGATTGAGCCCTGCCTGCACTAGAGGGGCTGCCGAGAGAGCTCGTTCAACCCTGGAATAAAGTGCTTCATGTTGTTTGGCAGTGACCCCCCTTCCCCCCGGCCAGTTGGTGGCACTGACTGATTCCAGAGGGGATCTTGTGCAGTGTTCCTCACACGGAGAGAGAATGACCCCAGGAGAATCTGGGTGATCCTCCAGGACTGCATCAGTGATGCATAAAATGAGCTAGGGAGAAATGCTTTGTTCAGATCTCAGTAGCAAAAATGCAGAAAACACTGGATTTAATTTCTTCACAAATGAGTCCTCCTAGTATAAAGCTCACTTTGCACCTGACCTAGAATTCGGCACCCAACATAGGGGTCTAGACTTTATAAGAACATTCGCCTTTGGAGTGAAGTCTTGAAGCAGTGGTATGTTAAGTTAGTTGCATGTGCTGGATGATCTTGGTAGGCATTTGGTATGATATATAGTTTCCATTTTGTGCAGTTCTGTAAATCACAATATTTCTTATTTTGTACATTGTGGTTAAGATGGGTATAGTAAAATACTGGGAAAGGAAAAGCTATTAGGTTGACTACAAAGTAATACTTGGGTCTACAGTATCGTTGACTCTTGGATATGGTTTCAGCAGACATGCTCTTTATTCCCACAGGAGTCTGGAAAATGGACTTCTATTGCATTCTGTCTGTCAGTTACTCTGTTATTATTTGCTCTATGGCTTAAACAGGTCTTCTGTGACACAGGTGGAATCTTAAACAGTGAATCTGTTGAAAAGATTGTCAAGGAACTGCTTCTTGAAAGCAGTTGTGGATGGCAGTCTGATGGCAAACAGATCTGGTAAGGAAAGACAAAGCTAAGACATTCTAGAGTGTAAACTGACAGCAATTCTATGAAGAGTTCTGCATGTAACAAAATATTGACTGTAAAAGCAGCAGAGAGTCCTGTGGCACCTTATTGACTGACAGACGTATTGGAGCATAAGCTTTTGTGGGTGGCATCATGAGATACAGGATGTGCATTTAAGAAATGTAGATCACTGAATTCAGTTGTCACAATGCAGTATATCTCTGAGCTTCCTAATTGGCTTTGCAAAAAGAAAAGGAGGATTTGTGGCACCTTAGAGACTAACAGATTTATTTGAGTATAAGCTTTCGTGAGCTACAGCTCACTTCATCGGATGCATGCTTTGGCTTTGCTTAGTCAATATAAACTGCTTTGGAGAACCCTTCCATTCAGAACAATATTTTTAAAGAGCATTTAAAAATCCTGTAGAAATAACTAATTTAGAAACAAGTTAGGCTAGATGTTAAACTCTCCTAAGCCTTTTGGGTACTGGAAAACTGTTTACAAGAACAAATAGTAGGATTTACACTCACTTTTTCTTTGTGTGGTTAGTTATAGTCTTCTCCAAAAACACACAGTAAACTTTAATTGTCAACAAAAGGAGGAGAGAGTTTACTTTATAAAATCATATCTCTTAAGTTAGCTGTAGCTCACGAAAGCTTATGCTCAAATAAATTGGTTAGCCTCTAAGGTGCCACAAGTACTCCTGTTCTTTTTGTGAGTACAGACTAACATGGCTGTTACTCTGAAACCTGTAAAAGAAAAGGTTATCCAGTTAGAAATCCTATCCTTAATACATATCTTTCTTACTAAAATTGTTTTGGTTAAAGTGGGGTTTGTTTGTTTGTCTTGTTTGGTGTGTGTGGCATTTGTTTGGGTTTTTTGTTTTAAAACTTTTTTCTAAGCCTGGGCAATAAAAATAAGCTTTTTCTCTTTTGTGTTTAGTCCAATTCTAGTATTCTGTTTTCAGGTGGTCATGCAGTAGCAAAACCCTGTTCAAGGTGCAAAAATTAGACAGACAGACAGACACACACACACACACACACTCACTCTCTCTCTCTCTCTCTCTCTCTCTCACCTTCATTGAAATATGTATTGGTCTCAGGTTTGTAAAAGATAATTTTTTGGAGCCAGATTTGACTTGTCAGTGGCCTGTACTGGGAGGCATTTGCTGGCAAATTAAAACATTTAATTTAAGGAATGCTTAAATTTAGATTACTCTATCAAAATGTAAATTGACATTTCTGAGTGAAATCCTGACCCCAGTAAAGTTAGTGGGAGTCTTGCTATTGATTTCAGTGGGTCAGGATTTCGTGCTGTCTCTCCTGTAGATAACTATGGGAGCAATGCATCACTCTTGGATATGGAGTTTAATTCCTACCTTTAGGTTTGACTTACCAAAATCACAGCTACAATTAAAAACACTCCTAACAAAGATTATCAGACTTGTGTTGACAAGTGTTGCAGGTGGTTAAAACAGCACTGCCATTTGAGATAGCAATCTAAATTTCAGTTTTAAAACAAAGTTTTCCTACCAATTAAAATTATATAAGTGTTTAAGTGACTTACGTCTGAAAAATGATTGGTCTTTGTGGTACTCTAATCTTGTGCTCTGGGATTTTAAATAGGGCTGTCAATTAATCACAGTTAACACGATTAACTCCAAAAAATTAATTGTGATTAATCTAAGTTATAATCACACTGTTAAACAATAGAATACCAATTGAAATTTATTCTATTTTTTGGATGTTTTTCTACATTTTCATATACTGTATTCTGTGTTGTAATTGAAATCAAAGTGTATATTATGTATATTATGTATATTTGCACTATAAAAATGATAAAAGAAATAGTATTTTCCAATTCACCTCATACATGTACTGTAGTGCAATCTTTGTTGTGAAAGTGCAATTTACAGGAGATAATGCTGCCTTCTTCTTATTTACAATGTCACCAGAAAGTGAGAACAGGGATTTGCATGGCACTTCTGTAGCTGGCATTGCAGGGTATTTACATGCCAAATGTTCTAAATATTCGTATGCCCCTTCATGCTTCGGCCACCATTCCAGAGGACATGCTTCCATGCTGATGGTTGTTTTAAAAAAAAAAAAAAAAAAAAAAGCGTTAATTAAATTTGTGACTGAACTCCTTGGGGGAGAATTGTACGTCCCCTGCTCTGTTTTCCCCGCATTCTGCCATATATTTCTGTTACAGCAGTCTCAGATGATGACCCAGCACATGTTGTTCATTTTAAGAACGCTTTCACAGCAGGTTTGACAAAATGCAAAGAAGGTACCAGTGTGAGATTCCTAAAGATAGCTACAGCACTCGATCCAAGGTTTAAGAATCTGAAGTGCCTTCCAAAATCTGAGAGAGATGAGGTGTGGTGCATGCTTTCAGAAGTCTTAAAAGAGCAACACTCTGATGCAGAAACTACAGAACCCAAACCACCAAAAAAGAAAAATCAACCTTCTGTTGGTGACATCTGACTCAGATAATGAAAATGAACATGTGTCAGTCTACAGTACTTTGGATTGTTATCGAACAGAACCCTTCATCAGCATGGATGCATGTCCCCTGGAATGGTGGTTGAAGCTTGAAGGGACATATGAATCTTTAGAGCGTCTGGCATGTAAATACCTTGCAATGCCAGCTACAGCAGTGTCATGGGAATGCCTATTCTCACTTTCAGATGATGTAAAAAAAAGCAGCATTATCTCCTGCAAATATAAACAAACTTGTCTTGTCTGAGCAATTGGCTGAACAAGAAGTAGGACTGAGTGGACTTGTAGGCTCTGAAGTTTTACATTGTTTTATTTTTGAATGCAGTTTTTCCTGTACATAATTCTACATTTGTAAGTTCAACTTTCATGATAGAGATTTCACTACAGTACTTGTATTAGGTGAATTGAAAAATACTATTTATTTTGGGGTTTTTTACAGGGAAAATACTTGTAATCAAATCAATATAAATTGAGCACTGTACACTTTGTATTCTGTGTTGTAATTTAAATCAATAGATTTGAAAATGTAGATCTCATCCAAAAATATTAAATAAATGATATTCTGTTATTGTTTAACAGCACGATTAATTGCGATTAATTTTTTTAATCGCTTGACAGCCCTAATTTTAAACTTGCACCTTTCTCACCTGTCTGTCACCTGATGTTAAAGGTAATCTGTGTCAGTGTAGTGTATCTTTTCTGACTCTCCATGTATATAGCTATGTTGCAGAGATTGTTTGGATTTTTGTATAAATATGCTTTGAATGCACTGAAATGTTTAGGAATTCAAGCCAATTAAAGCATAGGAAAGCTCCAAGGGAATTCCTTTAACTACTGCTTTGCAGATATTTCTTAGTCCTATCACACAGATCAGAGCTTTTTAGAATGCTCTCTTATCTAGAGAACGCATCTGTTGGGGGTTAAACTTGACTAACAGTAACATTGACCAAGTTCACATTAACTAGACTTTCAGTACTTCCCAGATACACTTCATGCATAAGCAATATAATGGTAACATATAATTGTTTCTCTTCCTCTTGAAACAATTTTGTGTGTTTAGGCATGAGATCAAACTACAGGACAACCTTATTGTACTTAGTTATATATAGTAAAACATGTGCCATGTATATGCTGGATTTTTGGCTAAAAGTTAGTCACACACAGTTGTGAATTCCCAACACATGAAATAAAATGTGCAGTGACGTAAATAGGAGATGGACAACTTAAAACTGCATCCTTTTGATAATTTTCTTATAGAATGGTTTCCGTCTATTCTGGAATTAGTACAAAAGGCTGCTTAGGCTCAGAACACTGACCTCCTGAGCTTTCCCGTTTTGATTCTTTTTGAGTGAAATGTCATTGCAAGAGAATTTCTGAAATGTAGTAACCCTTTTCTTGGTTGCTCGCTATTTCCAGATATCTAAACTAGAGCTATAGATTGAGGGGAGGACAAGACAAGAAGCCTACCATTCTCCCAGGCTTTAGTTTTTCTTGCCAGTATTTGAGGTAAAAAGAAAAGGAGTACGTGTGGCACCTTAGAGACTAACCAATTTTTTGAGCATAAGTTTTCGTGAGCTACAGCTCACTTCACCGGATGCTGAAGCTCACAAAAGCTTATGCTCAAATAAATTGGTTAGTCTCTAAGGTGCCACAAGTACTCCTTTTCTTTTTGCGAATACAGACTAACACGGCTGCTACTCTGAAACCTATTTGAGGTACTTTTTCTTGTATGTATTTGAGGTAAGAGATTAGTCTTTCTTTAGTGCAAAAGACGCTTGCCCTTTACCTACCTTTTTTTTCCTTTCCATACTTTCCAGTAATTCCACTATCTTTGGGATATTCATCTTTAGGTCTATTTCATGATCCATCCTAGGGGAGGAAAGTTTGTTTTTCAACCTCCGTTTTGGGTTCACTGCCATTTTGCCATGGAGTACTGAACGTTGTCATAAGTGAGGTTTATTAACTGCAAGCAACAGGCTATTTAACTTCCTTCTGCATACAGTATTTTGTTTTTGTTTACTTAGCCATCACTATAGATACAGTGGGTACTTGGAGATATTTGGGATTGATGATTCTCGAGTCCGTTCAAGATGTAAGCTCAGGTATATACTTTTCAGTCAGACTTATGGTACGCTAAAAATTAAAGGGATTGTCTCAGGTGAGCAGTGTTGTCTCTAAATGTGAGTTATCTGGTTTTGTAATATCCCCTGTAAGCGTATACAGTTTAAAATGTAGAAGACAAATCTTCTAAAGTGAACTCTTGCACCTTATTTCTATGTAATTCTAGAAAACTCACAAAAGAGTAAAAAAGTTAGGGAAATTCTAAACAGTGGAAAGAGCAGCCTAAGATGACTTCTAGTTAAATTCTGCATTACTTACGCGTCACTATTGCTTGTTGTCACTCTGTCTATATTAGCGTACATCTTGTTGCAGCTACAAGGGAAAAATAGACGTCCTTTCTCAAAGCTGTTGCTGTAGACTTGCCAGCGTTGTGAGCAACTGTCTGAATATTTGGTTAATTTTAAGAAGACGGCACTGTATATGCCAAGCTTTCCACTTGTTAAAAATGTCTGTCTACATACAGAATTGCTGTATTTTTTTCCATGTGTTGTCTAAATCTGAGTACACACCTCTTTCCTTTTAATATTATTGCAAGCTGGGACATTCATGTAAAACTAGCCACTTCCAAGTTTGGCTCTTCTGAACCACTGTTGGTTGAAGAAGAAGGAATGATATTTGGAGAAGAATGACTTGTAGAATGACCTTGCCTCAGCTCATGTGCACTGCAGATGTCTCTAAAAGCTAAAAATTCATTAAAAATGAACATACCATATTATATTAAGTCATAATTTGACATATTCAGCTTGTTAAACCTAGCTCGGTACTGGCCAGTTTGTTAAATAAATGACTTCTGGTTTACTTGTACCATAACTCATTGGTTTTTGACTGCTTCAGTGTTGGTTTGTATATGTAAGGGCTTTTTAAAAACCCAACATCACAACTCCATTATGCCCCCGCCACCAAATACCCATACTTCATTCAGATGGAACCTTAGTATTTGGGCTGAGTGTGAGGGTCAAAAAATGGGGAAGAGTGCATATAGGTATTTAGCCTGCATAATATATTGCCTGAGCAACCCTTTCTCCTGAAGGCCCCTCCACCACATCAGCACTGCATAACTCATGCTAACACAGTGTGGCTCTTGGCTCCCTCTGGTGTTTAGACCACAGGCAGATGTTTGAGTCTTGTACTGCCTCCTAGCAAGTAGACTTGGTCTTGTAGCTCAGACAATGGAGAATAGTTTGAGAGGTCCCAGGTGCAGTCCCTGCAGGGGGTGTTGTTACAGTTGCAGTGACATCCCATGCATCCATCACATGATCCCATTTGTTAACACATGCACCAAAACATCCTTTATCAGTGGAGGAAAGAACGCAGAGGATTTTTTGGGAAATAATGCCTGCCACCGCAGTGGATTGTGTGTTGCAGCATTATGTCAAACGGCATGAAAATGACAAGAGGTGCTATGTTAGCATGCTATTTGTAGGAGACAAACTGAACCACAAAGGGCGTGACTGCAACAGATGTCAAGACACAGGTTGTATGTCACAGTTGAGAATTGTATGGCTGGCAGAAGGGAAAAAGGCCTTGGGTGGTCAAGTAGATTTGCAATACCCAAAATGAAACCAAGGGTTTTGCCTACATTAAGAGCGGAGAGGATTCTTTAGTTTCTCAAATATTGAAGAATCCATAATACACACCCATACACACAGAGAGAGATTTATATCTCTGTTAGGAGAAGAGAAGGGTTTTTCTTTTCCTCTCCTGATGACTGGAATATCTCAAACTGCTCCTTACACAGAGACCTTTCACACTGCACTCGCACAACTAACTGAACATACTCGATAATGATCGTTGTTGCTCTTGAACTCGTGTTTAATTTTTCTTTCACCATGTCATTTTTGCTGCATTTGTGATCACTTGCTGAAATGTGCCTTGCATTTGATGTCGTCTTTGACCTGTCTGAAACCAAGAGTTACATCATCTGGGGCTGATTAAGTCAGTTAATAATAAATGTATAGTTGAAATACAGGGAGGAACAGCTTCTCTCCCTTTACTGGTGAAGAGACTTGCCGAAATACAAACTTTGTGAGTGCAGCAAGAAAAACCCTTGTCTGATGAACCCGACTTTACCTGGACTGTAACAAACCAATGAAATTTGATCAATGGCTCTACTGCTGGAACTATTCTGTTCTATGCAGGTTCTTATACCATATAGTATCTTCAAACACTTCTGTCATTCTTTTCAGAAATGATCAGGAAAAACATTACACTTTGCTGAAAGGGAAAAGCCAATGTTAGATAACAAAACATATTGGAGGAATATGTTTTGTCATGCTCGTTCTCAGAATCGGTAACCTACCTGTCTTTCATAGCTTATTAGAAACTCAGGCCAGAAATACACCACAATTAATTATTTAAGCAGGTCCCTGAGATTTTCTTGCCTCTTTAAAACTGCTGGAAAACAGGATGAAATCTCCAGTAGTGCTTTCAAACACCTCAGTATGTTGGGAGCGTATTTAAGCAATAGACAATAGATCTGTATAAAGTAAGAGTTACTAACTCCATTTGACAAATATTGCAGTTTGAAATGCTTTTCAGTATTACTTTAAAATTTAATATTCGAGCCCTATTGTAGACTGGCAAAATGGCAGCATTGTATATGTGCACAAAGAAGATCAGAGGCTGACAGTGGTCATCAAATCATTGACCATTAACAGGTACAAGGAATTTAATATAATTAAATCTTTATAAAATAAAATAAATTAAAAAAACACTATTTAAGTCTTTGTATTTTGTTAGAGTAAGTGAAGCTTTTTGGAGATTAGTGTGTTGAACCCAGATGAAGATTCAAACATGCCCAAACTTGCCTACTGCCGGGAAAAAAAGGTTCTGTCTAGTCATGAATGCTAACGTTTACTGCTTGCTTCAGTCTGTGAATCCCCTTCTGAAAACCATATCAAAATGAATATGCCTGTTGATCTCCAATCATTTTTAACTTGTCTAACATAGCTTTGCTTGGAGATACTGTATATTTGTACTTTTAAAAGATGTTAACTATAATCCTTGCCAAAGATCTTTCAGCTTCTTTAGAATAGAGTAGCTAGATTACTTTGGATTGAGTACCTCTTGAATGTGCTGTGTCAAGTTTTGAACAAATGGCACAAACAGTTGTACTGTACAGAGTGAAATCTGACAACTCTGTGTTAAAGGAAAGGAATGCTACTGCATGGTTTGATTGTGATCAACTTATCTTCAAGTGGGTTTATTAGCAATTTAATGGAATATTGGTTATTCAGGAGCAATAATAGCTCCAGTTGAAATGTCCATTCTGTTCTCTTTTCCCATACGCTTTGGAATGAGTAGAATGTGACAGTTGAGCTTTCAACAAGGTTCATGAATTTTAAATACTTTTCAGTTGCAAAATGGGGCACATGGCGTGTGGTCAATAGTGGACAAGGAGCTGGCAGCCACTCTGGGTATTATGAGATATTGGGTATCTCAAAGATAATGAATGGTTGGCTTATCCAGGTGCATTCTTGGCCCATCGTGCATATCCAGACAGAATAGAATGTTTCTCTGTCCAACATTTAACAATTGATCATTTTGTAATTGTAAGCAGAAAAGTATCAGCATGCTTTTTTAAGGTTTAAATTTCATTCATCTTTATCTGGCAAAATTTTTACTGGTATTTTGTAACAATGTAGTTATGCAAACAAAACTTTTCTCTAGCTTTCTAACTTGATTCCACTTTGGTACATCTTGAGGGGAAAAAAAAGTCTTGTGAATTTAAATCTTAAACTTTTAAAGCGTTTGTTATTTTGTAAACACTATACAACTGACTTAACACAGTGTTCTCAAAATTGCCTCTACTTATTGGTTGAGTTTTCAGCCTAACTTTTTGTACAGAGTAGATTTGTTACTTAACCCCACATTTTGTGGGAAATGGATTTTTCTAAATGATGATTGTTGGGAATTATTGGAGGGGAAGGGGGATTTGAAATTGTTTGTTTGGGTTGCTGATAGTGAGTTATATTAAATTGCACTGCTGCACATCAGTTATGTTTGGATCTTAACTTAAATAAAAATGTGTGTAAAAGACACCCAGAGTGTATGAGTAACTGGTTTTGTTATCTTTAGTGCATGTACAAATCCAAATTAAGAATTATTCTCTTCATTTGCAACAATAACTTTAAAGGACTGTTCTGTTTAAATCCTCACCATCCTCTTGTGGTATGTTTCATGTGTCGTCATTCCACTGAATTTGCTCAAGGTATCTTGTTTATTGTAGCTGTAACATTTAAGTACTAAATGTATCCTGTGTTAACATTGTGAACAGAGCCCTGGATATAACATGATCATGGAACCCCAAAATATCTTTTTTACAAAATGGTGAATTAATTGTCTCTTATACCACAATATCCATAGCACATGGTCACTTCGCAGCTGTTGCCAGCTCATTCAGCAGCTGTCCTGAGTTTCATCAGACTGGGATGAGAGGGGCATGCATTAGCTTCTAAGATGAGCTGTTTTACTGAGGCTTAGTGGTTGCATGGCAGAAAGACATTGGGAGAATATAGATTGCACTTGGGATGTAGCACTGGGAGATCTGGGAGTGGAGCCTGCCACTTGGGCTCTTGAGAACCACCAGACTGGAGCACTTTTCTTGTGCAGCTCAGTAGCTCTGCCTGGCAGCCACATTTATCTCCTGTGGAGTTGTTAAGCTTTGCAAAAGTGGAGCTCTGCCATGATGGAGCTTAGCATCTACCACTTTCTGCTACCCCCAGGTGTTTCTGTCCATCCTTCTCCCTACTGGCTACGTTCTCCTTCAGTAGCTCCTCTACTCCATTGTTGCCTTGCTTTAGTGGGCAGGATGCGCTCTGTGAGCATGCGCATCAATTCACTTAACAGAGTCTCTTGTTACCAAGCCCTCATAGGCCACATGCATGGTCAGATCTCCACTTGGAAAGAGTACCAGGATTTCTAGTGCCCATGACCATGTTTGTGCTATGAGAAATGGTCTTAGTTAAGCTCAATGCATTTTGTGTTCTACTGAATGCGTAGCCCATATCTTCCTGCTGGATCAGGAATGTGCATTGTCCTTCTCAGAAAGAAAAGAGGGAACTTCTTGATCCTGATAAATGCTAGTGTTAGTGGTGCTCTAAAGAAACAACGAACACACCAGCCGTCATTTGACGGCAGGTACTGGCACAAACCACAGGATACCAGATAGTTGTGTTTAGCACATCACGGAGCTTGGACATGACGTATCAGGCTAGTACTATGGCTCAGTGTCACCACCAGTTGTATGGGAGAAACTGGGAATGTGCATGGCAACTCTGGGTCCCTTAGCAGCTGAGCTGCTGTGGCTTACAGCCGTGACACCAACAGCCAGCATACAAAGCATGCTGCTCACACCCTGGCTTCCACCATCTCGTTGGTTCTTCTAGTGCGACCTCAGTAACCATTGTTGTAGCACCAACATTGTTGTAGCACCAACATTGTTGTAGCACCAACAAAACCTATTAAGTTTGCTGCTTCTTTTAAGAGAGTGCACAGCAGCTTCTTAATTTAACTGGAGTTGACAAATCCTCCCCTTAAGTCAAAGCACTGAGTTGGTTTGTGGTAAAAGTAAAACAAGTTTATTAACAAAAGGACATAGATTTAAGTGATACCAAGTATAAGGATAAAAATGGTTGCAAACAAAAGTAAAAATATGCTTCTCAGAATAAAACTCAACAAACTGGAGTCTTTTGTTCAAAGAAGTTTTTCTCACCAGTTATTGTTCCAGCATTGCTGGCCAGGATCCACCACATGGAGCTCAAAGTGCTTGGTTTCTTTGACTTCTCAGGCAAAGGACGCCAAAATGGCTTTTTTCTCTCTGCTTATGTTTTCAGTCAGGCTCAGCTTGCTATGTCCACAGGGAGCTGATGCCACATTAATTGTTGTAGTCTCCTGCTGTTGAGATTGTTAAGAGGCTATCTCCCCGCACTTGCTAGTGTGATGGCTTTGTGTACCTTCTGTGTAAAGCTACTTTCATTGTCTCCCCTTTCTCAATTTACATTGGAGACCCGTTCAAGCAGGCAGGATCATGTTCCTTTGTCAAGGGTGGGGCAACTTCAGCTTTGCTTGCCAAACACATTTTGAGGAGATATCTTCAGCACATATTTATAGCTTTTCATATATCACAAGTATATACACCACATAATAATATTAATGACTAGCATGTCACCAGTTCACATATGATACCTTAAGGGACACCTTTTTAGATACAGATTATGACAACAGTGAGTAGGGTACACTTGGCTGGTCAGGCCAGCTGAGACCCATTGCTAGATACTGGGGAGACCCCTGTCCTCTGGCTTTGGGATGCTCTTAGGGTCACGCAGAGCAACAGTGAAAGAGCTCAGAAAAACCTCTGAAATGTTTCTTCCTAGTGTTGCTGCATGACATGACTTGGCCCCTTGGATTATCCATATGTAGTGATTATATACGGATACTTGAATAATCTGGCTTGAGTGGGTGCTGGGTGATTTAAGGATCAGTCTTTGATGTGACTGGTAGGGGATTTCCCAGGTACACAGTGTCTAGCCATGTTACTTGGCATGTGAGTAACATATGATTACACTTGTACATGGTATTGCGGCATGGCCTGTCTGAAGAGTTGCCATTTTAGATCTTATAACTGAGTTAGGACAAAAGGAATAAGATATCACTATGTCCAAATGTCCTCCTGAAATAAATGGCTGTCCTTGATAGACCCAGGGGAGAGGTGTAGCTGAAACCTTCCCATTTCCCCCTCCACTAAAGAGATCCTTATAAAATAGGGCATCTATCCAAACCACTGCTAGTGGGTCCAGAAAAAGAACCACGAGGGTTTTTCAAAAACCCAAACTATTCTGTGTTGCCTGGTTTGCTTTGAAATGTCAGTGACCTAACATCGAACCTTTATCAGGAAGAGAGGGGAAAACCCTTTAGTCTTCAAACTGAGCAGATTCAGATAAAATGGGAACTGGATCAGACTCTTACACACGCTTACACACACACACACTTACTCACACACTATTTAGTTTTGCAAAACCAGAATCCATCCTTCCTCAAACCACTTATTATAAATTTCACTCAGAGGCTTGCTGAAAGAACACTTTGTGAGCAAAGTGCTAATGGCTCCAGAAAAAGCTGTCACTTCAGAGATACCGTAGCTTAACCTTTGCATAGTGTAAGTGTGACACTTGTCTTACAGAGCTGTAAATGGCAATACAAGGTGCAATGGGGTGGATGATCAGGCCCAATAACGCTAATCTACCACAGCTGAGAATTAGATTTAGGGAGAGAATGTAGTTTAGTGGCTCTTAAACTGTATGTTCCCTTTGACAGGGACTGTGTTTTGTACAGGGCCAAACACACTGTCATCACTTAACAAATCATTGGTGAGAGCTGAGGTCTGATGTGGGAGATCTGCAGGTATTCCCAGCTCTGCAGCTGACATGCTGCGTGACCTTGTGTGAATCTCTAATCTCTGCCAAAGCGTAAAAATAGTAAACTGTGAATGTTTTCCTACGTTGGCAGAGCTTTAAGATTTTCTGATAAAGTGTGCTATAAAATTGAAAATAGTTCTCCCTATGATCATTGTGTAACAATATTAATAGTATTATAGTAATACTCTCCTCCTCCCAGCCCCCAAGCTCCCTGGCGTGGCCACTGTCTCTGCTGTCTGCAGCAGAAGCCCAAGCCCAAGGTGATAATGTTAGTAATTGTTCTTTACATTGCAAAGATTTATTATTTTATTTTCATAACTCTCTTCCAAATATCTATGTGACTAGAGTGTCACTAGTATAATATTTTAACTGTCAAAACTGTGGCCACCGTGAATTTGCTGGGGCCGCGTGCACAGCCACAGCAAAAATTCATTTGAGAACCAGTAACATCTGTCACTCTGCACGTTCGGTGTGAGGCGCCCGTAATGAACCTCTCTTCAGCGTTAGTTTGTTTTGAAACCATAGGCCTTTCTGGAGAGGCAGGAAAACTTCAATAGTTTTTCCCCAGCAGTTGTGCAGCAGTAGGTTCTTGCCAAAGTATTCTTCAAAGATAATGTTATCCTCCTGCAGAGTGGTACTTCAGAGTTTAAGTGGTGCCTAGCCCTCGGGCTGGCCCCTCTGTACAGGGATGAATTTCACCCCAAGTGCAAAGTAATCCTCCTATACACAGGGGTGGCTCGCTACATAAAGTTCAGATCTGGATTCAAATTTCTCCTAGAACGTTGAGTGTTTGGGTTCAGGCCCATCTCACAATTGATCATTATTTATTCTCTTCGTTGGATTTTCAAAAATAGTGCCAGTGACCATTTCCCTCCTCCCTTCAATTCCTCACTTCTCTTCTTCTTTTGAAAAGATTTGTTTGAACATGGCTAGAAAATGGAATCCCAATAAATAATTTGTAAAGAAATTGCATCCATTTAATGTACTTTAAATGTGAATGTAAAGAAGCAAGAGATCTGTATATATCAGTTACAGTAATTGATAAAGCCCATCTATCTGGAGTGTAATGGGTTCCATTTTTAAAGTGCAGGGGGTGAGGAAATTAGATTTTGATAAATGTCAGACATGTTTGTTGTCCTTTTTCCTTGAAACTGAGCTGGTTGAAGTCCACTGTCTCTCAACCAGATTTATTATGGATTGGATACATTCCATCTCGCAGTAGGAATATACTTATTAGAAAAAAAAATCACTACAGAAAGCATAAAAGCTTTAACATTCAGCCACTTGATGTACTGATTGGTATAGTTATAAAAGCCTAGTATTGTATTACATCAAATCTAAAGCTGACGTAGAATGACACAGAAAACTTAAAAATGATAAAGATGAGTGGGGTTTGGGGTTTTTTTTGTTTTGCCTGTCAAAATTCTGAGGACATAGTCTTCATGGAAGGGAGATGGGTTGAGGAAAGTCAGCCTTTCCTCTTGGGTAGTATGGTGGAAGCAAGCAATGGACCTGTTTTATATTGAATGTGCTTGTATTTATTATTGAATTCATTTCCACAAATGTTTGTGCATTTCAGAATTGTCTTACAAGGAGGACTTTGTCCAGCAAACTTCTATTCAGCTCTATCCTGGAGTAAACAGAATTTTTGGTGCTTTATTCATAAAACAAAGTTTGACCTGTAACTTTTTGCTTTCATGGTTATTAAATACTAGAACTATTCTGTTTTGAAAATTTTGCATTTCAGAAAAACACAACTCTCTGTTTTAAAAATAGAAACCAAAACTGTTTTGGAGGGGGAAATGAGGGGCAAAGCATCATTATACTGCATCTTTGCCATTTGTTTATTTTTTGCTGTTGATAACTAATGAAGGACAGATAACATGTTTGTTACAGATTCTATCTGATCTGTAACAACCCTGCTCCTCTTGTGCAGGAGTTCTCTTGAGAAGTGACTAATCCATCATGATTTGAAGATGGTTTTATGACTAAATGCACTGGGTCCCAGGCTGAGACCACAATACTTATCCACTTATTGGATAGCTAAACATCACCACAGGTGGTACCTTTGGCTGAAAAACCAAAGACTCAGTGGGCATGAAAACTTCCAGGTCAGGGTTGACATGCATGGGCATCACAGCATGAAGATGCTTTCAGAGTTACCGTGGGGCTACAAAGAGGATTTTCGTTTCCAGGGCTGTCAATTTTGGCATCTTTCCTGAGCATTACATTCACTTGTGAAAAGCATGCATGTCTGCTGTGCAATGAAAATCTTGTTTATTGTACTCAGTACACTGGAGAAACTGTTCAAGACTATTTAATCCATTGAGAATACTGTTTTGATCATGTTAATGTAAACCGGGGTTATTTTACCACACAAGTTTCAGAGTAGCAGCCGCGTTAGTCTGTATCCACAAAAAGAACAGGAGGACTTGTGGCACCTCAGAGACTAACACATTTATTTGAGCATAAGCTTTCGTGAGCTACAGCTCACTTCATCGGAATGCATTCCGATGAAGTGAGCTGTAGCTCACGAAAGCTTATGCTCAAATAAATGTGTTAGTCTCTGAGGTGCCACAAGTCCTCCTGTTCTTTTTACCACACAAGAAATTCCTCTTGAGAACCTGACTTTTCAGGAATATGTTTGGTGAAAAATGTTGATTCCCCTGGTTACCAGTTTCACCCCTTTTTCCTCATTCTTTCAGTTTTTCCCACTGTCTTGATTTCTGACTCTGTATTGAATGCATTATATGGATATTTTGGTGAACCATAGTTTGGGACGTGTTCGGCATGTTATCCAGGAGATGGATGTGGCAAGATATTCCTGTAACTTGTCATGTTTCAGGTGTATGTAGGCCCTCAGTTCATGAGCAGTACTTCAAATACAGAGATGACTGTATAGGACTTTTGATACTGGATGTTTAGAAACCTAAAAAGTGCATTTAAAAATAGCCATTGGCTTATATATATGAAAAGATCCAGAGAAAATGTCTATAGGGCAGTAATGGCTTTTAAGATCTCTGCAAATACAAAATGAGCCAAGCTGGTACCAAACTGTCACATAGAAAAAACATCTTTGGGCATATACTGCTGGAGACTGGAACAATCACAAGGAAAATGAAATATGCTGGCTTTCTACTGTTTCAGCTTCTAGTTCTAATTTTTTTAATGTCTAAGCAGCTGTCCCTATAAACTAAATTAAGACACATGGCACAGTGCCTCTGCCACAGCCTGATGGTTAAGTTGTAATCAGCATGTGGTAATTAAAACATACATCTGGCTCAAGTAGCAGATCGAGAGTCAGTATTTACTTTCAGATATTCTCATTAGCTAGGAGCTTTATTTAATAGCACCCTAGTGCAAACTGGCCTGACCATTCTTACCAGCATAGGGGGTTCAAACTATAACCCCCTCCCCCGCCCTACCTGTGAAGGTTGCACTCCAGGGAAAGGCCTATGGTGTTCTACAGGCATCCCACTTGGAAAAGGCAGCCTTCAATTACAATTGGGGCACAATAGGAGATCACTTTGGAATGAGTTGAGTCAATGCATCCTCCAGATGTCTTGGCTGTGCCCGCTTCCCAACCAACACTAGCCATTCCTGGGGCAGTGGTTGCTGGCTCTGAATCACTTGCTTAATACTTGTAGGTACCTTACATCATTGTGGTATCTTGAGTATTCTAATCACAGAAATATCTTCTCCTGGCATCTGGCTTCAGGCCCTGCTGTTTGGTTCTGTTTCTCCTTCTTCTCCAGTTAATGAAACTTCAGTCGGTGAGTTTCTTTTCTCAATAATCCTTCCCTTTGGGGAATCTGGTTTAGTTACCAAGTTAGAAACACAGATCTTCCATCCAGCCTTCCTAGCTGGCTCAAAGCTCTTGGTGCAGGGTTCTTAGTCCTGTCTCTACTGAGGCCTTCCTTCTAGCAAGTTTGCTGCCCCTCCAGCCTTCTTAGCTGACTCTTGCTTTGTGCAAGCTTGGCCTCCCCAAGTCCTCAGCCCGGGAACTACTGAGAATCTCTGTGGAGCAACTTAGACAACTTGCTGCTTCCTGGAGTGTCTTCCCTTAGTGCCCATGCCCTGTCCCTTATCTCTCAACAAGTCTGGTTCTGAGTCATATGCTCTGTCTGTCATGTGACCCTTTGTGACTGAAAGCACCCCAGATTCACACCCTTGTAATAATCTTTGTATAAAATATGCCTTGTGAGGTATCATTTGAAAACTAATAACTTACTGGTGAACCATATCATGGTGAAATGTAGGTAGCAACATGATATGCCTCTCAATTTACATACAAGTAGTAAATGGGATCCTTGAAATGGCAGGGGGGAGGGAAATGGCAGGAGATGAGGCAAATCTGCATTTCAGCAAGCACAGGTGAGAAGAAGGAGCATGGAGCCAACTTCATCACCTCCAGGTCACCATTTGTACTATTTGAATAAACTTTGATTTGAGGAGTAACCTTCCGAAGAATCCACTTCAAAGGGTGACTGGGTTATAAAAGTGAGGGGCAAATATACCCTAGATCACACACGCCCATGCACACGCACACACGACAAAGGAACCAGCCCTTTCCCTTTGGGGGGAGATCCTGACCTGAGAAGTTGGTCAGTCATGTTGCTGGGAACATGTGGTACAGATTTTACCTTGAACAATTCTAGCTTGTTAAGTTTTAGCTACTAGAAGTTTTAATCTTTTTGTCTTGTAACCATTTCTGACTTTAATACCTGATACTTCAATTCAGTTAAAATCCTATCTTGTTTTATATTTTAATCTAAACAAATCCAGTGCTGTGTTTAAACTGACCTGTTGGTAACTCTAGTTACAGTAGAAGACTGTTGAATATTGATTCCTTATAGGGGCAACAGACCTTTAATATCTGCACTGCCCAGGGCTGGGCAGTGCAGAACACATGTTTGGGGAAAATTCTGGGCTGGGAGCATGTTGGGATCACTCTGCAAATAGTAACCAAGGCTCGTAGAAGCCAGAGTGTGGCTGGAGTGTTGCTGACAGGCTACTGGGGTCAGAGCAGCAGGACCAGGGCTGCAGCTATACACAGACATTTGAGGATGTGACCTGCATGTTATTTGTGAGTGGCCCAGGTTGGGAGTATATCACCAGAGCATTGTGAGGCACCCATGGTTGCGGGGCAGGTGGTGACACAACCCTTCACTGATCTGGATTGCACCCCAGAATGTGATACCCTTGTACATATTCTTTCTGTCTGAGGAGGTGGGTTAAACATAAGCTGCAACCCAGTCTCCTTAAATGGCTAGTTCACCTTGCGGCAGTCTTGGACAAAGATGGAGTGGACCTAGCACGTGAAGGTCATCTTATCACTTGAAAAGGCCTAATATATGTATCTGGATGTTGCTTACTAATCCTCTTCTTCTGCAATAGGGCCCTTCAGAATAGGCCTAACAACAAAAGGCAAAAAACAAACAAACCTGTCATTAACTTGCACAGATCTGGATTCCGCCCAAGACACATTTACGCAAAACTATGGAAATCTGTATCCAACACTCAACCACCACAGGTCTGGAATTTGTCTTGAGATCACTCTGTAACATGTAGAAAGATGTCAAAATTTATTATTTGTAATGGTATGTCTTCGCTTGAGTTGATATGTAGTGACAGCTCTGGATCTATGCAATCTGTGATAACATTTGCCTCTATGCAACCACATTCAACACTTTCTGCCAATCACACAGATTGCTAATTGTTTGATTATGTAATTTCTTGCCTGCAGTCCTGTCTGATTCTGGTGCCAACAGGTATAGAGTTCCTTAATTGCCCTCTAATGCTCTGTTCTTGGAAAGTTGCCCTTTAACTCCACCTCCTGGCTCTCTGGATTAATAGGAGTGGTCTCCAGAACCCCAGATTTGATTGATTGATTAGGTAGGGAGGAGCAGTTAACCGTAATTTTTCAGGGATGGAATATAGAAGGCTGCTCTGCAGGGCCTAAGGTATGTGGACATGATTATGGATGGAAGCAGGTATGTGTTGCCTCCTACTTTTGCACTGAGCCCTATGAAAGATAGAGGTGGCCCTGTTTGTATGGGAACGCTTTTAAAAACAAAACAAAACTCCAAACCCAAGATTAAATATTGTGGGGAGGAGGGGAGGGACAGGACCCCTTCTTTTGTGAAGTTTCCATTAACAGAACTGTCTTGCCTCTCTGTTTTGCATGTTACTGTAGAACAGAGGCAGCCAAAATGCATGGCTGCTTGCCGTGGCAAAAAGCCCTGAAAACAGAACTAGCCCTTAAACAGCCCAAGAGAGAAGCTTGAAGACCTGCTGCATTTGTGTAGGAATGAAAGAGGATGTGTGGAGGAATGTGGTCAAAGATACAGGGAGTGGTGGGGGCGGGGGGGAAGTAATGAGCCAGAAGGAAGGAAACCAGCAAGAAGTGATAGCAGAGGAGAACAAGGACAGAAAAACCTTGGAGTGCAGGAACTTGGGAGTGAAGAATGAAGGAAAGGAGAGGTACCAAAGAAATGAGAGGGTGAAAGGCGGCTGCATACTTGGGGGAGGACATGTGTCCCAGGATGTAGCAGAATTTGGTGACCCAGACCTTGATGCCCTATTTCTTAGGAACCCAGTTTGTTCAATTTCCAGAATGAACACTGCTTTGAGAGTGTCTGTGCCGCGCCCCAGTTCAGCAAGGCCAGTGTCTCCATGTAGAAACTTGATGGTTTTTTGTTTGTTACAGTTTTTTGGAAGTTAATTGAGACAGCAGACTAACTATAAATGTGTAACCACAGAACAGGCTGTGGGGGTGGGAGGATTGGAAGTTTGGTGTCCTGCCTTCTGTAATCCCATGCTATGTGTATATTTAGTCGCTCTCCCTGCCTGTGATTGAGTTCTTGTGAGCTTCTATTCTTGTGCCAGGGTAGCATTGCACGGAGTCACAAGTTAGTTGGTCTGTTTCACTCTAGCTTATGTTCCAGATCCATGTGGTGTTGTATTCGGTATCTTAAATAATGCCACACCTGCAGTTTCACCTATAACAAGCTTCTCCTTCATTTGTGCCCATTCCCCTTCTGCACATTGTGCCTAAATCGAAAAGACCTCCATGCTGTAGAGGCAAAGAAAGAAATTCAGTATCAATCAGTGGCACATGGCCATTGTAACAGTGTGCATGGAAGTTATGAAACAAATTACAGTCCTTGCATAATAGCCAAATTTTGAACATTAACCCACCTGTTTTACATTTATTTTAAAAATACCACAAGGATCCAACCCTTCCTTTATATTTAAAAGTCATAGAAGACTGAGGAATATTAAGCACTGTGTTTGAAGCAGGTACACATCTCACACTAAATCTTAAACCAGCTAAACAAAAAAACCCCACTGCTTGTGGCTGGAGACCTTTTTACGTGCAGCATTTCAGCCTGAAATATCTCTGAGGTTAATCTGAAGATAGGTCAGAATAGATGTGTTAATGTGTGCACAAGACAAGTTCCAGCTTCTGGGTCTGAGCCTTCTGCCCTAAGTGCATGGAACTCCCAGTAAACTCAGTGGAGTTCTATGTGCAGAGGTTCTCAGTCCTTTATATCTAAAAGGCCAGTAGGCCCAAATCTGTGTTACAATACAGGTCTGGTGGCCCAGTGTGGCCACAAATGCATCATAACTGGCACCCCCCACCTCCATCCCCAAATATAAGGGAGAATCTCTGTTTGCTGTAGAGCAGCTCTGTGCCACTCTACGTCACAGCCCTGATGTAGGGGTAATGGTTAGGGAAGGGTGGGTATGGCTGAAGCACCTCTGTCCTCTGGCTATTCCCAGCCGCCAGAACAACCCCTTTGGAGCCATGGTAGCTTGAACACAGGTTACAACAGCACTGAGGCTGCTGTAACTTACATGAGGAATCACCCCTCTGCCTTGGATCCTGTGCTGATTGCAGTTTGATAGGACCCAAGAAGGGGCCAGTGTGTTACCTACTGTCACATGATACTGGAGGAATGTAACTAGATGTAAGTTTTGAATAGCCAGTACACTTGAACTGCATGGGAATTAGAGGGTCGTCTTCTTAGATGTAGGTCCAACAGCTTGCTTCACACGAGCTTTAGAAAAAAGATGAGATTGTATTTGCTGTATTCTAGTATTTGTTTTCTGTAAAGTTCTTGAAATTGTGAGACTATCAGACTTGCAAAAATGTACAGACAAGGTGGGTGAGGTAATATATTTGATATCTTTTATCACCCATCTTGCCTCTCTAATATTCGGGGACCAATACAGCTTCAACAACACTGCAAAAACAGAGCATTTCCTTATTTGTATTCAGTTGTAACTCAGCAAACTGAGTCTGCTGGGTTTGTTATAGTTTGCCAAGCGTACTTGAAATGATGGTGTTCAGCATGACATCTCATCATCACTCTGTTTAATTTAAATAGTGCACATTCCTGTTCACGTCTGTTTCTGTGATGTGTGTGTCAGTCGTGTTGGAAGTCTCTCATTTCTTCTAAAAATGTTTAAGTTGCCGTGTTACGCAGATCCAGGACCTAAATGAAACGGAGAACTTCATGACACACTCAGTGTCTCTTCCACATTTCCTAATGGCTGGTAACTTGCTCTAGTGTAATATAATGAACAAGCTTCTCTGAATACCAAATACTCTGTTGAAGAGGATCAGGGCTTTGTGGAATAACTCCTTTTTTCTATTAGCTGTAGTTCCTGTAGCGTGTTATCAACCCTATTTTCATCTTTTATGGATTTTTCACTTACAAACTTCTTTTGGCACAGGTGGCACAAAGGGGATGGCTGTAGCTGGATATCCTGGCTGTAGTGTAGCTGGTGATAGCCTATATGTAGGATAGCTGGCTGTAGTACAGTCAGTGGAGATGGCTTCAGTACCAGCCACTCTTGCCTCCTACTCCAACATAGGGAGAATATTTGGGGAAGAAAGAACATGTCAGGGGCATGGTGGAGGAGATCTCTACTATACTGGCCCTCCGCTGGCATAAAGTGCTTTGCACCAGTGTTGTAAGTTAGACCGGTCTCTTGGCTGCTCTGAGCTTGGAGCAGGCGTGGGGAAACCATAACTAGATTTCTGACACCTCCACTCCATGCTTCCCCTGTCATTAAGCAGCACTCAGACCCAGGGAAGAATTGAGCCCACAATTTACAGAAATACAAAGAGCTCATTAACACAAGGCATTAGACATCAATAATCAGTAAAGATGCAGATACTTAAGAAAACTAAATTGGTTGATTTGTATCTTTTCCCTTAGTAGATAGAGGCCAAGTCAGAATCTCCATCTCCATGGGTATAGACAAGAAAACTTTGTGACTAGGAGGTGTAGAAATAGGGAATGCCAGCTCTCTGCCAGCTCTTTCACTCCAGGCCACAGGAAGCCTTTTTTTGTAGTGCTGAGGGATTAGCATGGGAGAGGGCCTGGAGCTGACATGCATAATGGGCACGTTCTAACCCTTTGTAGTGTCTGCACAAAAGATAGTGACTCTTGTTACTCACTTCCACACATACCCCCTCTGTGCTTTGGAGCCCCCTGAAGGGATTCTGGGGTCTGAGATTGGCAGGACCTGGTGGGATGGCGGACATCTGCTTTCTGTCTTATTAACGGTTACCTGACTCCTTCTTTTTTCTTTTTCTTTTTTTTTATTTAAACTAATGCCTATTGTGATTTGATTAATGTTTTTAATGGTGGAACCTAAATGAGATTCTAAACTACTTCCCTTTAAACAGGTTGATGCAATGAAGAAAGCACTGGAAAGTCTTAACCTCAACATTGTAGAGATGACAGATGAAAATGCAACCTTAGATGGTGGAGATGTCTTATTTACAGGTACAGTATTAAAGTGAATTTGTATTTGGTTTTTTTTTTCTGGACTGCATGGAAAATTTAACACTAACTGGTCTCTATTAATAAATATTATACTTTATACTAGTGTAAAGATTTTATTAGGTCATTTGCTTACCAAATGGCAGCACGGCACTTTAGTTTGAGAGCTGTCTTTTGAATGCAAAATTTCCTAATGCAGAATAATGGAAGTAGCAGTAGACACAATACAAATCATGTGTATTTAAGCCTTAATCAATTCACCTAGCTTGTAAAGTATTATTTACCAATAAAGAAAAGGCTTTCAGCAGTCAAGTTATTTTCATCATTTCATATTTTTTATTACTGGCAGCCATGTTTGCACAGACCTGTTTGCGGGAATCATAAAAGCTTCATTCAGACGTAATTGTGGTTGGTTCATTGAGTAAACACTGGATAGTGCATTTGTAGTTTATGAGGAAAGTAGACTTGCTTGCCAGATGTCAGGTGGAAAAGAAATGGTGTTGCCACTCAAGTTATATGCATGAACAAATTCAAAGAGGAAGATACCGATGCTGATTTTTACATAGTTAAACCCATTATGTATCTTCTCGTATTGGCTGGGTATACATTTGCCCATTGCCTGAGATAAATGAGGCTGTTTATTTTGATCACCATCACAATAGACAGGTTGCTTGCCTTACCCACAAAGGGAACAAGATTGTTTCAGACTAAGCAAACCAAAAAAATAAGGCATTTCTACTATGTTACAGATCCCAGTATCTGTTTCCTTAGCACCTTGAAGATAGCTGTGTCTTTTTATGACTGAGGTTTAAAATCCAAGAATGGGAGAAATCTCAGAAGAGGAACAGAAGGTCAATCGGTGACTTACTAATCCAGCACAGCTGTTCTCTCCATTTATCCTATGACCACTGCAGAGTTTTAAAGGAAAGGGAGCTGTTCGTGTGTATAATTTACAGTGATTATCATTCTTTACCAGAAAAAGAATTTAATTAGATTCAACATCCAATTGCAAGTTGCATTTTTTTTAAAAAGCTACATTTCTAGTTAGTTTTGTTACTAGACTTTTTTTTAGCCAAAGTTAAGTCTCATATTGATAATTGTGAAGGACTTTATATTACATCTCCATCTCAAATTTGGCCTTTATATTACATCTCCATCTCAAAATGTGTGTGTTCTGATTATTAGATATGGTTGGTGTCCATGTATTTTTCAGCCATTCAAATAAAAAAAATCATTAATTTTGTCTTTACTATTCTTTGCAATCTTTTCATTTCAGGCAGGGAATTTTTTGTGGGTCTGTCAAAACGGACAAATCAACGTGGTGCAGAAATTCTGGCTGACACTTTTAAGGTTTGTACACTTGTTCTGCAATAAGACATTCTGCTTTCTGTGGCCAGACAAAGGGGTTAAACTACAGCCCACTGAACCAAGTACATTAGCCAAAATGTTCAGAAATGGGTATCTAAAGTCAGGCTCCGAAAGTATCTCTATTTAGATTCCTAGGTAGTGGCCTGAATTACAAAAAGGCAGAGAAGCCAACAGATCCATCAAAGTCACAGATCTTCAAAAGGGGACAAAGGAAATGTGGAGTCAAGTCAGTTCTGAGGGACTAAGACTGTAAGTAGGGTAATGCCAGGTCACTACTACTTGCTACTATCTTAGGCCTCCCATTCCTCCTCTAGAGAAGCTCAACAATATGCATGAACGTGTTTTCATTTGGGTTCCTGACAGGTTTTTATATAAGTAATATTTCAATATTTAACAGATTTATTTTCAGGTGCACAAGTAGTGAAAACTGCAGTAGTTCTGTATTTTTTCTTGATGCACAAGACAGCCCAGAGGAGCATGTCACAGTTGACTGTAGCCAGTTTACCTCAGGACCTGCAGATGAGTTTATTTACGGAGGAGCTAAAATGTGTCATTGAATTACTCAGTGCAGTTATGGAACTGGTACTGATTTAAAGTATTTACTGTGCACCTTCTTCATTTCTACATAGGATTATGCTGTCTCCACAGTCCCTGTTTATGACTCTTTGCATCTGAAGAGTTTTTGTAGCATGGCTGGACCAAACCTGATTGCCATTGGTTCGACTGAAGCTGCACAAAAAGCCCTCAAGGTAAAAATGCATAGGAAAATGACCCGAGATAGGTGACTAATTTTACTTTTATCTTAAGACAAGAACACCTGAGTTTAAAATAGATGTAGTGTCAGTACAAGAGGGAAATAAATACACCTCAGAGAATCCCACATGAGCAAAATGCAGGGAATATTATTCATTAATTATGTAGGGAAAGTTTTATGCTAATCTAGTTTTAATTATCTAAAGTAGCTTCCGGAGTTTCTACAAGCTTGATCTGGTGATAGGGGATGTATTTTGTTCGTTTGTTGCATAGGATGGGGAATAAGTAGAAATGAAGGTTGAGACTTAGGCAGGGAAAGAGTTGTCTAGGTTCATTAACTTTGGATTCTTATCTCTTGATGCATAAAATTCAGTGAAAGGATTTGAGGAAGGAGTGAATATGGTCAGAGCAGTAGGATAAGATTTCTTTTTTTTTCTTTTTTCTTTTTTTTAAGCGGGAACATGGGAGCAATTGGAGAGAAGACTGGGTAGATTTTAGAAATGTCAGGGGGAGAAGTAAAAGGATTGAGAGCTTGGATGTGAGGAGAGAAGGTTAAGGAGGAATGGAAAATAACTCCAAGGATGTGAGCTGAAATAACAAGGAGGGTGGTGAAGTTTCTGAGATGGAAGAGAGAAAGTTGAATAGCTGGGAGCATGCAGGCCTCTCCAGGAGGTGTGAGATGAAGAAAATAAGGAAGACGGGTTGAAGGGAAAGGGAAGATACAGGCTCTACTTTCAATAATTCCACATTGTGCTGACATGTAGCTTTAGGGTATGGGCAGAGTACAGTAGGAGCGGGAAACAGGCAAATGTGCTAAACCAAATACCCGAGAGAAGGGACAGTGTTGGATTTCTGGCCCCTTTTCTCAAAGGGGACACTAGTAACTCTTACCAACCTGAAAAAGCCTTCCGCCTTGAAGTTTTTAACGTGAACATTTATTGCTGATTCTGCCTTGCTATCATAGAGTAAAGTGAAGTCCGAGATCTAGGATGAACCCACTGCCAGAAGAGTAAGGTGGCTAGTTTC
The DNA here is from genome assembly GCF_015237465.2 of Chelonia mydas. NCBI lineage: Eukaryota > Metazoa > Chordata > Testudines > Cheloniidae > Chelonia > Chelonia mydas. The sequence goes on from NC_057854.1 coordinate 77,417,677, forward strand.
ACCTCCAGAAAGTGTCACAGTCTTCCACATGAACTCCTTATGCAATTATCATCCTGAGACTCCAGTGCCCACCCTAGGGAGGCTCTCCATCACAAGCTGGACATTAAAAGGTCTTTTGTCTTCTGTCTAGAATACACTAAAGCACTAACAGCTCTCCCCTCCCCCCTTTTTTAATGTGACATTTATATGTACAGTCAAGTCATGTCCAAAAGAATTGTAGCTAAATGGGCATCTGACAGCGTTTCTCATTCTTCTTCCTTATCAGGAACGACTTTTCAAGGTCACCAAAAGGTTCATTTTGTTCAGTAACAGTAGCCAATGTGTTCCCAAATGTACAGCCTATTATTGTACTGGTTCTCTTGCAAATAATGAATCCAGGCTTTGCTTGTCAGTACTAAAAAATCTACTTCCAGGTTGAGAGTAATGTGGTGATTGTTACTAACCCGTGCAATTACAAAATGTTGTAACTCAGCTCTGTCTCGCCTTTTGGGGAGGAACAGGAAGGTGAAAGAGATTCCCTTTGTTTAATTGTATTAGTAAAGAAATCTTAATCTTTCTCTGATTAAAATGTGGCTTATTGTTTTAGATATATAAGGTTTTTGTATATATTATTATTATTTATTTTTTATTATAACCATAAAACTTATTTTGAAAATTAAAGAATATTTATGTAGTGACAGTGATAGTGCCAGAGGCTTCTGATCAGGATCAGGGTCCTATTGTGCTGGCCAGAAGATGGAGCAACTCTGAAATAAACATAGCTCCTATCCCAAAGAGTTTACAGTCTAGGGCTCTGATCATGCAAAGACTGCTTAGCTTCGATGGCACTCATGCATAAAGTTAAACAGGTGCATAAGTCTCTGGTTCAGAGCTATGGACTGTAAGCTCTTTGGGGTAGGAACCATGTGTATTTCAGAGTTGTGCCATGTTCTAAGTCTTTGCAGGATCAGGGCCTGAGAGACTCTCAGGAGCTCCAGGTGCCCCTTAACCCCAGCAATACCAACATCTGCTCACCCAACAACCACGCAGCTTCCCATTCGGACTCCCCCATCCCACACACACACACCCGCCTACCTACCTACCTTAGCCTGAGGTGCCAAATCTGGGAACCTCTGGGACCTACGCCCTGCTATCACTCTGAGCAGGGGGTGTGACTGCAAGCCTAAGTTCATGCTTTTAAGCAAATTCTTCTTTGTTTGCATAAAATGTCACATGGAACAGGAAAAAAACATGCAAAACTGGTATCAATGTGAAATAATGTATTTGGCCCTCAGGCTGAACGACTGGACGCAGGCCTATTAGGACATGTTCTGTTTAACTTAAAAATGATATTTTATAGCTACGAGTAGTGACTGCTAATAACAGTCCACACCTACCTGCAGCTCCACACCCCCTTTCGCTTTCTCTGAAACCAAATGAAAATGGCTTCGGTTGCAGTGCATTGACACTCCTGATTCTGTATCCCAGACAGTCTAGCCTACATGAAGTGCTATGTAAATTCCCCAATGTGAGTTGATCTGTATGCCCTGTCCCAAATAATCAGGCTCAAACTCCAAAGGCATCACAAGCAGCAGCCTGATAAATCGTGCAGATACTCAGCCACAGTAAAATACTTCTTTGCACCATTTATAAACACTAACAAAATTCAAGCACAGTACTGTTTTCTGACTCAAGCCAAGACTAATTTGAGTGCTCTTCAGTTTGATTAAAGCCATTTGCACAGCTCTGCTAATCATATTGCAGTGCATCAATTTAGCTGTTGAAGCCAAAATATATTTGTGGATAAGATGATAAATAAATTGAGGTTGTAAAGTACCAGCCATGTAAATATTACGAGCAGTTCAGATACAGCAAAATGCAGAGCATTCCTAATAAGAAAGGATGATGCATTGTCAAGCTTTTTAGAGGGTACTAGCAAGGTAACCGAACATTTAAAAAAAAAAAAAAACACTGAAAAATACCTTTTTAAATTGTTGACCATGTTGGTTTGCATGGTGTTTTTTTGGTATTCGAGATTTAGAAGTATATACATCTCTGTATAAGGGTCAGCGTTAATGAGACATATGCACATGTAACTCCACTCCATTAACCAAGGTTAGAATATACTCCTAAAGGATTGGGACATAAAGAAGTTCGTACAAGTACTGCTGATAAGAAAACTCAGTGTTTCATAGGACAAAATGTTACTTGTGTGCAGCTTAAATAATCATTGCCACAAACTTAAGTTGAACTGAAAACATCTGAACTAAGGGAAAAGTTTTCAAACCTAGGTCCTGAAGTTGTTAGGCAACTCGGTCCTGTTAGAGACACCTGAATTAAGGATACTATCCTGAAAGGTGCTGAATCCCTCTGAGGTTTCAAGGGCCCAATTCCCAGCGTTACTTCAATGGGAGCTGTAGCTCCTGTTGACTTCAATAGGAGTCATGAGCGCTCAGCACATCTGAAAACCAGGCCGCCTTTGAAGCAAGTCCTGCAGGGTGCTGTGGGTGTACCCAAAGTTAATTGGAATAAATGAAGAGTTTCCATTTACATCAGTGGGCTTTGGATCAGGCCCTGGAAGGTAATTTTCCATGGAAGTGCCATTGGAAGCTGAGGGTGCTCAGCACCTCACAGAAGCGGTGAGCACATTTTAGGATCAGGCCCTTGGTTAGCTGCTTAAATGTGGATTTATTGCACCAAATTTATTTTAAAACAAAACCCCCAAAAAGTATACCCTGAGCACCTGTCCCATAAATAAGAATACACAATAGAATCATATAAAGAACTGCCCATATCTAAGTAAATACCCATCAAACTCTTTTTCAAAAAGCCAAGGAATTTTATTTTATTTTATTTTTTGCAGAATGTCTGAAAGTTTATCACCACGCTCTGCACCAAGGGGTGGGGAGTCTCTCTGTAAAAATTTTGGCCTAAAGTACTGAATGAATTGGTCCTAGTGCTTGCAACTAACAAATTGGGTATTATTTATTCAAGTCATTTATTGTTCATAAATAATAAATGTAGTGATTTTGAAACAGGAATATCTGAGTTCAGTCTCGCCTTTCCAGGATGCTATGTAGTTACATACAAAAAAACAGTTAAAAGAAAGTTAAGTTTACAAAATCAGGCACCGAAGGGTTCTGTCCCCTTGTGCATCATAACAGTATTGCCCTCATCACATAGGTGGTCTGTGGCATACCCAGAAGTAGAATGCAAGCCTCCTGGGTTCCAGCCCTGTGCTTTAAAACACAACATCCTCATCTTACAACCCTCTGTCTCCTTCACTGTCCAGCCTGTGCACTGGATGAGACAGTGTTCCTGTAGAACAAGTAGTCAGTGATAGCATATCATCATCCGTATGCAGAAGAAAGCCAAATTAAGATTCTAGAGAAACCTTACTTCTAGAATTTCTAACTTGCGAGTTGCCTGACTTTCCAACTTGCACATTCCTTTTATATAGGTTTGAGTTTTTTTTAATGTGGATTCCTAGGTTTTTAATTAACAGACTGAAAAACCAGAAATATCCTATGGAAACATGTTGACTCTCTTCGAGTCATCAGCAGGATCTGACCCCAGAACTTCCAGATCCACAATACAGACATCTACCAACAGATAGCAGTAGTAGACTGTTATTCTGTATGGACCAATGATTAGAGAGGGATATGAAACACATTTTATCAACATTGTGGAATATTGGGAGTCAGGATTCCTGGGTTTGAGAGCAGTCTCTGAAGGAGAGCATAGTGTAGTAGTAAAGACTTTAACCAGCCACCTGCTTAGATTTGGCATGTTCATTCTGAAAGCCAATGTGGCTAAGTGGATGAAATTTGTGTCCGTCATAATTAGGCTTGGAAGAATTAGATTTTCATCAGTAAAGGTCGGTAAATCTCTTTCACTGTACCCACACAAACTGATGAAAAAATATTTCCATCAATAATAGAAATTTACAGTTAGGAAACATTTTAAAAAATGCAGCTCGAGCTTATTAGTCTGATTTAAGAATATTTACTCTGTGTGTTTTGATATGTGACGTTGGCAATTTGTGTTTTAACAGTTATAAAGCTTTACCATTTTGAATCTCAATATCTATCATTAAATAACTGTCTTACTACCCATAGCTCCCCACAACTGAGAATTTATATTGATAAAAGTAGAAAGTCTTAAAAATAAACGTCGATATTGTCCATTGAAATTAAAAATTGAATTCCACCAAACCTAGTCAGATTAGAGACCTGGGTTCCATTCCCAGCCACACTAGAGGTGACCATCCCTTTGGTGTCATGTAAAATGTGCAGAAAGTGTATTTGCTTCCCTCTTAAAGGTAGGGTCTGACGCCTTGCTCAATAAGGTCTCTGCAAAGAATTATTAATACTCAGTAAGGAGAAGACCCAAGATTAGAACTCTTGGCCTTCTAACCCACCACTACATTCACCATGCTAGTGTAATGCTGATAGACCCTGGTTGTTGGCAGACCGGATCGAACCTGGGACCTCTGGAGCTTAGTGCATGAGCTTCTGCAGCATGAGCTAAAAGCCAACTGGCTGTTACCTAAGGCTGTAGAGCACTCATCATCTCTCTCTAAGTGGTCTCGATGCCACTAGGCAGGACAGAACACCACACCCCGGAGGTATGTGGGTTTCACAAGAGTGGCAGGGTTCCTGCTGTGACCCATCCTGAGCTCAAGCTATGTGCGGGGCTCAGACTATGCTCAGTATAGGTGAGACTTTAGCAGTAAGTTTCTAAAAAGTTCTGAACGTAGGCAAATAGAAATTTTAAAAGGCTTTTAATTTTGCCAAATCTTGTTGAATTTTCCTCAGTAAAAAGCACCTCTTTGACTCGAGCACCAGCCCCTTGCCACCTTTCAAATTGTTCCTCCAGAATATGGGGGCACTAAAGATAGTCCGAGAAATGTTTTGAAAAAAGTTTAACCTATTTCTCAGAAATGGCCAAAATGTTTTCATTGAAACTTTTTAAAATAAATATTCACTCTGAGGCAACAAACAAGCATGGCGTGTTCTGTCTAAATGGTTAATGTTTGGCAAAGTTACAAACAACTGAAAAGGCAGGGGTGCTAGAACAATTTGTATAATGGGGTTGCAGAGAGCCATTGAACAAAACTGTAAATTCTGTATATAATGGAAACCACTTCAAGCCAGGGGGTTTTGCCACACCCCCAGCATCCCCAGTTCCAGCACCTATGTGAAAAGGGGGGCTTATAACTAAGTGTTAGGCCAATTTAGCTATAGGCATTATTACCAGCTCTACCTAGAATATCCTTCCTTCAGTCTTGCAATTAAAGTTGCCACTGTGGTCTTCGTAGGTTACTGACACCCAGAGCTAAAAGGTTTTTAAAGGCTAGCTTATTCCATCTGATACATGGCACTGCATAGCACGATCAATCCACTACTCCTCTTGTATCCATATTGGTGAAGGGCAGTGTAGTCCCCTGGGCTCCTATTTAAGTGCCTAGCTATGACAGCCCTGAATGTCATTTTTTTATCATGATGGTTTGCTTTTTAAACCACTCTTTTTCACTCTCGAAATCCAATCCTGCAAGCAAAATGATTGAGCTGTGTTTGAGCATCTGTGGCAGTGCAATTGGTTTCATTTGAGTTAAGGATGCAAAGGTTAGCAAATAAAATGGCTTATTTTTTGTTAGTTGGAAAGTGATCTTTTGAGCTGTGCTATGCTTCCACTTCATACTGGATGCTTTATACCTCTAGCAACAATCTTGTTGGAGGGACAGTATCTTTTTCTGGTTTTTGTATAGTAAAACATGTATTTTGGCAACTCTTAAAAATTAATTAAACCACCTGAGCAGTGCATACTATAATTTATCATAACCATAGTGCTGCCTGTGTGTAGTGCTGCATGTGAGCTATGAAACGGCTGTATGGGCTTTATGATAATAAAACACATGCTAGAAGCAGACAATAAATCAGAAGTGACATTTTGACCACAAGATCATCTTCAGGCTCTGTAAAATATAGAACATGGTTATTTGGGCTACAATTGGAAAGTGAGACTGTAAGAAATTGAATGAAAAAGGAATGGTAGAAATTAACTGCAAAACCTGTCATTGCCTGAAGTCTCCCGCAGCTAAAGTATTAGCCTCCTCTTGCTCTGTCCTGCGCTATTTTTAGCATGCATTTCTTTCCTCCTTTCTGTCAATCCTGTTTTATAGTATGTATATTGAGTATGTGCTGTAGCTGTCAAGGGGATCAAGAAAGGAAAAGCAAGGTCTTTTGCCCCTTCAGGGAGGCCAGGATTTCACCCTATATATTGCCCCTGCCTGCCATCCGCCCCCCATCCCCACTCCTCCCTGTGTCTTTTGAGCCTGATCCTTTGCTACTGAGGTCAATGAGAACTTGCCTTCAATGGTGCTGATTCAGGCCCTTTGTTAGTGTGTGCCTTGGCATTGAGGTATAAGGAGTATTATCTTGGTGTTTTTGCCCTCTCAGACACACATTTAACAATCAGCTGAGTCTTGCTGAGGCAATAGTTGAATTGACACTTGGCTGATGTAATCCAGTGAAGATCTCATTAGCCATTGGAACAATTGCTAGGCAGGATCAGTGCAGAAACAGAGGCATAGTTAATTCCTTTTATGTGCTCCTTTCGCTCCCTTCTCAAACATGCCAAAATTCTGAGAAAGCTGTGTGTGTTCAGTTTGCCTAGCCAACCAGCAAATCTGTAGGTAGGCTAGAGCAGTGGTTTTCAACCTTTTTTCATTTAAAGACCCCTTAAAAATTTTCAAATGGAGATGCGGACCCCTTTGGAAATCTGTTGTCTGTATGTATAGTTGAATTCTGTTCAGTCAGGTTTCAGTCTTAAGTCTTTCATGGACCGCTTAGACATGGTCTGCGGACCCCCAGGTTCAGAACCCCTGGCTTAGAGGATCCGTAACTCTGCAGGACTGCATCACAGTGAAATAGCAGCCTTCCCACAGGACATACTTCCGTGCTTTCTGTGATGGGCAGAGACTGACTAAGTGAGTTTTATTGGTGGAGTTCCAGTGGCAGAGGGAAACTCACTTGTGTTCAAGCCCTTTCTGCTCTCTTTTTGGACACTTGCTGGCAGTTCCTTACGACTTCATTGCTACACAAAGTGCTCCCAATCATAGCCTTGGCAATGTCAAACATATGCCAGCAAATGGTCCTACTGTATTTTTTGGCAACCTCCACAAGCCAATAGCGATGTTCTTGTCCACAGGGATTTAGGCTGCCCTCTGTATAGACTCTGTAGCATCAGGCCAAAGTCTACATAGAGTTAGTAAAAGGTATCATTCTCAAGTCATTTACGTCAAGCTCCTGGTACTGCGTCATGCCACCACTCGGTGAACTGGGTCCTGATCCAAAATAGACACTCCACGTGGGCAAGGTTTGTTATCGTAAGGCTGGTAAAGCAAACACTGATGTCAAACCACTTGACACACTTCTCCTTCTGGAGCAGTGTTCAATGCCCTGTGCTCGCAGTCTGGGGTTCTACTCACTGTATTAAGTTTTCCCACTCCATCCATCTCTTATGAAATTAACTACCAGTGTAAAGAGCTGTCATATTGCCTCCATGATGAGATCTTGCTGGGGTTCATGCTGGGAATGGGGGTGATGCAAAGTGGACCTAGGGAATTTGTGAAATTTGCACAAAACTATCCAAAAGCTGAAAAACTTTCTAAATGGTTCCATAAGTATGGGCAGCCATTTTGGAATTTTACCTAAGTCGTTCTCAGCAATTGTGCTGAGCACTATAGAGAAAAAGTGTTTCGGGAGTCCAGAACGCACTGGTGCAACCTTGATTGTGTAGTTTGTGGACGTGACAAAATGTCTGTTATGAACAGGATTGCCGTGTGGAGATGCTAAACTGTTGCAAAGATGAGACTGCCAACGATTTAATGCAGTTGAGCCTGTAACTGTTTGTTTCTTCCCTAAAGGGACTCAGAATGAATGTGGAACAACTGACCTCTGTGCTTCAGAACTAATTCTTGGTAGCCAGGAATATAACCTAGAATCTGAATATATTAGAATATGTGGTAGTGGAATTGGAAGAACTCTGGAAGAACTCTTTCCTTCCTAAATACAAGATGCTCATAACATCTTTAGCTTGTCTAATTCCGACTCTCCCATTCTGTAACTTCACTGGTACATGGGAATGGGATTGATCATTCATCATCTTAACTCCTGCTCAAGAATGCTATTACAAATGCAGCTCAGTGCACAGATCTGATACCGGTTAGGAGAGGCTTGCTAAAACCTCACATAAGGAAGGAAGTAGAGAGAAAAGTCTGTTCCAAGCAACTTGATGCTTGGTCTTTATTCAAAGCCAAGATTTCAGAGTAGTGCTTTCATAGACTTTGGAGTAAATTGTTATAACATTGACAGAATTTCCCTATTTCTTATGATTTACTGTCTTTCGTTTATATTAGGTGCACATCTCCTGTGTAGCTGCTAGGGCTTCTGCAACATGCCATTATTGAAAAGCAGAATACTGTTATCAACCACCATAGCAGAGTTACACTCAATTGTGTAAATACTAAGAAATTCCTAGCTATGAGTTATGTAAGTGCCTGCAGAACAGGGCCCCCAAGTGGCAACTTAATACTTCTGTATTCTGCTAGAATAGCCAGTACCTCCTGGAAAATATTAAGAACAATTTTATTTTAGATAAAAATCTTCTAATACTGTCTTTCTGGTCTCTTATTTTTAGTAATAAAGATGTTTGTGTAAAAAAACCAGCCCCTCTTATTCCTTGAGCATTAATCACTTATGCCTCCTCTTATTCCCCACATGAAGTCATAATTCTCTATTTACGATATTGCAGTGGGTTGCTGTGGAAATGATCACAAATATTAACAGCCCAAAGAGGATGACTTCAGGTAGGGAATAAGCAGCAAGTGCAGATGAATGCTGACTTTTGTGTAAATGTAGCATTGAAGAATGAGCTTAGTGAAACAGAGAGAACAACAGATGATCTGCTTCGGAATATAACTGGGGGAAAAAATAGTTCCATGAGACATCTGCTGTTCTAAACCTTGCTGATAGAATTTTGTGAATTCAGCCTGATTTTTCTCAAAGACTTTCCTTTAGCTTATAGTTATTGACTCTGGGCCTGATCTTTCGTACTGTGCATCTTCAACTTCTCTTGGTGTCCCACTGCTTTGGGAAGTGTGGGCACTCAGCATCTCATAGCGTTGGGCTCTCATTGTGTATCAGAATGCACACTACTTTAAAAAAAAATCACCAGTAGTTAAGACAGTACAATATTTAGAACCTCTTTAAAATTTAGAGACGTGTCTTTTCTGAGCTATCTGTTGTATTAAACTTTGTGTATGTGACTGAATTTACTTAGTTGTAATTGACTGTACATTTTAAGGGATTATAAAGTACCAGTTGCTGTAGAATCTAGTAGTCAGGAGGACATACACTTCCATACGCTAATTAACCTGCAGAATGATTGGGAACAGCAAGACTTCTTATTTTTTAAAGTCCTAGACGAGGTCAGTATGGGACCCCTTTAAATGTGCACTTGTGACCAACAGGGAGCCTGTCAGCCTGTAAGAGTAAAGACAGAGGCTATAATGATTGAGAGAGCTGTCAGCTTGCTTTCCGTAAATAGGAAACTTTGTTCTGTTGTTTTTCTGCTCCTTTGCTTTCCTTTTTTTTCGGGGCATCAGCTTCCCTTCTCTCCATAAGTTCCTGTTCCGAAAGACAGGATGTTCATCGTCTAGATTCCTTTATTAAAAACAGCAAATCTAAGTCATTTCCTTTTCCCTTCCTCAAGAGGTACTTGCCTTCTGCATCAGCCCCTGTATAATGCTGATGGCATCACATCAGTGTGACCTCAGTACAAGGTTGTTTAAAGGAGGTAATGCAGCACAGGTGTGCTTTGAAGCTCTGCTAATGAGCATCAGATGTTACCAATTAAATTTGTGAGGATGTAAAGGCTTTCCTTAGGAAAAGTTTAGTAATGGAATGAACAGGAGGGCAAACTTCTTTATAAACGAGCAATGTGGAATACGTGACTGAAGGGATGCAATAGGAATTAAAAACAAAAGCCTAGCTCTTAAGAACACTAAGTGTAGGAGATGATGGTTTGGTATTTGGCAATCTCACTATGGTCCTGTCTACAGTAGATCTTGGCATATTACCCACCGTTTTGGTTCCACTAATTTGTCTGTAATACACGTTTATCCAAAAATTATTCTTTTGTGAGGTCCAAACTACAATAGGCACTGCCCACATGGGATCTTATCTGAGTCTTTGAAGGGTTTTAGTATTTTTATTCCAAATCTCCAAGAGGTGTCTCAACATCTAATGAGAATTTCTACTCCAGTTTATGCCATATGAGGCTACCACGTCTTCCTCCTGTTGAGACAGCCTGGCTGTCATGTCTCGTGCTATGTCTGAATCCTGGGATTCTTGAAACATCATGAAATCCAGGCAAGGTCTCTGGCTTTTCCTGGTCCCACTCCTCATCTTTTTACCTGCCTGGTACATGGCACCACTGTTCTCCACCTTATTCTTCACCACTGCATTTCAAAGAACCTCTGTGCTATTCACTAGGATTGTGATCAGTGTGGAAGGGCAAGTACCAAGGATTTGCTGCAGCTTATCATGGAAAAGACCCAGTTTCCTCCCTGCACCAGGCCTCCTCTCATTGTCCCAAGCCCCCTTGTACTGAACCTTCATTCCCATGATTTTTCACAGCACTGTTTGTTACTCCAGGTGAAGTCTCTCTCTATTTGGTTGGAAACTGGAGTCAAAATGGCTGTTGGAGCTAGCATGCCATTCCTGTCTGTACTAGCTCTGTACTGGTGGAGATTGGTACAGTGGAGGACAACACAGTAGATAGCTTTGTTTGAAGCAGGTCTAATCCAACCAATCAATTGCTGTGCACAGCTGGGAGAACGGGTAACTTTGTTTCTTCCCTTCTCATTTATTGCTTCACTAGGAAATCTTGCATGATTTCCTTTAAAACATTCTATCAGTTTTTAGAAACAGTGTGAATCCAGAGAGAGAACTGATGAACATGCTAGAATGCCAATTTATTCCTTTAAATATGAGAAGCTGTGATTCAAAGGCTCATGGTTTTGGGGTATAAGTAATACTACTTCTGTAAAGCAGTCATCCACAATGAAACAGTCTTATGAGTATGTCCTCTACTGGGATATGGCTTAGTGCTCTAGGCATCGGTTTTTTTAACTATCTAGGCTCCTTGGAATCACATGTTCAAATCTCTGCTAGTTATCTGGAGGTACATTAATGGAGTACTATGAAATCTGACACTGAGGTGAAGGGAGGTGTTGGCTTTTCAGATCAAATCTTAAAAATCAAGGTCTTCCAGTCTGTCTGGACATTGGTGCTTTTCATAAAACTGTTTCATAGACTGTTTCCAGGATGGTGATGGCCACAATTTTCCTCTTCCCTTTTCTTCCCCCTGCCCGCCCCCCTATTATAATGCACTGGCCAAGAGTCTCTTTCCCCCCTCTCATGGTTTAACCATGTGAGAGGTTTATAGGTCTGCTGCTGCCTCCAAGTTAATGTAACTGGTTCTTCACTTTAAGCAGGGTCATAGGTCCACAGACAAGCCAGCCTGGACATTGTTGCCTATTGCTGAGCTTGCTGCATCTCTGGCTGTTAGTTACCATCCACACCAAGAATCACTTAATTTTCATCATCTGAGACAGAGTTCATCGTGACACGTATAATTAAAGTTGCCCAATATTTTTCCGTTATGATCTTCTCTTTTCAGTTGCCAAACTTTAATGGTTTGGATGGAAATGTTCCATGCTTGCTCTCTGCCTCGGTTTGAATTCCTTTTGCAACTTTCAGTGAAAATAGTTTAGATATTCCCAAGGTGTTCGGTGTTTTTGCCATCTCATCTTAAATATTGTCCTACAGAATCTTTGAAGAGTTCTGTTATCTCCGTGCTTTAGATCAGAAACTTGAAATTTGGTAAGAGAATGATTCTGGGGACAGAGAAGTGCCATCTGCTTTCCATGAAAATCCATCCAAATTTGGTCAAGGTATAAGACTCTGAAAATCACCATTTCCAGATGCTCCGTAGAGCATGAGAGGCCTACTGCTAAAGTTTCTGACCATTCTGTCTGCACTGAGCATGCTTTCGGACACACGGAGTCACAGAGAGAGCTCCAGACAATATGCAGACAAAGCAGCAACTTCAAAATACCCTTTGACCTAGGCCAAGGGAAGTTAGGGTGGGACCAAGGAGGAGATAAGAAGGTCTAGACTTGGCTCTTCCCCAACCAGTTTCTGTTGTTCATTATTATGGAGGCACCTTATTACTGAGTACAAGGCCTCAGGCTCTATGTTAGAAGGAAGGCGAGTATCCTTTCCCCCAGAGATGTTAAACAAAGTCACTTTTGGCAGAGTTGGGAATAGAACCCAGGTTTCCAATATGATAAATCCATTAGCCATTTTCCTACACTGCGTTTTATAACAAATGTTCCAAATCTGTGTGCATGGCTGTGCAGTGTGTACCCCTAAACCATACTCCGTTCACGGGTAGGAAAAGAAGAACCCAGAGATCCTGATTCCGAACATCCTGCTACTGTATAGCAAACATCAATCTAGCAGTCAGTCTACAAAGAGGCTAGCAGCTGCTGCCAGTTAGGCCTATCACTTGTGCTAAAGTAGTGTTTTGTGGATCCCTACTGATGACTCCTGTGGAGATCAGTATCATTCCACATGATGGAACTTCCATTTCTCATTCTTTTTTTAAAAACAAAAACTAAAATTACATACAAGAAGACCCTACATTTAAAGAATAGTGAGGCTGCAAATTCAAGCACTGAAAAGTTAGGAAATGCCAGAATTAATGTTACACTGGCAACCTTAATTCAACCCATTCTCCATATGCATTATGATGCAATATTTAATTATTATCACATATTTATTCAACAGGGTTCCTTCCTCATTTAATGCATGGGATGGACAGGGTTGCAGGAAGAAAGAGGCTGGTCACTTTTGTGTTTAAGGTGCTGAACTGGGACCCAGAAGAGCCAGTACTATTCCTCCTCTGCCACAGACTTTTGTATGTGATATGAATGTATATGCGTATATTCTACGCATGTGTTCTGTGTGAGTGGGAGTCCAAGGGGGCTGATTTAGAGTTGGATATATAACCTTAATTCTGTCATTTCCTAACTTGTGGCTTTGTGCGTGCGTGCGCGCGCGCGCTCTCTCTCTCTCTCTCTCTCTGTGAAAACAAAAATGTCTGTCTAAATTTATTCTTCAGGTTTTTGGGCTTCTGTAAAAAACAAACAAAAAAAAAACTGAAATGTGTTCAGGCTTTTGACTAACACATCTGCTTGATAAAGTTTTGGCCAGCTTTCCTACCTTTTTAGTACACGTATGCACTGTATACTGTGTGTGTCGGTGGGGTCCTTGGGATGTTAAGGCACTTTAGGTGTGACATTTCTGCTGACTGTTGTGACACTCCTCTAATGAGCTCTACATGAGCAGAACCCCGAAGTCACTGGGGCTCTGCACAAGGGCCTGTCTGAGTGAACTGGGGTCTATTACCAGAAGAGAGCTAATACAACACTATGTTTTAAAGGATGCCAGACATGTTTAAAGTATCTCTTAAACTCGTCAACGTTTTTCCTTCACATGTATTGCTGTTTCACATTTAGGGTTATTTAGCTTACCCATTACCTCAGTTTGGCTGAGGACATGCTGTAAAACATTACAGAAAAGGCATTTTAGGCCATGTGAATGACTTCAATATAAGGAAAGCATGACTAAGGGCTGAGAGAATGTGCAGTGAATATTACCCTCTATAGGCTGGAGAGAATTCCCAGAAAAACTAGGCATGCAGGAAATGCCTGGCCGCTAGTATAACTGGTCATGCAAGTGCTCCTGGGCAGAAAGCCAAACTCCTACAAACTCACTTCATGACTGCTACAATCTTGGTACATAAGGCAGTTTTAAAAAGATCTTTCCAATTGGGTGTCTGATACACAAATGAGATGAAATGACCTGTCTCTTTTTTCCAAAAGATATCAATGTATTTTTTCTGCATTAGAAGGCCATTAGACTTCTTGTTTTATATGGGGATGGTTTAGAGCAAAGGTGGGCAAACTATGGCCAGTGGGCCACATTCGGCCTGCGGGACTGTCCTGCCCGGCTCCTGAGCTCCCAGCCGAGGAGGCTAGCCCCCGGCCCCTTCCCTGTTGTCCCCCGTTTCGTGTAGGTACGCCGCTGCGAGGGCAGTGCGGCTTGTGCCCGCCCACCTCCCAAGCTTTCCAATAAGCCTGTCCTGCCGCTCTGAGCGGCCTGGTAAGGGGGCGGGGGGATGGGAGTTGGATAACGGGCAGGAGGTCCCGGGGGTGGTTGGATGGTATGGAGGTTTGGGGGTGGGGGCGGTCAGGAGACAGGGAGCAGGGGAGGGTTGGACAGGGGGTGGGGTCCCAGGAGGGGGGGAGACAGGGAGCGGGGGGGTTGGATGGGGGTGGGGTGCCAGGAGATGGGGGGACAGGGAGCGGGGGGGGTTTAGGGGGTGGGGTGTCAGGGGGGTCCCAGGAGGGGGGTACAGGGAGCAGGGGGAATTGGATAGGGGGGTGGGGTCCTGGGGTAGCAGTTAGGGGTGGGGTGCCGGGAGGGGACAATCAGGGGACAAGGAGTCGGGGGGTGGGGGGTTCAATGTGTCAGGGGGCCTGGGGAGAGCGGGGTGTGGATGGGGTCGGGGCAGTCAGGGAGCAGGGCGGGTTGAATAGGGGGTGGGGTCCCAAGGCAGCATTTAGGGGCAGGGGACCCCGGGAGGGGGCGGTCAGGGGACAAGGATCGGTGTGGGTGGGTTGGAGGGGTCGGGGGTTCTGAGGGGGGCAATCAGGGGGCAGGAAGTGGGAGGGGCTGGATAGGGGGTGGGAGCCAGGCTGTTTGGGGAGGCACAGCCTTCCCTAGCTGGCCCTCCGTTTCGCAATCCCAATGTGGCCCTCGGGCCAAAAAGTTTGCCCACCCCTAGTTTAGAGTGTACAGAAGAGGTCTTCTTACTGCTTATGCGTCTTCCATGAAATAAGATTTAAATTTTTTTTTTTCAGCCTGCAGATCTAGATGTAGAAGGAATTGTATGGGGGCGGGGGAGGTAGAGGGGAGTAGTGGCACTCTCCCAAGCTTTACCCAAGCTCCACTTAGCTGAGGCTCCAAAATCAGACACTGCTTGTCGTAGAATTGTGTATGTGTTCAAAACATGATTCTGCATGCTGTGCTGGCTCCTCTGGCTTTGGGTCTCTCTCAGTAGGGTTTGAATAACCATGGGCAGGGGCAGATTAAGCCGGCAGTGGATCTCAACCTTTCCAGACTACTGTACCCCTTCCAGGAGTCTTTGTCTTGCGTACCCCAAGTTTCGCCTCACTTAAAAATTAGTTGCTTACAGAATCAGACCTAAAAATACAAAAGTGTCACAGCACACAGTTACTGGAAAATGCTGACTTTCTTATTTTTACCATATAATTATAATTATAAAATTAATCAATTAGAATATAAATATTGTACTTACAATTTATTGTATAGTATATAGAGCAGTATACACAAGTCATTGTCTGCATGATATTTTAGTTTGTATTGACTTAGCTAGTGCTTTACCTAAGAAAATAAGAATGGCCATACTGGGTCAGACCAAAGGTCCATCTAGCCCAGTATCCTGTCTTCCGACAGTGGCCAGTGCCAGGTCCCCCAGAGGGAATGAACAGTACAGGTAATCATCACGTGATCCATCCCCTGTCACCCGTTCCCAGCTTCTAGCAAACAGAGGCTAGGGACACCATCCCTGTTCATCGTAGCTAGTAGCTATTGATGGACTTATCCTCCATGAATTTTATCTAGTTCTTTTTTAAACTCTGTTAGTCTTTTTTTATGCAGCCTGCTGTAAAACTAGGCAAATATCTAGACAAGTTGATGTACCCCCTGGAAGATCTCTGTACACCCCCTGGGGTATGCATACCCTGGTTGATAACCACTGGATTAAGGCATAGGCATAATAGGCATGTGCTTAGGACCCTGCCTCCCATCGTCATGTGATGACATCAGAATCTCAGTTTTAAAGAAAAGATGTTTTTAGTCCTCATAGTTGTCAAGAAAAAGCTTGAAAACATGAGTGAGCTGTAATCCATCCAGCAGCCGCTTGTGCCTGGAAGGAAGCTGCCTGGCCCCACACCCACCACCACAGCAAACTGGCCCCTAATGGCTCTGGAAGTGCCACCTTGCGGCCACTCTTGGGGCTCTGCCTCTGCTCTTGCCACTGCTGAGAGGAAAGGTGACCTCTGCCACCTCTCTGGGGGCCTCCCATCTTTGGGTGACCAGCAGAGGGAGGGGAAATCCCCAGCTGCTGCTACTACTGCATTTGAGTGGCTGGTGGATGAGAGGATCCTTCCAATGCCCCTATAGAAAAGGAGGGGGTGTGGGCTCTTGGGTGGGACTGGGGATGAGGATTTTGGGGTATAGGAGGGTGCTCTGGGCTGGGACTGAGGGGTCCAGAGGGCAGGAGGGGGATTGGGGCAGGGGCAAGGGAAGTGGTGCAGGTTCCAGCTGGGGGTGCAGGCTCTGGAGTGGGGCAGGGGATGAGCGGTCTGGGGTGCAGGAGGGTGCTCCGGGCTGGGATCGAGGGGTTTGGAGAGCGGAAGAGGGATCAGGGCTGGGGCAGGGCGTTGGGGCATGGGGAGAGGCTCAGGGGGTGCAGGCTCCGAGTGGCGCTTACCTCAAGCAGCTCCCAGAAGCAATGGCATGTCCCTTCTCTGGCTCCTGCACAGCCAGGTGATTCTCCTCGCTGCCCCATCCACAGATACCACCCCTGCAGCTCCCACTGGAGCACATAGGAGCCAGAGGGGGGCCAGGCTGGCTTCCGGGAGCCACCTTGTATGACCCCCAATGCAGTACCCTGGTCAGATTGGGACCAAGCTGGTGGTCCAGCACCCCAGCCAGAGTGGGCTGAGCCACGTGGTCCGACCCCCGACCCAGCACCCCAGCCAGAGCACCGGAGCGGGGCCAAGCCGCGTGGTCTGGCCCCCGACCCAGCGCCCCAGCCAGAGCGGGGCCGAGCTGCGTGGTGCGGCCCCTGACCCAGCGGGGCCGAGCCATGTGGTCTGGCCCCGGCTTGAGCTCCAGAGCAGGACCGAGCCATGTGGTCCAGCCTCCCACCCAGCACCCTGGAGCAGGACCGAGCCGCTAGTGCGACTCACAGGCCAGCTTAAAACGGCTCGCAGGCCAGATGCAGCCTGCGGGCCATAGTATGCACACCCCTGGGGTAAGGGGTTAATTGTATACAAGAATGTCTGTGTCCCCAAAGGGCCAGGTACCTAACAGAGCACATTGGTATGTTGTCCTTTGTAGGAACTAGCTAACTAAAATAACATTCTCCTCTTCGCAGCTGGGTTCTTGGAAGTTTGCTTTTGTTATTTCTAGTTAGTCCCACTCTCCGTTTCTTCTCTATGTTAGGATTAATACAGTCACTACTTCTATGTTCTTTTGTTTTGAGAGGAATCCACCCAAAAAGTCCTTTTGTTTAGTCTCCCATGCATCTGCCATGTGTCTGTTATAGAGTAGGGCCTTCCCTCTCACTGAAGTTATTGTGCAATATTCATTATTTTCTATCTGAAGCCCTTTATGCAGTAAAGGAATTCAAAAGAATGCTGTATGAATGGTTTCGGCGTCATTCTGTATTAAATACCATTTTGCAACTTCTAAAGCAAGTGTTCTGCAATGAATCACAATATGTTCCTGAGAGGTGAACTATTGCTACAACACAATTACAATAACAGGTTTCTCTTTGTTTTTCCTCCAAGAATGGAAGAACACCAGTGTCTCAAACTCTGCTGTATCCAGGTGCTGGTTCTTCCTTTACTGATACCAGTAGTGCGATGCAGGCCTAATAAAGAATATACGGTTTTAAATAGGGTCTGTAAAGATCAATTGCAAAAAGGAAAGCCCGCTATGGAGTGTGATCTGTAAAGGCCTGATCCTCCAGACATCTATTACTTACTACCGTGAGCAGTCCCTGTCACTACTTGTGATTGTAGGCTGTACACCTGGGAAGTGTGCGCAATATCAGTGAGAAGTTAAAAAACAGATGAGGGCAACTTAAATACAAGCAAGTTAAGATCAAAAATAGGAAAGCAAAGAAAATGACTTCAAGAATAAAAATGCACCCAGTGCAATAAAAATGCTGTTTATTCCAACAAAACCTGTTAGCTCTTTTAGGGAGGTAAATGGGACCTTGGAAATTCAGCAGAATTTCCTATCTGATGAAGAAACAAGAAGTGAGAGTAAGATAAACACTTCCTCCGGAATGCATGACATTCCTTACTTCAGTTTCATATTCTCCACAGGATATGTATATGAGTCAGACTACACTGTGGAGAGCGTACCCAGACAAAGGAATTATTGGAGGTGTGTGCAAGTATTAGGTGCTTTGTTAGTTAATGGTGTGCTGTAGATCCTTTCTGTGCTTCACTTCATATGTCATTTTGTACTGATGACAGTAGCAAGGGTGACCTCATAAATCATTCAGGTGTAAATTCATCTAGACCCAATAGCCTAAATTGTTCTCTGGGGTAATTCTAAAGTTAGTGGGGCTTCTTTGGATTTTTACCAATGCGTCTCAGAGCAGAATATGACCTAAGATCTTTGTTCACATGATTTTGCTGGGAGTAGTTTAAATACAGGGTTTTTCTTCTAAATGCCTCCTAAGATCCTTGTGTATTTGGTGGTTGCTCCTTCATCAGGAGCCAGTAGATCTTGGCCAAAGGGATCCAGATTGTATGGTGGGAGAGCAAGGAAAGGGTCAAAGAGGTTTGGGAGTACATACGAAGACACAAAACATGGTGGTTAAGAGGATAGCCTATTTAGAATACTTGGGTGTGCTTAAGATTTTTGGGTAGGGCCAGAGTTTGGGGCAGTTTCTTTGGGCCTCATTCATCGCATTGTTACTCTAGATTTATGTCAGTAAAGCTGGAGCGATGCAGTGGTGAATCTGGCTCATTGTCTTCAGATAGTTTTTTACATCTGTAATTATAGAGATGGGGCTTAAACCAAAACCTTGGATACAGTTACCCCCTCAGACTCTGTGAGTCTTTGAAATCCCAACTTAGATCCAACTTTTGCATATTCACCCTACATTTATAAGCAGCCAAACCAAAGTCCTGAGCAATTGCTGCCAACTCTGTTGTTCTGACAGTGTCACTACAGGTGTGTCTATGCCACAACTGGGCACAAGCCTCCCAGCCCAGGTAGACAGCCTCATGCTAGCAGGGCTTGACCTAGCTCGCTAAAAACACCAGTGTGGACATTGTGGCTCCAGTGGAGATTTAGGCTAGTGACCTGAGCTCAGACCCAGGGGGTCGGGTGGGCTTGAGAGCCCAAGCTGTTGCCTAAGCCACAATGTCCACACTGCTGTTTTTAGCACACTAGCTCAAGTCCCACTAGCACGAATACCTGGACTGGAAAGCTCATTCCAAGCTGCAGTGTTGATACCTCCTATGTGGTCCCCTGATGAACAAGGAGTTAACATAGGCTCACCTCCCCTTCCCTGGGCAGAGGTGCTTAGTGGAAGAGCTCCAGGAGGGGCTGTTTGGGAGACAAAAGAGACGTCTTTGGGAAGAATTTGGAGGCTGCTGAACCCATGCTGGGGAGTGTTACTTTTCTGCTTATATTAACTTAATTCACCGTATTTTTAGCAACCTTATGAATGACCAGTTTTTAAGGAGTGCTGAGCACCTGTAGCTCCCATTAATGTGAACAAGGAGTTTGGGTATTCAGCACCCCTGAAAATCACTCCATGTCCCGTAAGGAGAAAACCCGGCCGACTACGGTTTTGTGGGTGGTAGGGAGGAGGTTCCTGCTGAATCATCCCACCATTGTAGAAGGGTTTTCAAAATTTACATCTGACTTTAGGCACCTTGACTTCATTTCTACTTGGTACCGGGAGGTCCTGTACTCGAACTGTAGACATAAAAAGAAACCTTACTTGTTATGTAGTGAAATCACTCCTGCGAACCCATAATCAGCTACTTTTTCTAGGTTTGAGTTTGTACGTTCATTTTGGAAAGCTAGTGCACTTCCTCTAAATAGCTGCACTTTACTTCTGTCAACAGACCATGCAGCAGATGAGTGACCATCGCTATGACAAACTGACAGTGCCTGACAACGCTGCAGCAAACTGCCTATATCTAAACATTCCAGGCAAAGGCCACGTTTTGCTGCACCGAGCCCCTGAGGAATATCCAGAAAGTGCAAAGGTAAAGGGAGAGTTACGAATTAGGGGCTCTTCCTGTGAGGTGCTGAGTGTTCTTGACTCCCATTGCAGTCAATGGGAGTTGAAAATTGTCAGTACCTCCTGGGGTGGGGCCCCGGTACTGTGCACGCATGTGTGTGCACACACATGTAAACACATCAGATGATTAAAGCACAAGACTTGGAGAGTCAGGAGACCTAGATTGTATTTCCAGCTTCACTACTGATTTTTGTCTGACCTTATTACTTAATCTCATTCTCCTCCTGTTGTTCCCTTTGTGTAAAATGGGAATAATTCTACTTCCCTCACTGCATTATTAAGGGAATTAATTCATTAATGTTTGTAAACACTTCGAGGTCCTCAGATGGAAAACAACATATAGATGCAAAGTATTATTATTTATTACCAACAACTGGCTAATCGTCAGGGTAATATGGGGAAGAAACAACTGTTGTTTCAAGGAAGAAATAATTATCCACCGTGAACCAGCAAGAGAATGAGAGACACAACGGGGGTAGAGTTACTCTTTTTAACTCGCCTAACTCCTAGCAGCACACTGGAAGTGGGGAGAGAGCTGAGGGTTTTTCCCCTTTCCTCTTGTGGTCCCTCCACAGTCTTGTATTCTTCCCCAGGGAAAGCAGAATCATCACAGTTATGATGCTTTTAAAGTCTTGAGCACCAAAGCTGGGGTGGGGATGGGATTTGGCAACACAACTTCAAATTTGTACATTTGTTTTCATTATATTGATTCAATAAATAGTTGGAGTAAATGGAGGGGAGAGATGCTCAAGTGTAATGACTTTTTCCTTCTATTTCCTAACCAGGTTTTTGAAAAACTGAAGGACCACATGCTGATCCCTATAACTAACACAGAAGTGGAGAAAGTAGATGGGTTACTCACCTGTTGTTCTGTCCTTATTAACA
Organism: Chelonia mydas; assembly: GCF_015237465.2. Lineage (NCBI taxonomy): Eukaryota > Metazoa > Chordata > Testudines > Cheloniidae > Chelonia > Chelonia mydas. Next base: position 77,438,824 of record NC_057854.1, read on the forward strand.
AAACTTCAGAATTATGAGATATAAAATCCCTTCCTTGTAACTGGCAATAAAGTACATGCAAGGTAGACAAATCTATATCCACACTTTTATTGATTTTATTGACAATCTACTGTACCACTGTGCTACTAACCCTTGTTTACAAATTTTTTGCTTTGTGTATTTTTATGTCCCGGTAGATGGTATTTAAGGTATATGCGTGCTTTTGCTGGGATGAATATAGTGCAATGAGCAAGCAAAAGTCAACTATGATAGCTAATCCCTAGCTTTAGTGATTTACATACTCAGTGTGAAAACTACATGGGGGAAAATTAGTTCCTAACCATTTGCTAAGCATCTCCATTGTCTTGAAACCTTTCCCATGTGTTTTACCTTTTTTCTCCCTTTCCTTTCTGCTTCAGCACCCTTTTTTTTCTTCAGTCTTTCCACTATCTTCCTCTCCTTATTGTCAGGAATTCAAGATATAGCTAGTGAAGGAAATTCAATAGAACCATGAATTTGGGCTTGTGTAGTAAGTAGGCTTTTCTTATGATAGTTGGAACAGTGTGAAATTGATTATACCCCTTATTCTGGCCAGTATCACATGGCCACTTGTATGTAAAATCATTTACTCCTGGGGGCATTCTGCACCAAAAAAATGAAAAATTCTGCACCAAAAATTAAAAATGTTGTGCACAATATTTTAAAATTCTGCATATTTTGTCAGAATAACACTACATAATCACACCAGTTTCAATTTATTTTGGTAATATATTTCAAAATACCTGTCAGCAAGTAGGTCTACAACACACAAAAATTCCCCCAGAAGCAGTGTATTAAAGAAACCCCTATGACAACCCAGTTCCTGTTTCTTTGCCCCCCAGAGCCCAGCTGCAGGGTCCCCCCAGCCAATACACCCAAACCCCCTCCCTCCCCGAGCACAGCCGTGGGTTCCCCTTAGCCCAGATACTTGCCCCCTTCCCCAGAGAGCCCAGATGTCTCCCCCGCTCCCCCTCAGGGCCCAGGGATCCAGAGGGAGAAACAGGCTGATGCTCGGTCCCAGGCTTGCATGGAGTTTCCTGCCGTGCCACCCTCTCCTTCCCTCAGGGTGTGCTGGGAACTGCAGCGGTCAGGAACCCTTTAGGTTCCTCCCCCTCCTGCCAGGGCAGTGTCTTCTATGTGCGAGCTGGGCTCTGCTGGGTCCAGGGGTCCCTAGTGGCGGCCAGCAGCACTGCAGCCCATTTCTGTGGAGGAAAGGAAATTCTGCGTGCACATTAATTTCTGCAAAATTCTGCATTGCACATTGGCACAGAATTCCCCCAGGAGTAGTCCTGATTAGAATCAATTTCAGACTGCAGGTGGCAGCTTAGGAAAGCCTCTCTGTACAGGAGCATTAAAGAGGTATGTGTGTCTGGTACACTTGAATTATAGGAAAGGAGATTGTCCATCAGCCAATCTAGGTGTGCCCCGGGGTTCAGACTCCCAGTTTGGTTACCTTTCTTTCAAATTGGGTGGAATGGAAGAGGCTTGTACGTATGCCATATATCAATCACCTTCTAAAAAGCCTATATTTTTGTGATCACGTGAACCACAGAAATGAATGTTTTGAGTTACTTGTAGAAATGTTATATTACAAAAGATATTTAGAAATATACTTTTATCTTGTTTAGTATTTTCATTTCAGCCTCTACCTATTATGTTCTTTCCTGTTTTGGAGTGAAGTTATTTTTCCCGCTAGTCGGTATAGTTCTTGTCTTCTGTAATTATACAGACAATTTACTAGCAAACCTCAAAACAAAGGAATGGTGGTAGAATTATTCCTGGAGTATGTTCATGAGTAAGGGAAATTGTTTCCCAAAAGGCTGGCATATATATTTGATCTGTCCTTGGGGATCTCGTTGGAATAATGGTCGTCTGATTTTTTTTTTTTTTTAATTGTATGAATATCTATTGTGGTATTCAGTTAAAACAAATATATTTGTTGTGGCAAATTCCACAACATGCTTGCCCACTGACTCATATATATTTCACGACTGTAAAGTGAATTATAGACAGTAGTATTTACATGAAGCTTTTAAAATCATTTGTAAACTAAGAATGGAGAAATTCCCAAACTGAAGCAGCGGTGAGAATTTTCCAGGAGGCTGACAAATAGTCTGAACACTTTTATCAACTTCCTGGTCATCTCTTTCTTTGTCTGCCTGTCTCTCTGTTCCTTTGTCGGAGGTTTTAAGTTTTTTCTGATTGATACATTCCCGCTTCAGCCATCTAAATCTCTCCTTCTGTCCCCCTCCTCCTGTAGTCCCTCCATTTTTCTCCTCATCCCTTTACACTCTCCTTCTCTCTTCCCCTCCATTCATTTGCAAATGTCCCCATTCCACCCTAACCTTTCCTTATGTAATTCTCCCATGCCCTCTTGCATAGATGCCAGGAGAGAGGGAACTGATAGACCCACTTTGTTCCCCTAGAATCTGACAAAGCCTGCCTTTTCCCTGCAGATGGAAGGGGGAGCCTGCAGCAGGAGCTGTATCTTGGGAGGGGTGTTGGAGTGACTCCTCTTCTCTTGTCTTGCACCAGAGGAGAGGAAGGAGTCAGTAGTGGTGGAGGCCGGTGGTTTCTTGTATTCTTTCTCCCCCTGAGGAGAATGGAAGAGGTGGCAAGTAGTTTCCTTCCTCCACTTTCCCCTTTGAAGGGAGGGAGAGTTAGTGAATGGACAGATTGTCCTGTAGAAGAGGTAGTTAGGGATTCGTGGCTGAGGTGCCTCTTATTCTCCTGTAGCTGGAAGACCAGCAGCACCTGACTGCTGACAAGGGTGGGAGCCCCAGAAACTTCCTAGTCAGGCATTATTCTTCATGCTGCCCCCACTCCTGAGTCCCATCTGGCAAGTCCTTACTGCAGCAGCTAGGGAGATGGGGCAGTTGGGGGACCTGAACCAGGGAGAGCAGGAGACCCCTCTCCCTCTGCTCTTAGCTTTCTCCTTGACTTTAACCCTGGCTCAAGCCAAACCAAAACAATGGCTGTTTTTTGATGCAACATGTATATGGCTAATGAGCATCCTGCACATCTGACATTCTTATCACTGCAACATTTTTCAGATGCCTGATGTAGATCATTGTCCACAACTAATAAAGGAAAATCTCAAACCAAAAATGGAGATGCAACACAATGCACTAACTGTCTGCACCATGTTAACCCTCTTATGCCAAAAATAAGACTATGTGCCATGTCATTCCAGTGCAGAAGGTCTAGTGGTAAATAGCTGGCACTGAGATTTGAATCTCTAATCAAAGTTTTAGATCAAATAATTTAGCTTAGTACAAATGAAGGCTCTACAGTGTGTGTGACAGACCTTTTACTCTTTCCCATATGTTGTTTTCCATCATCATAAGTTTAGGAAGATCATGTGATGTGTAAGTTTCCCTCTTGAACAGAATGTGAATAAAGTGTCAGCAAGGACTCATCTCTGTTGATAAGAATGTGCATACATACTGTACCATATGATGATAAACTGCAGCTTCTCCATTCTCACGTTTGTGTTTCCTACACAGACACACACTTCTCTAAGTCTTGCACATACAGCATTTCAAGAAAGTATTCTGAGGAGTTTTAAGACAAGTGTAACACAGTGATTCCCATGAGAATGGTTCATAGCTCATATGGAACATTATGTTCAGTTTTAAAAATAAAAGTTCAGTGGAATGTAAAACAGTGACATCCTTTTCCCCTCTTACTGACTGCAGTTTTTGAGTGAAATGTGGAAAAATGTGGTATTATTCAGCCACATAAGTATTTAATTGCAGTCAAGGTAGAACTACCTTGGTGGTAACAATCAAAATTCATGTGGAAACATTTGGAGAAACTTATTTATTGGTTCAGATTGTCTGATTTGATGGATAGTTATGGAGATGAACAAATAAGAGCCTATGAAAAGAATTCTACTCTTTATATAGTGATTGTGAACAAAATACTATGGACCTCACTTAACCTAATAAAAGTTTTAGTGGATGTATAATGTAACTTGCATAGAGTTGCATGTGAATCATATTAGTCACTGTTCTGTGTTGTATTGTTCTGCAGAACACAAACAGGATGACAAAATCACCACAGTGTTCAATTCTGTTACCTTGAGAACCTTATTACAGTATATTGTTGCCCACTTTTTGTGGCAAAAACATAATTGTATTTCATAGACTGTTATACTGGAAAAGATTTACTTTGATTTTTGTGTCTCTTGCAGTTTCTATACTATGTACCCCCATCACTATGGAATAAAGTGTCAGTTGTACAATGAATTGTGGTTGTCTTATTTTGAGACTGACAGCATTTTTTTGCGATTTAGTCTGTATTTCTCTCATGCTACATTTTGATTTCAAATGTTGCTTTATTTCAAATCTTAAAGGTTATTACAGGTTTAGAAATAAAACCAATAGTAGACATGTCTGTACTAAAATGATTAAGAAGAAATTCATGGTTTAAGGTTAACATTTAAAAAATGTGTGTATAAAAGTGATAGTCTTAATATTCCGGATACAGTGATTGCTCTTAAACCTTTTGATTGTCTTGGATAACTAAGTAATGAGTAATTGCAGGATTCCCTAGATGGTCCCTATTCTATATTAAGTATAGGGAATATTCGTAAAACAGAGGTAAAGTTTATCTAAGGCAAAATTAGAAAGTTTTAAGAGTGACCCCTGTGTGCATTCCTTCAGTTAGCCTTCTCTCTTCTCTTTCCTACTCATTAGATCAAGATAGCAGATTGCAGTGTTAATGATGACACTTCTCTGTTACCTGGGCATTGGTTTCTGGTATGTTGTGGCTGGGTCCTTTTCTCAGAGAGACGGAAAGTTTTATTCCGAAGCTGAGTGTTCATGTCTAGGCTTGTTGTATGTACCTGATCTCTGGTGCCCCAGTCCCTGCTGTACCATTCTGCACTGATATCTCAGGATGACTGAAATATATTTGATCCATGCAAAGCGACAGTTCTAACAGTTACTTGTGGTTTAACTGAATATATGCAAATATGTGCACAGAAGTGCAGTGCCATCTAGTGGCAATGACCCCTGCATGAAAATCTAGACTAGTTTTAATTGTCCAAAGCTCAAAAATATTGCTGCTGGGAACAGTATTGTAGCAAAACAGCCGTATCACTTCCAGGCTGCATGACTTGACTAGTAATGGAACAGCTTTTAGCATATCATAGTCTAGGATTCCACACCTCATTGGGGGGGGGGGGGGGTCGGGGGCAGGGGGAGAGGACTACTCTGGCTCTGAAAGGAAGGTTAGTTGGCCCCGGAAGTCCTAGTCCTAGTCTAAACATAGTTGTTTTTTTTCTCCCTCCCTCGTGCGCTGCCTTGAGGCTAACCAGCACTGCACGGGCAAACCACCCTCAGTTCCTTTTCAACTGCCCCTCGCCTGAGATGGAGCGAATAGCAGTCCGCTTTTCTCTTTTTCCTCAGATTGATACAGTTCAGTTTTTCTGAGCTCCTATTACAATTTCCATTCACTTTCTTTTTAGCTTTATATGGTTTCCATTCATTTTTTTTAAAGGGGAAAAAACTTCCTTACCCCTGTTTTTCCCCCTTTCCAGGGATTGCCCCCAGTAAGGGGCATGCCAGCTCCCCCAGCTTCAAATGGTGCCTCTCCTGCAGGGAGGCAATACCAGTTATGGACAGACAGTGCTCCTACATTGTGAGCCTTGCAGAGGTTCACATCCCACACAAGTGCACCTTCTGCCAGCAATTGACGGCTAACTCCTGAAAGAACCGGGAGTTAAAGTTGAAGCTCCTCCTCATTACTCCTGGGGGGATTCTGTGCCAAAAAATTAAAAAATCTGCACCAAAAAATTAAAAATTCTACACACAATATTTGAGAATTCTGCATATTTTGTCAAAATAACAATATAAACATGCCAGTTTCAATTATTTTGGTAATTTATTTCAAAATATCTGTCAGCCAGTATGTCTGTAACAATACACACTTTACAAAAAAAAAAAAAATTCTGGTAATTTTTTTTTTTTGACAAATAGATTCCTTACTAGGCATATTAATACAGAACTTTGTGTAATTCATTTAAATTACAATACAGAACTGTATTTCCTGCACCTGTCAGAAGCAGTGCAAAGGCTTGGGGGAGTCAGGGGTAACAGAGGAGCTGAGGGAGAGGGAAGGAGCCTGGGAGTGAACCTGGAGGGTATTGGGGGCATGGGGGAGAAGGTTTTTGGAGGCGGGGGTGGGATTGTTAGGGTTCTATAGCCCCAAAGCACAGCAGGTCATCTATTTCCTGTCTGAAGTCTCTTGTGAGAAGAGTCCCTGAAGAGGGACAGGGACGGTGGGGAGGAAAATGAAGTGGATAGAGTACCCATTGGAAATGATCTTCAAGACCCATCTGTCAGAAGTTGTCTTCCCAAATATGGAGGAAAAGAGCAAGGCAACATCCAAAGGGATGTGGAAGATCTGCAGGTTGTAGCTGATGTGCACCTCAGATGCAAGGCTTTTATTCCTAATATTTCCTGATTCTCTCCTCCCACTCACCCCCCCCCCCCCCCAAAAGGAGGTTGGACCCATACTCGATGTAAGAACATTAAACAAATATGTGAAGGCACAAAATATCAAGATGGTGTCACTAGCAGTGATTATTCCATCTCTAGAGCAGGGAGATTGGTTCTTAGCCCTTGACCTCCAGTAACCCTACTACCATATATCAATCCAGCCATCCCACAAATGATTCTTCAGATTTACCTTGGGTACAGGACTATTACCAGTACAGTACAGTTCAGCATCTCATCTGCACCCAGAGTATTCACCAAGGTCTTCTCTGTAGTAGCAGCTCAACTATGTACTTTGAGGATCATGATTTACCCATACTTGGATGACTGTCTCCCCAGAGCTTGCTCCTTCAACGTCTTACAGGCTACCCAATGGACATATTCACGCAACTGGGTTTGCAATTCAACACCCAGAATTAACAGGGAGGCTATACTACACACGTTTGATGTTAGGAGAGCTTTGGTTTTTTTATTTGGACAGGACAAATCTCCTAAACTCTTCCTCTAGTTGTGGACAGGTCAAAAGGCACAGGGATGAACTCAAAGATTTTCCAAATGGGTCTCGAACTGTATAAACTATTGCTATTATGCTCGTAATTTGCTGCCTCCATCTGGAATCCATACACATTCCACGGGATCAGTTTCCACCTCTGTCACCTTCCTTAAAAATGTTCCCATCCCACTTGGGTGTCTGCTCATACTTTCACAGAACACTATGCGATTACTAGAGACTCTGCTTCCAATGCCATCTTTGGCTCTATGGTAGTGTCATCCATAACAGACTTGACTCTGAAGCCCCAGTCCTCCATTGGGGATACTGTTCAGGAGTCACCTACAGTGGAGCACCCATAGGGACACTACTCAAAGAAGAAGAGGAAGCTACTCACCTTGTGCAGTAACAATGGTTCTTCGAGTTGTGTACCCCTGTGGGTGCTCCACGACCCACCCACCTCCCCTCTACTTCAGAGTTCTCAATAGGGGCTCGGTGATGGAGAAGAAACGGAGGGTGGTTCGTGCACGGAGCGCTAGTTAGTCTTGAGGCAGAGCATGAGGCAGGAAGAGCGCATGTGTGGATCAAACAGACACGATCTAAAATCTCTGATCAGAGGTGCAGGGACGCAGTCACACCTACAGTGGAGCACCCATAGCGGGACACATCTCAAAGAACCATTGTTACTGCATGAGGTGAGTTACTTCCTCTTTTTGTTAGGAATGTGATTTTTTATATTAATATAGTCAAATCAGTACAACCCCATACATGGACACAGTTTAATTGGTATAACCAGCTTTTATAATTGTGTCCACTCAGGGGGGTTGTACTGATTTAATTATATTGGTTTCTAAATTGAGAGTTAGGTACAGTTCTGGTAATCCTTTAAGTGCCACACTAGGAAGCATTGTCCACATGCTGTAGAAAAATGCTGAAAGCACAGCTAAAACAAAAGGAGGGAACTGCAAGTAACCAAAGAGCTGCTGTTGTTTTTTTAGGCAGGTATATACTGCACTCAGGGTACATAAGCTTACTGTTTTCCTTTGACACTATAAATACAACCTATCAAAAATGTAATGTCTGTCTCAGTGTCCCTGATCACCACCCCAGAGAGCCACACCTTCGTAACTTGCTTATCTCAGTGGAAGTTAGGAGCCTAAATACCTTTGAGGATCAGGGTCTTAAAGTCTAATTACTGAGGCTCTGGATCTGGACCTTACCGCTACAGTGAGTAGTGTGCAGGCCCTTAGCAAGCAGTTTTTGCAGCTCTTTCAGTACAATTCTGAAATGTATACTACATATAGTATATAGTTTTTGTGCACATGCATAAACACACAAAAAATCACTAAAATGTCTAAATTCTTCCTTCCCTACTCCTTTGGAGGTGTGGGGATGTGAATTTACTCACTTAAAGGCTGTGATAACTTCAGTCTCAATATTCTCTAGACCAGTGGCTCTCAACCAGTGGTCTGGGGCCCTCTAGCAGGTTTCACAAATAGGGCCAGCATTAGACTTGCTAGGGCCCTGGGCAGAAAGCCAAAGCCCCACCGCATGGGGCTGAAGCCCAGGTCCCTGAGCCTGCCACCCAGGGCTGAAGCTGAAGCCTGAACAATGTAGCTTTGTGGGGGCCCCAGGCAATTGCCCTGCTTGCTACCCCGTAATGCCGGCCCTGGCTTTTATATGCAGAAAACTAGTTATTGTGACACAGGTGGGCCATGGAGTTTTTATAGCATGGGATGGGGGGAGGGCTCAGAAAGAAAAAGGTTGAGAACTTCTGCTCTAGACTGAACTGGTCCCAATTACTTTCTTTATTTGAGGTCCAAACTGGAAGCACACCTTTTGTCTTCCAGCTGCCTTGACCATTAATTCCAGAACTCTTGTTTATAGGCAAAATTTACTAGAATAGCCTTTTGTGAAATATCTATCTTTTCTCTGATTACTGAAGTTCATACAGTTCACTTCATCACATACCAGACTACATAACTCCAGAATCCAGAGATCTGAATCTCATCCAGAAAGCTCAAGGTTTAGAATGGCATCTTTGTCCCCAGGCTGACTTGTTAATAGATGTCAAACAACCTGGATTTAAAACTTTTTGATTAAAATAATTGTGCATAACAGCAAAGGCTACAGCATGGTTAATTTTTCAAGGAAAGCTACACAATATATGCACATGTTATAAAGGAAGGATGGGCTTATGATTCAACCACAGGACTGGGAGTCAGGAGTTCTGGGGACCTAACTCCAACTCAGACATTGAGTGACCATGGGCAACTCCCTTAAGCATGCAGAGCTTGGGTGCTCTGCAAACGAAGCCATTTATTTAGGTGCCTAATGTGGATTTAGATACCTACATTTGAAGATTTTGGCCTTACCCTCCCTCTGCCTCAGCTCCCTAATCAGTAAAATGTGCTAAATAACATTTGCCAACATCACATTTGTGATGTTTAATCATTAACGTTTGCACAGAGCTTTGAGATCTTCTTTTTGAAGGCACCACAGCAGTGTAAAATATTTCAGAGTTTGAAATAGTGGCCATGGAGGGGCTCCTGATGAGTTTCCTACTCAAAGCTCTATTACATGGGCTGTTGCATAAGAGTCGTGAATTTCATCCTTGTGTTTTTAAACACCCCAGGGCAGGAACTTTGCCTTCCTACATATTTATTGGTCACCACACACACCTACAGTAATATATAAATAATAAAACATCTTTTCAGTTTTCAATTTGTTTTTATAATTTCTGTGGTGTCTTGAGATTTGTTTTCAGGTACTAAAATCAGTTAAGCCTGATGCATTTTGCTACAAAATAAATGAAACAAGTTGTTAAATGGAAACAGTCTGTTACTAGAAAAATAATGCAAAGTATTACATAATTAAATAAGGTGCTTCTAGGATAGTCTGTTGCAAAATGTTATAAAAAGCTGGTAGTTTCCTGTATTATAATAGTAATAAGTAATGTTTATTGCTTCTCCTTCGTAGATTCTTTATTTACCTACCAGACATGAAAAAGTCTTCAAAACTGTCATTGTCTTAACACTTTTATTAATAAACATTTTTCATCTGTAATTTGTCTACAGTAGATATTCTTTACATTTTCTACCATTGCACTACAATTCGTGCAGCACAACTAATGGTAGCAACGATGCTGATGTAGACAGGCTGCTGCTGATTGCCAGTGCTTTAACCATCGTGTGATTTAGACTTGCTCTGAGCAAAGTTAGGAAACATAGTGGTTAAAATGCCAGCTGATCTATGCTAGCATTTCCAGTGGTGCAGAGGCAACACTGGAATCTAATGCAAAATGATTGTGTAGAAAGAGCCCAAGTGTGAGACAATAGTGACCTCTACTGGCCACTTCCTTCACTAAAAAGCCATCATTATGTACCTGCACGCACTTCCAAAAGAAACTGTGTAACCTATTGCATCCAAATCTGAAACATTTCTTTAGACCTATAAAAGCTACCATTAAAGTACTGAAACAAAACATATACATCAAATTTTCTATAAAATTAAATTACTTCCTATAGCTCTCTGGATCTCTCTCCCAGTTTCTTTCTCAATTCTCCACTTTTCATTCTGTAGCCAATTTTCTTCAGTATCCATATTTTCCCCCGACTAGCTCCTCGGTATTATTTTCTTTCCATATTTTTTCTCCATCATCCTCCTTCTTGAAGGTGTTTTTCTAATCTGATTTGGCTTTTGTTCCCTTATCTAACTTTACTTTCAGTGTTTTCTCTCTCCCTCTCTGTCATGCTTGTTACCCGTCATTATGATCTCCATTTAATTTCTATACCTCTACTCCTGTAATGGTGTGTGATGATCTGGGGAACTCTATGCACATATTATGAATTCTGATACTGATATAATGTTATTAACCTGTTGCTATTAAAATTGCTGTATCTTGAATGTCCCTCTATGTGTATCCACCATTGATGAAAAGCCTTTCAGTATGTCCCTCCCAGACCAGGTACAATGGTGGATCATGAGAACTCTTCAACCACTTATTCAGAGTGAAGCACATTTGAACAATGGGACTAGAAGAAGATGCTGCATGCTCTTGTCTGAAGGCAGGGGGAAAGTGCAGAGATTGAAAATTCCCCAAGCAGGATAAAGAGAGAGAGGTAACAAAGCAGGAGGTAATGAAAGGACTGTGGGGGAAGACTCGAACAGTGGAAATTTTGGGTAGGACAGAGGAAGGAAAGGGACAAACTGGCCAAGGGCACAGAAGAGAGACGTGGGTGAGGTAGTATCTTTCACTGGACCAACTTCTGTTGGTGAGCGAGACAAGCTTTTGCACTTATACAGAGCTCTTCTTCAGATTCAGGCAGAGTATTCTGGAAGATTGGCATGTAACAGGGAATGTATAAGCATCTCCTTTTAAGTGTAAGAATGAGAACTGAGCTTATCAAGCCATTAAAGGAGTGGAGTTTGGAACCAGGAATCCATTTTCCCTACAAAAGATGTGTGCTTCTTAGATTCATTACAATATCTGACTCTCCCAACCACACCTTGAGGCACGTCTACACGTGCAAAGTTACAGCCCCGGCAGTTAGTGCCACTCAAAGAGTGCTGAAGGAAAACCGCTGTTGTGTGTTCACACTGACAGCTGCCTGCGCAATAGCATGTTCATACTTGTAGCACTATTCGAAGCGGTGCACTCTGGGCAGCTATCCCACAGAGCACCTCTTTCTCTTTTGTTGCTAAGACTTGTGGGAAGGCGGAAGGTGACGTGGGGCATCCTGGGTCCTGTCTCAATGCCCTGTGATGCATTGCTTTGCACCCCAGCAATCCCTGTGCTTCCATCCGCATTTGGCACCATCTTTCAATGATTTGTGCGCCCTGTCCTGCCTATTTTGGGCTGCAGGAACGGATCCCGAGCTGTTGACCAGTATGCTGCTCACACTGACCAACATGTCACAAGTGACAGTGGAGTTATTCCTTAAACTAGAAGGTCAACAGGAGTGCGATGTTGGGGTAGCTATGACATGAGATTGCCTATGGCATTCACAGAGGTGCTGACCACAGTGGAACGCCACTTTTGGGCTCAGGAAACAAGCACTGAGTGGTGGGATCACGTCGTGATGCATGCCTGGGATGATGAGCAGCGGCTGCAGAACTTTGGCATGAGGAAAGCCACATTCATGGGACTGTGTGATGAGCTCACTCCAGCCCTGCAGCGCAAGGACATGAGAATGAGAGCTGCCCTGCTGTTGGAGAAGTGCGTGGCAATTGCACTGTGGAAGCTGGCTACTCCAGACTGGTACTGATCGGTTGCTAACCAGTTCAAAGTGGGAAAGTTGACCGTTGGAGTCATGTTGAGGAAGCGTGCAGGGCCATTAATCGCACCCAAAAGACAGTGACATTGTGGATGGCTTTGCACAAATGAGCTTCCCTAACTGTGGAGGGGTGATCGATGGCACACACATTCCAATTCTGGCACCAGACCACATAGCCACCGAGTACATTAATCGCAAGGGGTATTTCTCAATGGTTCTCCAGGTGCTTGTGGATCACCATGGGCGTTTCACAGACATGAACACAGGCTGGTCTGGAAAGGTGCATGACACATGCATCTTTCGGAACACTGGCCTGTTCAGGAAGCTGCAAGCAGGGACTTTCTTCCCAGACCAGAAGATCACTGTAGGGGAAGTTGAAATGCCCCTTGTGATCCTGGGAGACCCCACCTACCCCTTAATGCTGTGGCTCATGAAGCCATACACGGGGCAACTTGACAGCAGCAAGGAGCGGTTCAACAACAGGCTGAGCAAGTGCAGCATGATTGTAGAGTGTGCATTTGGCCATTTAAAAGCCCGCTGGCGATGCCTATATGGGAAGCTGGACATGGCAGATGACAATGTTCCTATGCTTATAGCCACGTGCTGTATGCACCATAATATTTGTGAAGGGAAGGGTGAAAGCTTCACTCAGGGCTGGACTGCAGAGGCTCAGTGCCTGGAGGCTAAGTTTGAACAGCCAGAGACCAGGGCTATTACAGGGATGCAGTGTGGGGCCACACGGATCAGGGATGCTTTGAGGCACCAATTTGAAGCTGAAAGACACTAATATTGGTTGCTATGCTCAGGAGTGCAGTGCTTGTAATGCTAGGAGGTGATTAGTGCACATGATGCAAAAAGGGACCTTAACATAGTTGTATGTTGCTTTGCGGTGCTCTTTTTGCTTTCACTTAATAGAATAAAGACTGCTTTCAAACAAACTAACTCTGCCAGAGTCCTGAACAAATTAAGATGGTTGCTGTCTCAGAATGTCTGCATCAGTGCACAAGAGATCTCACTGGGTTCTTCTTTTTCCCGTGATGTGGTAATGTAGTACAGCCTGTTTCGCTGGCTCTGCTAAAAGGAATCTGAATCAAGTTTAACAGTTCTCGTCCCACAAGGCAGGGAGCTATTATTCAAAACTATTCTGGGCTGCAGCCAAATTCCCCTCCCCTCCTTTCATTTGCACACGAGGAAATGCTACATCCCCCATCAGCGGCCAGAGACACTAAAGGTGAAACTTGGAAGCCGGCATCTCACGTTCCGCCCGCAGCTTCCCGCCGCGCCGCGACCTTGCAGCGCAGGGCGGGGCTGCGGCCATGAAGATGTAAACAGCCGCTGGAGTTGCCAGGCCACGGGCCAGGAAGGGGCCTCGTCCGCAATGGACGGAGCGGAGCAGCGTCCCCCTCGCGGCGTTACTTCCCCTCTCCCAAGCCCGGGCGCCGCCCAGGCACGGCGGGCGAGAAGGGGAAATGGAGACCGCAGAAGGAAACTCTCACCGAGCCAGGCGTCGCCGCGAAACGCTTCGCTGCCCAGCCGCGCCGTGCAGCTCCCCGGCCCCGCAAGGGCCCCGCGGCAGGGACTCGCGGTGCACGGCGCGGGATGAAGAAGCGCGGCAAGCCGGGGGCTGCTGGGGGAGAAGGATGCGGGCGTGGCGAGGCAGTGAAAGGCGGGGGGGAGGGGCAGAGGGCTTTGGCACGTGCTACAGGCTGAGGAGCCGATGGGGGGCGGTTCTAGAGCGAGGCCACGCAGGGCTGTCTGAAGGGCAGGCTCGGGGAGAGGAAGCAGAGGGGCGGGCTCGGGGGCGGGGCGACGGGCTGCGGGCGCCCTGAGGCGTACATTGGATCGCAGGCAGCGCGCGTCGCCGGTGGGCGGGGCTGTTCTGCGAGTAAGCGGGGCTTCCCACGGCGCGCGCGCTGTGGCGGCGGTGGGCGGGGTCTTGCGGAGCCGGAAGCGCTGTCGTTACTCTTGCGCTGGGAGCCGCGGCGCGGAGCTTCCGCCATGGAGGGGCCCGGGCCTGGGCTCGCCGCGCGGCCGCTCACCGAGGATGAAATGGCGGAGGTGAAGAAGGAAGTAAGTGAGGCTGAGCTGGGGTCACGCGGGGCGGGGAGGAGGATACTAGTAGACCGGGGCTGGGGCGGTCCTCGTCCCCTGCCGCCGGCCGGCTGGAGAGGCACGCACAGCCCGTGCAGCCGCCCTTCCCGTATCGCTGGGGGGCCGGGACACGCGCCGGGAAATCCCCCCACCCCCCTCCGGCCCCCGCCGCTGGGGCGGGGCTAGGCGCGCGCTGTCACTGACTCAGGGGGAGGCCCGGGGGCCGTTGGCTCGGTTTGCCGGTGTCTAGCGGAGACCCCCTGGAAGTGCCGCCCCCGCCTCGCGGGGCCCACGGAGCCCCCCCGGGAAACGACACGCCCCCTGCGTTCCCCTTCGGTCTGTATCCGGGCGGAGGGCGCGCCGCTGACCGCGAGCTGGGTTCTCCCCTCCCTTGTCCTGGTCACGGGACACACGTAGGGGCCCTGAAACAAATAGTGCTCCTTCGGGCAGGATGTAGCGTGCAGCTCTGTTCTTGTTTAACATTTACACTGTAGAAAGGATGAGAGGCCACCCAGGTTGGGGCTGTTTGTGGTGGAAAGCTTAACAAAACTCCATGGCTTCATTTTGAAGGATCCAAAAGGCTTTAAGCAATAAGGCTGAAATTATTTTTAAATTGTATAGTTTGGAGCCAAATGCATGCCTGTTTGTGTTTTGTTTGTTAACTGTTTTAATGTCTCAACTTGATGTTTGTGGGGTCAAAATAACATGAGGTGTGGTGGTCTCCTGATCATCCAATACCTGGAAAATGGAATTGACTGCAGAAACCCAGATCTTACATTATTTTGACCCAGGGCCTTAACCAGGGTGAGTGGGGCAGCCCTCCAGGGCGCAAAGCTGAAGGGGTAGAAAAATGGGGCCACAAGTGGTGCATGGGGTGGGGGTACACAGGGTTATGTTCCCCCTCCCCTTATTTTTTTGTTGTTGTGTGTCCCCCAAATCCCAGACAGGCTGGGTGGCCCACTGAGGTGAGTCAGGGGGGTGGAGGTGGTGCACCCTCCCTGAGCCCTGCCATGCACGGCTGGCCCAAGCCACCTGGTGTCACCAGCCACCTGGTGTCACCACCCAGTGTTCCTCCCTAGGGCGGTTTGGGGCACACTCCACAGTTTGAAAACCTCTGTGGGGTGATCACATGCCTTCCTCCCTCCCTGAACCTTTAAATTGGGTCCCCCACACACTATCAACGAACAGTTAAGTGCTACCCCTGAATGGGGTGGGAAAATTATGGGGGAGGGAGAAGTATTGTAAGAGGTGCAAATATGCTTGCTTGCCCCGAGTGCTAAAATGCGTATTTAGGAGGTCAAAGCAGAGCCATAAGTGACTCCAAGGCATAAAAAAGTTAGTGGAAAAGACACACAAGGGATTAACAAAATATTGATATTCTAAGCTTTATTTTTGGTTCCTGTGGTACCTACCTACATTGGCTGAACAAAAACTATCAGCTTCCAGCAGGCAATATTATTTATTTACTGCTTATTCTCCAACACTATGGATGTTTCATTAATATACTTATAGATGGTTGGTGTCTCCATTCCAGCAGCATGGGGAAGGTCAAAGGTGGTGGGGGAAACCACTGCTTAATCTCTTTCAGGGTTCAGGTCACTTCACAGCTGCCATCTCTAAAACAGGAAGAAAGAAGCAGTCTCTAAAATGAATGAAGAGAAATAAATGTTACGGGAGTCACAGTTAAGAGCTCTGTTACATTAGTGCGGGAGGGAGAAAATAACTTGTGCCAATCCTGTAAACAAATACGCACATGCATAAAGTTAAGCATGTGAGTGTGTCCGCAGCATCAGAGCCCTAGATGATGGAAGATACGCTAGTGTATAATAGATGTGAGGACCCAGACCATTTATTTTGTTGTAATATTTGAATCATATGAGGTGTACAACATAGCATTGTACGTCAAACAATGTTACAGGGTACAGAGATGTTGAGAAAAGTGGAATGGAGATATCCAGCCTATCAAGATTAAGACAATTTGGCCACAAACTTTAAAAGCAAGAGGAGAAATTTTGTGTGAGACTCAGAAAATTAGGCCCAAGCAAAGATAAGATTTGATAGTTTTCCAGGATGAAAAATACATTTCTGTACTATGTAATCTAATTCTAGGCTAGACTGCAAAAACAGCCACTAGACTGGATTACTTCATGAAGCACAGAAGTAAGTTTGGACAGTGAAGTTACTGGTTCATTAATGATTTTTGGCAAAACCTGATGTAACTTGTGATTGGGGTCTTGCCCATTAATTTATTTCCGTTTTCATACACAGTGATTTCTAACATCTGTTTTGCATGTTGGTGTTACTGCTCCTTGTTGAAATTTGTTTTACTGAATCTCTGAGACTTACTGGATTGATTTTTCTTTGGTGGTAGTTTCAGTTATCCCACTTTCATCATTAGATGCTTTTTGTTAATTCAGTGGAGCATGTCTGTTTGACTTTGGTTTTGGTTTCTTAATAGTTGTTTTCACTGCTTATGTCATTTACCTGAAGTGCTTTGTCAGAATTTGTGGCACATAGTTTTTCATGTTCTTGCTTGCTGTTAAAGAACCACAAGAGTGAATAATAAATTTGATAGTTAACATCTGGTTATTTAAAATTCTAAAACCCCCTTCATCAATAAATATATTCTGATTTGAATGTAATACTTAATCTTTCAAATTTGTTATTGTGACAGCTATGCTTATTTAACAACATTGTTTTTGCAAAACGGAAAACTGCACGTATGCCACTTCAGAAACTAAGCAGAGTTGGGACAGGTCAGTGCTTGGATCAGAGACTTGTAGAGAAACATAGGCTGCAGGGAGTAATGTGAGTCAGTAAAATACATTATTCTGAGTTGGTAGTGAACCAGCGTCCCAGTTTGATGATGGGCCTGGGGAGGTGCTCTTTTAGATGAGTTGTAAAATGGAGGTGTAGACTGCTTGTGATCACTAGAATTGCCTAGAAGCAAGAATGTTAATTTTGGTGCCAGTTTGGTGCCAAATGCCAGTTTACCTACATTTTTCCCTGTGGTTTTTGTTATGTTTTTCTTATGTTCTTAACAGTTAAACATTTGCTGCATGTCACACTGGTGATAGCTGCATTTGAATGTGAAAACTGAATTAGTATAGTTATTAAAGTTTGGTTTTTTAAAATCCATCTGGATGAATCAGTATAACAAATATCTGTTTAACAAATAAGAAGCATCTGGCACTAACCACTATTGGAAGACAGGATGCTGGGCTAGATGGACCACTGGTCTCAGACATTGTGGCCATTCTTATGTTATGTTCTAATATAAGATCATTATTGATATTCTCTCATGCATTTGTTTTAATACTATAGAAAACAGACTGTCTCAAATATTAACTTCTTCCCAAACACACACTGTCAAAATGAAGTTAAGGTTGAGATTACTTAATAATTTGGGGTAAAATACATTGCAGGGATATTGAAATTATCCTAAAAACATGTTAAACCAGGAAATTCAGAGTTAAAATTAAACTGAAAAGAAATCTAAATGTTAAGGTATGAAAATGTATAGTTGGGGCACCCAAACAACTTTAACTCTGTCCTTTAGAGAAACCATCCAAAAAACATGTTTATGGTCTCGGTATTTGATGTCTCAAATTACACTGTTTTTTTTTTTTTTTTGAAAGACTCACTCATTAGATTCTTTCTTTCCCTCTCATTCAAAATGGCCATTGCCTCTCACTGTCCTTTAGACAGCTCCATTCAAATTTTCACTTTTTTTTACTGCAACTACACATTGAGCAAACAAGATGTTAGGATACATAAGGAAAGAGATGGACAATAATACTGAAAACATAATGCCTTTATATAAATCAGTGGTGCAGCCTCACCTGGAATAGCGTGTGCAGTTACCCAACCTCAAAAAGGATATTACAAAACAGGATGGGGTTTAGAGAAGAGCATTGAGACTGATCAAAGGCCTCGAAAAACTTATTAGAAGAGAAATTGAAAAGATTGGAATGGTTTATTTTAGAAGAGATATTAATAAGAGGAGACATGATAAAAGTACATAAAATTTTTGGTAAATTGGGAGCTTCCATTCTCCTTGTCTCAAAACCCAAGAACAAGGAAACATTCAATTAAATTAAAAGGTGGGGAATTCAAAATCAATAAGAGGAAACAGCATGGAAAAAGTATGTGTGATTAAGCTGTGGAAAGCGTTGCCACAGGAAGTCATGGAGGCCAGGAACTTTTCAAGACTGAAAAAGAACAGCAATGAACCACTCCGTGGAAGACATTTTTCTCAGTCCCAAAGTTTCCTCTTATTCTAAACTCTCAGTATGGCCAGCATACCTCTTAAGGCACAATTAATTTTACCTCAAAAGAGAAATTTTAGTGTGACAGATATAGCAGTTTCCTGCAGTATCCTTGGATGACTTCATTGTATTAAGTTTAGCATTATTGTGGGCTTGGAAACTCCCAAGTCTCTCATCTCAGGAGAGATGTGACAGATGTGACACTTGGGAGTTCAAAAGACTATATTCAAAGTGTGCCAGACACTTTGGACTTTTGGATCAATAAGTGTTAAGTGGTTTTCCTGGAGAATCTCTAGGGAGAGGTTAATGCAGATTACCCAACGCTGGTTATGGTATGCCCTGAGAAGAGTGTTGTCTGCTGATTACTTGTTACCAAGTAAGGTAACAAGGCCAAGATCAAAGGCCTATATAAAGCAACAGCTGACCTGCCCAGTTTGTGTTCAAGTTCTGGGTCTAAGAGGGATGAATTTGTAACCACAGGGAAAACCCAGTTGTGGGTTTTGAAAGACTAAAACCTACCGGAGCCCTACATTGGGGGGAAGGGAGAAGATGGTGGGAAACAGGGTGACTGATGGCAAGCTTTTTAGCATGTGTGTAGGTTCTTTTATTGTTTTAGTATGTTTTCTCTGTCCTGCTTTTACCTTAAAAATAAATATGCTTGCTTGGAAGGACTGTGTGATAACTTATAATCATGGGCAATACACAGAACATAGCCCTCAGAGAGAAAGCAAAGTGCTGGCAATGATCTTTTTAGGTGGTCTGGCTTGCGGGAGTATCACATTGTAAGGCAGGGAGTTGTGCAGCCTTAGGATCTCCAGTCAGGAAAGAGTGAGACACAGGATTCCACTCAAGAGAAGTGACATCTGGAAAATGTCTAAAGTGGGTGCCCTTGGTGGACTATGAAGGGGGAATACATTTGCAGTTGCCCTGAAACTGTGACACCTAGCATTTCCCTTCCACCCCCAAACCTTAGAATTATCTAGAACAATTATAAGTAAATTTTCCAGCATACACATTCAACATTACTACAAAGGTTTACATGATATCGTTCCTTGCCATTGTATACAAATCTCATGGGATATATGTTGCCAAAATAAAAAATTTTTTTAGTAGCATTGGTGTTCCTTGTGGTGTTGTGCTGTCCCTAGCTGCGGGCATCTGCCAATAAGTTGAAAGCAAATGATATAAGATACATTTCTGAATATTTATTAAAAAATTATGATTTTCCTGTGGTCTCTTGTGCGGTGCTATTCTTAGTTGCTCTATTTCCTGTACTTTCTTCCCTTTCAGATACTACATTGATGGGGCCCATATAAGCACCTAGATGAAGGTAGATAATATCTTGGCGTACTTGTACACTTATTTTAATTAAACACACTCCTTCCTTCTGATCTAGTACTGAATTATTATGCACCTGTGAATGAATTCTTTCAGCTGCATGGTTCCTTTTCTTACCTAGTTAACATTAGAACAACTTCGTAACACCTGATTCTTCCTGATTCCTTTATTACACCCCAGGGAAGCTGATGAGAGGGGCTAATACTTTGCAACCAGCAAGGCTAGAAGTTTTTTGGTTTTTTGAAGAAGGACCTCCCCCAATGCCTGTTAATCAAGAGTTCTCTTAGTGTTTTTAGCATCATCATAAAATGTTGGCTGCCTTGTTTTCAGCAGGTTGTCCTAAACTAGGCCATTCACTTGTCTAGAGCCTTAGGCTCAGTTTGTGAGAGCCTGAGGCTCAATTTTTTTTTAAAGTCCTTCAAACAGGACCCAGTTCATGTGCTGTTAACCAGAATATTGCTGCCAGCACCACTACTATCAATGGAAACTGATTTCCTTTTGTAAGAAAGTCTCTAACTTTTAGCAAATATCTTTTGTTCCCTTCTGTCTCTTCAAATCCCTGTCCTACTCCAAATTCCCCTCATGGTCTAGTGCAGTGGTTCTCAAACTTTTTTTTCCGTGGACCACTTGAAAATTGCTGAGGGTCTCGGTGGACCACTTAATGATTTTTCCAAATGTTGTTTGTACTGTTAGCTAACTATTGTAAAGTGCTTTAGATAAAAGCGCTATATAAAAAAACTTAATAATTAACATATTTTTGTTCTACAGATAAAAGCACACAACTCATATTAAAATATCTGTAGTCTTATCTTTCTAATGCGATGGATGTGCCCTCTCCCTCCCGCCACTGCAGCCCCCAAGCTGGGGCTGGGAAGGAGTGGGGTCTCTCCCCTGCCACAGAGCTGAGGCTGGGAAGGAGGGCTGTCTCTCTCCAGCAGCCGCAGTCTTGGAGCTGGGGAAAGTCACCTCTTTCTCTGCCCGCCTCAGCCCTGCACGTCCCAAAGTCCCCCCCCGCCCCCTTCTCACCCAACTGCGCCATCCCACCTACCCCTTACTCCCTCCCTCCCCCTCCCCCCCCCCCCCCCCCAGGCCACCACCTCACCTTACATATGCATCTTCTCCAGGGTCCAGGCACGTAATTAGTGGAGCCATGCCTGCATGACTCCACTAATTAAGTGGGTGGCCCTTCAGTCTGTTGTGTGTGGCCACCCAGGCGCGCATCTTAGAAGAAAATATCCACGGACCACCTGAATGGAGCTCGTGGACCACTGGTGGTCTGCGGACCACAGTTTGAGAACCTCTGGTCTAGTGTGCCTTAGTTTCTCCCTAACTCTTTCCCAGGGCATTTTCACTCTACTTCTGAAAGTACAGCTGAGAAGGTGTTCTGAGGAGGAGTAAAAGCACAGTACAGCTTAGTGAATTTGTCCTTGCTTTTGAAGGATGAATGGTGGTTGGTTTAAAAACCAGTGGTGAAATGAGAGACTGAGACACGTGTCAGAAATGGGACTGGTACTTGAGGGAATGGAGGATTAGAAAACTCTCCAAATTAGAATGTTTTCATTTTTAGTTTCCCCAAAACAATATATTTTAAAATACATTCCATTAACTTTCTATGAAAGAGGGCTTATTTGTATATATCCATTGTGCATGTGATATAATTATATGTAAGAAATGTGGGGTTCTTTTGGTTCAGAACGATTCATTTTTTTAAAAAGCACATTATATATCAGGCATGGTTTTATACCTATAGAGAAATAAGCAGTATCTAAAATTAGATAGTAAATGTAAACATCTTCTATGAAAATATTTTGTCTGCCAATCTGCTCAACATCTGACAGCAATGCAGTTTATCTGTACAGTAAGAAGGGTTATAGTCTAAAAAGTGGCTTTGTAAAATGGCCTTGTGGAGGTTTCATACTTCCTCCCTAACCTCTGTGTTAAACTTTTGCAGGTAAAGTTTGCAGGTAAAAATTTCTTTTTTAACTGCCACATCCACAAACTCACTAGACAAACAGTCAAACTGGGTTATTTCCATCTCATGTATCATCATAGTGCTAGGTTCTGCGAGCCATTCTGTGCAAATTGCATTGTCTTATTATATTGTGTCCCCATATAATACCATTAGCTATAGGTGGCTTTGAATGGGTGTTGCTGATGACAGGGTTCCACAGGTGTCACAGTAGATGTAAATCGGTTTGCAGAACTCTTAATCTCATGCATTCATTCCAGATATAAAAGAACCTAGCATGACCATTAGAGCCCTGTGTGAGTTGGGGGGAGAGGGGCTACAGTTTGCAAGTTTAAAAAAAAAAAAAAATCCGACTGAGATGTTAAATTTGTTTAGTCACTTTTTAGAGTAAACCTGTGCCTCAGGCTCCTCTGTGCTCACTTGGTACTACTGTTCTGTGACAGCATTCTTGTTTTTTGAGACAGCAGGATTCTTCCACATCTACAGTTCTTCTCAGTGTAAAATCCATTACGTTACGTCACAGTTATCAATATGTTCGAAAATAACATTACTAAAACTTTTTCTTTATTCAAGCAATAGCCCACTTATTGTCCTTATTGGTACAGTTTTTTTATCTCAGTCTTGATGACTGACTGACAAAGTTAAACACAGCACTTATTAAAGAACAAATGCATTAAAGTTATCAGCGTATCTGCTTATACGCTTTATTATGTATATAATTAGCACCCTACCAAATTCACACCATGAAAAATGAGTCACAGACCGTGAAATCTGGTCTTTTGTGTGATTTTTTTTTTACCCTATGCTATACAGATTTCACAGGGGAGACCAGCGTTTCTCAAATTGGGGGTCCTGACCCAAAAAGGAGATGCAGCGGGGTCAGAAGCTTATTTTAGGGGGTCACAGTATTGCCACCCTTGTGTGCTGCTTTCAGAGCTGGGTGGCCAGAGAACGACAGCTGTTGGCTGGGTGTTCAGCTCTGAAGGCAGCACACCGCCAGCAGCAGCACAGAATTAAGGGTGGCAATACCATACCTTGCCACCCTTACTTCTGTGCTGCTGCCTTCAGAGCTGGACTGCCGGAGAATGGCAACTGCTGACTGAGGGACCAGCAGCAATGCAGAAGTAAGGGTAGCAATATCACAACCTCCCCTACAATAACCTTGCAACCCCCACATAACCTAAGTTCCCTGTAAGCTGGCCGCGCAGCATCCGTTTTAGCGCCACACATCACCTCCATATTGGTGCACATAACAAAATTCATTCCGCACATGTGTGGGGAAAAATTAGAGGGAACACTGCCTATAACGCTTTTTTGGGTCAGGACCCCTAAAATAACACCATGAAATTTCAGATTTAAATAGCTGAAATCATGAAATTTATGATTTTAAAAATAATGTGACCGTGAAATTGACCAAAATGGACTGAATTTGGTAGGGCTCTCTATATAATGCTATCCCAGACACTATCTCATATAACTACGCTCTGTGCTGTTTTAGCAACAGTAAGCTTTTATAAAGCTGCGATCAATTGCCACATGTAAGCATACTGTGGTCTGTTATGCTTTTTCTCAGCGTGGATTTGATTTAAATCAATTGATTTAAATCATGATTTAATCACTAGTCAGGAAGACTCGATTTAATCATGGATTTCTACATTCTTGTTGGTTGTTATAACCTTACTGCATATTCTTCACAACTCGGAAATGTAGGTTTCATTTTT
The DNA here is from genome assembly GCF_015237465.2 of Chelonia mydas. NCBI lineage: Eukaryota > Metazoa > Chordata > Testudines > Cheloniidae > Chelonia > Chelonia mydas. The sequence goes on from NC_057854.1 coordinate 77,462,498, forward strand.
AGAAGGTACACACTATACATTTTTAAGTGATTTATTTTGAAAACTTTTCAGATTAGTTTTACAACTATATCAGAAAATGAATGATTGTGTGGTTATTTCATTTACCGGAGGTAACTGAAGCAGATATTTATGAAGTCATTGGGAGGCGAACTATTTCCAATTCAAAAGGTTAATCATTAATATTTGGAGGATTTTCTTGTCATGCTGTATTAGGAGGAGAACACCACCAGACAGACATTTAAATTGTTTTATTTAACTAAAACAATGTTATATATTCTGGATTTTTTTCCAACAGAGCAAATACAATATTTTAACAAAACAAGCAAATGAATTTTTGAATTTATTTAAACATTCAAGTTTTTTAAAATTAGGTTTGTTTTTGTTCAAATTGTTTTTAACTAAAATAGTTAAATGAAATATTTGTTTCAAAAAAACAAAAATTAAATTGACTATGTCAGCCAGGTCAACATGAGAAACTTAAAATATTGGCTTCTGCAGCTAACTCAGTCGTCTTCACCTTCATTTTCCTGTTTGTTCATAATCTGGAAAAGAAAAACAAGCTTTCCTGCTTTTTCAGGTCCCAAACGATTTCTCAGTTTGGAATGAATTAGTCCAAAGGAAGAAAATATTCTTTCTACACTGGCAGAAGAAGCTACTGCTGTTAAAAATGAGATTATCACTTCAACAGTCTCTGAATCCAAGTGCTTAAGTGATTTCCACCAGTTCACTGCTGTGACTTTCTTTAAAACATCATCAGCAAACATATATTTCTTCTAATAAATAAAAAACTTAGCTCTGAAGTTTATTATAGTTTGCATTATGGAGGGATGATGGCTAGATGTCTATGTTGTAGCTGGATGTGGCCCCTGGCCATAATTTTCCCACCTCTGCTCTAGACCTTTTGCACACTGCTCAATTTCTCTTTCATACACTTTATCCAGCAATTTGCCTGTGACATCTACTCTGGGGGGTGATCTGTATCCTGATCTTAATGACTGAACCATGTTAATGAAGTGTGGGTTCTCAATCATACGGAAAGGAGAGTTTGCTGCATAAACAAACCGGGCAATTTTTTCATCAATTACCTCTTTGTAATCTGCTGCTTCTTATTACAAGCTTATCTCTGGTTGTTTCTGGATGATGGAGATTTTTTTTCTTTTTGCTACAGGTAATATACTGTGGCTATGACGTATATGATGTGACTGAAACACTATCATTGGCAAATAACTCTGAAACTATAGAAAATTATGGTGGTCTTGAAGGTGGATAGTCTTCAGAATCCAGTATGTTGAGTATGGATTCTCCTAAACAAAATAAGTCAATGCAGTTATTTAATTATTATTACTGTACTGCTCATTTAGTATTACTCATTGCATTCACTGACACTCAGTACTACTTTAAAGGTTAAATTGTAAAAGGAAGATCTGCCTATTTCAGCTATTTATTTTTTTCATTGCAACTGCATCTAAAATGATAGTACCATAGTGTAACAACTATATTTTTTGCTCAAACATGAGAAATCAAGCATAGTCCAGAAGGAAGACAGGCAGTCCTTAAGAAAGAAGTATGAAATAAAAAAGTTTACCAACCTGAAGATCCTGCATGTTCAGACATGTTCCTTTCATCATCTTCAACGCAGCTTCCTCCTGAGAAGGAACATGTCTCATGATGTTTCATTCGGGCAACCAGGCCTTGCATTTCTTTGTTGCACTGTTTGCATTTTGCACACATGCCTCTTACCCACATGTTGAGGAACTTCATTAAAATATTCCCAAACTGGGTCTCTCTTACGGCCTGCTGCCATTACAGGTTTTCCCTTTTAGTAAGAGAATGATATGGTTGATCTCAAATCAATGAAGGCTACACTCAGAAAGACCTCAAGACTTCTGGAATATGCTGCTCAAACAGTTTCACTTTTGTTTCTGCTGCCTGTCCCTCCCTTCATCTCCAGACTACTTCTGCTTGTCCAGATCTATTCCACCCCCAACAATCTTCTATTCGTTGAACTTTTTGAAACTTTTCACTTTTAGAGAGAGGTAAGGGATTGACTCTGTGTACACAGATTTGCAGAGGGACAATAGGGTTGAGGTCTGTTATTTCTCACCTCTATATATATTTACTTATTTTAAAACATTTTTGCTGTTAACAAGCCTGGTCTCTCTGGAGAGACAAATCCACAGTTTGAGAACTGCAAAACTAAGCATCTCTGATGGTATCTTCTAGACTGAGCACTCAGTCCCATTGGGTAGATAGAAAGATTAACCTAAATAATCTATACAGAAGCCCCTGGAACCACATAAGATTGGGTTCCTAATCCATGAACTATTGGAACTCATTTACAAACTTTTCTTAAACGTTACATTAGAGGTGGGCAAACTATGGGCTGGGGGCCACACCCAGCCCTTCAGACATTTTAATCCGGCCCTCGAGCTCTAGCCAGGGAGCGGGGTCTGGGGCTTGACCCACTCTGTGCATGCCAGGGCTCCACGCATCTCCTGGAAGCAGCAGCACGTCCCCCGTCCACCACCTATGCATGGGGCAGCCAGGGGGCTCTGCACACTTCCTCTGCAGCTCCCATTACCCAGCAACCATGGCCAATGGGGGTTGCAGGGGCAGCGCCTGTGGATGGGGCAGTGCGCAGAGCCACCTGGCCGCACCTCTGCATAGGAGCCAGAGGGAGGACGTGTCGCTGCTTCTGGGAGCTGCTTGAGGTATGTGCTGCCCAGAGCCTGCGCCCCAACCTCCTGCCCCAGCCCTGATCCCCCTCCCACCCTCTGAACCCATCGGTCCCAGCCCTGAGCACCCTCCTGCACCCTCAACCCCAGACCCATCCCAGAACCTGCACCCCTAGCTGAAGCCCTCCCGCACTGCGACCCCCATTTCGTGAGCATTCATGGCCTGCCATACAGTTTCCATACCCAGATGTGGCCCTCAGGCCAAAAAGTTTGCCCACCCCTGCATTACATGAATATACTGTCTCATACTATAGAATTTAGAATTTATAATCCCTATTCAATAAAGGGATCTGAGCTATAATGTATCTTTATCTTTAAATATGTGTTTTCCTCAAAAAGCATTTTATCAAAAAAATCCGATTCTAAATAAAAAAAATTGTTTTGATTATTTTTTTTAAAAATGCATTGATTTTCATCCACCCTGCTTTTTCTTACAAATTTCTTTGACGCTTTCCAAGTGGTAGCAACAATTGGCGATCTAGAGTAGACAAATCACGAGTGGCAACCAGCTTTTATACTGCCATATCTGAGCAAACTGAGACCACCAGTAGTAGACCTGTACTAGATCCGTCTCTCTCAACCTTTCCAGACTACTGTACCCTTTTCAGGAGTCTGATTTGCATACCCCCAAGTTACACCTCACTTAAATTACTTGCTTACAAAATCTGACACAAAATACAAAAGTGTCACAGCACACTATACTTAAAAATTGCTTACTTTCTCATTTTTACTGTATAATTATAACATCATTTGGAATACAAATATTGTACTTATATTTCACTATGTAGTATATAAAGCAGTATAAACAAGTAATTGCATGAAATTTTAGTTTGTACTGATTTCACTAGTGCTTTATATGTAGCATGTTGTAAAACTCGGCAAATATCTAGATGAGTTGATGTACCACCCTGGAAGGCCTCTGCGTACCCCTAGGGGTACATGTATCCCTGGCTGAGAATCACTGTACTAGATCTCCCACTAATGGTCATGTGGTGATGTGAGATTAAAAAAAGGTCATCTAGTCATCAGCTCTGGTCATTAGCCAGCTGTTATGTCACATTAGGAACTGTACTCACGATTTGGCTCCATAAAATGCATTCATCCACCTGATGAACCAAGGGTATATCTAAACTAGGATAAAAGGTGAGTTTTTAGAAAGAGTTAGCTATCAGTGTTAGATAGTCAAGTTGAAGTTTAGGGTTCAGTTTGATCAGTGAACCAGTGTACATAAGGGAAGTTTTATTTTGGGGTTTTAAAATGTGTTAGGTAATGTGTTTTTTAAAATCTTTTATTCTAGTCTAGATATACCCTAAAAGAGCAGCTTTCTACCTCTCCTTTAGAGGGTGCTAGTACCTACTTGACTAGGTCTGATACATACACAGTCCAATAGAGAACAGTGGTATATACACATACATTAAATACAATAATTATTTTATAGTATCTTTTATATAGAAGAACTGGACCCACTTTAGTTTTCATACCAGATGGGGCTATATTTCATTACTGTCTGAAGTGTTCCTTATGTCAGTTTAATGTTTACGGTAAAGAATATGTAAATAAGATTTTATTAGACTTGTATATAATTCATTTTTCCTTTTAATTTTCAAAAGTGCGTAAAATAGTAAAATAATATGCTCTCTAGTTTGTCACTTTTAGTCTACTTGCCAGACATACAGTAGATCCTGGAACTGTCTCTATAGCATTATAGCTGTGCTTGCCACTTTATGGATATGAAATATAAGATCCCTGCCCCAAAGAAATTAGTCTGTTAAAAATTAACACAAGGAAAGATGAAAAATCATTTTTGGTGGGTGCATCAATATGCTATTGCCTTAAGCAACAATAGCTGGCTCTTGAACATGTGAGCGCTATGTTGACTCAAATTGATAAATCACCCTGTGTTGCTTTTTTTTCTCTTTAAATTTTAAGCAAATCAAATAGTTGCCCAACCAGTCATATATTAAGGCATTGGGCAAATGTTTAAATGCTCAGTACATTCCCACTGTTACAGTAGGAACCCTGCTTCATTCAGGACACAGGTCAGAGAGCATACAGGAAACAAAGTGAGACATAATTGTATTGTGCAGGGATCATGCATCATTCTGCAACTGTAACAGGGTAAATCTGGAGTAAATTATTACAATAGTGAAATTACCCTGAATTTTCATCAGTGTAACTGAGTAGAACTGGGTCCTCTGTGCACAGGATGGATGATGTAGTGATGTTGCAGACCTTCATCATGCATGGAGAGCTATCCAACCGGTACACTAAATGGGGAACAAATTATGTGACAATAAGGTGACCATATAATTGAAAATGACCCTACCATAAGGAATATGCATGAGAGCAGAATTAAGATGGCACACAACCTTACCTTTGGCATTTTTTTCTTTTAAAATGCACCACTTGTTTAGTGTGTGTGTGTGTGTGTGTGTGTGTGTGTGTGTGTGTGTGTGTAAAATTGACATTATCTGTATTCTCCCTCTCCTTCCTTTCAGTTTTTTCTTTGAAACAGGATGTTGGACCGAATCTCTTAGTAGCAATTCTCCCTCTAGCAATATGCATCACTTCATCAGAAGCAGCCATTTCCTGTTGAAATGATGAATCACTGACATTATAATGGTGTCGCTAAAAATTAACAATATTTAGCCATTTTTCCAGCAATTCATGGACTAATATTTAGTATGTAGTGTTTAAACACACTAATATCTGTCTTAATCAGGCATGAGTTAATAAATCCAAAGGCTGACCATCAGTAATTCTTGCTATACTGCACAGTTAAATCACAACTGTGTGAACACATTACTACTTAATATTTAAAATATATTTATATTTAATTTCCTCTGGGCCTTATTTAATGGAAGGCTGTTTACCTGAGAGAGAGATTTCACCAGGAGATACTTTTTCAAAAAAAAGTTATAAATACATTGTACAGACACACGGAGAATGGATCTCTGGCTGTTGGGTAACATGGCAGTGGGGTTTCTAATTCAGAAATGTAGGTTTATAATCCAGTATTGACATCTGAATTTGAAATGTGTTCCAATATATAGCCACACTGAAAATCAGCTAATGACAATAATGTTTTGGTTTTTTTGGTTTTTTTAGGCTTTAGAAAGGATGCGTCCCTATTTGTGTGACAAAATTATAGCTGAAAGACACTTTGATTACCTGCGTTCAAAGAAAATACTCACTAGAGAGGATGCTGAAGAAATATCTTGTCGACCCTCAAGTAGGAAGAAAACTGGGAAGTTATTGGACTACTTAGCAGAAAATCCAAAGGGACTAGATACTTTGATTGAATCTATTAGACGAGAAAGAACACAGAACTTCCTGTTAGAAAGGATAACTGATGTAGTGTTGAAAGTCAAAAATGAAAAACTTGAAGCTCTCAAAGGTGAGACGTTTAAATCGTTAAATGGCAAAGTAGATATTTATCTCAAAGGACTCTGTAAAAGTACGTAAACCAAAAAAAGTCTTACTGTAGATTTTAGCTTCAGAATTTCTTTGGCAATAGGGATATCACCTTTGAAGAAATTTCTTGCAGGACAAACAAACGACATTAGACTTGGATTTAAGGCCCTAAGGACAAGTAGCATGTCTTCCTATGTTTTTTTACCATGCTAACTACAGTGATGCTTAATAAATCACAAAAACTAATGGTCATGATTTGTTATGATGTACACAAAGTATTTTTGCATCTTGGTCTAAATCTGTAAAATTTTGCTTCCTAAGAGATTATATTGCAGAATTGGAGCTTGATCAGCTTTGCTGATGGGATTTCTCTGGGAATGCTTTTTTTTTTAAACTTACTATGTGCCTTAACATAAAATGAGCCTGTATTGGGAAACTAAACCGTCACTTTGTGTGTCAACATTAAACAAAGCGATAAACCCCAAAACCTTATGTAGGTATGCACATATGTGCTGCTGCCTCAGCCTAGCATGCACAGACAAGGATTTTTTATGTTGACACACAGGAAATTGAATCATGACTTGATGTCACAGTGTATTAAAAGTTGAAATTACATTGTAATCATAGCTCTAAAAAAATCCAGCAATTGGTTCTAAGAAATATAAGTTGAGGAAAAGATGAAACCTAGACGAAAGTAAACCTTACCAGATTCTTCTCTCCAGAGTTTACATCTTCCCTGTTTTGCCTGACTTTACTTACAAAAATAAGGCCCTGTTCCCAGTGAATTAGATCCATAGAACTGCTAGCTGAAGAATAAGTTGAAAAAATTTGTTTTTGAGTGTGAGGTAAAGAGAATTTTTAGCCTGTGTTCTCCTGCCAGACTAACTTGAAACTGAAGCCTTATTTATCTCAAGGACAGCGTATCCTTTTCAAGAGTTAATCTGTCTTTACTGATCCATAAAAACACATTCAAGTTGATTGTGACAGATAGTCATTGGTCTCCTAGAATGAGCTCTGTGTAAATCATGCAGGCCAAAATTTTCAAACCTGAATGCCTAGACCAGTGGTTCTCAACTGTGGCCCACCACTTGTTCAGGGAAAGCCCCTGGTGCGCTGGGCCGGTTTGTTTACCTACCGCGTCCACAGGTTAGGCCGATCGCAGCTCCCAGTGGCCGTGATCCGCCACTCCAGGCCAATGGGCACTGCAGAAAGCGGCGTGGGCCGAGGGATGTGCTGGCCACCCTTCCCGCAGCCCCCATTGGCCTGGGGTGGCGAACCCCGGCCAGTGGGACCCATGATCGGCCGAACCTGCGGATGCGGCAGGTAAACAAACCAGCCCGGCGCGCAAGGGGCTTTCCCTGAACAAACGGTGGACCGCAGTTGAGAACTACTGGCCTAGACTAAGGCTTCTAAATCCATATTTGATCACCTAAATATAAGCAGCTTAGTTCTCACAAGGCCTTGGCACCTGCAGCTCCTGCTGACTGCACTGGAATTTGTGATTCTCGGCATTTGTGAAAATCTGGCCACTTTAAGTAGTTAAATATGGATTTAGGAGCTTAATGTTAACAGTTCCAAAATTACTTCCATTGGTTAAAGTAGTAATAAAAGGAAAGAGAAGGTAGAAGGGATTCAGTTTCTGCAGCTTTTGTGCTGTAAAAAAAAAAATCTTACTTGCCATTTTCATAAATTTCAGGACATGAGAGAGAGGACAGGATTCCTGAGAGGAAAGAGGTGGGGTTAGGGATATTGGAGAAGATAGATGGGAACAAAATGGGAAGACGAAAAGGACAATTAGTTTTTGTGAAAGATTAACAAATTTGACTTACTAAATGTACATGTGTATATATGCCAAGTACTAAATTCACACTGGAATGGTGTGATGTCAGATGAGACTGAAGTTGACTGGAGAGGTGGTCTACAAGACTAGTGATCCACACTGATAAAATTTAAGTACCTATGCTCTAGTTTGATGGCTTTTAGAACATTTTAATAAATGCCATTGAAGTAATTTGAGGGAGAAACTGCCTAGCTACATAGAATATTGTAATAACATCCAGTCTGGTTTTGTTTAGGTCTGAGCTGCAGCAGCTGTATGACTTCATTGTATGGAGGAACAAATAATCTTTCTAGGTCGTATTCTGATGAATCCAATTACTATGAAAAAGTAAAAGAATCTACCCATAATGAACCAGAAGAACAGTTTAGTACAGCTGCTTTTGTGTCTGCTTCATCTCTTCGTTCAATGAATTTACCAATTGTGGAGATGGGAAGCACAGAAAATGCAGTCTTCTCAACCGCGCTTCCAGGACCTGGGGATCCTGGAGCACCCCCTCTTCCACCAGAACTGCAGTCTGAACAACAAGAAGCCAGTACCAGTTCAAGTGACAATCGTTTTCTGCCTTTAAGATCACGTTCTCTTCTACCACAATGACTTCAATGACTCTTTTTCCTGTCTGTTCACTTAAAGGGGGGGTGTTGTGAGACTTTTACATATCTTTGCAGGCGGCATACAGAATGTTTCCAAACTGTTAAATCACAAATAGGGGGAAATAGCCTATATGAGTTGCCAAAAAAAAATTTTGTTTTAAAAATCGTAATCAATGGATTCTATATCTGACAGTTTCTTTAGTTTCTGGAAGTCTTTAGATGCCACTAGTGCTCTACCTTGTTTGGGGGGTGTGGTTTTTTTTTAATTAAAGGATTTCATGTTAATGTCATTACTTAAATTGTTCCAATCAATGGAACAAATGTTTATCCTCCAACAGTAACAGATTTTGATATTTTTAGCAAGTAGAGGGGAAATGGCTTATAACAAAAGAGAACACTTTAAAAGGACTTTCTCAGAACTTATACATTTGTACTACTTCTAAAAGTTTGCCAAACTACCTTTTATGTGGTATAGAGTAAATTCTTCCCTCAAACTTATGCACACACCACTCCACTGGGAGGGCAGAATTTGGCTTTGTAGCCATGCATTTTTTTTAAATGCTTATTGTCAAATAATTCTCAATATGCTAATTTTCTGAACCTTGTGCTCTAGTTTCATCCAAACATGAAAGGCAGATACTACACTGATTAGAATTCATATATGCTAAATGCATTTTCACATACTGTTTTTAAATATCATTGGTTTGAGATGCATTTGTTTTAATTTAAATTTATATTAATAGTGGAAAGGTATGTCAGCTGTTCAGATCCCAGTAAGGGAGTTGCTCAGTAGCTTATTTATAAAATGCCTTTATTTAAGTAAGGGCATGCTTCTGTAAGGAGCAAAAGGTGCAGTATTTAATGGGTGGCCCTAGTAGGAGGATGTCTTTAACTGAAGTACTCAAGTAAATATTGCACTGCAGATACTTAATTTTTACACCCTACAGTAACAGGTTTACATTCAAAGTGATTTAGAATCTAAACCAAGTTTTAACTATTTTAACATGGGAAAAGTTCTCATCTCCTGACATAGTACAATATGTTTAATCCTTTCATACTTTCCTTCTCATTCTAATCCTCACTTTGTAAGATTGAATTTTAGAAGATTAAGTGTAGAAGTGCAAAATGACTAATTTAAAAACTGTATTACTCAGGATTATGTACAGTTATCTTAACACAGCAGAGTATTTTTCTGAAGTTACATTTTCTGTTTATCAAGAGGTAGACTGGATTTTATTTAAAATGTATAATTCTGACACTGACTGCTACAGTAGGATAACAAGTATTCTAGTCTGTCACACCCGGATTCCATTTCTAATGCTAATTCTCCTGCAGAGGCTATATGCTCAGCCTCGACTTCAGAGGAGAGCTGCCTTACGTTGTTCATGGGTGACATCAGCCAAAAGGAGGCTGGTCCCATTTGAAAAGTAATCAACAAAAGTGTCCTATAGCTATTTGTTCATGTCTCACTAGTCCTTGGTTGTTAACTCAGTTCAAATAAACTGTCAAGTTTAATTGGAATACCATGTAGAAACTTCTTTAGTATAAGAATGAGAGAACTTACATATGACAGAAATATGGGCTGCTTTTATCAGTATATGACACCAATCACTGTTTTCAGGTATCCATCCATCTAAAGCACACTGAGCCTGATTTTCAAAAGAGTAGATTACCTACAAATCTATTGACTACAGCTTGGAGTTGTAGGTCTCAGAACTCTTAAAAATCAAGCTAAGTGTCTTAACACCCTACATTTTGAACATTCCCAACCATTTTTTATGAACTCTGCAGGTATCTATTGTAATTTATTTTGCTATCCTGTTGGAAGTGATTATAGAAATTAGGCTAATTTACTCTATCTGGATCTGAGCCTGAGAATTGCTGAGAGCCTTGCAATCAATGCACCCAGTTCGCCTTCCACTCAAACTAATGCTAAAACTTCTTTGGGAGCAAGAGCAGGCCCATTGAGAATTGAATGGTTAAGCAATTGATATGATGTACTTAATCTCTCATGGGATAGGGTTCTGTGGTTACAGGAGATCCGCAAAAATTGGGTGAATGCTGGAGAAGGAGGGGCTGATCCTATGTAAACCAGAAATGTACAATGTACATGGGTTCATAATGTGAATGTTAGAGATTTGCTAGATAACTACCAAATGTCTGTAGTGAATGTGTACCACAAACTCTACATGTGCAGTAATTGCTCCATTGTATTAACCTGAGATCTGTAATGAATGTGTGTAATATTACCAAATGCTTGAAACCTATGCATTTTTTAAACAAAGACTTAATATCACAAACTGTTGAAATAATTCTTTTTTTTTTTTTTTGCATAATTGCTTGCGTCTCTCCTCCACACCCTCCCCATTACCTTTCTTTGTGGCTTCTGTCATATTAAAACAAAACATCTCTGGTCTGAGCTGCTCAAACTGAGGCTATAGATATAGATGATTGCAATACGCTAATTTACAACAATTCCATGGCATTGAACTCTGGAGACTGTTGAGGAAGAGGTGTGCTTGTTGAGGAGTACTCCCCTAACTTGTCCACTTCACAACTCCTGATTCTTTTGAGTGCCCATCCTTGAGGCTTGAGCAGTCCATGGAACCCTTCCTAGGTTGGAGAGACTCCAATGTGTAATTTCTAACCTAATCTCCAATAGCATGAGCTGTAAAAAAAATAAATGCACACTGATCATCTCTCCATTGGCAGAATGATAGAACTATCTTCCCTCATCTGCTGTGTTTGGGGAGGGACGGGGTGGGTGGGTACAAGGACTTAAATCAGGCTTCATGCTGCTTCAAGTTTCCTGACTGATCTATAGAAGGTGCTGTGTTGAGCCAGACCCTGTTGGCTAAGGTAGAATTATACTCACCTGGGGAAGAACACACATCTTTAAAATGGAAAAGGTAGAAAGAAAAGGAGTACTTGTGGCACCTTAGAGACAAACAAATTTATCTGAGCATAAGCTTTCGTGAGCTACAGCTCACTTCATCAGAAAGCTTATGTTCAAATACCTTTGTTATTCTCTAAGGTACCACAAGTACTCCTTTTCTTTTTGTGGATATAGACTAACAGGGCTGCTACTCTAAAACCTGGAAAAGGTCGGAGGCTGGAGAGCTTCTGACCCAAGTTTGTGGGTCTAAGCAAGGGATAATGTTATTTTTAAAACAATTACCTAAAATGATTTTGATACACCCCTTAATATTAGGGTAAACACAGTTTAATATCTCTACAGTGGAGTTAGCTGGTTATATAACCTAGGTGTTTAATCCCCCTCAACTAATGTGATAGTAATTGTTAAACTAGGTGTTAAGGGTGTTAGCTAGGTAGAATTTAAAAAAGGCGGCACTGGCCTTATCTACATGACTTTTCAAACAACATATTAGAACATGTTTGAAAAGTTTAGTGTAGAGAAAGCATTGTATATTTTAACACAGGCTAAGTGGTTGGGTTAAAGCTTAAGTACCTACGAAGGTGACCGGTTTAGCATGTTTTAAAGCAGTGGTTCTCAAACTTTTGTACTGGTGACCCTTTCACACAGCAAGCCTCTGAGTGTGACCCCCCCCCCTTATAAATTAAAAACACTTTTTTATATATTTAACACCATTATAAATGCTGGATGCAAAGTGGGGTTTGGGATGCAAGCTGACAGCTTGTGACCCCTACCCTTATATAATAAGCTCATGACCCCCTGAGGGGTCCCAACCCTCAGTTTGAGAACTCCTGTTTTAAAGATTTCTCTATACTAGATTTTTCAAAGGCATTAGACTGTTAGTTCACATGCTTTTTATTCTTCTCTAGATAAGATCTGTGTGTGTGTGTGTATATACATATATTTTTAAAGCAAATATATTTCTCAGCATTACCTCCTGTGTTGGATCAAATAACTGTAAAATGTAAGCTCCAATAAGTTTGCCTTTGTTGTACAATGTAGCCTACTCCTGAATACAAACAAGATCTCAGCTGAGGCAAACAAAATAGAGAGGCTCTTAGTTTTTCCATCAAATATAGGAGTACTCCAACTGCAAATCTGTCTATTTGCCTGAAGCTAATCAGAGAACACTAAAAATAAAATAAGCTTATTGGAACCCACATGAAAATAAAGGGTTTGAGCTTATTGTACTATCGATTGTTATGGAATAACCTACCCAGAGGGCTTTTTTACACTAACTCAGTGGTTCTCAAACTGTGGGTTGGGACCCCAAAGTGGGTCGCAATCCCATTTCAATGGGATCACCAGGGCTGGCTTAGACTTGCTGGGGGCCCAGGGCTTTGGCCCTCAGCGGTGGGGCTCAGGTTACAGGGGCCCCCCCATGCAGTGGGGCTTCTGCTTTGCACCCCCCACCCCAGGCTTCTCTCTCCCCTCCTGGGGTCATCTAGTAATTTTTGTTGTCCACGGGGGCGTTCATGGTGCAGTGAAGTTTGAGAACCCCTGCACTAGCCCTTATCAGTTAGTGACCGGCCTATTGTACACGCTGAAGCATGAGAGGCTTGTGATTTTCAAAGCAGTCAATCAAGGCTGTCTATCCCTACTCTTACTTGCGCATGTTCTCATCAACGTAAATATCTACTACGCCTCTTTAATGAGTCCCACAGGTTAATGAAGAGTGGCGTGGAAAGCACATTTCCTTTGATCCGCTTTCAATCGGTTTTCTAGCCGTGTCTTTCAATGTCCTCTTCGCTGTTTTGTTACTATGAGGAGGAAAACGATGGGGCAGGGCCACCTGTACCCGGCCGGCATCTTCTTGTACCGCGCCCGCATGTTCCCCCATCCGATCGCCAAACAGTCCCGTCCCCCCGCCCCCCAGCTCCCTGGGGCTGCCCAGCTCCGGCCTCTTCAGGGCCTGGCCCCTCCTCCCTCAGCTTCCGGGCCGGGGCAGAGCACCGCCGGGGTGCCCGCCCCCTCGCGGGCAGCGGGACCCCGGTGTGGGAGGGAGCCGCTGCTCGGGGGACGGCGGGGCAGCTACCTCGCGGAGGGCGGCGTTCCTGGCGGGCGGCCGCGGGAGGGAGCCTGGCTCCGCCGGCCTCTCTCGCTCCCGGAACCTTTGGTTCCAGGCCGGGTTTCCGCGGCCGGCGGGGTGTCCCCAGTGCCAGCCCCGCCATGGCGGCGGAGGGGAAGGATCCGCTCGGCTACTTCGCGGCCTACGGCAGCGACAGCAGCAGCAGCTCCAGCTCGGACGCCGAGAGCGAGGAGCCGCGCGCCGCTGGGGGAGAGGCGGCCGGGGAGGCGGCCGGCGTTAGCCCGGGCCGGAAGCCGCGGCTGCCCGGGCCCGACGAGCTGTTCCGGAACGTGTCCCGGCCGCCATCCTTCCTCTATAACCCGCTCAACAAGCAGATCGACTGGGAGCGTCGGGTCGTGCGGGCGCCCGAGGAGGTGAGGACCGAGGACGGCCCCGTGTGGGGGCTCCGGGGTAGCGCGCGCGGCCTCCCCCAGCGGCGAGGCTCTCGGGTCAAGCCCTGCCCTGCCCGCGGCCCTCCCGGCCCTGGGCTGCTGGGCGCGGTGAGCCCGAGCGGCACCACGGTGAGCCGCAGGCCACTGCGAACAGCTGAGCGGAGACTCTCCCGCCCCCTAGGAGCCAAGGGGCGATGGGGGGTGGTCCAGAGTTATCAGACTCCCGCTAGTTAAAGACACGGTGACCCTCTTCAGCAGTGGTTCTCAACCTATTTATCCTTGTGGGCCCTAGGTCGAGAACCAACCTCCCCCCCCCCCCCCCCGCACGCTGCCCAATAAACCCCCACATACCCCTGTGCCCAGCACCCCCAGCCCAGAGACCCCTCTACAGAAGGGAGGGTAGCCTAAAACCTGGAGGTGCCCCCCTGTCCCCACAACCCTGCCTAGCGACCCACTCTTCTGCACCCTGCCCCCCTGCGGCACTCACGAGCCCTCTGCTGGTAGTAGTGCTCCATTAGGCTGCCAGACACTGTCTCCCCCTCAGCTTCCCCACCCGCTTTCAGACCAGATCAGCAAAATTTGAATTTTTTTTAGCACACAGCTGGGCCCCAGCTATCTGCTAATTGGGCTGCATGCAGGCTGCAGGTTGAGAAATCACTGCCCTTGAGCAAGGCCTGGAACAGCACCCTGGTGAGATGGCCAGCCTCTCTTCCTGATAGGGAGGAACGGCAGGGTAGAGCCCTACAGCCAGATTGGGTAGCAGTAGGAGTGACTATTACGGAGCGGGATTAAAAAATAGTCCCGCATAGTGCTCTAATTCAGGTTTCTCCCCACAGAGTTTATTGAATCTTTGCTATTTTCTTTGGGCTGGGGGCATGGCGTTTAGTTTTCTGGTTTTCCCCTTTGTTGTTTTAGGGGAAAGGCTCTTTCTTGTTTAGTCTCACCAGGGCCCCTCGGGTGACTGTTTTGGTAATCAAGAGATCAGATCTCCTTTGATTTGATGACATAATATGAAGCTCTCGCTTTCTGCTCCACTTTGCTTTGTTGCAATGCATTGTTGTAAACGGTGGTGGTCTCTTCAACAGCCTCCTAAGGAATTCAAAGTGTGGAAGACTAATGCAGTACCACCACCTGAGATTTACAGTATTAAGGAAAAGAAGCCGCCACCACCTCCTGAGCTTGATATGGCAATAAAATGGTCTAACATATATGAGGACAATGGTGATGATGCTCCACAGCAAACAAACAAAGTTAACTTTTTACCAGAAGAGGAGCACGAGCCTTCAGAATCAGGTGGGTAATTATCCAATCTGTTGAAGGATTAGCCAACTTTCTGATTGCAGAAAACTAAACACCCTTGTCCTGCCAGACGTTCTGCCCTGGGCTCACTCCATCCCCCTTCCCTCCATTGCTTGCTCTCCCCCACCCTCACTCACTGGCTCATTTTCACCAAGCTGCAGCAGGGGATTGGGGTGCTGGAGGGGGCTCAGGACTGGGGTTGGGGTGCAGGCTCTGGGAGGGAGTTTGGCTGTGGGAGGGGGCTCAGGGCTGGGGCAAGGGGTTGGGGTGGCAGCACTTACCTCAGGCTGCTCCCAGAAGCGGCGACATGTCCCTCTGGTTCCTAGGTCCAGGGCAGGCAGAGGCAGTGCACAAAGCCCTCTGGCTGCCCCTGCGCTTAGGAGCTGGAGGGACATGCTGGCCACTTCCAGGAGCTGGCCGCTGCAATCAACTGGACTTTTAGCGGCCCGGCCGGCAGTGCTGACTGGAGCCTCCAGGGTCCCTTTTTGACTAGGTGTTTTGGTCAAAAACCGGACTCCTGGCAATCCTAGAAGGGTCTGAAAAGTAAAAAGAGATGGTTCTTTTTGGTGTGTATTATGTGATCTGCTTTTAGTTTGGTCTTCCTGGGTTTCCTTCTTTCCCCTCCTCCAAAACAGGCAATATCTAATATATGGTAAGTTAGTCCTATACCAGTGGCTCTAGAAGGATTATGTATAAAATCCTGTTATAAAATTTCCTCTTATTAGGATGAAAATCATAATGATTTTAATTTGTTTTCTAAGCCGGTGTTCAGAAACTCACCAGAAAGGGACAAATAAACCATTTTCCAAGCAACCGTGTGCTATAGAGCTAATTTATAGGTTGTTTCAGGATGCAGTCCCAGGGAGCTTAGTTACATTAATTGTCTCTCTTGCTCTTGTGGTCGTTAAGTGTTCTCTTGCTCATATTCTGCTGTTCCAAAATCCTGTTTGAAGCTTCTCTTTTATCAAACATTTGGTTTTGTTATATTGAACTTTTAACTTGGAAAAAGCAATGAAATAATAATAATGCAATACATACCTGATTATAAAGGGTCAAGATGCTCATAGGATAGATGCCATATAAAGTTAAAGCATCCAAACTTCATAAATCAAAGTTTGAAACCATTGATGGCCTCATAGTTCAAGGCCCGCCCTATAATTATTAAGTCATTAAAAATGTACTATCTGCTTTAATGAAACAAGAGTAAGTTCAGTTCCTACATTAAATATTTCTTTGATTGCTCTTTCTTCTCCAGGTAGTCATAACATAATATGGCCGTGCTTTCCACAGTCACATATGTACTAAGCTTAACATGAATGTGAATAAAAAGTGGATTTGCTGAGTGGTGCTTCCTGTGCTGGAGAGAGAGATGTTAATACAAAATACAAATAAGGTGGTGCAAGTCACCAGGCTCTGCTGTAGAGATCTTTGGGAGAAGGCCACTGGTGGCCTGCTGTTCTTCCTCCTCTCGTACCTCTCTAAGCCAGAGCAATACTATCTGGCTGCCTTATTTTCTTCCTCTCTTCACAAAATTATGTTGTCTGTGGTTCAGCGGCAAGGTTAGATCCATAGTATTAGCTCAGTGTGCGTCATGTCTTTCCTGGCATGAATTGAAGCTGGCATTGTAATGCTCTGCTCCACTCCTCATCACATCAGCAAAATGAATCCAGCCCCTACCTCCAATGAAGAAGTAATGGCAGGGTCTGCAGAATATTTTTAGTGTTCAGTCCGTGGTTTTTTTTTTTTTTACTCTTAACAATTTCAGACAGGTTTTACATTCAAAACTTTAAAAGAAAATTTAGTTATGAGAACTACAGCTGTGTTTCAACCCAGAAGTAGCTGTATTTCAGTGGTAGACCAGGTTATTTGTATTTATGATGTTTGCAAAGTACTTCAGGATAAAAGGAGCTATGTAAATGAAAGTTGGGGTTTTTTTTTGGTTTTTTTTTTGAAGAGCATCTATAATACATGCACCTAAACATCTTGATACCGTAGGTTGGAAGAATTGGCCATATACGTCATTGAATGTTTGTTTTTGTCAACTATGTATTAAATGTGCTTGTGTGTGAGAATAACTCAAGACAAGCTGTAAAGAACAGAGCTAAAAGTAGAAAATGTTTCTTATGAAACATCCAGTATTGTCTCTCATATCAGGTACTTAGGCTTGCTCATTGAGAGCTTGATTGACAAAGGGAGCATCATCATCTGAGGATGGCATCCAACTGCTTTCTACAGTTTCACTCTGAATATTCTCTCCCAGGTGCTGATTGGCTGTTTGTTCCTGCTCCCGTTTCCTCCTACTCTTCGTTTTGCCTGCCCTGCATGCTCCCCTTCTTCCTTCCCTCTTCACCACTGTCCTGTTCTCCTTCCTTTGTGTCCCCTCCTAACACAATCCCACTCAAAGATTAAAAAGAAATTGTACAACAAACATGACCTTTGCAGACCGTCACTCTCTGCTTGAATGTAATATTTCTCTTCCTATCCTTGGTCTGTCTTGTCTTATTTAAATTGTTAGATCTTTGGGGCAGGAACTATCTCCTTCTGTTTGTACAATGCCTAGCATAATTGGCCCCTAGTCACTACCATAATAAAAATAATAAATCTTTCCTACTATCACTTTGGTCCATTCCAAGAGTGAGGATGTTATCAGCCAGTCCTAGTGTGTGTGATTCCAACAGATCTTCAGAAGTGGGACAAAATAAGTTGGTTTGGTGAGAGGCTAGGGTATGTGACAACACATCTAACTTTCCAGCTTGAGTTCACATATTGTACTTGCGTTAATTGACACCATCTTTTATTTAAAGATGAAGAAAAAGATGAACCAGCTTCTGCTAAGAAACGCAAACTAGACACTGGAGAAGAGACTAAGAGGAAGAAGTAATAAGCAGGATGAACTGCATTTGGCCCCCTATGGACACGTCGTGAACTTTGATTCCTCTGCTGAAATGGGAAACAAATATACTTTCACCTAACTTATATCATATGTTGTTTAGAGATTTTTTTATTTCCATAGAATATTTGCCACTTGGAAAGCACAAGAGTTCGTGGATCAGTATTGTGATAAAACTTGTATCCACTGAACAAAAATTAAGTCCATGTGATCAATTTATTTAAAACACAATCTATTAAAGTATTGTGATGAATATTTGTGCTCGTACAGGTTATAGGGTTTTGTGGTATTCTCTTTATCCACAAACTTGTGATGTGAGCTTTTCTCAGCTGATCTGCCATTGTGCTAAAAACCTTTTATAAAGGAACATATTTTTTAAGATGTTTTAAGTAACATACTGTGGTACATGTTTAATCAATGCTGTTTTGAAATGTATGTAAAGAGTGTAAATATGTAGTTCACCTGAAATTAAAACTACCTGTGAAAATGTATATAGCTTAGCTGTTTAATATGCAATGTAATGGACAAATTCTATACTGTGTGTGTTTTAGCAGTATGTTAGAGATGCTTGACAGATTCTTCACGGTTTGATGTGTAATAAATTGAGAGTTACCGCTTCATTTAGGACACTGATCTTCAAAAATGTACTTGAAAAGTGAGTTTGCTTTGAAATCTATGCTGGATACCACTACGTTGTTGCCTGTAGCAATGGCTCATGAAGTTAAGTGATGTGAGGAAAATTGTCAATATTGCAGAATGGAATCAATTTATGTATTCTCAAAGTGGAGAACAAAACTGACATGCATGCTAAAAACAAAAGTTGTCATGGCTCAACTTCAGCACACAATGATTATTGTCAAATACATCCCCTTCAGTACAAAATAGCAATATGAAGTTCAGGTGAATTTTATACACAACCAGAAATGGAGGAGGTCTGCAGCAAGCAAGCAATTTGGGTCTTTTTATTGCTCCCATTGCAGAATCTAGTCAAGCAATATGCCCTCCTGATTCACATCTTTTCAGAGGGCTTTACGCATATCTGAGAATAAATGGTACCTAAGACCTAATCACACAATCAGAAATGATTCAGGTTCGATGGTAGGAGTGGGACAGTGATTTCACAGGGCATAGCCACACATTGTGACAGTTTAGGAACTGTGGAATGCTGCAGCCATTTGAAATTAGAATGTAAATACCTAATTGTGACCAGCCACCCATAGTGTGAAATTGCCCCTAGTTTTAATAATCACACAAGGGAAGAAATTCAGCTTTTTGTTTAATTCAAAAAGAGGGCATCTGCAACACAATACTCGTACACCATAGCGAAGACTGCTATGACTGTAACTGACATAGTACTTCTGTCAACACACAGGTAGATACAGATTACTTAGCCTGACTCTGGGTACTCTTTGTTCATGAGATTAGGTGGTCTCATTAAGCATTATGTTTTTGAGCCTATTAATTTTACAAATGTGTTAAATGTGAAGCTGGTGTCTGTGAATGATCAGGCTAGACCCAATCTTCTCTCTTCATCCTCAGGGTCACTGGAGTTGGGGGTGTTATTCTTCAAAGGATGGGTTATGAAGAATCCTTAAATCCAGGTCAAGGAGGAACTTCAGTTTTGGTTACAAGTATAGCGATAGCTGGATTGGAAGAGTGATACTGAGATTCTCTTCAGCCGTGAAATCAAATAGGTCAGTTTTGTGGGTGTGCTATTCTGCTCCCTGTGGTCTAGTTAGCAAGATGCAGGACCCCCTCTCCTGGGTGCTAGCTGATCTAACAAGGAGGCTTTGAAAATTCTGCCTTAATTACCATATCCCAGTAAATGCAGAGAATATCCCGAGGTTAGCCAAGATGAGCTGATTTTTTATACTAGAGAGATTCAACCTGATCAAACCTCACAGGTGAAGTGGTCCAAGGGATTGACTAATGTTTGGATCCTGTAATGATCTCTTTGGCTGCTGCCTGAAATAGCTGAAACAATTCCATAGCTGTAGTTTAAAGCCAGGGACCCTGGCAATAGATCCATGTCTGCAGTGGTGGCATGACAAAGAGGCTTTTGTCTTCATATTATTTGCTTCATTACCCTAGTAGCAACTTGGGCAAGGATCAGCATGTGATGATGGTACTTACCAGTGACTCCTGTTTGGCCTTGGAACTCAGAGAGTATAATGATATGGATAATATTCAGCCTTATTGAAACTAACAGCTTCCAACCTGTTTGGCTGTTAGTGGCGGGAACCATGTCTAACCTGGAACAGGGGTTAATTAATAATAGTGCTATGTTGGAGGTTGGGTGAAACCTTGTTGAAGCTGGTGCATGATATCTCTCTATTCAGGATAAATATAGGAAGCAACTTTTAGAGTAAGATAGCTGAAACAACAGAAGCACTACTCAAAACACAGACCACATGCAAGGCTGCAGCCAGTCAGAAATTGAGCTCTGTGTGTTGCTAGGGGCTGACTGCAAATGTAGGAGGCTTAGTATTGATTGGTGGCGGAGTGTGTCTGTGGGCAGAAGCAGCCAGCAAGAGAAGCACTGGAACATAGCCCTGTGAGAAAGCTAAGAGGAAGAACTTTTTGGGAAGGCGGCTGGCTAGAAAGAGGCTTGGAACTGTGAGCAGATAAATTGCCTCTTGTTGTTTGATTCCTACCATTTTCAGAGAAATAGGATTTTGTATATTCTTTGTAAATAAACAAGATGGCAGCAAAGAAATATCTCTTCCTAAGAGAAACAACCTGCCCTCCTCCCCAATATTGGCTAAGGACTCAAGTCAGAAGGGGTAACTAATATTTAGCATGTATCACTTTTCATCTTTTGATTTGTAATAATAATGCCTAGGTCTTATATAGCACATTTCATCAATAGATCTGAAAGTGCTTTACAATGAAGGTCAATATCATTATCCCTATTTTACAGATGGGAAAACTGAGGCACAGACCAGTGAAGTGACTTTCCCAAGCTTACGCAGCAACCAGTAGCAGAGCTGAGAATACAACCCAGACTCAAGTGCCAGCTGAGTGTTCTACCCATTATACCATATCCCGGGCCTGCTGGGTGATCTTGGGCAAGTCACTTCACCTCTTTCTACTTCAGTTTCTCCATCTGTGATAGAGGATAATGGAGATGAATTATACTGACCTCCTTTGCAAAGACTGTTGATATCCAGTGATAAAAAGTTCTATATAAGAGCTAGGTATTAACATTTTTATGCATTGCCAGGTCCCCTGATCCTACACTGGCACTTTAGCCTCCTAGCAGTTTGAAGGTAGAACCACATCTGTCAGTCACTATCTCAGAAATATGTTCCAGCTGTTAAAGAGCCACAGAGCACAGGAACCAATTTTCTTTTTTATTACTTCAGATATCTTTCAGAGTAACAGCCGTGTTAGTCTGTATTCGCAAAAAGAAAAGGAGGACTTGTGGCACCTTAGAGACTAACCAATTTATTTGAGCATAAGCTTTCGTGAGCTACAGCTCACTTCATCGGATGTCTTCTGCAGTTTCCACAGTATGCATCCGATGAAGTGAGCTGTAGCTCACGAAAGCTTATGGTCAAATAAATTGGTTAGTCTCTAAGGTGTCACAAGTACTCCTTTTCTTTTTTCAGATATCTTGATATCCATAACCTTCCTCATAAAAATAACAAGGAAAGGCTGTTCCTGTCTTGTCTGAAGAAAGGAAATGTTCAGGTGAGCATGAATAAATAGTCTATTCCTCAAGATATCTTACAATGGGATTTTGACAGGGAGAGCTGTGAAATAGGTAAGAATCCTGGGAATAAAGTTCTAACACGGGTGGGGAAGATGATGATAAGGAGTTGTCTATGAATGAAGCCCCTCTGTGTTCTGTCATCCTAAAACTATCTTCAGTTATAAGGGTCCTAGGTGTTTCCCAATTTTTATTGGAAGCTGTTTTCTCAGTCACTAGGAGTGCTAAATGGGTATCTGGTTTTTCACACTAGCTTTAACTAGATGTCTAAGCTCTCTATATTTTACTGGACTGTTATCCATCAGGTGAGCAAGCACTAGCTGCTTATCTCCTTTGTAAAACTGTACCTTCCAATGTCAGCTCCTAGTCTAGCTAGCTGTCTTTAGATGAGTTATGAAACAGGCATGGAGTAATTGAATTAATAGAGAGAGATATGGGGCATTGTGTTGGGTTATCCAGCAGTTCTCAGGCGAGGGTTACTATTCTCTACCTGAGTAAATATCACAACTGTAGGCCCTTAGCGAAAAGATAATCAAAGAATCTGTCCACAAGGGAAGTAGGCCTGGGTCCAGCTTTGTTAAATTAAGTAATTTCCCCAGCACATGAGGTGCTTTGAGGAACTCGGTTAGATGATAAGAGGGATTGGTTGCTCTTTTGGGGTAGGAAAAGAAATGCTTGTAGGATCTTGAAACTCTTTGGAGAGTTGTTCCTTGGGTAATTTAGAAACAAGCTGAAAGAAGTTTTTTGAGCTCTCAGTTTTAACTTCTGATGAACTTGTGTGATGATCTCTGGAAAAGCCAGTTTGATAGTTGGACATCAAGAATCTGGTGCAGTAGTTTTTATGCTCAAAAGGGGCTTGTTTGATCAAGGCATAAGTGTTGGTTATGTGAAGTCTGTGGCTAGCATGGTACAATATCCTATGTATGGTAGCTGGGTTCAGACACTTCTAACACAATTTAGTTTCAGCATCGCTTTGTATCTTCTGTGTTGCTTATCTTAAAAGGAATGCTTAATAATTAATAATAATAATAATTAATATTTATTAGTAATTAATTATTGACTCTTATTTTTGCCTTTAATCAGTAGATTTCATAGCACTTGATTGTAGGGAGCCTCAAGCCACTATTTTACCATTGTGATTTCTCCCCCCCCCCGAGTGGAAGCTTTCTTGAAAAGTCTGTTTTTTAATAAAGATTTCCCATTCTCTTTCCTTAGCCCATGTCTTCCATCAGCTCCTTAAACTATAGAATTTAAAGCAGTGGCAGACTAGCTATGTGAATTCTGCAGGATAATTCTGTGGTCTGGATGGATCAGACTAAAGTCTCCATGCATAAATGAGAAACAGACTTGATCCATGAGTAAGCTTTTGTTGCACTGTTTTTCATGATGCTGTTGGTTTGAAGGGGAAGGGGAGGAGTTGCTCCTCAAGCCAGCCTTTACAAACAGAAAGGGGTGTAGGGTGCGGGTGGTCAAAGTAGGCTCTGTTGGCCAAAAGCTTCCATATTAAATTGCTACTAAGTAGTAATAACTCCTCTTTAGGTGTTTATTAACATCCTGTGTCTTTCTTCAAGTTTCTGCTCTGGGAGAATAATAATCATAGGACTGGAATAATCTGCTGCTGTACTCAAACTATCAGTCAGTTAGGGAAAATGCACAAATAACTGTTGGGGATTGATAAACTGTGATCTTTAAAACTATATTTTCAGTGCTAATTCTTAGAAAGTCAGAAGAGGTTCTGCTGTTTTAAGTTGCTTATACCTTTGGTGATTGCTAAGGATGAGGTGTATAAAAGTGTTGATGGATTATTAGGAAGATTGAGGTTTTTTGTAAAGGTACTGCTGGCATTAGCTGACAGATGTCCTCTTGGCAGTCTGTATGGCACAGAGAACAATAGGTGTTGTAAATAACCCAGATTCCTGTGTGCTTTTAAGCAGGAATGAAATACTGTATTGATCTTACAAAATTTACTTTTTCAGAGTATTTAAATGAGGCAAGACACTGAACGCATATCACTAGATAATTAGGATGATGAAGAAATGGAAAGGTGTAATGAATCTGAATCAGTTCATACTCTCGTTAAAGGGACGGTAGCTCTAAAGTGCTAGACTTACTAACTTTTTTCCAAGGAGAGTCCACTAGTGGGTGTCTCAATTAAGTATGCTCGCAAAATGGCTGTTGTAAAGACACTCATTTTCCATAAATCCAATACCCTACCATTTCAGCAGAGTGTCTTGGGAAAAGGTATGCATCTGTCTCGGATGTTTCCTAGGTTGTGGCCCACAACTTCTGATTCTGTTAAGTTTTCTGTGGTATAGCTTTTGTCTGACTGATGAGTTCTTTAAAGCTACTGTAATTTTTTTAATTTCAATTTGTTTTTAATTCCCTCCAGATAGAGTTACTATAATCTCCACAAAATCAATGAATATTTAGAAGGATCTAACAACAGATTAATGAGGCTAACAAGGTTATCCAAACAGGTTTTATTCTCAACAGGAGCTGTAAGGTTAAAAGTCAGACACAACCGTCTAAGAAAAATATTTAGTATTCTGTGGTAGGTCAGCCATTCAATTTTGTAGTACAAACACACACAAGTGATTCAACTCCTTATTTTTGATACAATACACAAAGTAGAGGAGAGACCTTAAAGGTCTGTGCTATCCCATTTCTGACATCAGTATTCGAATTTGTGCTTCACAAATATGCATTTGATTATGGATTCCTGGAGAAAGAAGACTGAGTCACTAAAAGTTCCAAAAGTATGTCAAATCATAGTCCCATTGATTGAATTTATGCAGTTTGGGCCAGGGAGATGCAGATTGGCTCCTAGTGGCATTTTTGAAAGCATCTAGATGCCTAGTTCCTTAGCACTTTTGAAAATCTGCACCTAAATACCTTTACAAATTGGGCCTTTTATGATAATTTACAGATTGACTTTCAAAGCTTCCAGTTTGAGGGGAAAAAAGCCCCAAATTAATTGTTTATTATCCTGTAACGAAAACTGGTTTAGATTTGGCAAGAGCACACTAAATCTTATTTCTGCCATGTAAAGCATTGTGGAATGTCAACTCAAGTGCATAATTTGCCTTGAAAAGTTCCATTTATCTAATCCCTGTTTTAGCCCACGGAGGGGATCCCTGGCTTCCGCTTTATTAAGAAAAACTAAAACAATGCTCAAGTTGGATGAAACAGTGAAACACTCACTGCCAGCCCTCTGCTCAGCTATGGCAATTCAATGCAGTAATACATGGGTACAGATCAGCAGAAACATGTAGCTAAAGATGGTGAATGAACAAGAATAAACTTCTTTCTTATTAATTGTTTGGAAACCGTGTATCACTAAATTAACACTAGGGGCCAAATCGAGACCTGAGGTGGGTGTATGCAACTCCACTGACTTCCATGTGGGATTGGAACACATACTGTATCAGTGTAAACCAATAAATGGAGTTGGAGCCACTTATACTTACCATTGCCTGAATGAGGCCCTACGTGCTCAGGTTGCGTTATGGTGAGCCTCAGAAAAATTTCCAGCACCCTCCCTGATGTCGGTCTGGCAGAGAAGCCAGCCTGCTGCCTTATTTCCGAGTGCATTTGTGTAGTACAACATATAAATCACTGCACCCAAACTTCCTTAGAATGCAGTTTGCAAGTGCAAGGTATTTTGGGCATTGTGGTGCTGCTGCACTGGGGATGATTTATAACAGGATTTAATGCAGTTAGGTGCCACAGTTCAATTAGAGCTGACACTAGGCCTATGAAACTCTAACCCTTTTCTCTTCAGCACTGTGTCTATGTTCTCTTCAGAGGCACTGAAGATGAACTCTGCTCCCCAGAACACAAAGTGCCTGCAGTAGTACAATGAGAAGAAATGGAGGTACCATGCTGTAGGACTGAACTCTGCCATGTGTTTAGGCTTTTACCTTCAACAACTAAATAGGATTTAATTTTGCACAAGCTGGTTCAGTGTCGTGAAACGGGTGAGAAAGAAAATAGTTAGTGTAGTGCTACTTAAAGGGCAAAGGTTACCATAAGCTGAGTATGCCCTGGAGCAAACCAAAACTCCTTACCAGATGTGCTGAGAATAGCACTATGTTGTTTGCCATGGAAGTTTTAGTAGTGGATGTTACAGTACCTTCTTCATTGGTTGCTCTGTACTTGAAAGTGTTACTTATGATTCATGAAATTATCTTGAGCATCTTAAATAAAGCAGTTGGATTTAGGGGTGGGAGTATTTCTGGCCATTTACTTTGTTCCCCCGCTCACACCACCACCACTACCACTTTCTTAGGGGAAAGTCCTACAAGAATGAGTAGGAATTAATTCAATAATATTCCATATAAATTACTCTAAAAAACTATAGAATGAAATGGAGAAGGAGATCTTATTCTACAGCAGGAATCTCCTTCTCTATTAATTTCTATAGGACTTTCCCATTAGTGCTATCTTTAAGACCACACTGATATCTGAATTGTATAAACCAGAACAATTGTTATTGGGAAGCTTGCTGTCTGGGTACCTGTTGATCAATTTTAAAATGCTGCCAAACTGAGGGCTTGAAAAATTGCTTATTTTTCTTGATTATGTAGCATGGATTTTTTTTAAAACAAGTACAGTCATCAGTCTGTGTTTGTCGTGAAAGAAGCAGGCTTAAAAGAGAATGTGTGGTCATTGTGCCCTTTTGGGCCAGGGTGACTGAAGTGTAGTCTGGAGTGAAATGTGGCTCCTAAAGCAATATAAGTCTGCCTTGACCACTTCTTTAGTACTTAGACACATACCAGAGACTACAGACACCCATTTGATGCTCTAACCCAGGGGTGGGCAAACTTTTTGGCCTGATGGCCACCTCTGGGTGGGGAAATTGTATGCAGGGCCATGAACATAGGGCTGGGGCAGAGGATTGGGGTACGGGAGGGAGTGCGGGGTGTGGGAAGGGGTGCGGTGTGCAGGAAGGGGCTATGGGCAGGGGGTTAGGGTGCAGGAGGGGGTGGGGAGTGTGGGAGCGGGCTCAGGGCAGGGGGTTGAGGTGCAGGAAGGGTGTGGCAGGAAGGGTTCGGGGTGCGGGCTCCAGCCTGCCGCTGATTACCTCAAGCGGCTCCAGGGTGACAGTGCAGCGGGGCTGAGGCAGACTCCCTGGTCCTGCGCCGCTCCCAGAAGTGGCCAGCATATCCAGCAGTGGCTTTTGGGAGTGGGGCAGGCGGCTCCGCTGTGCGCTGCCCTCATCAATGGGTACCACCCCCGAAGCTCCCATTGGCCGCGGTTTCCCGTTCCCGGACAATGGGAGCTGTGGGGGGCGGTGCCTGCAGGTGAGAGCAGTGCACAGAGCCCTCTGCCCTCCTCTTTCCCCAGGGGCCGCAGAGATGTGATGTCAGCTGCTTCTGGGAGCAGCGCGGGGCCAGGGTGGGCAGGGAGCCTGCCTTAGCCCCGCTGCGCCATGGGGCTGGCAATCCTGCGAGCCGGATTGAAAGCCCAGGTGGGCTGGATTTGGCCCACGGGCTGTAGTTTGCCCTCCCCTGCTCTAACTGGTGGGTTAGTTGTTCTAAGAGCATTGCATGCTGAGAACTGTAGTCGCTGCAGGCTACACCTTCATGCTGAAGAAAAGGGCAGCTGGAAATGGCTCCCTTTTATGCAAATTAGATGTTGTCCTCAGGCTCTTTGTAAGTTGCCAGTGTGTTCTCCTCGCTTTGGGAGATGCTTTCGACCCACTGATTAGGTTGTTGTAATACTTGATGCAGGGCATGGGAGGCAGTGAGAACTAGGGAGAGTCTAAGTACGGAGGAATATGGTAGCTTTAGTGAAGCTTTCCCCCCCACTGCCCCCAAATTGGGAATGATTATCCTAATGACCCAGAACTAGATCCTGCAAATACTTATGCACGTGCACGAAGTTAGCACATGCATAGTTCCATCAAAGTCAATGAGACCCCTCTTGTGCATCAAGTTAAGCTCATGCTTAAGTGTTGCAGGATCATGGCTAGAGCCTGGAGCTTTGTTATGCCTCTGGTAAAGGAATAAGGAGAATTTTAAAAGTTTTTAGCCTTCGGAGGACAGCTCCCACCACCCCAAATGTATTATTTAAATACAGTTTTGGCAGGCTGACAAATCACATTTTTCATTTTCATTGTGAATCTTCCTTTTGCCAGGAATAGATATTTGTTGCAAAAGGTGGATTTCTGCTTGCGGGAAAAACTCATCATTTGGGACAGAGTGGGGAGATTAATTTGTCGTAACCAGGTGCTTGTTGCTGACGGACACAGAGAAATTCTTCTTTGGGTCAAATTTGTGAGTATCCTTCAAAAATCTGCCATTTCATATGCAAATATTTAATCAGCAACAATTGACATGGAATTTATATACCACCATGGAAGACATCTTAGAAATGCCTGAGATAAATAATTTACATCATCAGAGCTATACTAGTAAGGGGGCTTACCACATCTGAATAGGCTAAAAGCCCTTTCAGAATGGAAGCGTACATCTCTGAACAATTCATTTACTAACAGAGGAGTGCTGTGACTGGGCTTCCACATTGCTTTTCAAACAGAAAGTGGAGGCTTTACGGTAATGGTTAGAAAAGGACTCCTTGGCGTTTGCCCTGAGAATGGGATGAGATGGAAGTTGTGTAAACTCTGAATGCTGTGTTTGTCTTGTCTGTTGCTTTGTGTATGTCTCTGCAGCATTTCCGTAGCATCACACACCATCTAACCACGAGTGAGACTAGCACAATATTAATGTTAGCAGAGTGAGGCTCAACTATGTTCTGCAGTAGGACATCTGAAGGGGAGATATGTGTGGAAAATCCCAAATTCCAGCTGCAGAGGAATTTGAGAGATTGTACATGATAGTGTGAGAGTGCTGCGGTGCACTCCCCTCCCGATCAGTCCATTCAACTAACATTCACCATGTCTGGTATGTTGTTCCAAGTCAGAGTATAAGCAGTAAACAAGTAATAGTAACGAGAATCCTGTTTTGCTTCTCTTTACTGCACTCTAGTAATAAGTCATTACGGTCTTGTCCCAGCTTGTGGCTTTACTCTGCCTCAACTGACTGGCAACATAAGGACTTCTTCAAAGCAAAAATGGAGTGATGAATTATAAGTGTGAGGGACCCAAAGCTTAAAAACAGTAGATTTCCCCTTACGTCTATAATTGCTTATCGCTAGGGTAAAATCAGCTCAGAATTGTAGCACTGAAAGTGACAATGTTAATGTCTCACAGCAACAGCAAAATAAACAGCATTTCTTGGAGTAACAATCCCTCTTCTTAACTTCCATCTGAACCCAGTTGTTGCCATCTTGAAAACTGAGCATGGGCCTATGCCCAGAGAAACAATCAGAAATCATGATGCATTTGCCATTGATGTGCTATGTTTTTGTTCAATGGCCAGTGGCTGGGCAGGTGGATTTTGGCAGGGTTGCACACAGTCTATAATAACCTTAATTGAAGGCATAGGCTTCAACAAATATTATTAATTACTATACACCAGTCTTTGCCCAGAGGCTAATCCTGTATGTATAATCCAGATCCAGAATGAGTTATGCAGGCAAAATATCAATTGAAGTCACTGTTAGTTTTGCTTGCAAAGGAGCGCAGTATTGGGGAAAGAATTCAGCTGTATTATGAAGGGGGGAACCATTTCCGTTTTACTAATTTCACATTCACCTAGGCTTCATCATTGTGCCTCAGTAATGCAACAGAGAATCAGTGAGTATTCACAGACTTTAAAGATCCCTGAAATACCTTGCTGCTGTTGTTACATTAATTTTTTAATGTCCAAAAGTTACTAGGTACTTTACAAAACCAAGAAAAAGACAAATCCCCACTCCAAGACACCTCACACTAAACTCAGATGTGACACCACAAGTGAGGATAATAACAAACAAAAGGGTGCAGGGGGGCCTCAGGAGAGGAGGTCAGAGCAAGGTTACAATAATGTGTGGTCACTTAAAGCATGAATATATTTTGGTGGTCCCATTCACTATATTTATGGGGGACTTGGGCTCTTTTCTGAAAGTGTATTAACTCACTTGTATGTGACACAGCAAAAGTGAGTTTTTCAGAAGGGATTTGAAGCAGGAGATGGTGGTGGCTCAGTGAGCAGATTCTGAAATGGCATTTATGGGGCAGTGTGGCAGAAGGCACAGAGGTAGGAGGAAACAAAGGAAATGATGGAAGCATAAAGGTTTGCATCAGAGCAGTGGGGATTAGAGGAGAGCCTGAAAGGAGACAAGGTCAGAGATACCGGCTGGTGCTGAGTGAGTAGGACCTTGAAAGCTAGGACAAGGTTACTGGGGTCTCTCCTGGAGTCAAAGCTCTGAGGCTTGATACATTAGTACATAAATAACAGCTTTATTGTAGGAATACATTCATGCTGACTAAACTGCCTAGTCTAGTGGGTGCTGTGTAAGACCTGGGATGGATTCTTAGTGGGCAGTCTTTTCTAAGGTACTTAAAAATATGCATGGTCAGAAATATGGATGGGGATATTTGTAGGAAATTATTTGCAGCAGGACAGGTTTATCTATTTGAATGTTCTTTAGTTGAAAGAAAAACATCTCTTGTATGATTTCAAAAGTTTTCCTTTCAGACTGATGCTAGGATTCACCCCATACACTACACGTTTCATAATCACATCAGTTGTTTTGACATTTTTAGAAATTTCCATCTAACTGTTCAACTTTCTAGTGACAGCAGTGTTCAGTTTCTCCATAAGGGTCTTATCTGCCTGCTGTAATAGCTAGAAGGCAGCTACCAAACAGGTTCAGTGGGTTACAGCTACCTAAGATGGCCTGTGAGTGTGAGGCTGCAAGATATCTCCTTTCAAGGCCTGCAGGCTTTGACCTGCTAATAGGTGCCTAAACAAGGTCCCATCTGTCACATATGTAGGCAACAGCATCAAGGCTGCAAAGTAGTAATAGCCTCTTATCCCACAGTTTAGCCTGTGATACCTGATAAACCATATAGTATAATCAGAATATGGTCAGAATGTACTGCTTGGACATGTGAGTTCCAAAGAGACACTAAAGTTGGCAGACATGTAGTTTGACCTGTTTTTTTCCTTTTGAGGGTGTAGTAGTTATTGCCTGGGTTGGTTTTTTTTTCCAGGTTATTTTTAGTTCTTCAAAACTTAAATAAGGACCAGATAAAATACTCTGGCAACTGCTCAAGGCAAATGAGCAACCTTATAATAAAAGAGATGCTGTCAGCTGGAAATCTAGTCAGTTTCAAAAAGTGAGTTAAAGTAGTTTCAGATACTACACCCTCCTCTGCCCCTGTCCCCCACAATTTTGGTTTTACACTCAACATTTTCAATTTTTAAAAATGTTTCTCTCCCACATAAGCAACAGGAGAAGCTGCCAAATTACACAGTGAAAATGGCTATGCATACAATACTAATAAGTGCACAAAGTAAACAAATTGAAAAATAGAAAGAAAAAAAAAACCCAGTAATCTTAGGTATTACAAATAACAGTAACAGTTTAAAAAAATCAAAGAGTGATTTGTTTTTTAAGTTGGTGGGGTCCTTTTACATACCTGTGTATGTGTGTGCTGGAGGAACATTTAATTTAGGAAACAGATTTCAACAGGAAGGGGGAAAATATTTTTTAAACAATAAAAACAGTTAATAATTATGTCTATATTGCTGTAAATTTACACATTACTTTATAAAGTAGATTACTATACATTTTCTGACACCACTGTGTCCTTTCCAGTTTGACTATATTAAAATGTTGTGTGTCTTTTTATTGTGGGTGAGTTATAAAGATTACGCTAAAGGATGGGAAATCAAATAATTAGAAAAGAGATTGGATAAACCAGGGTTTGCATTCACTAAAGAATATAAATATTTGAGTATCTTCAACAGTTAACCCTTCTCAATAACAATTCTAATCTGAAGAGCATACTTATTAGGAGAACCCACTTGAGAAAGTATAGAAATCTTAGTACCCTTTAACTGCGTATTTTAAGCACAAATAATTTTCATAGATGGGCACACTCACCACACACTCAAAACAAAACAAACACACCTTTGAAGACAAAATAAACTGAAAAGTATTTTAAGATAAATATAAATTTGATTCAATAAATGTTTTATTGTGCAAGTAACTTTACTGGAAACTCAGAGAGAACTACTATTCAGACAGAATTACTGCCGAGCAGGCCTGGTTCTTGTCAGTCTCTCTACTGTTAGATATTATACATATATCCCATTTCTCCTACCTTGGTCGATATTCCGCCATCATAAAACATACCAAGTCATCCTAATTTCATAGTAGCTAGTGAAAGACAAACTACAGTAGCCACCCAGGTACAGAAGATTCTTTAAGTATGCTGAACTGTGTTTTCATTAACTCTTGGATTAAAACTGTATCGGAGAATACTTGTCTGCAGGAAACTGCATGGTAACATTGAGAATGAGTGGTCTCCCCAAGCCAAAACCTGTCCCAGTAGCTGACCACTGTATCACGTGACAAGTACCTCAGCCTAACCCCCTTTCCACCAGCTGCGTTTTACAAGGTGCTAGTCACATGGAAACTAGGCAATGTGTTAAGAGTTAATAGATGCTAGGCTGGACTTGTTTGACTAAATGATAAATTATTAATAAAAAGTTAGTATATGTGAATTATTTCTCTGTTATAATAGCACATTGGCTGTAATCAGTGTTCCCTCTTGGTGACTCTTCTGTTGTATTAATACTGTGTTTTGTTATACCCCAGCTGGCCCCTGACTCTATTGAAGGGCATCATACATTTTCTGCTATAAAGGACATTGTGTCACTTCAACAGAGACAACATGGCATCTGAGACATGCCTCAAGCTGCATTGTTCACACTACTACGGATAAGACTGTCAACATTTCCATTCTAGGAATCTCTTTTAACTGATCTATATAAGTGGCTGTGGGTGAAGCCAGAGAGGGTGGGGATTGACTTCTGTATTCACCCACAAGTCAGACAAACCTTGATATCAATATCACTACATCATTTTCATGCCACTAGAGCCTGTGGTCCAGAAAAGGATTCAAACTCCAGCATAGGTGCTGGGGATGCTGCCACACCCTCTGGCTTGAAGTGGATTCCTTTATATACAGGGTTTACAATTTGGTTCAATGACTCTCAGCACCTCCACTATACAAATTGTTCCAGCACCCTTGAACTCCAGGAGAGGAGAGGGCAGACTGCAACTAAATACCATCTTGCATCTGTACAGCCAGCCTTGCATCTGTGCAGCCAGCCTGAAGCCAGTGCAATTGCATGGAATGTAAATTGGGACAGAATTCAGCCCTGAACACAAAAGGGGTTGACTAAATCATAACAAAGTTTGGGGGAAGGGCAAGATAGCTCTCTACACATGTAAACAGTGAGGATGCGGAGGAAATGCTTAAGGTGCTGCTAGAACGTATGACTAGATATAATTAGATGAAATTAAACAAAAGAAAACGCAGGTTAAATAGCAGGAAATGCTTCCTAACAGGGTGATCAATTGCTGTGGAATAACCTCCTAAAGGGAAGTGGTAGGAGCTCCATCACATGAGACATTTAAACCTAGATTGGACTAAATGCTAGCAAACAGGGAGGTGTGATTAGGGAAAGATAGATAAGATGACCTACTAAATTATTTCCATCTCTTATTTCTAGGATTCCATTGTGTCTTCCAGTTGGTGGCCAGGCAATAAATAGGGTTGCCAACCCTCCCAGGAATTGGGTTCGATCTCCCGGAGGCTACTGAAGCCAATCTGGGAGATTTTAGGCCGCTAAAAGTCTGGCAGCGTACCAGGGCTAAGGTAGGCTTCCTACCTGCCCTGGCTCCGCACCGCTTCCAGAAGCAGCTGGCATGTCTGGCAATGTCTCCTAGGTGGAGGCGCAGCCAGGGGGTCTCTGCTTGCTGCCCCCACCCTGAACACTGACTCTGCAGCTCCCATTGGCTGGAAATGGGGAACCGCGGCCAATGGGAGCTGAGGGGGTGGTGCCTGCAGGCAGGGGCAGTGTGCAGAGCCACCTGACTGCCCCTGAGTCTAGGAGCTGCTGACAGACATGCTGCAGCTTCCGGGAGCCAAACAAGGTAAGTGCCATGCAGCTGGAGCCTGCACCCTGAACCCCCTCCCACACTCCAACCCCCTACCCCATCCCTGAGCCCCCTCCTGCACCCAAGTTCCCTCCCAGAGCCTGCACCCCAAATCCCCTCCTGTACCCCAACGACTTGCCCCAGCCCTGAGCTCCCTCCCGCACCCAAATGCCCTCCCAGAGCCCACAGCCCGAACCCCTTCCTGCACCCAAGCCCCTGTCCTAGCCCTGAGCCCGCAACCAAACTCCCTCCCAGAGCCCCCACCCTCTCCCACACCCCTACCCCAGCCCCCTCCCGCACCCCAACCCTCTGTCCCAAGCTCAGCCCGGAGCCCCTTCACACACGCCAAACCCCTTGGCCCCAGCCCAGAGCCCGCACCCCAACCGCCTGCCCCAGGCCAGTGAAAATGAGTGAGGGTGTGGGAGAGCGAGCGACGGAGAGAGGGGGGCTGGAGTGAATGCGGGGGGGGCAGGGCCTCAGAGAAGGGGTGGGGGAGGGGCGTGGCATTGGGGAAGAGTCAGGGCAAGGGTCTTTGGGTTTGTGCGATTAAACTGTTGGCAACCCTAGCAATAAAGTGAACATAACTAATTATCAAGTTCTCCCCACCCCTACTCCACAACACTGGCAGGTGAGCAAATAAAGGAATTTCCCGGTGTGACCCAGTAGGAACTAGACCCTATTTGCTTCTCAGCTGTAATGTTCTTTGCATATCTTAGAGCCCCTCAGATCAAAACATGGTTGCCCATGTAACCAGGAGAAACTCTGTTCTTTAAAACTCAGCTTTGATCTGTTGCACTTGATAGGTTTATTCTAGATGACACAAAAGACACTCAGTATATTCATTTGCGTACCAGTATGCAAAATGCCTTTCTAGTTTTCAGCTATTTCATAGCAGTAATCATGTCCAAGTTCTGGGAACAAATAAGTCCCCAGATAAGAGTGAAACCATCAGTGCATGTGCAGACATACTTTCTTTCAGTTTCTTTTAAGAAACTACTCTGTACTGTTTCCCTCAATAGTATGTATACCTAGCGTAGCTGCGATTTATGTGTTAAATATTAATTTATTTAACGGAAAGGCAAAGTAAACAGACGTAGAACTCCACACACCTCCAGGCAGTCTGAGCTTATGCACTGGGCTTTGGCGGTGACTTTGGGTGTATAATTATGAAGTTACTGTATAGGTATATGGTAAAGAAGTTTCCTAATTAGAAAAATGGCATAATTTATGCAGAAGGAAAAAGCATGTTACATTTTTTCAGCATTGGAAGTTCATGTGAAACAATCTATTAGTAATCAGATTTGCCCCCAGTGTACCTTACTGTTGATAAAAGATTTCTCCATGTGATGATACTGTTTAGTTTTGGTTTTATCTTACATATTTAGTGACTTTATTGCTTAAAGTTTGAGATGACTTAATTATATATCATTGATGTGTCCATTTGATTATCCTAACTAGAGTATATTAAATGCACCACAGTGCATGATTTCTAGTAGAATAAAACACTCTAATTAAGAACCTATCCATGTGTCTGTTTTGAATATTAACCTTGTTTTTCAGAGACTGAAAACTGTGCAAAAATTTTGCTCCACATTGAAACTTTGCATAAGTTTTTAAGTCTGTACAGGTTTTTTTCCACCCTCATTTCTAAATCATAGAAGTAAAAACAGTACTTTAAAAATGCAGATACTCCTGAGCATGTAGTTTTTAAAAGTCTTTTTCCTTACTGACATTTTGTAGGTCGTTAACTGATCACACAAGTTGGAGCCTTTGGGGATTTATTTTTAAGTGTAAAAGTAATGTGCTGATTTTCAAAAATCTACTCTGTGTTACCATCACTTTTATCCATAATGAGTTTTTACCCACACTAACCCATATTAACATATCAGTAGTTCTTTGGTAGGGACTGACATAAAATTGAAATATTATGACTTAGTGGATTTTAACATTGTACACACTAGGACTTTTAAGAGTCTTACCATGATTTGGGAACATGTTTGTTTCCACATGATACATATTTTAAACTGTGCTAGAAGATCAGAGCTACAGGACAGTGTTCAAACAGTGTTCAAACTCCACTAAAGCAGCTGGCTAGAATATGGCTCTGTCCTGATATGGGTGAACATCTAACAGTTCTGAGGGTTAATCTGGTTTGGATTAACACCCATAAATTCAGATGTTTTTTCTGAACTACTGTAGCAACCTCTTTGAAGTTAGGAAGCTGAGGTGAAATGCTTATGAAAACAGGCTTTCTATTATTTCCTTCTTATGGTCAGACTAGAAAGAGCCGGAAAAATCCTTTCTCATGGCAATTTGGCACTTCTACCTCTAGTACTGGCCAGAACCAGCAAAACAGAGATGCACAAAAATGATGGGGTGGAGGAGGAGGGAAATAATTACTGTATCTAATTTTTTGAACCCCAGAAAAGGTTCTTTTCATGTTTTGAGTGAAGGTTTGACTCTGATCTTATTTTACGTGAACCCATTAAACCCTTAGTTCATGTCTACCTTCAGGTTGGATCAAGATTGAGTGTTAGGAGCTGGGACCTGCTGTTTCTGCACACCGACCTCTTATACTAAACAAAGATGATAATAGTGGTTGCCATCTTGTAAAATTATATGGACCATTTTCAGTCTGAGGGGGTCATGCTCTGGCCACTCTTATTTTTCAGTGTATCCTTTACAAGGTTTATACAGGATCTGAGAATAAGGTCTTACAATAGCCCTGTAATTGCATCAGATGACTATAATCAAAGGAGGTAATGACAGTATATTACGGAAGGCTCGTTAAGGTGTTAACTTGCATTCTATAACAGCAACCAACAGAAACTTTTTTTAAAAATGCTCAAAATAGCCGCGGTAGTAAGTGCAACTGCTCTTATTTATATTTAACCCAAGTGTAGAACAGAGCCATGAATACACCTGCTAGTTAACTTAACCTGTGATGCGGAATGATTATTATTGCTACAAGTGATTTATGTTGTGCCTTTCACTGTATTATCTTGGTAAACTTTACATAGCTTGTAAAAACCCTTTCATGACCTGTTGTAACTTACTGGACAGACAAGGAGACCATGCCAATAGCCTGAATGTTAGGAATACTGGACCCAGCATTTAGTTTAAAGCCTAGCCAGTGGTGCATCTTAAAGCATTTTCTGAAAATGGCCAGGGTTTGACAAATTTCTGGCAGGAGTGAATTCCAGAGAGGAGATTCTGCTCCCAAACTCTTCTGCTCCTGGATCCATTAATCCTCGCTTTTGGAACATTTAGCTTAAGCATTCCTGATTCAGATGGCGACTGAACCATTTAGAACCAATCTTCCTTCCTTCCTTCCTTCCTTCCTTCCTTCCTTCCTTCCTTTCTTTCTTTCACTAGCACCTTCAATTCCACCTGGAAGGTGACAAGCAACCAGTTCAGAATGTGGAGCACAAGTGTATTATGGTCTCTTGGTCCACTTTTCTCAGAAAGTATACAGCTGTATTCTATGCTAGCTGAAGCTTTTGAGTGTCTTTCCTAGTGAATCAAAATAGACTAGGTCTAGTGGTAACAAAGGTATGGATAACTGGAGTTAGGTCTGCACCTGAAAGAAAAAGGATCAATATTTTGGCAAGCTGACAATAAAAAAAGAAGATTCTGACCCTTGTTTGTTGACTATGAAATGAGTAATAGGACTCTGATTCCAGACCATTTTGACAATGGGAAGGTAGACACTCTCTAGGTAAAGGGAATGCTTGTCGATTTCACCAGTCAGCATCATCTCCATGTTATCTTTTAGCTTTCATACTATTTCTCTTTCTGCCAGAATCTGGGAGAGTAAAGAAACTGCTTTGCCAAATTCAATGAAAAGGAGACTGAGGGGTCTTATTCACAGTCACGGAAGGCTCTTTTACATTGCTTTCAGGGGAATTACTCATGGGTGCAAAGTTAAGCATATGTTCGCAGGAATAAGGCCTACATTTATATAAATATATTTAGATCCCATTTTAAATGTTTATTATGGGGCTTTATAGAATATAGGTGATGGAATTTTTCAAAATTATATGAGGGCAATTTCAAAAATTTCACTGAATTTCCATGGGACCCAACATTTGCACACTTCAGAAAATCCTAGCTTGTGAAAGGTTATTTTCTGAGGCAGATCTGCTGTGCTGTCTCAAGTAGCAGCAAGGATGTTAAAGGGTACAGTATTTGTCAATCTTACATAATGAGCTATTGAGGCTTTTCATCAGTCATGAAAGCTATTGCTGACACAGGTGTCCTAGATATGGATTGTAGTTTGTCACAAATGCTGCCTCACCTGACTTTAAATCTTTCAGCCATCTCTCTGTCTTGGTTCATGGCTTCATTGTTACAGGTAGTTTACATATGTATGAGTCTCTTTCTTCGCCAAGGATATTTATCACCACTTGATTCTTAAGTTTTATGTTTTGGCAATCTCAGTGTAGTGGAGCCACATGAGATATCTGGGAACCCAACAGCTCAGGAAAGATGTATTGAATAAGAGATCCCCAAAATGGTAAAACCCGACCTGTATCTTGTTAGACAAACCAAATTGGTGATGCTGCTTTAGAAATTCTCCTGTATTACGTACAGGAAAATTTCTTTGTCCTTTTCTATTTTTTTTAAGGTCACATATTAGAAACCTATGTACAAATAACCCTAAATGCCTGGCAGTCTCCCCAAAAGAATTTAAAACTTCACACTGAGTCTTGTTTCCTAAACCCGTGTACTTTTTGTAGGAGGCCTGATAACAATGGGTCACATTTTGTACTACATGTTTTGCAGCACCTGAGCAGAACACAGTGAGTTATGTACAAAAACGCAGTTTGACTCCTCTTTGCCTGGCTTGAGTCAGCTCAAGCCAGATCTTCAATGGTATTTTATCTGGGTTTTTGTGTGTGTGATCAATTGATGGTTATTTGTGCAAATAAAGGATGCAAAGATTTTTTTTTTTTTAAAAAAACTTCTAGTTATCTACAATAAAATGTGTTTTGCAACCACAAGTTGGAATGGGAATAACTTTCTGAGATACAGATCAAACTGTGTTTTATAGATGCAATTATTGACAGCTTTTAATTTAATTATTTCCTCTGTGGCTATTTCATGGGGGAATACATTAAATGCATAAACTGCTCCATTAAATGCCTGTGAGTCCATGAAGAAAATACTGAGTGAAACAACTATGCAAGCAAAATTACATTGAAATTTCTTTCATGGCAGTACATACCCAGGGGAGCAAACTAAGGGCCCAGTCTGCAAACATGTACGTGAGTGATCAAGTTGTTTAAGGATTGGGCTCCTAATGTCTAATACATTTTATCAACAAATGTTCTGCCTGTTAAAGGAAAATCCCAGTATAATATAAAAGATTCCAATCACAACATAAGAGACTGAAAACAAAGAATTTACTACAATGCTTTTAAAAATATTTTAAGGACAAAGAAGGAAACTGCCATCTTAACAATTTGGCAATGCAAAATAGGAGAGAGAGAATCTACCTTCCTCTGATGGCATCTAGGAAATTTGTAAGTATGAAAATCACTGATAGGTAAGGTCTATATTTTGTGTATGTGTTTTTAAGTGTTAATTCAGCCAACTCACATTAACTTTCTCAAGTGTGTATATATAGATATAGAACTTAGCTGCCAGCAACCTTTAAATGTTTCCAGTGCTTTGTAATTGAAAAGTCTCTTAAGTCTTTGCAGACTTGGACCCTTATCCCAATGGGCACACTGTAGGTTGGCTCTCCTGGCTGCATGGAGTTCCAACAGTGAAGTCAATGGCAGTCAGACTCCATTGAGTTCATACTTGGTCATCCAACTATGACTCTGTGGAAAAGTACAATTAAGATGGCAGCCCCAATAAGAGAGAGGATGAATAAATATACTGACATTTTTAAGGTTTTTCAAAAATTGTTTCAGACATTACTTTTAATATATGTTTATCTACTAGCTTCCCAATCCTGCAGCGACCTAGGCATTTGTTTAACTTTATCACTGGAAGTACAGTAGAACCTCAGTGTTACAAACACCACGGGAACGGATGTTGTTTGTAACTCTGAAATGTTCCTAACTCTGAACAAAATGTTATGTTTTTTTTCTTGCAAAAGTTTACAACTGAACATTGACTTAATACAGCTTTGAAACTTTATTATGCAGAAGAAAAATGCTGCTCCTCCCCTCTTTTTTTTTTTTTTTTTAGTAGTTTACGTTTAACACAATACTGTGCTATATTTGCAGTCGGTGGGGTTGTTTTGTGTTTTTTCTCTGCTGCTGCCTGATTAAATACTTCTGGTTCCAAATGAGGTGTGTGGTTGACAGGTCAGTCCATAACTCTGAAGTTCTACTGTTGTCCCATTTAAGTCAATGGACCGGCTTGCAGTGCGTAGAGTTAAGCACATACCCAAGTCTTTACAGGATCAGGAACTAAATTTGTATTTGGATTACGTGATATTACAGCTAATCACTGGAA
Organism: Chelonia mydas; assembly: GCF_015237465.2. NCBI lineage: Eukaryota > Metazoa > Chordata > Testudines > Cheloniidae > Chelonia > Chelonia mydas. The sequence continues at coordinate 77,502,904 of NC_057854.1, forward strand.
TTTTTCTCTACGGGGATCCTACACAACTGAAAATAAGCAAAAAACACTTCCTAAAGTTAAGAACTGCACCCTGAGTATCTGTAAAAGAGCATAAGAAACACACAAGCATACAGTTTTGGATTAACAACAATGTTGAAATGGGGACGGTAGTATATTCCCAGAAGACGTCGGATCATTTTGTTTTTAGTTATTTCTTCTGCATAGATTTAGATGAAGGAAAGTTAGGACCAAAATGCAGTCCCCAACTCATCCAGCAGGGGACACTCTAATAGTAGACAGAAATAAGTTAACACAGAACCAAGACTGATGTTCATTTGTAAAAAAAAAAAAAAAAAAAAGCATTTTTAGGTGACATATTTGGTCAGAAACATTTGTTATGGTAATTGAATATATGAAACACAAAGATCCAAAATAAAAGTAAGGCTATTATTATAAAGAGTTCAGTTATCAAACTTATCATTACTTTCAATGTTTAGGATGTGGAACTAATAATTATGATTGAGTCAAACACATAAGATCAACCTAAAATTTTTCTCCCCAAAGGAAATGTAATTACAAAAATGTTATGCAATATTTTGTATACCTAGTTACACAAACTAGTATAATTATTTCCAAATAATTTTCTTTTAAAAAGGGGAAAATGTATATAAAAGGCAGGACAAAAATGGCAGAAGTTCCTTTTTCAAGTTGCAAAGGTGTAGCAGAAGTGATAACCTATTGTGAAGTACATATTGGATATAAATCATATCCGCTACTCTTTCTTTTCCTCATAGCTTAATTCATAAATACACAAAACATACTAATGGATTACTTGTGATGTTATTGGCTTGGTGCTATTTACACCTATATGCAATATTCTTTCAGCATTTTAATTTTAAAAACTTTTAGAAAGATGTATAAATCCCATAACAGTTTGTGAGTGGAAAGTTATAATTATGTACTCTAAACTCACAGGCAAACCTAAATTTAGTTTCCACAAAACAGGAAGAACATAGATAATGGCTTAATCGTGGAGAGTGTGGGGATGTTATAAACAAGATGAACTATTTTATTTGTTATTCATAATTCTTATAAGGGAAAGACTGGAATTTCTACTTAGATGTTTGTGAAATGGCTTGTGTGACCCAGTTATGGTTCCATATGCCATATTTCACCACTGTACAGTTATGTTCTTGTTCTCATTTCCAAGATATATAAATAGAGCTAAGATAAGCTTTCCTGGAGCTCTTTGCTATGAAAGAAAAGAAAGACACTTTACAAATATCCCCTGGCATTAATAGGAAGATCTTGCTGACTACAATAGGCTGCTGAAGCCATTCTCTCAGCAAAAGAAGCATCAGTGTTTCTATTGGTAACCCTTTTAAAATTATATGGTTTTTATGTAGAGATGCAGGCTTGATAATGAAGACACCATTCACATAAGGTATGGGTAACAAATTTATGAAGTAGAAATTTCCACCCACTAAACCTAAGACAAGCATGCTTTTTGGTATTTCAAAATGCCATTTATACTTTACAAATGTGGCATTTGTCTTGGAGACTATAATAACTTGGGCCAAATTCAGCCCTGGTGTAAGCATGTTCAACTCTGATGCCAATCTTTAATGGGGTTCTGTAAATTGGCTCCTCTCCAAATGACTATGGATGTGCCTGTTGTTTTAGAACAATTCTCACACATTATAAAATCTGAAACAGAGTTGGGCTTTATTGACCAGGTAGCTTAAAGGTGATGTGCAAAAGGAGGAAAAATAGGTTTGTGGCCTATGGATGTGCCTGTTCTTTTAGGTAGGACATATGGGGGAAGGGTGAGAGAGAACATTAGAAATTCGTCTCTTTAAATATTCCATGACCTAATAATTTTGACATGAGAGACACAGTGCAAGTGAAACCTGAGTAACAAAGTAAATATATTTATAATCAAACTGACTCAAATAAAAACTTTTTTAAAAAACCTCAGTTCATTAGATGCTTTAAAAAACCAGAACCTCCTCTTTTTCTAGGTCACCCTTACTTAGGTGGCCTGCAAGGTGAGGCAGGTTTTCTTTCAGGGAGAAAATAAAAGCAGTTTAAGAGGGACTTGTTAAATTAGTTCAAAACTGTGTCAGCAAATAGGGCTTTGAGTGCAGTCCCAGCGCAGGTTTGCTGCTGTTCAAGGCCACCTGTTGCACTTGTTGGTCTTTTCCCTTAGTTTTCTCATACAGAGTAAACAAAAGCAAAGCCCTCCTGGCAAATTCACCGTCATGAATCTCTGCACCATCCTCGTGCTTTAGTCGCTGTTTTACCACGAATAGCACCGGTATTCCTTCCCCCGTGCAACACTGGGAGCGGGGGCGTCCTTGGGTGCTTCACTCCAGCCACGGCCTAGGTGCAGCTAGGGGAGGGCACGTTCACTCCCCCTCCCAGGTATGGGCCTGGGAAAGGAGATTCAGCCCCTCTATGCTCTAGTCAAGCCCCTGCCCTAAAGGTATTAGCACACATGGATGTAGCGGGCTAGGGGGAGCAGAAGGGGCTGTGACCCTAACAAGAGCTGCAAGGAGGGACTGGTGTCTTCTCGCCCCTCGGTTCCCCCTCAGCCGTGCGCGTGTGTGGGGACAGCAGGTAGCGCCCAGAGCCGGGGGGGGGGGAAGCCTTGGCCTCGCCTCCGGCCCCCCTAACTCGGAGCCCGGGCGGGGAGAGCCGGGCGCGCACGCTCCGCGGCGGGCAGCAAGGCATGCGCATTGCAGGCCGCCCTCTCACCCCGCTCAGTTATGCCAAGTATGTGAGCGGCGGCAGGAGTCGGGCTGCGGGGAGGGAGTGCGACGCACACCGAGCCCGCCCGACCATGGGGCGCCGCCGCCACCACCAGCAGCCGCCGCGCAGGGGGGCACCCAGCACCCTCCTGCTGGCGGGCAGCAGCTACTGAGGCAGGCGGGTGCGGGGTGGGGGCAGGCATGGCTGATCCTCTGCGCAGGACCCTCTCCAAGCTGCGGGGCAGGAGGTCCCAGCGCGGGGCGGCGGCAGGCGCGCACCTCCGCGGGGGGACCGGCGCCCCTCAAGGTAAAGCCCAGCAGCAGCCACAGGCCAGGGGGGCGCCGTGGGCTCAGCCTAGCAGCCGGGAGGTCTCGGCGCCCCCGGGGGCTGGGAGCCAGGAGGAGTCTGGACAGCGGCAGCCCGGCTGGCCCCGGCGGGGGAAGGCACCGCATGGCCCCGCAGCTCTGGGGGAAGGGACACCAGGAGCCCCGGCCACCCCTGGCTGTTCCCCGGGGGACCCAGCCCCGCAGCCCGGGTCCGCCCCCGCGCGGCGTGCTCCTGACGGCGAGGAGGGCGATTACTACGATAATGAGACTCTGCCCTGGGGCTGCCGCCCGGCCGAGCCGCGAGAGGAGGCGCAGGGGCTACCTGCCGCCTGCGCCCGGGGCCGAGGGGAGGGCCGCTTGGCCGGGACCCGGGAGAGCACGGGCAGGCTGCGGAGCCAGCTGCAGGAGGCCTATTACCTGCTGATCCATGCCATGCACGACCTGCCCCCGGCCAGCCCCGCCTGCGCTGGAGGGTTCCCCCAGCCCGTCGCCTCTTGCGGGGCAGCGGAGAGCAGCGATGCCTGGTCCTCCTCCTCCGGGGAGGGCAGCCCGCAGCAGCAGGTGCCCGCCACCGCCTGGCCGCCACCGCCGGCCCAGGGCTCCGCAGGGCGTCCCGGCCAGCTGGCGCCTCACAGGCGCGGGGGTCAGAGCCTGGGGAGCCTCCCCCTTCTGTCCCCCGGCCGCCCCGCGAAGCCGCCGCCTCTGCAGCGGTGTCTGAGCGACAGCGTGATCCGCTACCACCCCGTGGAGCCCGCCCCGGGGCACCTGCTGCAGGGCGAGCCGCCTGGCCCGGCCTGGGACCCTGCGCGGCCGGACGGCGGCCGCGGGGGAAGCGACGCTCCTGCAGCCGCAGAGCGCTCCGTCAGCTGCGGGGAGAGCCCGGATCGGGGCGCGGGGGCGCGCCAGGCCGAGCGGCTGCTGCTCAGCGCCCAGGGCTCCGCGCCGCCAGAGGCAGCGGCCGGGGGCGGGCTCCCGGCAGCGTGCCCCGGCAGCCGCCCGCATGCCCCCCAGAGCCCCTTCAGGCCGCCCGCGGTCAGCGTCGGGAGGCTGCAGAAGTGGATGTGTAAAGGGCGCCTGCTGTCCCTGGGAATGAAGGGGCGCGTCGGGGCTGGGGCTTCCTCCGCTGACCCCAGAGCCATTGGGACAGGTGCGGCGCTGCCTGCTCAGCCAGACCTTGGAGAAGAGGAGCCCGCAACTCCGCCGGCTTGGAGAGGGCAGGAAAGCAGGGCCCAGGCAGCTCCCCCGGACCAAAGAGTTCTGCTGACAGGTATGTTTGCGGGGATGGCGACCAGGCCCCCACACCGCTTGGGCCTGGCTTCAGCCTGTCACACTCCGCCAAGCAGCTTGTGCTCTGGAAGGTCTGGAGCCAAATTAACCCCACCTCTGGTCTGTCTTACTAAGGGGTGGTGACTGAATGGTGTAGGGTAGCCTGCAGTTTGGAGGTAACGTTCAACCATTCCTTACAGGATGATGATGAAATGCTAGTGTAATGTCTCAGGTTGCTGTATAGCAGGGGAATGTGTATATAGTTTTAGTATAATACACCTAGCGTTCTTGGTTCTAGGGGTTGGCATCAGCGATTACAGATATTTATTACAGGTTCATGCACCTATAAAAGCAGTGTACCTAAAAAGTCGAGTATCATCTGCAAATTAGAGGTTAATACTGGAGCTGTGTGAAGTCCTAGATTTCCCTCTGAATACTCACATATAGAACTTTGCGTGTTTTCTTGATTTGATTGAGGCAGATTGCACTTGCTAGTTCTGTCACTAACAGTACTGGAGTTGTGAATGTGGCAAAACGTTGCCATAGGCCAAGTTATGATGTGTTTTAAGGCAAACGTTTTCCATTTCTCCAGTGAAATGGCTTTTTCACTGTGAAAATTGGTTTTAACTTTCATAGAAAGTGGGGGGGTGGAATTTGAGATGAATCCACAAAATGGTACTTCCACAAAAATATGAGAACTGACATTTTTAGTAGCTCTGATTGTGCATCATTAAAAATAGTACCAAAATGATGTATATGTTTGTTAGAATTTTGTAATTTACACTTGTGTTACTGTGTACACCAGAGTAAAATGATTTACATATAGATAGCCACTATAATATGTTGAAATCATAAAGCAGTCCTTTTTTAATTTAAAAAGCCCATATGTTTACTTGCAGTAAACTCAAGTAGGAAGTTAACTGAACAAATATAATCCCAAATGATTGGTATTGTCTCTCTTATACAGTATTGCACATTTTAAGCAACTCATTCACGTTTGGAAATTATTTATTTTAATTAGAAGGTGTTGGTGTACACAAACAATCTATTCATTATTCTGGGCAATAAAACTCATCTCTTAAAACTGAAAAGGGCTTTAAATTTAACGACCAGCCTTTCAGTTAAACAAAATTAATTTTGTTCAGGTTCTTAACAATCTCCCTTTTTACCCAATCTTGTTTGCTTTATAACTTAACGCAAATAAACGCAGTGTGCTTTGGCATATCCAGATTTAGGGCTTGACCCCTGCAACCACTTCCAGGAATGAGTAACCCTAGAAGTAAATACTGCTCATGTGACTAAAAAGTTGCAGAATTGGGGCCCCTACTTTGTTCAATATTTAAATGTTTTATAACTCCCCAGGCTTTTTCTTTGTACTGCTGCTTGCTCCATAATTCTTTTAATTTATTTTTCTAATTTACTTGAATGTTTGCAAGTTAATTGTTAGTTTGGTTTGAACAAAAAAAATATTGGAGTCTAAATTAATTCTGGGAAGATATGAATGAGCTATTTTGATCTAGATGGGGAACTGCAAAAACTGTCTTCCCACTTAATTAAAAGCTTGGTTGTCAACCCATCCTGACATCCAAAAAATATGGCTTAGAAAGGTAGAGTGTGACCTTTTGTTGAGAAATTTTCTACACACAGTTAATAGACAAAATATTAACCTTTATCTCAATCGAGTTGAAAGACTGAGACCTGATCTCCATGTGCATGTTTGTAAAATTGGGTCCTACTCTTTTATAAAGAAGTATTTAGTTAGTACTCAGTCAGTATATTGCAAGGTAAGTTGAATAGTTAGCTTTAAAGAAAACCATGATAAACAAACATTGGACTGAGGCTCTTTGGGGAAGGGATCATCTTTTTTGTGCTGTTTTGTACAGCGCCTGGCACACTGGGACTCCTAGGTGCTGTGATAATACAAATAATTTTATCTAGAGAATATTATTATAAATAAGACTGCCTTAGAACAAAGGGTAAGGGACAGCATGACCTACATATTTCTAAAATCCTTCTACTTATTTAAGGCCTGATCACTACTAAAGTTAATAGGATAGAAAAATCTTCAAAATGTGTCAGTCAGCTTACTGAACTAATTGTACTCTTAGAGCTGTATTTCTGTCAAATAGTGCGTACTTATTGTCCAGACAAGGCAGTACTTGCATATTGGGACTTTACAAAATACACATTTTCACTAGGATCTGTCTGAAGCTTTTTCAGTAATGGCTAATAATATATTGACTTCTGTCTCTGGCTGTTTTCTTCATTTTTTTGTCAGCTACAATAATATAAACATATTGAGTCTCAACTGCAAAAGTGGATGAGGTAGCAAACTTCAGAGCTGACATTCAGAAATTTGATTTTTTTTAAGATTTTAAAAATATTTAGACATTATAGATATTTATAAAATGAATTGCTTTAATTGTTTTGAAAAGTACATTGAGCAGTTCAGATAAATCAGAACATTCATGAGTGTAGATATGTATGAGGTATATTGAAAGATTTGTGTTAGATTTCTCTGTGCTTCTCCTTGTCCTTTCATGTGGTATATGTGAGATTTCAAAGTAAAAATGCCTTTCGAAATCAAGGCTCTGATCCTGCAATCCTTAACGCATGTGCTTAACTTTACTACTGCCATTGGCCTAAGTGGCACTTCTTGTTGTACTGAAGTTAAGCATGTGTGTAAAGGATTGTAGGATCAGGGCCTAAGACCATATAAAGGAGAAGTTCAGAGCTTACAAATACAGCTGTCTGTCATTTGATTGTAAGTGACGGACTTGACATTTAAATTGAAGTATACCATTTGTCTGGTTCTGGATTTAAGATAAGATTTTTTTTTTTTTTTTGAAAATTTGTAATACTGACAATGAATTTTGGCAGTAGTAAGCTTGCTTATTATTGTCTGCATAAAGTATAAGAGTGAGAATAGTATTTCTGAAATTCAAATTGTGATACAGCAGCAAATCATGTCATGGAAAGTTATTCAAGAATTCTCAACACATTTTATCATTGTATTCCTTAGTAAGCCTTTCAAGTAAAGTTGTAATTGGAATATTGAACACTGTACTGGTATATGTTATCATATATATGTACTTTGAGCTTTTGCTGTTCTAGGAGTAAAAGGTAGCTTAGGCCCAGATTTCAGACATATGATTGGTTTGTATATTTGGGTGTGTGTATAATTTTTAAGAGTCTGCCCTTCTGAGGATTGTAAGCTTTCCTAACTACTGCTAAAGGGCACACATTTCTGTGCAATGCTGGCAGTAACACAGATATTTTTGTTGTTAGAAATAGAATACTTGAATGTTCCATCTATTTAAATTGTTAGATAGGAACAATTCCTTGGGCTGTTACTGGAAAATTGAGGATTTTAATGCAGCAATCAGATGTAGAAAGCCAGCAATCAGATGTAGAAAGCAAGCATTCCTAGCATATACTGTACTGGTTTAAATAAATATTTCTGACTTTGTGTAATGTCTAATTACAAATGATACAAAATATAAATGTTCAAAATAGAAGATGTAATTATTTGGAGCAACAATAACAGAAAGAAAAATAATGGAGAAGGAAATTTATTAAAAAGCAAGTTGAAATAACTGCCTTTTTATTGTAGACAGAAATATAGGTCTTCACATCAGAACCATTATTAAGATTTCCTTAATAAACAGGCAAAGTCAATAAACGTTACAATAGTTTTAAACAGAGGGCTTGTCTGCCCTAGGTCTTTTTAGTATGGGTATAGCTATGCTACTGTAACTGCACTGATGCAGCCTGTGTACACTAGGGTTTTACACCAATACAGCAGCATCTGCACAAAACAAACCCTTGTACAGACACCCAATATACTCAATTTAAGGACTGCTGAATTGTTGTTCACAGTTAATGCTAATATTGAGTTCAAATATCAAAATCGATGTGATCCTTGGCTTGTCCTTAAACAGTGTGTTTGTTTTTTCATAAGCTGTACACCATTTATGTATTGGTAATTTCTACACTGTGTTTTTCACAGTTTTTAACCTACACATGTAATGCACACTGAACAAGAGTGCTGCAAAATGTACTTCAGGGTTGTTTTTGCTACTTAAACACTATTTTGTTGAAGTTTTGTTTTAGGAGTATGCCTAGTTAGATGTTCAGTGGTTATAAATTCTCTAGATTTATTGCAAAACAAGACTTCTTCAGCAAACATAATCATTAAAGTAGTTAGCAAAAGTATTTTAAGTATTGGTTGTTCAAAGAGCATTAAATGCTGCCTGCATGCATTCTTTTACAGGTATTCATGGGGAAATAAAATGACTTTAATTAGAAGGAATCTGTTAATTATACTGTACAGACTTGATGCATAGCTACAGTAGAAATAAAATAGACTTGTTTTGCAAATCTGTGTGTTCATCTTGATCTTAGGTAGAGGGTACTTCACATTTACTTATTAAAATGCTGGAGCCTGAATTTTGCGTTTAATGTGAACTTTACATTAATGTAAAGTGCTGACATCTAAGTTAAAATAAATGTAATGAACAATCAACTTTGTAGTACTATGTAATTTATATGTCTGGTGAAGAACTGCAATCTGTATTTAATTCAGTGGAAAAACTCAAAACCTTCAGATTGTATGTAAATAAAGGCACAAGCAAAACTTAAGTGTCAATACATAATTAGTATTTTTTTTCATTTTTATTGTACTTTGATAATAGGAATACTGTGCTATGATAACATTTTTAGGACAAAAAGAAAAGGAGTACTTGTGGCACCTTAGAGACTAACCAATTTATTTGAGCATAAGCTTTCGTGAGCTACAGCTCACTTCATCGGATGCGAATACAGACTAACATGGCTGCTACTGTGAAACCTGACATTTTTAGGACATTGCTTTTTGGCTCAATAAACTTTTATAAGTAACTTGTTCCTAGATAAGTTTTAACAAAGTGAAACAGTCTTAAGTGACTGTCTCTTTTGTTCTTTACAAAACATAATATGAAGAAATTTACAGCGACCATTGAAGTACTGATAAAATTGGGTACTTAATGGAGTTTCTAATAAGTGGAGCAGAATTGTATTTGATGTACTTGATTTAGGGCAGGACCTTTAAGACTGGAGGGTGCCTATAAAGTTGATCTGGGGTACTACCAAAGCACTTGCATTTCTGAAGTAGTGTGTTAAGACCCTGAAAGACACAGAGCAACTTTACTTGATCAGTTTACATTTCAATTTCAGTGTTAATCCTTCAATATTTTACAAATGCCAACAATGTGGGTGAGATTTTAAAGAAGATATAAATGTTAAATGGAAATAGTACCTCGAACGTTTCTATACAAGTCCTGTTAATATTAAACTCTGTTTTGGAGACAGAACCATGTTCTCTCAAGTACTTTCTATAGACTTGGACTCTGCACAGTTTTTTGGCAGCTTGAAATTGCATCTCACTTAGGGCCTGATCCTGTGATGTGGTGGTCTTTCATTGAGAGCTGAGACCCTTTATCAGCTCTCAGAAGACACGTGGCACCTTGCAGGATCTAGACCATAGTCAAGAATATCATGTATGTCATGAGATATATTAAAGTTAATATTGCATGTCTGTTATATCCTCATTATCGATAGGAGTGTCAGATTGACTGCTTCCCCACATTCTGTTTTGTTATGTGCATATTCTTGGAATGTGGAACAAGTACAGACATGCTTGTACTATCACTTCCATAGCTATGTCAAAAGATATTTTTGTTTCTTTACTACGTGCACAATTGTTGTCTTTTGATGGATTGAAATTAAGTTCATGATAGCACAGCATTTCTTTTGTCCTGTGGGACTGGATTTAGTGTGGATGGGACATGACAGTGTATGTGTTTGTGTTTGATCAAAACTGGAAGAATGTTCTAAGCATCTCTTTTTCCTCTTTTAATAACAGATTTAATTGAAAATATTTACATATCCTCCACAAGCGGGAGAGAACTTAAAATTCTTGTGGCCAGTGAAGTCCATGAGCATAGGCCACAGCTTGACAGCATCACAGTTTCTAAGAAACGTAACTGGCTACATCAGAGTACTTTAAAGGCCCCTAATCTGGAAGAAGAAAATATCTGTAAGAAAATGCAAGGAAACACTATCCATGTACCCAAATCTTCCAGTCCTTTACCTGGACCTAAACTGCCACAGGTTCCTCCCAAATCACCTATAGGACAGGAATGTCCTGCAAGAACCTATAGTTCTGTAACTGCTGTTCACCATTCTACAAGCCCTTCAGTTTTGAGAAACTGTACTTTAGACTTCAGTGAGGATAATGATGCAGATGATGAAGGAGAAATATGGTACAATCCTATCCCTGAAGATGATGAGCCTGACTTCCCCAGAGTCCATTGTTTTACTGGGAAAAACTCTGTTAATTTGGACTCCCATACCACCAGTTTCAAGATGTTGCCTGGGAGTGACTTGATTAAAGTAATGGGGCACAATAAAGGCCTTCCATACTTCTCAGAATCTGCAGGAGACAATCAAATGGGTCAGGCCAGTGAAATTAATCAAGCAGATTCCATACATTCCATGGAGTATGTGCAGCTGCACAAGCAGAGTTTTGTGTGCAAGATTCAGAGTGCGACAGCAATAGAGGAGAGCCCTGCATTTAAATATTGTTCAGCAGGTAAGAAGGATATGGAATATAGAGATGTTACACTCCTGTCTTTATTTTTATAGGAAAGTTAAACTTTTTTTCCCCCTCTTCATTGTGAACATTTCTATAAAATTGATGGAAAGTTGATTATAAAATATGTAGGCCATAATTTTCAAAGTTGGGTACATAAAGTTAGGCACCTAAATAAGTGGCCTAACTTTCGCAGGTGTTGAACACCCACAGATCACATTCATTTGAATAGGAAATGCGAGTGCTAAGCCCCTTGCAAAATCAAGCCATTTATCTATATTCCTAAATATGAGTTTAGGTGCCTAACTTTAGATACTCAAGTTTGAAAATTATGGTAATTATCTACAGTATTATTTTTTGAGCCTTTAAAACACATTTCTGCTCTGAAATGTGACTGTAAGAGTGGGGTTCCATATTTTGTATGTATTTATGACTTCTGGATCAAATTTGCACATCTCAAATATAAAAATATGTCCTTTTTAAACCCTGGTTATCTGCCCTTGAATGGAGCTTGGAATCTGAAATGTAAACTGGTTCGTTATGGCTCACACCTTGCCAACAATAAAAAGTTTACAGAGTGAGCTTGGTTAACAATTCTGTTGATGGTGCACAAATACAACATATTTTGTTTTCTATGTCTTAGCTAATTCTAACCCTAGGTAGAACTTTAATGCTAGCTCTGTAACTACTTAACTTCCTCAGAAGTCTCTTGTTTGGGATTTTTATCAAAGGCTTTCTGAACGTCCGTATAAATTATATCAACCCTGTCTCCTTTATCTGCTATCTTGTTGACTCCCTCAAAAATGTCTAATAGATGGGAGAAGAACGTTTTTCTTTTACAGAAGTTGTGCTGGCTTGTCCCTATTTATCATGTTCATCAATGGTTATGTCTACGCTGTATAAAAGACCTGCGGCTATCCTAGGACAGCAGGCTCAGGCTGTGGGGCTATAAAATTGCAGTGTAGATATCCAGGCTTGGGCTGGAGCCTGGGCCCAGGGACGCTCTCCCACCCCTGCAAGCAGAGTCCCAGAGTCCAGGCTCCAGCGTGAGCCTGAACATCTACACTGCAATTTTTTAGCCCCGCACTGAGCCCCACAAGCCCGAGTCAGCTGACCTAGGCTAACTGCAGATCTTTTCTTGCAGTGTAGACATACCTTAAGTGTGTTATACTCCAGTTTTAATTATTGTTTCAACTGAATATATATTGAGGTTGGTGTCAGCCCCTAAAAAGGAATAACTTCTCATTGACAGGGTCAAGCAACTTGCTGACCTTGACTTGTAGTATCCTTCTGAGTGAGAGAGAGATGTTATCTGAGCACAGGAATGGGAGACAAGATACTCCCGAGTTCTAATTCCAGATCTGGTTCATAGAATCATAGAATATCAGAGTTGGAAGGGACCTCAGCAGGTCATCTAGTCCAATCCCCTGCTCAAAGCAGGACCAATCCCCAATTTTTGCCCCAGATCCCTAAGTGGCCCCCTCAAGGATTGAACTCACAACCCTGGGTTTAGCAGGCAATGCTCAAAGCGCTGTGCTATCCTTCCCCCCAAAGTCTGTTGAACTTTGTCCCCTTGGACAAGTCACTTAATTTGTCATCCTCAGTTTCCCTGTATAAAATGGGCATATTAATATCCATATTGTGAATATTAATTACTGTTTTTTGGTAAAAACTTTGCAGATAAAAAGTCTGTGTACTAAGTTATTTTGCCCAAGTGCCTAAGTCACTGTTGAAAATGGGATTTAGGAGACCGTCACCTAGGGTATGTCTATACTGTCCCGTCCTCCGCTCCTTCCCCCTACCCCCCCCACCCATAAAAAAAAGCTGTGTCAGCAAGTTTCAGAGCCATGGTCTACAGGCTGGGGCTTGTGCTACAACACTAAAAATAGCAGTGTAGACATTCCCTGGAGCTGGAGCTCTGGCTCTGAAACTCATCCTGTTGCTCCTTAGGTCACATACAGATTTTACCCTCTATAACCAGCCATTTGTGCCATAATGTACTGTCACATCTAGGAACCCACATTTTGTGCTTTTGTTTGGAAATGTAGCAGAGGTAGGAGTGTGTGTGTGTGTGTAAGCTGCAAAGTATATGTGACGGTCTAGAATTTCCATTCAAGTTAAAAATATCTTGCTTTGTAGTCTGTATTAAATAACTGGTACTATTGCGTTTGGTTGCAAAATGTGACAGAATAAGTAGACCAGTGTGTACTAGTCCTACAAACTGTGTTTGATCCATTTAAGAGATTAATCTCTCAATACATATGTGATGCTCAGGAACATTAATATGGGTCACTTGCTCCTTTTGAAGGACTAAACCCCTTTATGTATTAGGCAAAACTGACTACACTTTTTCATGTTGGAGAATCAAAGTTATATCCCGTCAGATTAATTTGCGCTTTGAATCTATGTCTGTAATGAAGTCTGGGAAAATTGATTATGGATTTCTCCTGTGAAGTTTACTCTGTATTGAGTTAATTAAACTATTTTAAAGCAGCTCTCTTGTGTGTGCATTGAATAGTGATCACATTGACTGGATTAATTGATGATGAAGTGGGTCCCTGCTGTTAAGTAATTGGCTTTATTGTGGAGGAGTAGTTAGTGCTGCTTTTAATCCAGTTAAGGTGTCTACAGTTACTTTCAGTCAAATTTAAAATGACGGCTCATCCAGACAAAATCACTACATGAAGGGCAGCACGTCCGATTTAACTTTATTTGTATTAGTACAGAGTCTGAATTACACAAGCAATTGCTATGCAGTAGATAAATGTCTATATCTTCATCGACTCAAATACATCAAGCAGTAACTCTTGTCAAATGCCCCATGATTGTTTAGCAAGTCTGCTTTTACTAGCAAGGAGGAAGTCTGAGCAAAGGGTACTACTGTCGGTTAAATACAAAAACAATGCTTTTATCTGTGTTCCTAATAACATCATTGGTTTTTAGTGTGTTTTTTTTTTTTATGGTTAGGGTGTTCTTTTTATTAATGAGATATTGTTTTTGTCTTTTTTTAAAGCAGAGATACCAATTATTTTGTTTTTAATTTCTTGAAAACACTACTATGGTTTTGAAAACTGTTCTTCAGTAAAACATAAACGTTGGGATTTAATTACTTCTCAGCAGTCCTTCCAAACAGTATACTGAATGGGCTGTTTCTTTAAATACTGTACTAGTGTCTTGGGGACTAATCCTGCAGATTCTTGTTTGCTTTTAGTTCTCGCTCATACAAGTAGTTCCAGAATTAGTAGGATTACTCACTTATGTACTACTCATGTGAATAAGGATTTTCAAGTTAATTTCCTTGATTTATAGTCCTGGCCATGCTTAATATTTTACTGAGAAATAGAAATAGATATAATATAAGTAAATCCAAATATTTAGTATTTGTCCCAAAGCAAAATTGCAAATATAAAATTCTTATAAAAGTACTTTTAATTCTTTATGATAAAGTAATCCCTTTTAAAAGTAAACTAGATTCTAAATTAGAAAAAATTGGTGGTAGTGTGAGCTGATCTGAATCTGTAAGAAACAAGTTTAAGTGGCTGCAAATAAAAAGTATGCTTTTTTGGCCTGCAGTTAAGGAGAAGTAGATATGGTGTGCAAACTGAAAAGTACATTTTTTATAAACATTAGTATATACAAAATTCAAATGTCAAAATATAGAACTGTATAAAAATGAATCCTAACTGTACAGTTTAGTCAGTGCTGGTATAACCTGCAAAATGTTGAAAAATGACACCTCTTTATAATGGTTTGCATCACAGAACTGTGACTTGTTACTTTGGAAAATTTATGTACTATTTTTGGTGGTGGTGGTTTTTAATGTACTAGTATAATTGGAGCTGTGGTGTTGGGTCTTCGTCTAAAAGAAATTAGAATAGCTACCTGTAAATGATATTTCTTATTTGTAATGAGGGCCACAGATCCATGACATTGGGCCTCTGTCTATGCAGCTTTGGAGGCAGACCAAACCTGTCTGTCATTGGAACCACACCTATCCTGCCACCTTTGAGAAACTGCCATATTTTTGTCTGCTGCTTCAGTGCCTCCCTGCTGCAGAGCAGTTTAAAAAATGGCTTTAAATCTCCAGGTGTCACCATCTGCCTTTGTTGGCAGAGGGGATTCTCTTTCTCCCAATGGTCCATCCCTTCTCTTCACCCAAGCAGAGTGCAGCATGGCAGAGAAGGCTAAGAAGAGAGGGAAAGCCAGACACGGTCTCCTGCACCTCACTGCTGATTGAGTGCCTGCTGGGAGATCTGTGCCTGTGCTGTGGAGACTCAGGTCCCTCTCAAGTGGGCCTGTGCTCACAATGGGCCACTATAGAGATTTCTCTTATCCCTCCCTCCATTATTTCTTATCCACCCCTCAGTAAATGTATCTTTCTCCATGAAGACTGAGCAGATTCAAAGCAGGCTTTTCAATAGGCAAAGTAGTCAGGACAGTTACTGCCATAGATGCAAGCCTGGAGGGATAAAATTATCACACAGGATCAAGGACTGTTCAAGGATCTAGCCCAAACAAGAGAGCAAGCACAGTATAAACTGGCAAGGGCTCAGGGCAATCTGATGTGGTCTTGAGGCTCTGCTCCCATATCCGGGGTCTACTCTTATGCTGATCATGACAGGCAAAACCTCAGCCATGTCTTATTTCAGCAGAAAAGGACAATGAGTTGTACAGTCCCTCAGAGAGAAGCTTGCCTCCTGATGACTTGGGCTAAAGAGAGCCTGCAGTCAGTTCTCTCTCTTTATGTCCAAGGGAAGATTGAAAGTTACGGTCAACTGGCTCAGCAGGCCAAAATTAGACAGTCCCAGGTGGGAACTACACCGAGAGGTGTTCCATCTACTGGTTAAAGAATTTGGTCTCCCAGCAAGGGCTCTGTTTGCCTCCCACCTGAATCACAAGGTTTATGTTTTTTCCTGCTGGCAGCATCACAAAGCTAAGGCAACAGATGTCTTGTCACAAAGATTGGCAAAACAGGCTCTTACGTGCCTTTCCTCTCCTTCGCCAGAATGCTACAGAAGATCAGTCAAGAAGCTGAAGCACTGGTAATTCTGCTATCCCCATTCTGGTCAAGGAGGCCTCAGTTCTCTGACCTACTTGGGAGCTCTTTGTATTCTGTCATCTGCTATCCATCCAGAAGGGATATGATACTAAAAGGGTCAGTCATGCATCAGAATCCAGACAGTCTGAGCCTAGCTGCCTGGTTCTTGAACAGACCCTCTTAAGCCAACAAGGTTAGTCAGAGAGCTAATAGCCATATTTGTAGATTCAGTAATAAATCTACTAACTCACCGTATTCTAGGGCCTGGTTTACCATTGGTACCAGAACAGGGGTCTCACCCACACATCAGCAGATTCTTGAATTTATTCAAGATGGACTCAAGCTAGGTCATAGAGGTCAGGTGGCTGCTTTGACTAGCATCCTTAGTGTGGCAGACAAGTAGTAGATTTCCTTTTGTCCAGATGTCCAGTATGGTGTGGGTGTGGTGAGTTTTTTTTTTTTGTTGTTGTTTGTTTATTTGGAGCAGTATCTTTTCTTCCTCCTGAAGTACAGGGAGTTCTTTTGTGTGCTCTTATCTGGTTCTCAGTGCCATGACAGGTCATCCATTTGAATCAGTTGTGAACGTGTCTTAATTGCTTTCTAACACGGCCTTTTTGATAGCCATCATGTTAGTTTGCAAACTGTCTGAGTTGGGACCTCTTTTCCTGGAACGTCACCACTGCACTTTCTATAAAGAAAGTGGTACGAAGAATCAACCATGTTTTAATGTTGGAGATTAATCCCAGGTTCCATAGAGCATAGGAAATTGTCTTTCCATCCTTCTGTCCAGCTCCAACACCTTCCACAGAGAAACTGTGGCATACTTTGGATGTCTGCAGAGCTCTCAAAGTCTCTGTTCATTGTACATCTTAGGTCAGAAGGACAAATGCTTTATGTGCTTTATTATCCAGTGTCAAAGGGTATGAAGGCTTGAAAATCTTCCATTTCCAAGTGGCTAAGATATTGTAAGTCAGAAGCATAAAAGTGTGTGTATATAATATAATTATAATTAGGGCCCAACCAAATTCATGGCCGTAAAAAATCTGATCTCCCCCGTGAAATCTGGCTATTGTAGGAGAGACCAGTTTTCACAGAGTTGGGCGGCCGGAAAGTGGCAACTGCTGGCCAGAGCCCAGCACTGAAGGCAGCGCCGCTGCTAGAAGCAGTGCAGAAGTGAATGTGGCATGGTATGGTATGGCCACCCTTACCTCTTCTGCACGGCTGCTGGCGGTGGCGCTGCCTTCAGAGCTCGGTGCCTGGCCAGCAGCTGCCCAACTCTGAAGGCAGCAGCACAGAAGTAAAGGTGGTAATACCATGACCCCTCCTCCCACAGTAGGCTTGCAACCTTCCCCCTCCTCCCCAATCCCATTTGGGGTTGGAAACCCCACAGTTTCTGAAATTTATGATTTTTAAAAATCCTATGACTGTGAAATTAGCCAAAATGGACTGTGAATTTGGTAGGGCCCTAAATATAATATATATTTAAAAAAAAAAAGGTTACTCCAACTTCTAATAGCAGAAAAGCTGAGGCAGCTTCATGGGCAGAAAGATCTCCTACAAGCAAAAGAGGAAAGCAGCCACCTGGTCATCTGTTCACACCTTCTCCAAATTCTACACACTGGACATGCTATCATTATCTGATGCTGCCTTCAGTACATGGGTGCTCCTCACTGTAGTATCCAAGTAACTATTAAGAAAGGGTTACCCCCTTTTCCATCTGTATATGACTGTATAAAGTCCCCACATACACGCACATAGTGGACTCTGCTATGAAAATTCTAATGTCATGGATCTGTAGACCTCATTACGAATAAGAATAGGAAAAGTATTCCGTATCTGAAAATCTCCTTTTTTGGAGCAATGAGGTCCACAGATCCATCCCCCCTTTGGCTGTTAATTGGGGAAAGAGATGGGATTATTAATTGGCACTCAGCTTCTTATACAATGAATATCTTGCTCTGCAGGAGAATTGTCATGTTTAGTCTGAATGCTTAATTTTCCTTACCATGCATTTTGTTAGTTTGCCTAGGGCTATGGAAGTCTCTCAACTGGCAGAGGAGGAGCCTCACCTAGCCTGCCACTGATTTGGTAGATTTTGGTCTGGCTCCAAGGCTGCATACAGTGGAGATCCAATGTCATGTGGGCCTCATTACTTTAAGAAATTAAATTTTCAGGTAAGGCACAGATACGTTTTCCTATTCTCCATCTCTGTTATAACAGTATGGTGAAACTTCTGGGTCAGTCACTGATTATGACTTTGGCAACATCTTCACTGCTTTTTTTTTTTTTTTTTTTTAAAGGGTATGTGTTTATACCAAGATAGCTGACTCAATGTAAAATCCTAGTGGGTAGGGTTGTGGGTAGTGACTGTAATATCAGGATAGCCTGGGATGCTGTAGAAAGGTCCTAGTGCTCTTTATTGCTAGGACACCATCAATCTTGATGTGATAAGCTTCACTCTGTCCCCAGAGCTCCCTGATAATTAAGGTAGTTGAACTCTGCAGAGGAAATGGGACTGTATACAGTCCTCTTTTACTTGGGTGGTGCTAGAACAAAAGGAGAGAAGCCAAATTAGGCAGAACAGAGGAAGCTGGACTTCAAGATCAGAAGGGACCATCATGATCATCTAGTCTGATCTCCTGCACCTTGCAGGCCACAGAACCTCACCCACCCACTCCTGTAATAGACCCCTAACCTCCTGCTGAGTTACTGAAGTCCTTAAATGATGGTTTAAAGACTTCAAATTACAGAGAATTCACATATGCACTAGTTTAAACCTGCAAGTGACTTGTGAAGAAAGTGTTACACCTCCTTCCAATAAGTTACAGATGGAAGAGGGCTTCCTATCTCTTCTGTGTACTTGAAGCAGGTTTGTCAGAGCTTCTGAAGGTTGAGGGCCCAGTCATATGTGTATGTGGGGCATCACTTGACAGCTCAGCCTTACAGGCAGAAGAGGCAAATAGACCCAGCAGCTCAGATTGAAGTAGCTATAGACTTTTTGGATTGTGATTTGTGCAAAATAACTCTTTTTATGACCTGGCTGTCACAAAGGAGCAGGAACTGCTTTTGCGTCTTGCACTGTGAAAGGAACAACAAGAACTGGGTCTGTCATGAGACAGGGTGGGGTCAAAAGGGCATGCTTATAACTTATATGAGGAAAGTGACTGATCCAGATGTTCCAGACTGGTGTATCAGAGCTGGAGAAGCATTAACATATGAAGAATTGGCAGCAAACTCATCCTAGTTTTGTAGATTTTGAACGTTCAAGTTTGGCTAGTGAGTTAAATTGCGATTATACAACTGTTTCTTCCTCTATTGAAATATTACTTAAGCTGCATGGTGCTCAGCAAAATCATTATTGTAATGGAAGAGCAGGCAGTTCAGCCGGTTTACTTGCATTATGTGCCTCTGGAGGCTCTAGTCATCACCTCTTTAATTATGGGCTACTTAAAATAATTCCCTCTTAGTCTATTGGGGCAGCGGGTAGCTAGGGTTGCTGAGTGGAGGGGTTTATCACAGCCTCGTTGCTATCAGACCACCATGTCTCCTCTCTTTCAGGAAAGGTTTTTAACTCTTAATAAAAGCAGCAGGTGGAGATTTTTAAACCTGTAACAACCTCTCTACTCCCACACTTTGGGTCTTCAGCAGGAAGTGAGCCCAGAACTTTTAGCTAGATCTGATCGAAAAATGGTAGTTGTCATGGGGGGGAATTTAGTCCCTAAGTGTAAAGAAGGAATAATTTTCCATTTATTTGCAAATATTTAAGGATCACTTCCTTTTAAAAAAATAATGGGATTTGGGTGTTTTTCCCTTTGGTCTCCTTTTCGTTTCGCCAAAGTGGGCGGAAATGATAACTTTCTTATTTCTTAACCAAGGTTGTTTAAATTTGGGGAAGCACACATTCTTCATTACAGACTGTTTATAATTCTACTTTTTTACAGCGAAACAGGTTTGGAGCTGTCTGAGCACAAAAAGACTTAATGGGCCAAATCTTCAGCTTGTGTAAATCAGTGCAGTACTATTAACTTCAGTGGAGCTATGCCACTTGCAAGTGTAGAGGATCTGTCCCAACTTTTTTGTGTGATTTATGACTTAAAAGAATACTGTGTGGGTTTTTTTCCCCCCCTGGCTTGGATATCTTGCACCAGAGTTGTATGTGGATGTTTTTGTTTTGGTTTGCTTATAAACATTCCAAAGTTCATCAGTGGGCTGAGAAAAAGCAAGAGAAATCTAGATGTAAAGGAAAAATATGTTAGAAGCCACTGAAAAGATGTCTTTTCTTTTCTTTTTTTTTTTTTTTTTTAAAGAATGGTATGGTTTTAACTGCAGTGTTTGTACCACAAAGCTT
Organism: Chelonia mydas; assembly: GCF_015237465.2. NCBI lineage: Eukaryota > Metazoa > Chordata > Testudines > Cheloniidae > Chelonia > Chelonia mydas. The sequence goes on from NC_057854.1 coordinate 77,523,243, forward strand.
TACATGAATTGAAACAGATGTTTCCAGAATTATATGTATCATGCCTGCTAAGATAAGTATTCCTGGAAAACTATAGGAAAAGGTTGTACGGAACAGCAGTTTTAGTTCAGTAGTAGTTTCAGGTTTTCGTTGGAGTTACATACTTGGATGTTTGTTTTAAAATTGTAACAGACTGTTGGCCAGTTATCCACTCACCTTAACTCATTCCTTATAAAAAAAATTACAATTTTTTCTGGTAAATTTTAAAGCGAATGTTAAACCTTTAAAACTTCTGAAAATGGAGGAAAAACTTACATGTAAGTCAGGGCAATCAAATATTATGCCTTTAAAATAAAATAACTTGTTGGCAATCAATTTGACAGAGATTTATATAGAAAGACAAGGTGGCTGAGGTAATATCCTTTTATTGGACCAGCTTCTGTTGGTGAAAGAGAAAAGCTTTCGAGCTTCCAGAACCTGGAGAAGAGCTCTCTTCTCCAGGTTAAACTGAGCTAACTTATTCCCTTATGTAGATGTTAATTTCATTAGGACTAACCTGCAGGACTGGATGGACACTGATTCTGAATAAAAAGCTGAGATTAAAAGTATCTGAATTTATGAAGTACTGCAATTGCCATGGGCTACTTGCCTCTTTTCAGTTATGAAAAAGACTTTAACTTCGTTCAATCGCATTATTGCACAAACCTAAAAATTTGCTTTGTTAATGAGACTCAATAAATGACTCACTGAGGTAATCAAGTACAATGCCAAGTCATTTTTGTTCAATATAGTGTCCTTCCAGGAAAACTTGCAACCCATCTAATATAAAACTATAAATCTCTGAATTGAGTTGTTCTGCAAAAAACATCTTTTTCTCTCTCCCACATGCTTATAAAGCCAAAAAAAGAGTGTATAAAGCTGATTTTTGTGGAAAATGTAAGTAATGGCTTTCAATTTCATTATTTTAACTTAATTGTTTTTTTTTCCGTAAGTTTGAACTTTTGTAGTCTGATGTGTCGGGCAGTAAATTACAAGGCATTTTGTTTTTTTCATGGTGATGCTTTGGTAGTCATTTAAACAGCAGGTGCCTTGTAGATATCATTTCCTCCTGCCATCCTTCCTGCCGAATATTTTTCAAGTGTAACAGACATGATCATAAGATTCAGATTGGGTGGTAGTCGGAAATTAGGATTGGGTTCACACAACAACATTCTATGATTTGTCATACTATAGGTAACCAAAAGCAGTTTATTTCCTTTAGCAATATTATATGAAAGCCATATTGAGTGAACTGTATTGCAGGGTAAAAATTTGTTTAGATTTAGACTATAGTAAGGTTACATTTTGCAGATTGTAAAAAGCTGTTTAGTACACTGTTTTGAAAATCACGTGCATACCTTAGCAACTTTCTGGCTTTACTGGAAAAACATGTGGCTTAATACTCGTTGAAATACTGGCCTGCATAATAGTTGACTGTTAAAGTTTCACTCAGCCACATATTTCATTTTAACTGTTCAGTGCTGAATACAGCAGAAGTTGGACACATGAAAGTCAGAATGTTAGAGTGACTCTTCAGTTCTAATGAAACTGAGAGAAGTTTAATATGTTGGCTTGCTTTTCTAAGCCAATGCCAGAGACTTCTGACAGGAAGGGAAGATTAATGTTAGCAGGCTAAAGCGTGGTACTGATTACTATAGAAGGCTTCAGGCCAGCCCACCAGTGGGACTGTGCTGTGATTTGCAGTACAAGGGAAGGCTTTGTCCAGTTTTATCAAACGCCACATTTCTTACTAGCTGCTTGCCAGAAGAACACAGCAGGCATGCTAGAAAAAGTCCTTTCCCTGTAAGGAAACTACTTCGATGGGACACAGCAACTGAGGAAACAAGAAATTTCATGTATTCTGCCGGAAGACAGATCTTGTGCACTATTTTTCACAACTGGATTTTTTTTTTTGTACTATCAGGAACCTTTTTGTAAAAAAAACAAACAAAAAAAAGAAATTGTATCTGTAAAAATTATCAAAATGATACTCAAGTTAGTCCCCAAAAGTTAGATTTGTGTAACATCTGCAAAAACAAATTAAAAATAAGGTTTTAATAAAATAGTGAAGTTAGCTTATATGATGTCACAGTTCAAGCTGAGTGAAGTGCATAAAGTAAACTAACCTTGTAAATGATTAAAACTAAATCAGGTTAGCCGAGGGGGAATTGTGAAGATCAATTAATGACTGTACAGTCATTTGCTCATGTGAAATGCTATGAATTAAAGCTAAAAGCATTTTAAAAATCTAATAGGTGCAGACATCTTATTAAATGTGACAGTGTGACGTACTGAGTATCCTTCGTAAGCAACGCTTGCGGATTTGCAGATTCTTCCAGTTCTGTATTAGCAAAGGATTGTAATTTATGCTTGAAGTTTTGTCGATGGTTATGACCAATATGCCAACTAGAAAAGTAAGTATATTAAAGAGGTTCAGTATGCACAGAAGCTATGTAACATCTAATTTTATATGGATCAGCATGCATTTTATTACCAAAATTGATAATCAAAACGTTCCTGTTTTTGTGGTTGTAGAAAATAGAAGTTTGGGGATTTTTTTTTAATTTTTATTTATTTATTTATTTATTTTTTAGTATTCTTACCTCTTCCTGTTGCGATGGGGTGGGAGGAAGGTGCACTTTGTACAGTCTTTCTGGTTGCCCATAGCTAGTGATCTTTTGTGAAGTAGTCTTAAATTCTCAGTGGTGACAGCTATGTTGTCCAAACTGCAGAATGAATATGGTAGTAACTGCTACCAAGGAGGAACATAAATATCAGAAGGGAGAAAAAGATGACTCAAAATGAAGAGACTGTCAATAAGCACTATGATCTCACTCCTGGTGATCAGCTTGGAATTACTGGGCCCAGTTCCCCTCTAATGTGTGCCCTAATTTTACCCTGATGTAACTCTGTTAGCTTCAGTGGGATTACTCCTGATTGACACAGGTGGAAATGAGAAGAAAATCAGATCCACTGTCTTTGAGACTGGAATTCCCTTGAATGTCCTGATTTCTGTCACAGGGCGAAGAGCTTGTGCGCAAATGTGTGCACTGAGCACAGAAAATTACATGACACCTTTCTGGTGTATGCCTGCTAGCGTTCATTATCAGCCTCCTTCCACTGTTAACGTGATGGAAGGCTTTTATTCTTCAACAGTGTGAGTTGGTGTGACTTGTTTAAGCCTTGGGAAACTAGCTATTTCACAGGTGAAGGTCACCTGGTAACTGGCTAACTTCCAAGCCTGTTTTGGGAGCTTTGTGCCAAGAAAGAGGAAAGTGTTTTTGGCAGCTAAGAGGCAGGACAATTTGGGACTCTTGGGAGGAATGAAACCTGAGAGGCTGTAAAAATAGTAAACCCAATAATAATGGGGGATTTCAACTATCCCCATATTGACTGGATACATGTCACCTCAGAAGGGGATGCAGAGATAAAGTTTCTTGACACCATAAATGACTGCATCTTGGTGCAGTTAGTCCTGGAACCCACAAGAGGAAAGGCAATTCTTCATTTTAGTCCTAAGTGGAGCACAGGATCTGGTCCAAGAGGTGAATATAGCTGAGTTGCTAGGTAATAGCAACAATAATATAATTAAATTTAACATCCCTGGGGTGCGGGGAACACAAAAGAAGCCCACCAAAGTAGTAGTTAACTTCAGAAAGGGGAACTGCACAAAAATGAGGAAGCTAGTTAAACAGAAATTAAAAGGTACAGTCTCAAAAGTGAAATGCCTGCAAGCTACATGTAAACTTTTTAAAAACACCCTAATAGAGTGTCAAATTAAATGTATATTCCATATTAAAAAACATAGTAACAGGACCAAAAAAGTGCCATCATGGCTAAACAACGAAGTAAAAGAAGCGAATAGAGGCAAAAAGGCATCCTTTAAAAATTGGATGTTAAATCCTACTGAGGAAAATAGAAAGGAGTATAAACTCTTGCAAGTCAAATGCAAAAGTATAATTAGGCAGGCCAAAAAAGAATTTGAAGAGCAACTATCCAAAGACTCAAAAACTAACAGCAAAAAAATGTTTAAGTACATCAGAAGCAGGAGGTCTGCTAAACAATCAGTGATCGAGGTGCTAAATGAGCACTCAAAGAAGACAAGGCCATTGTGGAGAAACTAAATGAATTCTTTGCATGAGCTATTCTTTTTAGGTGACAAATCTGAGGAACTGTCCCAGATTGAGGTGTCATTAGAGGAGGTTTTGGAACAAATTGATAATTAAACTGTAATAAGTCACCAGGACCAGACGGTATTCAGCCAAGATTTCTGAAGGAGCTCAAATATGAAATTGCAGAACTACTAACTGTGGTATATAACCTATCATTTAAATGAGCTATCCTCCAGTTATCTGGTACAGAAGCTGATGTGACACCAATTTTTTAAAAAAGCTCCAGAGGTGATCCTGGCAATTTCAGGCCAGTAAGCCCAACTTCAGTACCAGGCAAAGTGGTTGAAACTGTGGTAAAAAACAGAATTACCAGTGACATAGGTGAACATCATTTGCTGGGGAAGAGTCAACATGGCTTTTGTAAAGGGAAATCATGCCTCACCAATCTTAGAATTCTTTGAGTGTCAACTAACATGTGGACAAGAGTGATCCAGTGGATATAGTGTACTAGGACTTTCAGACAGCCTTTGACATGGTCCTTCACCAAAGGCTCTTAATCAAAGTAAGCAGTCATGGGTTAAGAGGGAAGGTCCCCTTCTCGATCAGTAACTGGTTAACAGATAGGAAACAAAGAGTAGGAATAAATGGTCAATTTTCAGAATGAAAAGAGGTAAATAGTAGTGTCCCTCAGGGGCTGGTACTGGGACCAGTGCTGTTCAACATATTCATAAAGGATCAGTGTTGATAAAAGCTAAGTAATGCACACTGAAAAACATAATCCCAACTATACATACAAAATGATGGGGTCTAAATGAACTGTTACCACTCAAGATAGAGATCTTGGGGTCATTGTGGATAGTTCTCTGAAAACATAAACTCAATGTGCAGCAGCAGTCAAAAAAGCTTACATAATGTTGGGAACCATTAGGGAAGGGAGAAATATGAAAAAGAATATCATAATGCCTCTATATAAATCCATGGTATGCCCACATGTTGAATACTGAGTGCAGATCTGGTTGCCCAATCTGAATAAAGGAATTGAAAAAGGTACAGAGAAGGGCAACAAAAATGATTAGGGGTATGGAACAGCTTCTGTAGGAGGAAAGATTAAAAAGACTGGGACTTTTTAGCTTGGATGATGGAACACTAAGAGAGGATATGTTAGAGGTCTATAAAGTCTTGACTGGTGTGGAGAAAGTGAATAAGGAAATATGATTTACGCCTTCACATAACACAAGAACTAGGGATCACTCAATTAAATTAATAGGCAGCAGGTTTAAAACAAAAAAGGAAGTACTTCTTTACACAATGCACAGTCAATCTGTGGAACTCTTTGCGAGGGATCTTATGAAGACCAAAACTGTAACAGGGTTCAAAAAAGAACTAGATAAGTTCATGGAGGATAGGTCTATCACTGGCTATTAGCCCAGATGTTCAGGGATGCAATGCCATGCTCTGAGAGTCCCTCACCTCTGTTTGCCAGAAGTTGGGAGTGGATGACCAGATGGATTACTCAATCCCCTGTTCTCTTAATTCCCACTGGAGCCACCTGGCACTGGCCATTGTTGGAAGAAAGAATACTGGGCTAAATGGATCATTGGTCTGATCCAGTATGGCTGTTCTTATGTGCATTAAATCTCCTCCTTGTCATTGCAGAGTGAGGGGTACAGGGTAGCTGCCAAGATGTGGTGGGAGAAAGGTGTACTTAAGACCATTTGCCTGTAGTGGAATAGCGTTCTGATACTGAGAGGGAGGGGGAGACAACGGAACAGGGTTCTGAGCTGCAGTGACAGAGGCAGGGTTCTTATGAGAATAAGAAGAAAGATGCATGCACTGAGGAGGATTCCTCTATAGTCCTTAATTGCAGAACACTGCAGGCTGTATGCTCTCCTGCGTAGTCTAAGGGCGGTGGCAGTACTCAGAGGAGAGAGTCTCTGTAGTGTTCCACACTCTTCCCATCTAAACTCATGGCTACCTGGCATCTGTACCCTGGTGAAGCAGTTAGGTCAGCTTGTGTGAGGACACATTATACCAACAGATGGAGTACTACACAGGTAGGTGCGATGGGTGAATTGTTTATATGTAGTTTGCATCAATTCCGTTTTGTTAGGCAAAACCTCAATAGAATGGGAGGAATCAAGCTTCTGACTGTCCTCTGCCAACTTTTGGCTGAAAAAGTCAGCAAAGTGCAGACATGCTTATGTTTGTCTAAGTGATGCACAATATTTGTCTGAGTAGATCCCATATTTGAGTACTGACAAACTAACTTCTTCCGTAGTTCACAAATTATTGTTGCTGCTAACTGCTGTTAATGGGCAGCTTTAAAAATGCATTCCTATTTTGTTTTGTTTTTTTCTTTTAAAGGATCTGGAATTGTACCTGCAAATAAGGCTGAGGCAGGAGCAACAGAAATTTCTCCTCCGAGTCCTAATCCTTTGAAAAAAGGAGGATCAATTAATTGGCCTTTCCCTGACAAGATAAAATCTCCTAGAACTGTGAGAAAACTTTCAATGAAAATGAAAAAATTGCCAGAACTCAGCAGGAAGCTGAGCATCAAAGGAACCTCAAGCTCTAATAATTCAGATAATCCTACTTCCTTGCTGAAAGGTGACTGTCAGGATACAAGCCATACCATATCTTTGCCATCTTCTGGAAATGCAACAGCAGCTGCTAGCAGGAATGTTATAAGTCGGTACCATCTTGACAGTAGTGTATCATCACAACACGGCTACAAAAAGAAAAGCACTGGGAGTTCCAAATCCTCCAGCAAAGGTGGTTATCTCAGTGATGGAGACTCTCCTGAACTCTTAGCAAAATCGGGTAAACACAGTTCTGTAAGCAGGTTTGGGAAAGGAAAAGAGACTCTTCCAAGTAACAACAATAAAACTGAAATAGACATTGATGCTTTTAGACATTACAGCTTTTCTGATCAACCCAAATGTTCCCAATACATATCTGGACTCATGAGTATTCACTTCTATGGTGCTGAAGATTTGAAACCACCACGGATGGACTCGAAAGATGTCTTTTGTGCAATTCAGGTAGACTCGGTAAACAAAGCAAGAACAGCCTTGCTTACATGCAGGACGACTTTTTTAGATATGGACCACACTTTCAACATAGAAATTGAAAATGCCCAGCACTTAAAACTAGTGGTCTTCAGCTGGGAGCCTACCCCACGGAAAAATCGTGTTTGCTGTCATGGAACAGTGGTTCTCCCCACTCTTTTTCGAGTGACAAAGGCGCATCAGCTGGCTGTCAAACTGGAGCCCAGAGGGCTTATTTATGTCAAACTGACTCTCATAGAACAATGGGAGAATTCTCTTGATGGTCTAGTTGCAGATCGAGAGCCAGTGATATTTGGAGTAGATGCTCGAAAAGTTGTTGAGAAGGAAAATGTGGGCTTGATGGTACCGCTTCTGATGCAGAAATGTATTGTGGAGATTGAAAAGAGAGGCTGCCAGGTACTGTAAACGCTTTAAACAAATTCTCCTATATCATGTGGCTGAATTTCTTTTTGCACTGTTATGTTTAGAATTTGAGCAGCGAGCAAGGGAATACAGTAAGTATGTTTCCCACAGTGTGTCTTTTTTTCCTTTTGCTTATCCTCTTATTGGTTCATCACTTCATTGCTGTCAGTGTGCAAGTTTCTCCCCTTGCTTATTGTAACGTGGTGAGGAACAGTGAGGCTGGGTGAATCCAGCGTTTTCAGTTTCTTCATAAGGGAGGCCTGTACTTAATGCCAGTGGTGTGTTCGGACAATGGAAACATAAATAAAACTATAGATTGTGGCACTTGGAGTAACTCCTCAGTTAAGGCAGCATTGGGGTTAGGATTCCCCACTTCCTAACTTCGAGCCAATGGCTCATTCCATAAGACCATTTCTGCTGCATGCGTGTTGAAAAGATATAATGTAAAATTCCCAAACACCCACAATTCAGGCATCGTGCCATCTAAAATAAAGCTATTCGCTATCATCCTGGCAAAACTTCAGTTTAGCAAATGCATTCACAAGCCAAAATGTGAAAGATCAACTCTGATTTGTCCCTTAGCCTTTCCTTTATTTATGCTGCTATGCATAACACGTCTGCCTTTAAGCACAAGCTACTGCTTAGGCAGCCCCCAAACAGACTAAAACATTCTTGGGCCAAATCTGATCTACCCCTCTGGCAGTCAGACAAAAAGGAAACAGAACTCTTTGTCTTCCTCCACCCCACCCCACCCCACCCCCCCTTTCTTTTTCTTTCTTTCCCACTTCTGTCATCCTGCCTTCACGGGGGGGACCCCAAAATTGTAAGATAAACTCTGCAATCTAGTAGTGTCGAGCAGTGTCTTTTGTTCATCTTGTATAGTTTATGGTTGATAAGTCCAGTGGTTGAAAGATGTGTTAAAAGGAGCATGATATCTTCATCTTCCAGTTGTAGACACTTCCAATTGTAGACAGTGGGAAAAAAATTCTAAAATAAGGAAGGTGCACAGTTCTCATGGCAGACGTCTCCTGTGGCCAATTTAATTGAAGTTAGCAGAACAACTTTCACAGTGCTCTGTTAACATGTGTGTGGCCTGGGAGCCTCTGACACACTTTCATTCAAGGTGTGCCCTTCTGTTTGATGAACCCTGCAATTCAGAAGTAGCCACACCCCCTGGTTTGTTACATTTTAAAATTTGTGCCATTTTTGGTGTATGGTTCTGGGCCAAATGGTTTCACCAATCCCATTTTTGACTTTGATCATGAGACTCCCATTTTAGCGCAGCACTTGCTTGTTAGCACCTAGTCATGCAGATGATATCGGGCAATCAAGACATCACTGATCATTGAACAATTGGGATCTGAATTGTCTTCAGGTGCCTGGTGCTTCTAAGCATGAAATGTAATTTTTCAACCTGCACAAACAAGACTGAGAACATTAAATGTACCGTGCCTGTTAATTTCACATTTGACTATCTATACATGAAACTTTTTGGATTTCTTACTGAACTACACAGGATGTAATAGTTTGAGTGTTTGTCTGATATCTGCATAATACATTGCTGATTTCTGCTTTCAGTTATATGGATGTAACATCCATTGCCTTCATTTCTTAACTCTTCATTTACATCAGTGGGCCTTGGATCCAGGTAACTTATTTGACCATTAGCATATGGTCAAACAAATGCCCCTTTTTATAAGCCATCATATATAATATAGGACTCCTGGGTTCTAGTCTCTGCTCTGCTCATGACTCATTGTGTAGCCTTAGACAAAGTAGTCAGTTTACCAGTCAGTAACATAGGGATCAAAATAACTCTCTCACTCTTAGAGGTGGTTTTAGGTTTAGTTCTTTAATGTTTGAGAAGTGTATGGAGAATGGGTGTTACCAAAATACAAAGTTGTTTTTAAAATAATAATAAATATATCAAGTTAGGGCGTGTAGAAGTATATGCACCGTACACTCTTCAATGCATGATAATCATGTATAGATACCGTTCTTATGTACCTGAATGTGTTGGATTACTTTAGGAAGTATAACCTCCTGGTTTGTATAAAAGTGTTGGTGTAACTTGAAACAATGTACATGTTGGCATAATATCTTAGCACTTCTCAAATTTGTTTCTTGGTTACCTGATGCTAGAGTACATCTGTTGTCTCTTGATACCCCAGTGGATATGATATCAAATATAATTTAAATATTGGTAATGATATAGTTAACTGCTGTGAAAACAAGTGTGTCAATACTCAATTACTCACTTAACAAAATAAAATCAAAATAATTTCTTTGTCAATTGATTTACAGCATATACTTGTTTCTTAATGTGCATGATCTGTGGCCATGTTTCACAAGTATGAAGCTTGTTTACTGAAGGTCCTATTAATCATCAATAGACTAATATCTGTAGAATTACCTTACAAAGTCCAAGACAAATTTTCTAATTCAGATTATTTTCTGCTTAAACTCAAAGAAGAATTAAACAGTTACGCTAGCACAAAAGTGGTGAGCTGAACAAGCAGAGTGGTAAGAGGGTTGCAGGTGAAACTGCAACCTACTTTGCATTATTCATTGAGATTATACCCACTCATCAATACTTATAAAGAGTAAATGGGATCAGAGTTCTAGTTTGTGTATCACAACAGAAGAAAATGAGTGTGGAAGTTGTTGTCTTTTTTAAAGAAGCCACTAGAAAGTGAGCAGCAAGGAGCACTTAGATTAATGTAAAGACTTCATAATTTTTCTCCATTTTGTATTACAGCTTATTGTTCTAGTGCTCCGTTACAAATTATTATAAAAAATCAGTGAAGTTGATTAAGACATTGTTCCCATTCCTTGTCAATAAAAAGGGTTTGTGTGTGTGGGCAGCGGGAGAAGGGGGAATGTAAAAATGAATAGTCTTTTGGGGAGTGGGTTGTTTGCTTTACACTAATATTTAACACTAAAAACATTTTTATTGGGTAGAGTTTATTAAAACATTTACTCTTAAACAGAACATTACTAGCATCTGCTGTGGGTACATGGAAGCCTTTTAGCGCTCTTCCTGAGTGACTCAATGATAAACCAATACCTTAATAAAAATCACTTTCTGTCAAAGACATATTAGTTCAATATGTGTGGCTGTGGACATTAGCTGCATCCATAGAAACAAACTGATAAGAGACTGAATTTCACTATTGTAGAGAACATTATTATTTATTTACTTTTATAACCCAGACTGTGGACATTGTACACTATTGATAACATGTTGCTGTTTGATGTCAAAAGATTTTGCCATATGCTTTCATTTTTTCGTAAGTAAGTTTTTGGGTGTGAGCATTTTTTGATCCTTAACTGAAGACATGGTAAAACATCTCATTCTTTTCATGCCAGTTATCTGAGTAGCACTCCTTAGTGCTCTGTAATGGGTAATATGTCACAGTGTGGCCATGATTTCACTTCTAGGTTGTAGGCCTGTACCGATTATGTGGTTCAGCAGCAGTCAAGAAAGAGCTTCGAGAGGCGTTTGAGAGGGATAGCAAGGCTGTTACTGTCTGTGAAAACCAATACCCAGATATTAATGTGATAACAGGTAATGCACTTACTTTTGTTTTTAATATATAGCCATGAGAAATCTCTATCTAAATAAAGAAAATTGTGCTTTAAAATGGTTCATTGGAGTGTCACTCAGACAATCCATTAGCTACACTTTGTTTTGCTGAACAAGAAAGGGAAGATGAATCCTAACTTTTGTCATGTAAAAATGAGATGTGCCAGTGATAGAGAAACAGTGTAATGAGTTGTGGATAGAGGTTGGAAGTGAATGGAGGTCTCTGTGGTATGCCAAACCTTTAAGACTATTTATTCTTTGTATTGTGATAGCTCCTAGGAGACCTAGTCGTGACCAGTACCCTATTGGGCTAGATGCTGTACAAACACAGAACAAAAACACAGTCCCTATTCCAAATATCCTACAATCTTAAGAGAAGAGACAGCATGTGGATATAGCCAAACGGGAGAGTACAAAGAAACTTGTTTGATTTATGAGCTTAGGCCCCAGTCCTTGTGCTAATTTTACAAATAATTCCATTGACTTCAATGGGACTACTCACAGTACAGAAAGTTAAGCATGTCCATAAGGCCTTGGAGAATTGGGTCGTTAGAGCCAGGTCCTGCTCCCATTTAAGCCAATAGCAAAACTTCCATTGACTTGTGTGGGAGCTAAATTAGTGAATAGTGCATAGAAATTCAAGGTGTGCAGTGGGAAATAATTAGCCATTAATCTGATCATATGCATACTTTTTTGGGTCATTTATAGAAAATTAATTTGGGGCTCATTTTATCCAAAGTCTTATCTGTCTGTGTAGTTCATACTCCTGTGACTCAGTGGGATTACTGGTAAGGGTTTGGAGAATTGAGACAATTTTTATGATGAGAATCTTAGTTTGGATAGCCTTCTGGAATAAACCAAAATGTTTTGTGGTATACACTGTGCATTTCACCTGTAACATTTAGTAGTAGGAATCTTTGGCTTTTTAAAAGGTGGAATAATTTTATGACTAACCTTAGTTTACATAACAAATACTAATAATCTATTTTCAGGCTTCATGGTATAAACTGATGGCCTGCAGAAATTGGAACGGAGTTTTTCCTTCATATACATTCAGGGCTTGAAAATTTACTCAGCATGTGGTAGGCCAGGTGCAAATTTGCTGGGCCACAACACCCTCTGTCACTTGTAAAGAAATAACAGTTGTGTTATTTAATTGTTTGGTACTTTAATTTCCAACATATTGTCAGTCAACTTTCTATTTTATGCATATTTTAAAAAAGTAACTTACTGCTAAGGATGGGTGAGTAGAAGAAAAACTTTATCAGCAGATTTTATGCAATTAATTTTACTGTGTTTGCTAAATAATATCTTTGCAGAATAGAATTTGACCAACCCTATTTCCTGTAGCTACCTTGGCTAGTTTCATTGTTGGTTTTTGCCTTCTCCAGAAGCGTCAGTTACTGGCTACTCCCAGAGGCAGGATACTGGATTTAAATATATATTCTTTATTTTGAAAGGTTGCACAGTGAACACTCATCAAGCTCCTTTAAAATATTCTTTGATTTAACTTCTTTTAATAAATTCACAAGAAAAAGTGATGATAAATCTTAGGACCAGCTTCTTTCAGGACTTTGTTATGGTCCTGTGTTGCTCTTAATCATTGTAAACAAGCATTGGAAATGCAGATGACTGTTATTGCTTAGGTTTGTGAATTACCTCATAGAAACAAGAGTTTAATTATGTCAAACATCAGAAACCAACCTCTTAATAGTGAGCTGTAACTAAGTAATGGCCAAACAGATGTACTGCTAAGGCAAGTTTTGGCTCAATAAAAAATGGAAATAACATCTCGCACCTTAATATAAAGCCTCATGTACTATTAAACCTTCAGCATTTAAAGAAACAATTTAGACACATGGGAGACTTATGAAACAGTTCACATCCACACCCAGGAAAAACTTGTAATATTTCTGGGGTTGCCAACCGTCCAGGAATTACCTAGAGTCTCCAGGAATTAAAGATTAATCTTTAATTAAAGATTATGTCATGTGATGAAATTGCCAGGAATACGTCCAACCAAAATTGACAACCCTAAATATTTCACAGCATTCCAGTTACCTGTGCAACTTACTACTTCAAGTATTTCTTTTGATGTAAGCTCACGTTTGACCTGGGATAGTGCTAAGTGTAGAAAGAAAGCCCTGGTGTTGCAGCTGCACTAGTCTGGTCCTTCCAGCAAAATCCCACAATACTGTGGCTAAATAGAAAAGATCACTTTAATTTTGTAAAATTCATTGGTGCATGCTTTTGTTGTTCTTGATTGTTACACTACACCTGTTTGAGTGTGCAGGGTCTCCTGTACTCCTGACTTCTTGTTTTGAACTACTGCAGCTTCTCAATGTTTTGCATTTGACTTTTTTTTTTTAATAAGGTACAAGACATACGGTTTTGAGGTCTTTGTTTTTAAGCAAGAATCAGATATGTTTCTTTATACATTATAAAATGTATGCTGCTTTTGTTTCTAAAGAAGTAGTATATTTTAAGGAATCCCATTTTAAAAATTATTTGCTACAGCACCTCTTCAACTGTGCAGTTCTGAGCAGACTCACAAAGCACTGGTTCTCTAACAGTTGGCAGGGTTGCTGTGTGTGTCTGCACGCTAAACTGGTTATCTTCCTCATGCTGTAGCCAGTTCTGTCACTGGTTACAATCTAAACAGTTCAGTCTTTGATGAGCCTCTAATGCCTACTGACATACCAGAGGCATCATGCACACTTTTCCATCCTTATTTGTAAGTATCTGTCAGTGCATATTTCACCTATATTATCTCTTTGTTGCTGAAGAACAGTTTTCTTAATGTTTTACTGTAGTGTTTGCAACACTAAGGCTGATGTGTATGATTAATACTTTTATAAGCCAAATCATGTGTTCCCTAAAATATGAATAATGATAAATCTTGGCTCTTTTGAAGACTAGTGCTTTATTTAGGCCCATGTTGAAATTTGAGGGGCATTGTTGGTTTCAAAACATTATGCAGATATTTTCTTTTGAGAGTTCTCCAAAGCCTAAGAATGAAAATTTAATGATTTAAGTCTTGGCTGAGAAATGCTCTGGAGGCGGCACTGGCTTACATGCGATTAAATGCACTCGTGGCTCAAAATAAAATGGGCTGCCAGGTTTAGGAACAAGCCCAGCAGCGATGATGTTGCGTCATGTCTACTTTCATCTATGTGACTTCACATCTGTGAGTTAAAGCACATAATACGGTTACCAGTTCAGTGGGTCAGGAAAATGAGAAATTAATGAAGTGGATGGTGGTTTCTGCTTGCTGTCTAAATTCGTTGTGTGGTGAGCGTTTGTGCGAAGGAGAATGCAGCAGTAAGCTGGTAGTCAGGAGAGCAAAAGCTTGAGGTTCAAAAAAATAACTGCAGCCTCTTACAGGGCTAATTTAGCAAAGGGAACAGCAAAAGGATTGAGAGGTCAAAGGGCACTCCATGGCTCAAAACTATTCTGTTATTCAGGGAGTAAGCAAGAGAAAGTTATCTTGGGGGGTGGAGGTGAGGGGGAGAAGTTGGTCCCGTGACCATGGACTCTATTACATGGAGCTCAACAGAGATGTTTTTAATAAATGGTTGAGTGTTCTCGCTATGTTATAAACTTCAGCTTGTTTAGGACATTTTCCCTCTTCCTAGTTCCCATTGCAAAGTAATTCTGATTTCGGATTCCTCTTTGAAGAACAATTTGATCTGAAGCACAAAAGAAAAGGTTATAGAAAATTATTGCCTCTTGCTTCTTCTGCTTAATACCTAGAACCACAATGTACAACAAAATTCTGCCAAGTTGGTTACATAAATATCCCACACATGAAATATAGGCCTCTAAAATAAGGGGAAAGGAATGGAAATGTGGAATACGAGGCCATAGTAAGTCATTTAACAGGGAGTACTGTGATCAATCCATCCACTTAACTCTGGGCTGCATGATTTAACAGAGTAGTACAAAATTCAGAGAGAATATGGGCATAGGAAAACATGTATGGTATTTTTGTTTCCCCGATGGAACGTTCATATTTTTGAAATGCACTGTAGACTGTTACCTGTTGTGTGGTGATCTCTAAAGACATGATGGTGAATCTTCATCATCTGCTGCTGAATACTCACTATATGTTACATGCCCCTTTGGTCTTAAGTTACACTAAATTAAAACAAAAAATCTCCTGAGTTCTCTGTTATAGTGGGAGCCTGGTAGCACATGCTACAGTCAAGATAACTATATAGTCCCTTCTCTGTGTCCAAAATGTTAATTTTTGTGATGTCTGAAATTTCCTTTCTAGGACTCTTCCCCAAAGTGAAATTTTTTGTTAAATTTGCACAAAAATCTCTTCAGCTGTTTTTGATTTGGGCATTAGTGGGAAAGAAAAGTACTTTGCACAGTGTACCAATAAACTATGTATATTAGGGCTGTCGATTGAACGCAGATAACTCACGCGATTAACTCAAAAAAATTAATCGCAATTAAAAAAATTAATCGCTATTAATTGCATTGTTAAACAATAGAATACCAATTGAAATTTATTAAATATTTGTGGATGTTTCTCTACATTATCAAAGATATCAATTTCAATTACAACACAGAATACAAAGTGTACAGTACTCACTTTATCTTATTTTTATTACAAATATTTGCACTGTAAAAATTACAAACAAAAGAAATAGTATTTTTCAGTTCACCTCATACAAGTCCCATAGTGCAGTTTTTTTTAATCATGAAAATGCAAGTTACAAATGTAGGGGTTTTTTTGGTTACATAACTGCACTCAAAAACAAAACAATGTAAAACTTTAGAGCCTACAAGTCCAATCAGTCCTACTTGTTGTTCAGCCAATCGCTAAGAGAAACAAGTTTGTTTACATTTATGGGAGATAATGCTGCCCACTTCTTAATTACAGTGTCACCTGAAAGTGAGAACAGGCATTTGCATGGCACTGTTGTAGCTGGCGTTGCAAGGTATTTGTGCCAGATGTGCTAAAGATTCATATGCCTCTTCATGCTTCAGCCAGAGGACATGCTTCCATGCTGATGATGCTCGTTAATTAAATTTGTGACTGAACTCCTTGGGGGAGAATTGTATGTCTCTGGCTCTGTTTTACCCACATTCTGCCATATATTTAATGTTATAGCCATCTCGGATGATGATCCAACATGTTGTTTGTTTTAAGAACACTTTCACTGCAAATTTGACAAAATGCAAAGATACCAATGTGAAATTTCTAAAGATAGCTACAGCACTCGATCTAAGGTTTAAGAATCTGAAGTGCCTTCCAAAATCTGAGAGGGATGAGGTGTGGAGCATGCTTTCAGAAGTCTTAAAAGAGCAACACTCTGATGCGGAAACTATGGAACCCAAACCACCAAAAAAGAAAATCAACCTTCTGCTGGTGGCATCTGACTCAGATAATGAAAATGAACATGTGTTGGTCTGCACTGCTTTGCATTGTTATTGAGCAGGACCCGTCATCAGCATGGACGTATGTCCTTTGGAATGGTGGTTGAAGCATCAAGGGACATATGAATCTTTAACGCATCTGGCACATAAATACCTTGCGACGCCAGCTACAACAGTGCCATGCAAATGCCTGTTCTCACTTTCAGGTGATATTGTAATTAAGAAGCGGGCAGTATTATCTCCCGTAAATGTAAACAAACTTGTTTGTCTGAGCAATTGGCTGAACAAGCAGTAAGACTGATTGGACTTGTAGGCTCTAAAGTTTTACATTTTTATTTTTGAATGCAAGTTTTTTTGTACATAATTCTACATTTGTAAGTTCAGCTTTCATGATAAAGAGATTGCACTACAGTACTTGTATTACGTGAATTGAAAAATCCTATTTCTTTTGTTTTTTACAGTGCAAATATTTGTAATAAAAATAAATATAAAGTGAGCGCTGTACATTTTGTGTTCTGTGTTGTAACTGAAATCAATATATTTGAAAATGTAGAAAACATCCAAAAATATTTAAATAAATGGTATTCTATTGTTTAACAGTGCGATTAATCGCGATTAATTTTTTTAATCGCTTGACCGCCCATATATATAATATATAATAAACCAGCCTTGCTTTTTGAAGAGGGCCACAGCAATAAAAAAACTGTAATCTGAATTTTGAGATGGATCCTTGAAAGGACATGCCTTTACTAGATTGAAAGGAAGGGTAAAAAATTTTATTTAAATATATGTTGGGTTGAATACTGTGTACTGAGTGTGCGTGATATAACATTTCTTTCAGTTGGGAAGTGTGCACTTAAACTTAGATGCACGTCTGAGCAATGCACACCCATTTAGCATGTCTGTAGGTAAGAGCCTGCTCTTGTTGATGTAAATTTTGAAATTCACATTGGTTTCAACGGGAGCAGAACATGGCTTCAGGTGTGGACTGTTTGTCTCTAGAAGTTTATAATCTTCTCAAACTGAGAAGCTCCAGATTTTTTTTTTCCTTTTTCCTCTGCCCTTACTTTCTTTCCTTACTTACTTATAGGCTTTAAAAACCTAGGAGAGTTAATGTTAAAAACTATTAATGCCCTGATAAAGTTATACAGCTAAAACTAGAACAAATCAGCTGTGCTTTCTACGGCAGTGTTAATTTGGCCATGTTGCAGTAATCAGAAAAGTAGGAGTAGGAAATAGTACATTTGTTTAATAGGGGCGAGTTAATATTGCTCTTGGAATCTTAGGTCCCCATTTTCTGACTTGCTACAATTGTGACTGTTCTTTCCTAACATTGTTTCAATGCAGTACATTTTCCTTTTTTCCTTTTCTTTCAAAGAAATAAGAACAAAGATTGATAATAGTTGTAATAGTTATATTTCACGTATGAAGACCATCTAAGGAGGAAAAATTAAATCTCTCCACTCTGTGTTTATGCGAAATTAATTTTTAACAAAATCTTTAGTGACAGTTTACTTGACAGCTGGCTCATAGGGCAAGCTTTGCACTGAGATTTGTAACAACTCGTTTTGTTAAAAAACACAAAAGTGATGGTATTTCTGTCATGGTTTGGGGAGTGATGTGTCCTGTGTTTGGCAGATACTTAAAATTATACCTCTCTATTTCCTGCTTCCAGCTCTATCATTCTAGATCGGGGTGGGCAAACTTTTTGGCTTGAGGGCCACATCTGGGAATAGAAATTGTATGGCGGGCCAAGAATGCTCACAAAATTTGGGATGGGGTGCAGTAGGGTTTAGGGCTCTGGTTGGGGGTGCAGGCTCCGGAGTGGAGCCAGAAATGCGGAGTTCGGTGTGCAGAAGGAAGCTCCGGGCTGGGGCAGGAGAGTGGGGGGGGGGGGGGGAGGCTCTGAGGTGGGGCTGGGGATGAGGAGTTTGGGGTGTAGGAGGGTGCTCCGGGCTGGGACCGTGGCGTTCGGAGGACAGGAGGGGGATCAGGACTGGGACAGGGGATTGGGGTGTGGGAAGGGGTGCAGGCTCCAGCTGGGGGTGTGGGCTCTGGGGTGGGGCTGGGGATGAGGGGTTTGGGGTGCAGGAGGGTGCTCTGGGCTGGGATCGAAGGGTTGGGTTAGCACGCTGGGAGCGGCTCAGGGGTGCAGGCTCCAGGTGGCGCTTATCTCAAGCGGCTCCTGGAAGAAGCGGCATGTCCCTTCTCTGGCTCCTATACGGAGGTGTAGGCAGGCATCTCTGCGCGTGTCCAGCTCTGTCCGCAGGCATCGCCCCTGCAGCTCCCATTGGCTGTGGTTCCTGGCCAACAGGAGCTGCGGGGGTGGTGCTTGGGGCGGTCGTAGCATGCAGAGCGGATGCCCCTGGCTGCCCCTAAGCATAGGAGCTAGAGGGAGGGGGGGGCATGCTGCTACTTCTGGGAGCTGCGTGGTGCGGCCCCTGACCCTGCTCCCTGCCTGGCACAAGGCAAGCCCCAGACCCCACTCCCCAGCAGGAGCTTGAGGGCTGGATTAAAACGGCTGGTGGGCCAGATGCGGTCCGCGGGCCATAGTTTGTCCATCCCTGTATTAGATGCTGCCACGAACCGAAGTTAATTATGGTAATATTTTATGAAAAGGAGTTTTAGCTAAAATGAAATATCAGATTGTAATACGTTTAACTGAGCTGTATCTTAATTAAAGTGGTTATTTGCATGATACGCTGTGCTTGGACATTTTGTAGCAGAGATTGCCTTTTTTAATTTAGTTTTTTTAAATGAGAGTAGTAAAAGAGGTAGGGCAGAGAGAGAGAGGTAAAAAGCTACACATCTTTAGGAGGTTTCCTTGTTTTCATAATATTGTGTGTTTTGCTTCTAGATATCTGGCCTGTGTTTGTCGTTTCCAAGTGGCTATGATTAGTGCTCTTGTTTTTTCTGTAAGCATTTGAAATAGTACTCACTCTGAAGTATTAGCCAGGAGTTTAGACCTGTTTACAAAAATTTTCAAATGCTGAGGTTAACTCCCCGCACCCATTCCCCCGCTGCCCTTTTCCTTGATTCTGTATTAGACAGATGGAGAGGCTCACAGAGAAGCAGGTATAGTGAAATGCTTCCTGGCTGTTGGCATCCCACAGAATCACATTTCTTTTCTCCTTTTCCTCCTCCCTTTGTACCCCAATCCTTTCCAAAATGACTTTTACAAATAGTAATCTGCATGTCCCTCGTTTCAACATCTTAATGTTGGGACTGTAGCAGTAATTCTCTACTAGTTAGTGTTTTCTGGGATCAAGAAAATTTTCAGAAGTAGGTCCTTGCATTCACTGCTGCAAAAGTCTGTAATCTTGATACAGTCTTGCGTTTAGTGAGAGTTGCAGGAGTTCTGCACTTCTTGGGCTTGGACATATAGTTGCCAAAGAGGTGATAGGTGGAAATGTCAATGAATGGGAATGGATGCTGTGTCCATTTTATTCTGTGACCACTGATCTACTTGTTGACTAGTGCAGCAGCTGTAAATGCAACAGGTGGTTAGAAAGTGGGACGTTGGGTGGGGTTGATGTTTTTTGTTTTAGGGAACAGCTGCTCTTTTCTGCTTTGGATTCATGTTAGTACGCAGAGCATGGCCTTTATTGGTACTTGGTAATCAGGCACATTTTATAAACCAAAATAAGAAACAATGAGATGAATAGGAAAGAAATTAATCACCAGGCACACATGAAGCCGTGTGTCACTAGACTTTGGCGTAGCAGAGAGATTTAGGTCATTCCTAGTTACTGTAGGTATCCCTTCCTTTCCTGAGACAGCAGACGTGTGGGAAGGCTACTGTCAGCTTCTTTTCTGCTCTTTCCCTACTTCTTGTAAATGGCAGGATCCTGGAGTTACATTCTCCAACTCACCCTTGAGAGAACTGTGGATGAGATCACTGATAGCATGCAGTTTCCATGCATGCATGTGCCCACCCATACAGGCATCTTTCCTTTGAGAGTACCAGGCACCTGTCATATGTCAAGCGTCCTCTGGTGCCTTCACCTGGATTAAAACACTGTCTGTGGGCCTCAGTATAAGTTAATGTAAATGCAAAATAGTTATTCGAGTAATCAAGAACTTTTATTTTATTTTCTCTTTTGGTATTCTGGCTCTGAATAATTCTAGACAGTAGTACTGCACTGCTTTTGTTCTGGAAGGACAGAGTCTTTTACAGAAGATGGTAGAACCACCAACGCAGAGGAGCTGGTGTAATAAATAGCACTGTTGAGAGTCCAACAAAGGCTCTATTGCACTGTCATGCAGCAGAGCCAGCAAGTAGTGTGGAGCAGAACAAAAGGGTCTGGGGAAGAGCAAGAGAGCAATCTTAACCCAGTGGGGGCAGAGTCCCAATTTTGATGCACTTGTAGACTTGCACTGAACATCAATGAGAAGCATTATTTGTATGAATAATCCTGTACTGAGAGAACAATATCTCTCTCATTCTGGGGCTGCTAGAGTTCTGTCATTAATGGGTGTATTTAAGGTGTTCAAATTTTTAATGTGTCCTGGACTATGAAAATGTCTGCGAAAGAGAGTTCTGATTCGAAATAAGGCAATTAATCTTCATTCTTGTGTGTGACTTTAATACTAGTATGGATTGCGTATGA